>NC_059426.1:22432460-23032460 GCF_021028975.2 Sphaerodactylus townsendi | reverse complement strand
GTGTGGCACAAGACTCCCCGAAGTGGCAGAAAATAGCAAGAAAAAGAACAGCTGGAAGAACTTTATTTTTCCGCACTATGCAGACCCCAAAAAATTAAAACTGGTTCTTTTTGTAACGTCTGGAAGACAATTTATTTATGTTGTGTAGACTGAACCCAAGTGTAGAAAGGGCCACTGTCAGGATGAATTTTAGTGGTGGAGAATATAATATTTAGCAGACCCAGCATAGCCTAAAGCACAGGTGTCAAACTCGCAGCCCTCCAGATGTTCATGAACTACAACTCCCATCAGCCCTTGCCAGTATAGCCAATGCTTATGTTGGGAGGGACTGATGGGAATTGTAGTTCATGAACATCTGGAGGGCTGCGAGTTTGACACCCCTGGCCTAAAGGATAAATACAACCTCTGAATGGGTTCCCGTTTTGGTCTTGACACAGATGCACAAACAAAGAAAGGAAACAAAACTTAGTCCTGCAACAATGGACCCAAAGGTCAAGAAAATACAAATAAGGGGATGTTAATAATAAAACAATATGTGTGTGTATGTGTGTATAAATAAAAAAATTATATACACAAATATATATAAATATATTTAAACAAATATATATAAACAAATGAAAACCATCAGTGCATGTTAAGAGCCCATAATAGCCTACATTCCAAATAGACACACCATTAGACCTTGGGGAAATTCATTCAATCTTTCTGCCTTTCCTTCGTCTTATTTTTAAACATATATATATATAACATATTTTTAAACATATATATATATATATGGACACACATACATATCAACATACGTTGCCTTGGCAGGAATGTAGCAGATGATTAAATCTGTCAGGAAGCATCATGCAACGGTTGTATCACACGTCAGCACCCAAAGCTGTCTAGTGTTAAGGGACTGCTGGCTTGACATAATGAAAGGAATTGTGGTAAATCAAAGACAGAAGGAGAGCATTACAGGCTGGATGCAACGAGAGACTTATCATTGTATGAGTTCAGTGCAACTTTATTTTTGCTTTTTCTTGCATACCTGCATGGTAGTTCTTTTTAAAAAATGATCTCTTATAATAACTACATTTTGGACAAAAAGGTTAATGAAATTGTGCAACAAACAGAGCCAGGGTTGGTTGGCAAGTGGATATTGTTGAATTATCTAGTACAGATTTTTGAATAATTAAATTGTAGAGGACCTCAGACGGATTGTCATAATAATTACAAACCCACCTTCTTCATTATAACTGTCTTTTTTAACAGCAGGACAACTGTTAAGATTTATCTGGAAAAGTGAGACTAAGATTCTAGTCTTCTGATAGATTTGGTTTCATTGAGATGTACTCTGACATGTTTCTTCAAGAGAGGTCCCCCCACCCCCAAGTTGAGGGGGATCCAAGCTAAGACACAAGGACTCCAGCTCACAGAACGTGAGGGAGTGGAAATCATTTTCTATGAGTAGGAGTCCAAAATGCTCCCCAATATCCTGTAGCTGACCAGTAGATATGCTATTGTGAAACCAGTTCATTGTGCCAGTGGAAGTGGAAGTTGTTGAATAAGCTTTTCTTGGAAGACTCTGCCTCTGTGTGTGTGTGTGTGTGTGTGTGTGTGTCTGTTTGTGCTATTAGGTCACAACTGACTTATAGAAACCCCATAAGCTCTTCCAAACAAGAGACGTTTGGCATTGGCTTGCCATTGCCTGCCTTCGCATGGACTGAGAGAGTTCTGAGAGAACGGTGACTGAACCCAAGTCACCCAGCAGGCTTATTGTGTAGGAGCAGGAAAACAAATCCAGTTAATCAGATAAGAGTCTGCCACTCATGTGGAGGAGTGGGGAATCACACCTGGTTCTCCAGATTAGAGTCCACCACTCTTAACCACTAACCATTCTGTGTTCGCTGCAGCATTGTGAGACTATGGTTGAGTGGTAGGGCATCTGCTTTGTATCCAGGTGGTCTTAGGTTCAGTAGTTCCTGGCATCTACTATTGAAGGACCTCATAGAGCAGAAGTGGCATAAGGCTTTCTTGTATGAGACTTGCACAGCTAGTTGCCAGCTAGCATGGAGGGGTACACACTCTGCAAGTCAGATCACCAAATAGTTGCTCTCATTTTTCTTCTGGTCTTGGGTTCTCTGTCTCTGCTCACTCCCTTGCCTCCCCTCTTTCTCTCAGATGTCCTCCCTTTGCCTCCTCCTTCCAATGCCTTCCAGTTCTCCAAAGGTTCTCCTCTAGAGTTTTACCTCAGGTGCGTCACCATTTCTGATGCACCCACCATTTTTGATGCACCCATGTTTACTTTTGGGTCCTTCCTTGGAGGACTGAAACACACCTCTGAAATCCAAAATTAGAAACTACAGAAGAGCCACAATGGCATGCAGATGAGACACATGGAGCTTGCAGACTGTAGAGTGTGTACCACTGGATTCTATTGAGACGAATGGTCCAGTGGTCTCACTCAGTATAAGGCAATCAGTTTCATGTGTTCATAGCCTGCAATGTGTCGAGGGTTTCCACCCCCTGCTGGATATTTCTTTTTTAATTAAAGTTTTTAGAATAGTGATACAGTTACAAACAAATCAAAATTACAATAATCCTGTCATGTAAATCAAAAAATAAAGCCCAAATGCGTATTTACATTAGGGGATTGTTATACCGACAGAATAAAAAGGTGCAGAACCTTCAAGAAAAGTAGTTATTAGAGTGATAAGGGAGAAGAAAAAACAGCTAAAACTCAGAAGAAATAATTTTAAAAATGAAAAAATGAAGGAAAAAACAAAAGAAAAAAGAAAGAAAAAAAGGGAAAAGAAGCAACCCCCCAAAAGAAGTTTTTAAAGAAAGAAAGGAAAAAGTGGAGAGAAAGAAAAGAGGAAAATGAAGCAAAATCAAGACAAAACAAATGACTTCCTCTTAGCTCTATTACTATTGATGCATCTCTTCTTATTTTCAACTTCAATTCTTTACTCATTAAACAATCAGCATTGACTCTGTTGGATATTTCTAGTCTCTGCTGCTAATAACTTGCAGAGGAGCGACCCGAAAGGTGACTCACCTGGCTCCATTGGTATGCCACACATCATTGTGTAAGGTGTGTGCTACGCAACCAAATGTCAACAATAAGCTGACCACAAAATTTCCTTTTCTGTGGAAAAGGAACATGAGATACCTGTCACCTGGGCAAGAAAATATGTGCATCAAATGAATGGGAAAATGATGGGCTCACACTCATTGCCTTGGGAACTGACCAGCTAAATACTCCCATCTGATCCGGAGGCCCTTTTGCAAATGCATTTTGTCTTCCTAGTTATCTTGCACAGGTGTCCCAAACATAGTGAAAAAATAATATGGGTGGAGGAGGGTATTTGTTAAGAGCCATGCTGCTGCTAACGAAATTTGCCAGCAATGATTTGTTCCCCCCGCTCTTCAACAGTAATGTAAAAAAAAAAAAAGGTCTACATTGTGCAATGGTGCAATATAGAAATCTTGCAAGAATGTCAAGGGACAAAATGAGGTGGTTCGTCTGTAATGATGGCATCATGCCAAAGAGAAGAAGGTTCAGCCAAGAAATGGGACACATTAATTTTGCCCTTGCAAAACGTTTCAGAGCATTTTTGATGAGTATGAAACAAAACAAAACCCTGAGCAGTCCTCCTCAGAATCCTGCAACAAGATGTAATCCCAGGAAAGTGTTTCTGTGCTTTCACTTACTTCTGAGTAGTCCTGCTTAGGAGTGCTCGGTTACTATGATGGGCTTAAAAGGGTATAACCCTGTTTAGGATGACACTGTAAGAAGACCATGTGGTGCCCAATTTCCATTTAAAAGCAAAGACAACTGTGTGGGATAGCCTCTGTCATTGAGAACTAGCAAGATCTCGTGCCGGATTAGTATATTGGGCCAGTTGTTCTATTTCAGCCTATCCTACCCAACAAGGTCGTTGTTTTGTTGATCAAAAAGAGGAGGGGAGGATGACATTGTAAGGCACTTTGGGTTGCCATTGTGGAGTACAGTGGCATGCAAATATATAAATAAATCATTGTACATTGCAAGGGATTTTAGAACATCCTGTGTTATATGATTTCATAAGTCATGATTGTTGCAAATTTGACAGTAAATAATTCCATCCTATGAACTTGGCTGAAATTGAATGACTTAGGGGCAGACAATCAAAAGAAACTGTAGAGGTCTCCTCCTTAAGAAAATGTACCAGACTTCACCCAAGTGAATCCTATGTACATTGAGTTTGATGGAATATCCTCCCAAATAAGTGTGGAAAAGACCACAGCCTTGATAAGACAAAACTCAGGACCCCTCTGGAATCTGTCTAATGCAGTTGTACAGAGAGCCACATTCACAGTTACATAAATAATTGCTGTCAAGTCAAAGCTGACTTATGCCAACCCTTGCAAGAGTCTTTCAAGGCAAGTGAGAAGCAGAGGCAGTTTACCATTGCTTTCCTCTATGGAGCCTTCCTTGGTGGTCTCCCATCCAATACTGACCTTGAGATCTGATGATACATTCCTTCCCCACATTCACAATTAATATCAACCAAAAGAGTCACATCTATTTCCATCCCTGACAAGAGGCCTGCACCTCATGGAAGTTTGCCACTTACTCATTCTGTTAGTGGCAGCTGCTTCAAGGTGAGGACCACCTGCCATCCACAAGTCACAGTAGGCAAGGGCATTGCCTATCATCCTGAAACTCTGGGGCCCCACATCGGGGAATGATGGGTCATTTCCCCACTGAAAAAATGAAAGTGGATAAATCCAGGTTTGAAAAGAATCTGCACCTTTTGATCGCAGTTTCATGGTCCCCACTGCAGCTTGTGGCCCCCAAATGACCCTCGGTCCCAGCAACGCAGCAGCAACGCAAAATTCCCCACTGTCAGCAGATCTAATGCGTGATCCGCACAGGGTCCTGATTGGCTGCTGCGTTGTGCTGGGGCGGGATTTTTAAAAATTCCTACCGTGCAGATCCGCGGCTGCGCGAGCATGCGCAGAACATCTATATGTGGAAACGCGGAAACGGGTGATTAAAGTAAAGCCCCATTTCCATGCTGCTTTGTCCCCTCATATCCACGTGGATACGATGTTTAGCACTTCATTGTATTGCCTTTTACTCAGTGAAACATTCAAAACCGGCCCACGTTGCCTCACATCCACGTCGATCTCGGGTACGGGAAATGAAAAAGGGACGCACGAGCATGCGCAGAGCAACTCTATGGGGGAATGGGCGATTAAGGGCAAGCCCCATTCTGTGCTGCTTTGTCCCTTCATATCCGCATGGAAACGACATTTAGCACTTCATTGTATTGCCTTTTACTCAGTGAAACATTCAAAACCAGCCCCACGTTGTTTCATATAGACGTGGATCTTAGCTCCGTGAAATTTTTTTTAAAGGGCTGTGCACGCATCGCACACAGCCCACTGCGCCCTGATTGGATGGGAGGCTCCACATTGCTCGCAAGGCTGGGAGATTTGACCCCCAATCCTCCCCACTGCTCCCTTCCATCCTGGATTGATCATGGCGTTTTTGAAACGGTCTACTTTCTTCCAGAAACTAGATGAATGCGTGTTCGGCGATCAGGCAGTGAGGAGTTCTGTTGGAAACCTGGATATTTGGAGTGACGAGCACGCATCTAATCATCAGTGGGGAATCGACCATGCTCAGAACAGCCACAGGGGGCATGTGAAAGAGCCACATGTGGCTTCCTAGACACCAAGTATCACTTCTATGATTCACCAAGCAAACAATACGTAGACTCCGAATCCGGTTATGTCTACATGGGCCCATATTTTTGAAGAGCACCTCTAATCTCATCAGATGTTTGGGGTGTTTTTTTTTTTGTCTGATGAGACTTTCTCTACTCTGGAAGTTCACAGTGCTAAGCACCTCACCTTCCTTGAGCTCTCATAACTAACTGGCTGAGTGCAGGAAGCAAGGAGCGTTTCCAATCATAACACAGGTGTTCTGGTATTTATACACTGAAGTGCATTTCAAAGCATGACAAGTTTTAGAGGAACTGACAACTGTCTTAAAATGTCCTTGTAATATAAATCTTAGTGTTTTGATGAAAAACAAGTCACCCGTATCAGGGATGGGCAAAAGGTGAATCACTGGCCAATTTCCATTACGTTTTCTGGCATCTACCTGCCGGTTGCTGCAATTCTTGCAAGGAATGCTGGACTTTGGTCTGATCCTGCAAGGAACATAGAATCATAAAATCATAGAGTGGGAACATCTTGTTTTCTAAATCAGACGTTTCCAACGGTGTGCCTTTGGGCATTGTGGGACCCTCTGGCACCTTTCCTGGCACCCACAAAGCTTTTTGAAAGAATGTGGGTGGAGCCAGAAGGGCCTTTTACCCAGCAAGACCTCTGATTGGCCACTGGAGGTCCAATTGGCTGTGCAGGAGAGCCAATGCAATGTAGTGGTTAAGAGCAGATGGACTCTAATCTGCAGAACCAAGTTTGATTCCCTTTTCCTCCACGTGAGCGGCGGACTCTTATCTGGTGAGCTGAATTTGTTTCCCTGCTCCTCCACATGAAGTCTGCTGGGTGGCCTTGGGCTAGTCACAGTTCTCACAGAACTCTCTCAGCCTCACCTACCTCACATGGTGTCAGTTGTAGGGAGAGAAAGGGACGGCGTTTGTAAGCCTCTTTGTGGCTCCTTACAGTTGAGAAAAGCAGTGTATAAATCCAAACTCCTCCTCCTCCTCCTTCTAATAAACAATATAAGTTTCAACAGCAGCTATTGTTTTCATTTCCTGTCCTTCCTCTTTCCCAGTGTATTTTTAAAATCCCCCCCACATGTGGCCTTCCTCTGGTGGTTGACTGTACCTCCTGCAGCAGCCATTCTGTGGTTGGCCCTGCACCCTATGCTAGAATTCCAAAGGTTCCCACAGACTGAAAAAGTTAGGACTCTTGCTCTGAGCATTAGTTTGCAGCCAGGATCATTGGTACACATTAGTCATACCACAAGAAATCCCCAGGAGCTGGATTAAAATTGAAAACACAAATAGAGACCAAAGCCTGATCTACGAAGAGTGTCCTCAAACTCAAGGAGAATTTGATGTTTGAGTGCATTTCTGACTCTCATGGTACAGCTAGTTCCCAATTATCACTGTATCAATTGGTAACAGAAGTCAAGTTATAGGAATAATTCTGGTAGGACTCCTTCAACTAGCATCCAGAGAACCTCTCCAGATAGCAGGGGCAATGTGCAAAACTTGACTTGCCCTTTTGTAAAGAAGAACGATGAGCAATGCAGCTGAAACAAAAAAGGGAGTTCTAGGAAGCAGCTCTCACTTCTCGTACAGAGAGAGGTTCACTGAGTACATTTAGGAGAACTGCAAGAATGAGCTCTATGGGCCATGTCACTTATGGGGTGATTATATGAAGCCAGCCTTGTCTTAACACTGCTGTCTCGGAATATACCGGAAAAAGTCTCATTGTGGTAATCTATATATATAAAAAGCTAACAGTGTTTTTGTTACTGATGCCCTAACGCCGAAACAGCTAGACGGATCGCCGCCAAATTTTCACATGACATCCCTCCCTGTTGCAGGCAGGTAATCGGACCTTCAAATCACCAAAAGTCCATACCTGAGCCAGGTAAAACGTATTTTTCCTGGCGCACCAGGCCATGAGGCTGGCTGTGTTTAACTGTCACCCTTAGAATGTTCGTGCAGCATGTGGCCTGAGGGCTTGGTATGCAGGAATAATCGGTTTCAGTAATCGGTAATAATCGGTAATTTGTTTCAGTAATCGGTAATATTCGGTAATAATTGGTTTCAGTAATCGGTAATAAACGGTTTCAGTAGTCAGTAATAATCTGTAATAATAATACGTTTCAGTAATCGGTAATAATCCTATTACATGTAGGAGGCATCTGGTCATGCAGGGGGGAAGTCCGGACAATCTGGGGGCGTCCGGATACACAGGGGGCCTGTCCGGACACGCAGGGGGGCCGTCCAGACACACAGGGGGGCCATCGGGACACGCAGGATAGTATCCGGACACGCAAGGGGGCGTGCAATAATTAGTTTCAGTAATCGGTAATATTCGGTTTTAGTAATCAGTAATAATCTGCAATAATCCGTTCCAGTAATTGATAATAATATGTAATAGTACGTTTCAGTAATCAGTAATAATAGGTAATAGTAAGTTTCAGTAATCGGTAAAAAATGGAAATATTAGGTTTCAGTAATCGGTAATAATCGGTTGCGGTAATTGGTAATAATCGGTTTCAGTAATTGGTAATAATCAGTTATGATCGGTTTCAGTAATCATTAATAACGGGTTATAATCGGTTTTAGTAATCAGTAATGATTGGTGATAATCCGTTCCAGTAATTGAAAATAATAGGTAATAATCGGTTTCAGTAATCAGTAATAATTGGATTCAGTAATGGGTAATAATCAGTAATAATTGGTAATAATCATTTTCAGTAATCGGTAATAATCGGAAATAGTAGGTTTCAGTAATCGGTAATAATCAGTACTAGTAATCAGTAATATTCGGTAATATTCGGTTTCAATAATCGGGAATAATCGGGAATAATTGGTTTCAATAATCGGTAACGCAGAATGTTCTTAGAATGTTCGCACGGATGTTCACACACCTCACTCTGCCCTCCCTCACATCCAACCACCACTTACCCACTTCCTCACCCATATTTGTCACAGCTCTCTTTTACTAAAAGCGAGCTGGACTTTGCCTTTTTCTTCTAAAACAATCTGTGGGGTGGGGGCGAACCAACACTACTGGCTCCGCTTCTTTTGCACATGGCCCTTTAAGAACCCAGGGAGCTGGCCTCGATCTGAACGGCTTACCACTCTGCCTCTGCTGCCTGACTGGGATAGCCTCCTTGCCCCAGTTCTGCCTTACCCAAGCCAGGACTGTGCGTGTCAAACAGCCTCATGGACAGCGGGATTTGCACTCTGGACAATTCCGTTGTGGAATGGGAAGGGTTACCTTAAACTAAAAAAACAAGACACCACCATATAAAGATATACATTGAAAAGGGAAAGAGGGATTCCATTTGACCACCCCAAAAGGCTATGCTGCGGATCATTGGACCTGCATGGACCTCTGTGTGGGTTGCAGACCATGATGAGAAGGACAATTGCCACAGCAACACGTGGCCAGGCCCCGCTAGTTAAAGATAACATTGCAATGCCCTCAATCCATCCTTTCCTTAGATTCTCCAGATTGGCAGAAACTGGAAAGTTCACTTTTGTTGGCTTTTGAAATGTGCTGTGAGTGCTTCATTAACACCTTCCAAGAGCTTTTTCTCCCCAAAACCGTGGCTCCGCCAAGCCATAAAGATGGAGCTTGGTGCCCTGCTGAATCAAATATCCAAAAGCTGAATGTTGAATGGTGAGCTTGGCTTGGCTGGGCCCCAAGTTTATACTTCAGGTTCCCCCTCCAAAATTCTGCCTCTGAAGTCATGGGGACTTTGGTGGTGGAGCCTACAGTTTAAAGCTGGACCTGGCTGGGCCAAGCCCTGCATTGAACAGGCTTCTTTCTGCCACTGATTGTGCCATGGCAGATCAAGGAGAGGAAGAGAGACAGAAGAGGAGGGCAAACAGTTGCAGGCCGCATTAAACCATTTGGCGGGCCAGATGTGTACCCTGGGCTGTACTTTGGAGATCCCTGTGGTAAAGGATGATAGAAATGTAGATAACTCTCAGTTTTGATCACATTTCCCGGAGAAGTGGAATGTATCATTCTGTAACAATAGGAAGGGTATCTAGTAGAAATGATCATCAAAAGGGTGAAAAATCAATGAGTTTGAAATGCAGAAGGAGCAAGTTATAGTAACCCTTAAAGGGGATGCTTTTAGAAATGTAACAATCGATTTGTATACCAAACTGCTAAGGAAGCTTATCGAATCTTCTCCTGTTGAAGTTTGGAAGCAAAGATACGTTGAGTTAACTCACAAAAAAAAGTCCCACAGGAGGCCAGCGAAGCTGCTAAACTCATTTCTGCAATTTGAAAGGCGAGGGAGTAGATTCACACCCACCACAGAACATTTCCTGGTGTATCATGTTTGAAGTCATAACAGCCCATTAAACAGCTGACTCACAAAGCAGACAATGAGTCAGCCCTGCTTCTCTCAAACTTCACACATGCAACCATGATCTTATGCTGAAGCATTTGTGGCGCGCTGTGTCAGACGCGAGAAGGAGGTGAGGCTGAAATGCGTGACCTGTTAGGAAAAGCCACAGCGATGATTGTCCGATATCAGCAGGCACCGCGCCTCGCCTGTGGTTTTATGCAAACATGGCAAGAGACGCCTGTGTGTGCAGGTTTGTCCTCTGCAAACAGCAGTGAGGTGTGGGCTGCATCTTAGGATACCAAGCAGCCTGTTGCATCGTTATATCCTCTTTCCCCCTGGGATGTGCTGAACTTGCTCACCTTCAAACCAAGTAGCCTCATGTTCCACATCCTCACCTAGAACTGGCATGCTTTGACACATGGTACTAGTTCTGCGAATGTTTTCCCTGCATAGTCGTTATTCATTTATTTGGGTGTTTCTCTGCTACACTTCTTCCTAAAGAGGGACCCAACATAGCTTAGAGGAATTTCCCAAACACAAGATAGCCAGCGTAACACAGGTCCAATTCAGCAAAGCAAACACATTCAGGGCAAATCCAGATTCTCTGGGCTGATTGCATTCAGATTTTTCTGTGCAGGGCCAAAGAGCATAAAAGGAGGTCTGATTTTAGCAGACGCCATCGCAGAAAGAAGTTTGAAAGAGTTGAATGCAAAGCTTGGCTTTAACCGCTGCTCCTCCCTCTGAAATTCTGTTGCTTTGACTGCTGCATGCTTTGGATTACTGCCTGCCTGCATTAGATTCCTGCTGCCTGCCTGCTGCCTGGAGAAGACATCAAACGTTTTTAAATGTTTGGTTTATTTAAAAAAAATTTGTGTGTGTGAACTGTGTCTGTTTTACCTTTTAGTATTTGGCCTATTGGTGGGTGGGACTCAGGGCCCAGTGAGGCCTAAAGACTCTTCAGTTGCCTTGAGTTTGGTTTGAATTCCCTGTTTGTTAAAAGTGGGATTGGCTTGCAGATCTGTCTGGGCTAGCAAAAATGTCCCCACACCTTCAGCTACCTGGCACTTTGTGGTTGGACATGGGTTCTGCTGGGCTTCTGCTTCCAAGGCAAGCATGGGTTTTGCTGGACACCGGCATGTTGGATTGGCTTGTGGTTTTATCTGGGCTGCAAAAGTGTCCCCTGTTTTGATGTTCTTGTGTTGCGTTTCTGTGTGTGTGTGTGGGGGGGGGGGTTACATTGGTTCTGTTAGGCTTTGTGATACATTGTATTGTCGAAGGCTTTCACGGCCGGATTCAACTGGTTCTGGTGGGTTTTCTGGGCTGTGTGGCCGTGGTCTGGTGGATTTTGTTTCTAATGTTTTGCCTGCATCTGTGGCTGGCATCTTCAGAGGTGTATCACAGAGAAAAGTCTGTTTTACACTGTGTCTAAGTGAGAAGGGAAAGTTTAGTGTGGTATATTGTCCATGTCCCAGGGTGGGGAACCAATCATTAAGTTCTTGGGTGGAACTTGCTATGCAAAGGTGTGGTTGAGTGCACTGTATTGCGGGTGGGGTTATCAGTCCATTTTTTAAGTACTGGGAGCCACACTTCGCTAATTTTACATAATCTACTGCCCAGTCCTTTGACCTAGAAATGCCGGGGATTGAACCAGCGATCTTCTGCATACAAAGCAGAGGCCCTACTACTGGGCTACAGCCTCACAACCCCAAGTCTAGATCTTGTATGAGGAGCACCTTGTTTGGTGAATCAGAGAGTCAAGAGCTCCAGTGATATCAGCAGCTGTTGATTCTGGCTCCTCCTGGCACACGCCTCCATATAAATAGTAGCAGAGTTGTTCTGACAAGTTGGTCTCACAGTTCCAGACAGTAAATGCCCCACAAAAGAACCCAAATAGCCGGCAAGAAGATGTGGGATGGAATGCCAGAGCATTCCTTCCTCCTCAAGCTGAGAAAAAGCCTCGAAGCCTTAATTGTTTAAAGGAGCCCTGTAATTAGATAATCCCCCTCTTTAAATGATAGCATCGGCATGGTGTGTTCTTCACAGAAAATTCTGAAGGTTGATGTTTCACGGCCCCCAGAAAGCAAGAGGCTGGGAAAAGGTACAGATGGATTCAGTCCAAGCTCAGCCAAAGCAAACACTATCGGGGACACTTGCGTCATTCCTCTTTGTCCTTATCCTTCAAACAATAATTGGCAGGTGAAAAAAGACTTCTGGATGGCAGACTCTTGGCCCAACCTTGCCAAAGTAATGAGTGTCCACAGACAGGTATAACGTCGGACCTTGCTACCGTAATTGGTTTTCTAATTGCAGGTGGATGTTAAATCAGGACATGATGGTTCTTGTCCCACTGAAAGACCGAAGACATTTCAATCAGGAAATGGTGATTGTCAAAGAAATGCATTCTGAATATAGTTTGTTTTATGTTATGTTTAATACTAAAGGGCACAAAAACAAACCAAAAAATCCCCAAAATTCTGCCCTGGCGACATTTTGGCTAACCTGGGTGAGCCTTGGGTTTTCGCAGAAATCATAGGCTTTTGGAAAGAATCATTTGGAATAACCTTTCATCCAAGGTCATTTAGTGGGTTTCCTGGCAGGGGTCTGAACCTGCCTCTTTCCAATCGTCTGCAGCTGCCTCACACTGAACCTGCCTAACCATTTCATTTCAATTTTAATTTACACCCCGCCCTATCCCTGAAGGGTTCCTGGTCGCTAACAACATGGTAAAGCTGTATACAATTATAATAGAATAAACAGTAATGAAACAATAAGGAAATACATTAAAACTAAAAATAAGGATCGAAATTACAGATGGTGACTTAAACATATCAAATCTAACAGATCGAAGATAACCACAACAGCAGCACTATAACAACATCTCAGTACACATTAATATCAAATCCATCCCAAAGCAATCCATCCTATAACAATACTTCAATAAACTAATGCATTAACTATAATACAATAACAAGATATTAACATATTAGAAATACTAATACATGGACAGTCAATAAATTTACAGTAGATCAATACATTTAAAACAGTACGTTTAACAATGTATTAATACATTAACACTACATCAGTAAGACTAAAAACTACTCCATGCTAGACCATAACTGCTGCAAGAGCCAATCTAATAATACTACCTATTCAACCTACCCTCTTTAACAATATATAATATATGAGCTAAGTTAGTATGTACCTAGCAGTTAAACTACAATTAAAGTCACAGTAAAAGAAAGGATAATTGTGCACAAGCCCAGATTGAAAAAGGCTAGTCTCCCCTCCCATAACCATTCTGATGGGGTTCTTGCCACCAACCCCCACTGTGTACTCCTTGACGACTGATCTGCTGGAAATCACAGACATAGCCAGTGCAAAGGTTCACTGTTGTTCCTTGATCATAGGCAGCCCAGCCAGTTTGAAAAAGTCCATGTCCACCATTTTGGCAGTCCTAGTCCGCCGCTGTGAGGAAACCTCTGCCACTGGTTCCTCACTGCTTGGCTCTTTACTACCCGGTTTTGTGGGGTGTTCTTACCACAAACTCGTCGTACGTGAACTTGCCACTGTGCACTCGCTGCTGCGGGAAAGTCTCTGCTACTGACTCTCCCTTATGCAACTCACCAAAGGGGCCACCATCGCCTGACACACATGTCGCCATGAAAGGACCCTTGTCACTGGTCCCCTGCCGTTTAGTCTACCAAGGGGACTTTTGCCACCAGCCTCCCCACTGACTGGGCCCCTGAAACCAGGCTCTGCGCAAGCCAGGATTGATGTCCACCATCGGCTTCAAATGCTGGCGTCCTCTGGCAGCCGCACAGCTACAGCCCAGCAAAAAGGGATCCGGAGACATATTGGTCTTATAGCGATGCAAACGTCGTTGCGCAAATATCACCACAAGAGTTAGAATGACCTAAGGTAGTTCTTCCAGTTTAACTAAGTTTACTAAATGTTAAAAAGTTTTGAGAGGGAAAGGGAAAAAAAACAGAGCTCCGTCTTAACGAACTCCTCCGGGCACCATCTTGGATATTTGAAAGATCTTCAAAGCATTCTGCTTTGATACTTCCTAATACTTTGATAAGCCTAATCCTGAAGCTAATAACTGGACTATCATAGTCTGTACTGTCTCCCCTCTCTGGCAATGGCTATCTGTGTGGAGTAGCCAGCCAAGGGCTGGCAGACTGATTGCTTTTGGGGGCAGGACTAGATGAAGCAATGTATTTTGCTCTGCTGCCACAATGTCACTTCTCATTGCCTACCTGGAAGTGGTGTCGCAGCATTCCTCTTCCTCCATTTTCTTCCACTGTTGCACCAGGCAACAACAGGCAGTGGGAGGCAGGGGGTGGGAAGAGTCTCACTCAGTATCCCCATAATAAGCCATGCAGTCGCGCAGACACTGTATTGGTGCCATGCAGCTCAGGCGGCCAGTGGCAGGCAGAGCTCCCACAGGTGGCTCACTTCTGCATAGAGGTAGGGAACTTCTGCGCAGTTCCCTACCACTGTTAGAGAGACCATTACTCTCACTACATCGGGAGACGTGGTCCTCCTATATCCAAGGTCTCAGGGGGAGTTCCATCACATCTCCTGCTATCTGATGCTTTTAACTGGAGATGTCAGGAATTGAACCTGGGACCTTCCCCATCCAAAACTGATGCTCTGTCACTGAGCCACAGATTCTCCTCCATATACTGGGTAATGACAATCACTGTGACGTTATCGATCTGAGCACTGTTGCCCTTACTGACATTCTGCAACAGATTGGGGGAGAGGGGGAGAATTCCCTTTTGCTGCTTTAGTCTTGGTGATGGTATTTTTTTCTGCCCATCTTCCCAGGAATTTATAGTGGTGTACATTGTTCTCTGCTCCTCACCAGTATCCTCCTAACTGCCTTGTGGGGATGGTTAGGCTGAAAGGGTGTAATGGACACAAGCTCACCCAGTGATTTTCATAGATGTGATTATTTCCACCAGAGAGCCAGTGTGGTGTAGTGGTTAAGAGTAGTGGACTCTAATCTGGAGAACTGGGTTTGATTCTCCACCCATATATATGAAGCGTTCTGCATGACCTTGGACTAGTCACAGTTCTTCAGAACTCTCTCAGCCCCACCTACCTCACAAGGTGTCTGTTAAGGGAGGAGGAAGGGAAGGAGTTTGTATGCTGCTTTGAGACTCCTGAAAGGTAGAGAAAAGTGGGGTGCAAAAACCAACTCCTGTTCGTCAATCTGGATCTCCGTGATCCTAATTTCTGCACCATACATGCTGTGCTTTTTATCAGATTAAGCTGTATGCAGTGTCTAGAAAGGCATCGTATTTATGGAGAAACACTGCTTGCTCCACAAGCACATAAAGCTGCAAGTCAGCTGATGCAACTCAGCAGAAGGAACAGCAACGCATTTCCCTCCCAGAGAATCAGCTGCAAATAGATTCCAATGTTTTTTGGAAGACAGAATGGCCACCTCTCCTGCAGGAACAACACAACATTATTTGGTCTAATGCAACGCATTTATCCCCAGAGTTGGGAGTTTGTAAATCTCACTCATCCTGCCTTTTCTCAAGTACAATTTATAATATTCAAGTTGTAGTGGTGGGACAGTTCCCACAGGAACTGATTATAATCTCATAAAACAAGGCTCGGTCTCCTGGCCTTTGTGAATATGTGAGAAAATAAGCTGGCTGAAGGGAGATATTTTTCCCAGTTGCCAAATGTCAGCATTGTGTATGATTCTGGCAATAAAAAACGCCCTTGAGAAAAAACAGATATCGACTGGTGGGTTTTTTTTTTAAATGAATGCGAATTCACAGTCTTTTAAGTCTGGGAGGGGAAGAGATAATAGTTGGTAGGGTAGTTTAGTCTGTGAGGAGATGGGCTGGATTTATATTCTTTGTGGGAGGGAATTTATCAGAAGTTCAAAAAAAAGCCCAAAATGGCTCAATTAGTCCTTTAATGAGAAGTCTCTGTAGACTGTTACATTATGAAGTCATTCTTCAGGGGAATTCTTTTTTTAGCACCAAGATTTTGTAGCTTCTCCTGATGAACACAGAAGTCAGTGTCCTTGCAAACCATCAGCATTTGAGCATAGCAAATTTGCAGATTAAAAAAAATAGATTGTAACACTTTTAGAACACCCAGACACAGAGCATGAATGTCAAGATGCTAGGAGACAAAATTCCAGGAATGCTTGTTCACTTTGGAGGCCACTAGAACTAGGCAAGTAATGTGATTTGATGTCGCAGTCATATAGGAAAGTTCAGTCAGTGACTACTAGCCATGGTGACATGGTGGATTTCCAACTTCACAGGCAGTAAACCGCTGGCCAAAGCACGATGTTGGACTTAGCGGACCATTGGTCTGATCCTGCAGGATACCTTTTGTGTTCTTAGTTGGTGGTTGGGTTGAATCTGATAGAGATAAATGGGGATGGGGTGGGTGGAATATTTGCCTGGAGGTTCTTATTAGCCCTGCTGGTGTATTGTAAAACAGAAACATATACAGTGGAACCTCGGTTTTCGTTGGTAATCTGTCTGAAAAGAATCGATGAAAACCGAAACCGATGAAAACCGAGGCAAACTTTTCCATAGGAATTAATGTAAATCCAATTAATCCGTTCTAGGCACTCCAAAAACCTACCAAAAACACATTTTTGGTGAATAAACATAGTGTTTAATGCTGAAAACAGTACCAAACAATAACACTAGGACCAGCTTCAGAGCCAGTGGACCAATGTCGCAGCAGAAAGCTGTCCAAAGAGGTCTGTTTCTGACGCCTCTTTAAGATTTGTCTGAAATGGGGCAAGACATTGTCATTAAACAAGTTGCAGACACGGCCTGCAACAGCTTTGTCCGGGTGATTTTTCTCCACAAACCCCTGCACCTTACTACAAATCGATGAAAACCGAGGCAAATCAATGAAAACCGAGACAAATTTTTCACTGAAAAAATTGATGAAAACTGAAATTGATGAAAACTGAAGGCAATGAAAACCAAGGTTCCACTGTAGATATAGTCTGTACTAATTCAGCTGCTTAGGATCTCTTAAACATAGCAGAATGTAGCATCATTGTACTCATCACGTGTCTGCAAAGCTATGGTGACATGAATAGAGAAGCTGCAATGTGTACATATTTATGTAATCACAGATTTGCAAACATCCCCCTCAAAACAAAAAAATAAAAAGGAAAAACAACACGTGCACAGGATCACAAAACAAACTTTATTCATCTAGTTTTACAGCGAAATTGTGCACTGATGAGCTGCAAACAGAGGAAATCTCCACAGGGAATCTTCACGGAGAATCTGCTGCAGCACACAAAATGGCATCTCATTTTTTGTCTGGGCAGCACCAACAAAAACGCATCAGAGGAGAAACTTGGTTTTTTTCCTTCACCCACTTGCGGTTTCTCTGTTCCTCACACGCCCATCATTTTCTGCCGATTGACTCCTCCATTCTGCCTGCCATTTGCTAAAGTTGCCCTGGGACGTTTGCTCTTCAGGTATTGTGACTGGCCACCTTTTTAGATTATAAAGTACATGATTCAATTCAGCGCTTACTGCTGATTCTAGCAATTTGTGGCTTCCAGGTTTTTGAAATTTTCCATGAGGTGTCTTCGAAGACACAAACACACTATATGAGAATTTCATCTGATTCTCATATCTTGTTATTGTGTCTTTGAAGACACATTGGGGGGGAAAGCAGAAAACTATATATTGACAGAATCAGCAGGAAATGCTGAGTTGAATTGTGTACCCTATAAGCTAAAAGGGCAGCCAGCAGCAATACCTGCAGAGCAGAAGTCGCGGGGCTTAGCAAATGGTTGGCTACAGGAAGGAGTTAACCGGCAGAAAATGGCAGACGCAAGGAAGAGAGAAACTGAAAGTGAGAGCTGTATGAGTGTGTGGAAGAAATAAGTTATCTACTGAGCTTTGCAAAGTAAGCAGGAGATGACTTTAAGTCGACTTCAGAAAAAAGTTTGCTAGTTTAGTGTTTTCAAAAAAAACCCTGGGTTGAGCTGAAATAAAATGTCTTGAAAATATTTTTGGGGAAAAGCTGTCCGGAGTTCCTCCCCAAAACACTTCTATTCATGTCTTTTCAAGATGTTTTATTTGTGCTGTGCAGAAAGGACCTCTGATGGACCTAGAGGAGTGTAAATCAGCTAAGGATTGCAGTATAAATTTCTTGCTTCCTATTCTTATCAGGAACCACTGGAAAAAAATACCCTAGAGAGGAAAGAAATTTTGAATTCATGTATCACACAGTGGTCTTGATGAATGCTAAAACTGCCCTAGCCATGGCCTGTAAATGAGTTTGCCATTAAGAAATGTTTAAAAATAAACAAGGCCCAGCCTAAACTACTCTGCATCTTGCAGAGTCGGACTTGTTCCAGGGTTTTAGCATAGTTACTTCTGGGCATGTTGTTTGTAAATACATTCTGCTGTTTTATTAACCTGCCTGCCTGGGGTACAGGATTGTGCTTGTCAAGCTGGTTACTATTTATATACTTGAAATATTTAAATATTTTGTGACTCATTTAGACGCCTTTATTTGGGTGCGCAGCTAATATTTTCAAAGCTATTGCTTAGCTCGAGAAAGCTAAGTTTCTAAAAGGAGGCAGGGTTCTTCAATGAGATGAATCCGTAACTTTGTTAAACTCATTGGTCACAATCCAGAAAACTGAATACGGTAAGTGTACTTATGTGTACCTTCACATTTCTACATATTGCCTACCTACATTTGAAACCTCTGGAAATTCTTTATTTACAAAAGTGTCCAATAATGTATTGTCAAAGCCTTTCACAGCCAGAATCAACAGGCTGTTGTGGTTTTTCCGGGCTGGATGGCTGTGTTCTGGTAGTTTTTGAGAGCCAGAGTGGTGTAGTGGTTAAGAGCAGGTGGACTCTAATCTAAAGAACTGGGGTTGATGCCCTACTTCTCCATCTGAGCAGCAGACTGAACTGAATTTGTTTCCCCACTCCTCACATGAAGCCTGCCGGGTGACCTTGGGCTAGACACAGTTCTCTGAGAACTCTCTCAGCCTCACCTACTTCACAAGGTGTTTGTTGTGGGGAGAGGAAAGGGAAAGGAGTTTGTAAGCCCCTTTGATTCTCCATATAGAGAAAGCGAGTATAAATCCAAACTCTTCCTCCTCCTTCTTTTAATCCTAATTTGTGGGCCTAATTTGTGGGCCTTCCGGGTTGTGTGGCCGTGGTCTGGTAGATCTTGTTCCTAACATTTCACCTCCATCTGTGGCTGGCATCTTCAGAGGTATATCACAGAGAGAAGTCTGCTACACACTGTGTCAATTTGGCTTTACAAGCTGAAGATCTGATAAATAGTTCCCTACCGGCACATTTGCTTTTCTACCACATTTTAATCCCACCCTTCCTCCAAGGAATTGTGTGGGAAGCACACAATTTCTCCCCTCGCAGCACTCTGTGATGTGCATTTGTCCTGGGGGCGGGGGGGGGGGCATGCTATAGATGAGATCAGCAACTGCATGTAGACATGTTCAACTGTAGCACACTGGACTGCTTAGCACATAAGGCCAGTTTGCCATATGAAAGACCAAGGCAAAACCACAAAACAATGGCAACACTATTGGGTGTCAACTTGTTCCATGGGTGCTTGATCAATGTCCTTCAACACAGAGGCAAACATGCACCGCCTTCTGCAAGCACACCCACATCTTCACAAGCAGAATTACTCCACTCTGGCATCCTCCACATCCAATTCTATTGATGGTTTTTGATTGATTGACAGATGTATAGGCCGCACTTTCCCTGAACAGGCCCAGGACGGCTGACAACAAAAGATTAAAATATGTGGCAGTGCTTTGTAAAAGTTGCTATAAGATCAATCCTTCACTCACTAAGGGGGATGAATTAAAGGAAGAGGAAAAGGAAACAGGGGGAAAGAAAGAAACAAGGTAAAGGGGGAAAGGGATGGGAGAGAAAGGGAGGCCAGCTATGATGGAGCGCAGTGAAAACAACAGAGAGTGAGTTTAGGAAGAGTGTCGTAACTGATGCTTGTAGGAACACCCTTGATTCACAACATTCGTCCATCAACTGAGCTGGTACCCGCGATAATGCAGAATCAACTGCCGGCTCTTGTTCCCATTTATCTGTGAATGGGAGGGCCTCCTGGAGCACTTTTCATGCTGTTTGCTGATCTATACTGTCTGTTGTCCTCGCTACACCTCTGAGTGAGAACAACTCAGTGAGAACAGTAGCTGTTTGTCCTCAGGTTTCCCTTGTAAACAGAGCAGGTGTAGAAAGAATCTTGGCAATCAAAAGGGCTCCTTAAGGGAAGGAAACAGATAAAATGTACAGGCGATGCCAATGTGGTTGTGTTTTCACGGACAGCAGAAAAACTAGATTGGAGACAGCACAGTTTGAAGGCTGGCTAAGGGCTTAGTGTCCTTTTGATAATGACATAGTAAAAGGCGAAAGATTTATACGATCTGAAGAGAAACCAGAGTATGTTCCGGTTCCGGTAATTCAGCAGACCAGGCGGCTATGAACGCTCTCTTACAATTTTAAGTTAAGTCCAAGGTTTTAAAGACTATTGTAAAGATTTATTTGCGATATTATTTGCGATAATGACATAGTAATGCAGATATGAGAAATGTGAATATCCAAGGCTTTGGGTTCCACTACCATGGAAACAGTAAGGAGCTAATGTGGTGGGTCTGATGGTCTTTTAAAGATTTATTTATACCTCCTTTTCTCCCCAATGGGGACCCAAAGAAGTGAACTTTATTCTCCCTCCCAACATTTTATCCTTCCAAGGCCAAATTCCCATCAGGAAATTCAATCTAGATCAAACCAAGTTTGAAAATAAACTGCACCTTTTCATCGAGGTTTCAACCTCCCCACCACAGCATGTTTCCAGTGAAGACATCTAGGCCTATCTTGGATTCTCAAGAAATGTAACAATCCCCACTACCATGCGATTGGCTTGGTAGGTCTCTTCTGATTGGCTGTCATGCCGTGTTGGGGCGGAACCTTTTTTTTCTCCCGCAAAAATGTGCTGACGTTATGATGTCAGAATGTTATCACGTCTCCCAATTTCTGGTTGGTTATCGTTCTCTCGTGCTCTCGCGAGAACAGCACCATGCACACTGATTGGTTGTAAGGCATTTGTGTCATGCTCCACAACGGGGAAATTTGAACCAAGATTAGATCCCTGATCCTCCCCTCCAAACTGGATCGAAGACGTGTTTTTTGAAACACAGGCAGATTTTGCAAAGACGCGAGATAAGGGGGAGAATGAGTGCCAGAACCTGAATGAAACCTTGTTCGTCTGTCAGGCAGTGGGGAGTTCTTCCTGAATCCTTGATATTTTGTATATCACACGATTAATTGACCGTGGGGAATCGGCCCAACAAAACCTCTGTGGTAGTTGCTTAGGTTGAGAGAGAATGACTTTCCCAAGGTCACCCAGTGAACTTTCCTGGTACACTGAAGAGCTGAACTTGGGTCTCCCAGATCCTAGTGAAAGTCTTAAATGTCTGTTTCATATTGAGGGTAGTGAATTGCTACTCCTTGTTGAACGAGGGAGAAGAGTGCTCAGCACTTTATAGCAGCAGGCCTCTCCAGGCTGCAGGAAGCAGGCACATAGCTGCTGAATGGCCAGCAAGATAATGCGACCTGGGGATATAATTAACTTGCAGGCACTGCTGGTCAGGGGCTGCAGCCCAGGAGGACTGTTGCTAGCCACATGTGCCTGCTGAAAATAAAGGAACTCCTACCCTGGCCCTCCATTGCCTATCCTTACTCTGGGGAGCAGCTAGAAGAAACTGGGGGAAGGGCGACATTGCCTCTTACGATTTGATATCACTTCCAGGTGAAGAACTGTTCAAAATTCTATGGTATGGTTGCTGAAGGAAGTGATGTCACTTCCAGATCTTCATTCAGAAGTGATGACAAAACTCTGTGGTGCTGCCAACACTGTGGGGGCTGAATTTGACCCTGGGCTGTTTTAACTATCCCTTGGCCATGCAAGAGCTGCGCACCTTTATAGTGTTGCATCCCTCCCATTTCCTGCCTCCCTTGCTACTGTGATGCCCACTTGTACAAGCCTGGGACAGTCTCCCCTTTGGTTATTTACTCTCATTAGCCCCTTTGTGTGAGTTGCTGATTCAGGTGCAACCGCTCCCCCACCCCCATGAGAACCTGTGAAGAATTTGGCGGCGGGGGGGGGGGGTGCTCAGCTAACTTGTTGGGCCCTGTATAGAACTGGGTTACTTCTGATTTTGTTATCTCCCCTCCTGTGTTAAAAGCTCAGGCCTGATTTATGTGATGCCATTAAAAGTTCTGAATACAAGCCTTCCAAGCGTCCTGCAAACATACTAATATTGCGGGTCAGCAAGATCCGAATTATCAAGTGCAATGCAGAAATGTGTCCTGTAGTCCATGTTGCAGAAATAGAAAAAAAAACCCTGCTACACAAAAGCTATTGGCAAGAAAAAGTAAATGTGTAAGAACGTAATATAATTAGTGAGTCAAGTACATAACATACAGTACAAGTAGCCACATTGAAAATGAACCAAAGTACCGCAATGAATAGAACGAAAATATACAACATAAACAAAGTGGAAAAAAAGTACCCTGCCACAAAGTCAAGGAAAATTATTTAAACCCAGGTCCATGAGTCAATGAAAGTCCAAGATAGACCTTTGGGTATATCAGAATCAGAAGATGAGGTTTCGGTGTCTTTATATACCCATTTCGCTTCAAGCTTTTTCACTCCATAGAGATCAGCTGCCTGCCTCTATACAGGATATCTTTCTAGTGTAACAGACCATTACAACATTCCATAGATTATTTTAGAACAATAAATACTAATAACTATAAATATTAAGAGAACAATAAATACCCTTTATAAAAATATTTAGATAAAGAATTATTTAATTTCCCCCTTTAGGTTTAAGTTAATATTTTTTTATATAAACAGATGTTTATAAATATTTATAAATATTTATAAATATTTTAAATTATGGTTAAATTTTTAAAATAAATATATGTAATAATTATTAATCCATAGTATTTACAGATAGAATCAACATTCTTGGATGTTCAATAGGCTAGACAGCTTAAAATAATGAAGGTAACCTTTCAAGTGCAGGATTAGGTGATGTTTTTGCTCAGTTGTGAGTGAAGTTGATGATACAGAGCCCATTTTCCATGTTCAGTCCAAGCTGAACAAGAAAGTGGCCATCCTGAGCCAAATGAATCTGCTTCAGGGTCTATTCCATTTTATCACTGTAACAATTCCATGAGATAGGTTAGGAGAAAGATCCTATTAAACATTTTCCCTGGCCAGCATCTAAGCTCAGCATGGCAGACTAAGCTCAGCATGGCAGACATGGTTCTACCATCCTCCAGTTGGTTCTCATGACAACCTTGTGAGGTAGGTCAGAGTGAGACAGAACAACTTGCCCAAGGTTACATAATGAATTTTATGAAAAGCAGAGATATGATCCTTGGCCTGCCTTGGTCCTTTTCCAACACGCAAACCCAGTGGTGGGATCCAAAATTTTTAGTAACAGGTTCCCCTGGTGGTGGGATTCAAACTGTGGTGTAGCGCCAATGGGGCTGGGCAGGGCATGATGGGGGCATGGCCGGGCATTCTGGGGGTGGGGCATTCCTGGCCAGGGGTGTGGCAAGGATGCAGCTGCTGTGCCAGTCCTTGGGCGGGAAACGAATGCACGCAAGCGCAGGCTGCCACACACACCGGTGCACCGCCTGCTAGACTTCTTCAAGTTCTGCGTGCTACTGCTGAGAGGAGGGGCGTAACTAAGGCAAAAATCACGTGGCAGCAAAAATCACCAATTAGTAACCCCCTCTCGGCACACACAAATAATTAGTAACCTACTCTCAGGAACCTGTGAGAACCTGCTGGATCCCACCTCTGCGCTAACCATTGCACCAACATGCCCAAGCCCATTGACTGAGCAGGATAGGAATCTAGGTCCTTTCTGCATAAATCTGCTAAGAACATTTGCAAAATGTTTTCAGTCCCCCCTTTTGTTTGCACTCACCCCCTGAAACAATTCCTGGCCACCATTTTCTGGTTTTCCCTGTGTGTGGACAAATGAGTTCTTCATGTTTCACAGCCTCATGCTGCTATTACCTGAGTCTTCTGTAGTTGATGCTGTGAAGATGAAGCCCCCCCAAAATCTAAAAAATGTTCCAAAAATAGGACAAAGGGCTTCTGCAGGCAAGGAGTGAACTCAAAAATGGCATCTTAAAGGGACAGCATACACAGGAAGCCTTTCAAAAAACATTTCAGCCAAAAGAATCACTAGAAAAGAGGATCCATTTAAAATATTTTGAGCCTGCAAATAAAATGTTTTTGGGGAAAACAATGCAGAACTCCTTGGAGGAAACGTTTTATTTCTTGCTCCTAAACGTTTTAAAGTGTCTGTGTGGAAAGGGCTCTGGTCTTCCTGGCTGAAGTCCCAAGTTCTGTATATATGACTGCACACTGGCTGTGGGCAAAGATACAATCAAACACTTAGCTCCTGTTGAACTAAGGCGGATTCCTCATGGGCCAAAAACAGTGGTGTGAAAACAGTATAAACCCTTTTACATTATTTTAAACCATTTTGCACTGTTTTCAAACCATTTTCACGCTGCTGTTTTTGGTCCAATGCAGAATCCACCTAAGAATCTGAATGACTTTGCGGATGGTTTTGTCACTCAGACTCTCTTCCCTGCCTTGGTGAAGATTGTTATGCTGTGGTTTTCTCTGATGGGGATTGGCCAATGATAACCTAGCCCTTGATGGCGTCGTTTGCCCTTGATGGCGTCGTATGATTCGCGCTGTTAAATTTTCATGCTTGATGGTCAACCCAGAGGACAGCCTCTGGGACAACTTCAGCATATCTCACCTTGATACACGAACAGGGTTTTCTTGAGGTAGTTTGTGAGACAGAACGTCTCTTTTTGAATCCAGGAGAGACCCCCAGTGCACTAAAGGATACCACCAAAGTAGGATTTTTGCATGCAACCATTCACTTCTAGGCCTTAAGCCTCCGTTCTGCTCAGATTTGGATTTCCAGAAAGCACTAGCTACTTAAATCCGCTTAACTGCAAGTTTTAGGGGGTTTAAAGGCTTCAAATGAATTCAAATGAGATTTTAAAAGGTTGCGATCGGCAGGAATTTTATGGAGTGCCAACAGAATCAGAAGAGGATTATCAAATTTTAGCTCTTAGCAATGAACAGGCAATAGAAGGCCAAGTGACTTACGATGAACCGTTACTTATTTATCCTGTAAAAAGGAACAGCTTTTCAACGTAGAGCAAGCAATCTCCATATTGTACATTTCAGTGTTTGGCCTTTCCCTGATTTATTTGTAATTAGAGATGAGGATACTTTGCTAAATCCAGGAGGAGCAATACCTCAGGAGTAGAGCTACTGGGACTTGGTTTGATTCCCAGTATTTCCACTTCAAAAGGGACTACACATTGCTGGAAAAATACATTGAGTAGGATGTCAGATGTCAGTCAAAGGGGACAGAACTGACCTACTGCACACCAACATTTACCAGTGCAAATTCTATACATGGATTAATAGCTTTCATTGTAACAAAATATTTGCATGTGAAAAGATAGCGACTTAAAGAGTTTTAGATCTACAGGGTGGGTGGGTGGGGGGATACAGTGAGCCCTCCCCGCAATGTGTTTGTGTATGTGTGTATGCTTGGAGGAGAGATCTCAGATTTACGTCATTCAGGAAACAGGCTCTTGAGATCCAGAGAGGCCCAGGTCACTTCCAGCATTTGAGGCCTCTGGCCACAAAAAAACTGCTGACATACAACATGCATAAAAACAAATTGTGCAACTTATCAAGTATCCCCCAAATTAGCAAATGTCTAAATGCTTTGCTTTGAGCTTGAGGGCCAGGGCAAATGGCCCTCCTGTGCCACCTCTTTCCCCCTTCCCCACCCACCAATTGGCCCTGTCAAGAAATGATTGTGGATCATGGTTCAAACTTTTATTTAACCCTGAGGATCACTGTCTGACCTTGAGGGCTAAGTCACTAGGTCTCATCCTAACTCCTGTAACTCCATCTGAAAGACAGGTGGATTTACCAGGACAAGTACTTTTAGAAAGCATGAACAAATGGAGCCATGGGGGGGGGGGAAGGAAGCGATGATACCCCAGGATGCCCACAGATGCTTGGCACCCAGTGATGTCTGCCAGGCCTACTTACTTTTTAACCCAAGAGAATTCTGAAGAACAGAATTTTTTCAAAAGTCATTCCCTACATACATATATTCATTTAGAACAGGGGCTGCAACCTGCGGCTCTCCAGATTTTCATGGACTGCAATTCCTATCAGCCCCTGCCAGCATGTTTCTGGTGCTAGGGTGCTGTGGGTTTTCTGGGTTGCATGGGCATGTTCCAGTAGCATTTTCTCCTGACATTTCACCTGCATCTGTGGCTGGCAGGTGAAACGTCAGGAGAAAATGCTACTGGAACACGGCCATGCCACCCAGAAAACCCACAACACCCTAGTGTTTCCAGCCGTGAAAGCCTTGACAATATATTTCTGGTGCCTCTTCTGCTTGAGGTGGTTTGCAATTAAATACTGCAGAATTAAAACACAGGCTATTTAAATACGAAGAGCTGAGCTCATCCCAAATAAGTAAGTCACCCTGAATTTAGCCACACACAGACGTTGGGCTTGGAACCTCTCTCTGTGTGTCTGTGCAAGCAGCAAACTTCCTCTTTCTTTGGAAACTGAATCTGAGCATTACCTCTTCCCTGAAGCAAGGAGCCCATCCCTGCTTTCCTCAGCCTCTTTGGTGCAGAGGATACTTAGAAGAACCCAGGGACCCTCTGAGGTCACAGGGACCAATCCTGCCGGAAGCCGTTGCCCTGGGCATAGCTTGGAACAGTCCAACATTCTGCAATTGACCTCATACCCCTGTGGAAGGTCTCCATCAGGGCTTTTTACATTAATCAAAATAAATCCCTTTTGATTGTACTATTTACCCACAGACCAGATCAGAATGATAATTACAGGCCGGCGGAGCAACTGTGTAATACCTTGGAGGGGGGGCGGGAAATACCAGAGTCCAAGCCTGATTATTTCTTGGAAACTGGCATCAAGTCCTCGTCCCAAATGCCACAAATCATGAGTAAAATGCGACCGTGATACTTGCAGTGTTTCAAGTGGCGTCACGCATTTACTTAATTTTTATTGATCTTAATCGTTTCCCGTCTGACTCTTCGCGGAAGGTGCTTGAAGCCGAATGCAGAGAGTTGCAAAACATGAAAAACAACAAATGCATATGTTGATCACTTTAAAAATCACTCAAAAGGAAGCCTGAGTAAACTAGACAGACTTTAGCTGACACTGGAAATGCCTGAATGTTCAGTACCTGATGCATACCAGTGGAGACATTATTCCATAATGAAAATGCTACCACAAAAGAAGCACAGTCTTCATGTCTCCCGTATTCCAGACACACACAATGGGGCATGCTGATACTTGGCGTCTTCCATATACCCTGGTCCCAGACTACTGTAACGGACACATTGGCCCTTTCTGCACAAACCTCCTACAATGTTTAAAATGTTCGTAAAACGTTTTCATTCCCTCATTTTTGTTTGCACTCATCCCCTTGAAACAATTCCTGGCTGCCGTTTTGTGCTTTTCCCCTTTTTTAAAAGTCCTGTGCTTCAGTGTTTCACAGCCTTATGCTGCATTCTCTACTCCTCATACATGCGATGCTTCGAAGATCCCCCCCCCAATAAAAGGACAAACAGCTAAATGCTGCAGAAAAACAAGCAAGGGGGAACTGAGTGAACTCACAAAATGGCACCAAGGAGGAAATTCAGAGAAGTGGAGAAACATAGTGAATAGATCACACAGCCACTGAAGAGGTTGTCAAAAACACTTCAGCCAGAGAATCACTTTAAAAGGGGATTCATTTAAAACATTTTGAGGCTGGAAGTAAAATGTTTGGGGGTCAAAACAATGCAGAACTCCATGGAGGAAACGTTTTATTTCCTGCCCCAAAACCTTTTAAATGAATTGAACAAAAAAGCCCATTGTTAGTTTTCACTTGGGTCTTAGTTGCATGCACAGCTTACCACAGATTGTCCCGGTGGTCAGACCTTGCGTCTCAGAAACATTTCTTGTGAAATCATTCCACACACCTCCACTGTCCCTGTTGTTTCCCCCTTGTCATTTCAGTTACATTTATTCCACACACTACTGCTGAAAACTTATTATTCCCAGTAACGGTTGGGTGTCATACGTGATGCAGAAGAACAGCAATAACAAATGCCAGAGAACCATATGCTAGAATGCTGAGTTGGTCAAACGGTACACACGATTTTGGGCTGCAGGGGGTGAATAGGAGTTTCCAGTGTGCCTTTGCATACAAAACTCCATGTACAAACAGTAAAGTAAGAACAAATAATGTACTCCCATCCTCGGCTTCCTCTGCTAGTTTCTACTAGTACGTATGAGAACATTCTGAGATGTGAACTTTCACAAGAGAGCCACCAGGGATAACAGAACGTTAGCGCCAATTCCAGATCCTCAGGGGTCCACCTCAAACCCATGTGTCTTTGAGGCGATTATGGGAATGGGACCAGCTACCCATCATGTTCTTCTATATGCTGTAGTCCAGAGGGTACTACCAGTGTTGCAAGGATCCCCATCTTGATTAGGCAGAAGATCAGTCTTTTCTGCAAACCTGGGCCAATTTAGAAATGACTGACACGTATATACTCGATCCGCAGGGAAAGGCTACCCATTGGTATTAGATATAGGATAACTACCTAATGGGAAAAGAAAGTGAGGGAAAGGTTGAGCTCAACCGAGTTCCCAGTTTCTCCTTTCCTACCCGACAGATGGCAGAGGGATCGTCTGACTAATAATTCCAATGGAACCTGTAACTAAATTTGGCCCTTTTCAGGAGACACAAGACTCCAGTTCCTATGATTGAAATAAATTGCTTATGGGTCAACCAGAGGTCTTTGTCAACCAGGATAGCTCTGAGAGTGCCAAGTTGTAATTCAGTTCCCAGGTGCCTGGACTCAATTTGGACCAGGACCACCGCACTCCAGGAGAGAGGACTCCATGTTTTCTCAAACTCACCCGGGGGCAGGGAGGAGGAGAGCCAGTGTGGTGTAGTGATTAAGAGCAGGTGCACTCTAATCTGGAGAACAGGGTTTGATTCCCCGCTCTGCCACTTGAACTGTGGAATCTGGTGAATCAGGTTAACTTCTACACTCCAGCACATGCTAGTTGGGTGACATTGGGCTAGTCACAGTCCTTCAGAACTCTCTCAGCCCCACCCACCCCACAGGGTGTTTGTTGTGGGCGGTGGGCAGAAAAGGAGGCTGTAAACTCCTTTTTAGTCTCCTGTAGGGAGAAAGGGGGGAATATAAATCCAAACTCTTCTTCTATGTAACTCATTATTCACATTCATCTAGCTATTTCAGGTCAAGAAAAATTGGGTTATTATGCCTTACAATCAAGGCCCCCTACATCTGGGCATTAACAGTGAAATTCTAATAGGGTTGATGGGTTCCCCTTGGCTACTGATGGGGGGTAGGGTTGCCAGTTCCAGCTTGGAACTCCTGGAGATTTGCAGATGGAGCCTGCGGTGGAAAGGGACCTCAGTGGGTACAATACCATGGAGTCCACACTCCAGAGCATTCATTTTCTCCAGGGAAATTGAGTTTATCTCTAGTTTGGAGATGAGCTGTAAATCCAGGGGATCCCCAAGTCCCACCTGGAGGTTGGCATCCCTACATCATAAACAGGTATGGATTCTTCTAGGGCTGTGATCCCCAACCTTTTCCACTCACCTACCACTTGGCAACCCATTTTCCCCAAATCTACCCCCATATTAACAAACCCATTATGCACTTTTTTTCACGTACCCCAAAACGTTCTGGCATCTACCCCAGGAGGCGTACGCGCACCCCAGGTTGGAAGCCACGGTTGTAGGGCGATGGACTTCAAGGGAGTTTAGAAAACTGTTAACTTGATCTCGACACGGTACTCTCTTTGCACGTCTGAACGTGTGCCCGTGTCGTCACGAAACAGGGCGAAGCAGGAGGCAGCGGCTGGCTACGTGGGCGGCGGTGGTATGAGGAAGTCAGGCGAGGCTGCCCCAGGGCGGACAACCCCGGCAACCCCACTGAGCCTCAAAGCCACGCACCCTCCCGGGCCGGGGCGCCCCCTGCAGGCTGCCCTGTCCTGCCACCAACAGCGGGTTTCGGAGGCGCTCCCCTGCCCGGGCAAAAGGGGAGCCCGAACACCCGGCTGGGTTAAACTTTCGGGTTGCCCTTAGCGCGCTTCTCCGTAACAGCCTCGGGCGGGCGTACTTGCTCGAATCTAGGCATTGGGATCTGTTGGGCAACCGCGTTTCCTCTCAACGGGGCGGAGAAGCATTCAGGCGGCGTCCGGGACGGAGTCGAACAAGATCGCTGCGGGCGGGAGACGGCAAACGCAGAGTTTAACTTCGTTCCTTTTTTTTTCCGCCTCCCTTTGCTCCCGCCCTGCCCGCGGGGTCGCCCTCGGCTGCGGCGCTGCGAGCGGGCAGAGCGCGCGGAGTCGCCCGGGGATGGTGGGGCAGGGGCTAGAAGTTTCCCGCCAGCTGTGCGCCGGGCAGATGTGGGGCAGCCCCCAGCGCTGCCCCCTCTGGTGGTCCTAGCGGGGCGGGTGGCCCCGATCTCGCCGTCCCGGGCGAACTTTGCAGAAGGACGAGCAACTTCTGCGGCGGGAGCTCCGCTTGCTGCTACACCGACCCGCCTCTGGGTTGGGCTATTCTTGCACGTCTGTAGGCAGTGGTGGGTCCTGGTGGTGCTGAGCGAGCGACTCTGCCGGGCAAGAGCCAGCCGGAGAGATCCCATGGAGGAAGCGGGCGACGGGGGACGAGGGGCCGTGCACAAGAGGAAGGCCTGGGCGAAAAGCCGAGATTCCTGGCAAGCCTCGGAGGCCGAGCGGCTCTCGCCAGAAGCGCCGGACCTGAACCCGGGTCGGGAAGGAGGTCTGTGCAAGCGCCCACCGCAGTCCCTCTTTTCTCGCATCGGTCGTGTCTGGGAGCGGAAAGGTCAACAGCCGCTGGACCACCAGCTGTGTTGCTGCAATCCCTTAACAGGATAGGAAGGAATCCCACTGATTTGCAAGGGGCTTACTTCTGAGTAAACGTGGCTAGGATCGGATGGGGTGACGGGGCCCCCTGCAGCTGGGATTGAGGAGACTGTTGAGCCTGTAACTCTAAACACGTGTGTCCGGGCGCTGAGATCTGTCGAGCTGGCTTCCAGGGAGGGTGGTGAGACTTCAGCCACGCTTACTTATGAGTAACGCTTCTTTGGGCTTGAACTCCGAGGAGCCAAATTATATTTGGGAAATTAGATGTAGCGTTCCCCTCCCGCTGTTTATTTCCTGCACTGTATTGTTTTTATTTGCTCTCTTTGTAATGCAACTCCTCCATTATAATCCATTGTTTCTCTCCTTTTTCCAGGCAGTATTCCAAACGAAAAAATTGCAATATGGCTTAAAGATTGCAGGTAAGTTAGTGGTTTGATGAATTGCTGTAACAGCTGAAACTGTCACTTTAATTTTGGGCAGGGAGTGCGCCTGTTTTCACAGAGTTGTGCGTTTCCAAACCTTCCATGGCCTTTGGAAAATGTAACTCTGTTTAGGATTGCGCTGCTGGAAAGAGCTTCTTCAGTTTTGTGGGTTGTGGGTAAGACGCTTTGATGTGTAAATCGATTGCCATAGAATCCTGCCCAAAAAGTGTGCTTGGGAAAGCATTCCACACACTTGCTTGGGAGCCAGACTCACTGAATGCTTTGGGTCTTGCTTCTGAGTAGACCTGCCTGGATCATGCTGTCAGGCATGTTTAAGTCTGTTGATTTCATTGGGTTCACATTTTCCTACTTCTGTGTTGGGCTGTGACCAAATCCTGTTTTTTATTTTTATTTTTTTCCTGTGTGTGTGTACTTTTAGTAAATCTGTTTAGGGAACGAAGTAAAAAAACCAAACCTCTGTCAGTGTTGTTTGCTTTGCAGTTTACGATGTTGTTCAGGAAACAGCAGCTGTTCTTTGGAACTGCAGGTTCTGTGTCATAAAGAGAGACGCGAAGCCACAGTGTAATGTTGTAGTTTGGAAACATGATTTTTTTTTTAAGGAAACAAATTCAATCCAGTATATTCCCTGCAATTTGTGATTTCAGCTGTTGTCTTGAATGCGTTGGAGCTGCAGTCTTGAACGTGTCACTTTGCAATTAGCTGCGTTTCCTTCCCTGTAAAATAATATGTTTGAAATCTGGTTGTTGTAAGACTCCGCTGAACAGTCATGTGTAGGTTTACTGAGAAGGGTGTTTGTTCAGGTTTACTCTTGGGTGAGGAAATACATTAAGTACTAGAACCTTACAGTGCAATTTGTGCAGATTTTAGTCTGGTCTAAACCCACTGAAATCAGTGGGTTTGGACTGCAGTATCTCTCTGTAGAATTGTGCTGTTCCTCTGAAGTCTGTTACCTGAAGTGAGTTGCTTTGAAGTCAAACATCTAGGTGCAAATGTGTCCAGAACGGAAGTCCTCCTGTGCCATCTGGTGTTACAATTACTCGGGTATTTCTGCTGATACTGAGAAATGTGTTTTATTCCATTAATATTGCAGAGGCTAGTTAGCTGTGGTATACTCCAGTTGAGGTTTCTCAGGAGGATGAAATAATCCAGGGAGTCATTGTGAGACAGAGTGATGCAGCGGTTAATGCCAGCCTTGGTAGAGAACAATTAAGATCGGGACTCTGGTAATCTAGGTTCAAATTTCTGTACAGGCTCGTCCTGACTGATCTGACAGGGTTGTTGTGAGAACAAAATGAAAAAAGAGGTGTGTAGAGAACCAGATATGTTGCCCTGAATTCCTTAGAAGAAAGTGGGAAATAATCAACATGGTGATTATTAGGGAGACCTGTGTTTGAATCCTCTTCTTAGCTGCAAGCCTTACTTGGTATCCTTTGATCAGTCACTATCCTCCTAGTTAAGGTTGTTTAGAGGGTAAAGGAGGTGAAGCTGAGGTGCGCTGCCTCCTTTAGAGTAGGGGTGGAGGAAAGTCAGATAAAGATTAAAGTTGCTGATTGCACATCACTCCAAAATTCTGCGGTTAGATTTTTTAATTTAAGAAAGCCAACTTCCATTTTTAAAAAGAAGTAATTATAATCTATCTGCGGAGGGTTTTGGTTTGCTGGTTTTAGGAAATTATTTTTGAAGTTTAACCTCTATGGTTTAGGAAAAGGCACAGTAATTGGATGAACCTTGGAGGGAAACAGGCATTATGGTTTGGCTTTTACCCATGCACACATTTGCATTGTACTGAATCCAGCCATTGGTCCATCAAAAGCAGCATTGTCTATTCAAACCAGCCGCAGATCTCCATGGTTTCAGGTGAAGGTTTTTCAAATCACCTGTTGCCTGATCCTTTGAACTGTAGATGCAGAAGATTGAACCTGAAACCTGCATGCTAAGCAAAGGCTCTTCTACTGGGCCACAGCCTCTGTCCTAGTTACTCACAACCCCCCCCCCCATTTTTATCCTGAATTCCTTGCTTCCGTTAAATGTAAACCAGCAAGACGGAATAGCTGTTCCTCCCATGTGCTGTTTTTGCAATTGTATTATACACCTTTAATATTTTATTTCATCTTATTCATACCCTACCTTTCTTTGCACTGGAGACCTAAAAGTATTTATATTCTTTTTCTATCCTCTGTTTTATGCTCACAGCAGGCCTGTGAGGTAGTCAAGGTCACTCAGAGAGTTTCCATGGTCGAGTGAGGATTTGATTCTGGGTCTCCTGGATCCTAGTCCAACACTTTTACCCTACACCACTAATAATTTCAAATAATTTAACAACCTGTTCTGGTGGTGGGATTCAAATAATTTAACAACTAGTTGTTTACAAGCACCATTTTAACAACCGGTTCTGCCGAAGTGGTGCGAACCTGCTGAATCCCACCACTGACGTTTTCCTAAACCATAGAGGTTAAACTTCAAAAATCATTCCTGAAACCAGGAAACCAAAATGATCTGCAGATAGATTATAATTACCGTATATACTCATGTATAAGTTGAGTTTTTCAGCACATTTTTTGTGCTGAAAAAGCCCCCCTTGACTTATACACGAGTCAGATGTATTTTAAAAAATATTTTAGGGTCTTTACTTTGTCAGCCGCCAGGGGGCGCAGTTTTTAGGCTAGCACAGGGGTCTGCAACCTGCGGCTCTCCAGATGTTCATGGACTGCAATTCCCATCATCCGCTGTCAGCATGGCCAATTGGCCATGCTGGCAGGGGCAGTTGGGATTTGTAGTCCATGAACATCTGGAGAGCCGCAGGTTGCAGACCCCTGGGCTAGCAGCACCAAAATTTCAGGATATCATCAGGTGACACTCCTGATGATACCAGCCAAGTTTGGTAAACTTCGGTTCAAGGAGTCCAAAGTTATGGACCCCAAAGAGGGTGCCCCCATCCCCCATTGTTCCCAATGGGAGCTAATAGTAGATGGGGCTACATTTTGAGGGTCCATAACTTTGGATCCCTTGAACCAAAGTTCGCCAAACCTGGGGGTTATCCTCAGGATAATCTCTTGCTGATACCAGCCAGGTTTGGTGATGTTTGGTTTAGGGGGTCCAAAGTTATGGACCTCCAAAGGGGGTGCCCCATCCCCCATTGTTTCCAATGGGAGCTAATAGCTAACAGAGGTAGTTTACTGTTTTTCTTTGAAATAAATATTCAAAAACATTTCACCTACTGATGCCTCAATTAATGTAATTTTATTGGTATCTATTTTTATTTTTGAAATTTACCAGTAGCTGCTGCATTTCCCAACCTTGACTTATATGCGAGTCAGTAAGTTTTCCCAGTTTTTTGTGGTAAAATTAAGTGCCTCGACTTATGCAGGTCGACTTATACACTAGTATATATGGTACTTCTTTTAATGGAAGCTGGCTTTTTTAAATTAAAAAAATCCAACCACAGAATTTTGGAGTGATATGCAATTAGCAAGTTTGATCTCAGTAGTTCTTTCCTCTTGATATTTTTTGGGGGTGAGAAGGGGAAGTTGGCAGCCAACTCTAACCCTGAGAAGTTTCCCGATCACTAGTTAAAAGCAACCTTCCCCATTTTTTCCAAATAAACATATTTCACTGTTTGATTGCAAAATAGCGGCGCTGAACATTCCCCATGCAGCTGATTCCAGTATTTCAGACAAAAGTTCAAAGACAGTGTAACAAACCACTGTTGGAACTGTGGAAGAATTTCAAACACTGATTATGGTTTGGCATATCATCCCAAGGTAGGCAGTGTACCGCTTATTAATTGGTCACGGTCAGACTCTTGCCCAAAGACAGGAGGCTGCTGAAGAGATGGCAGTTTCCTTGTGAAATTTCCTAACCGTGTTTTTTGTTAGCAAGGTCAAGGCCAAGAGTTGCTGATTTGTAACCAATCAGCATCCAGGGACAGACTGATCAGCATGCCAAAGTTTCTCCTGCTGGCCACCAGGTGTAACTCCAGGCATCTCCAAACAAACTTGTCTTGTTTTTGATATCAACCGTGGCTTTGCTTTATTTCTGTTTTATTTTCTGTAATATTTATTGTAATATTTATTGGTTTGAAATATTTATATATCCATCTCTTTCCCAGGTATCCTGGGACCACCAGAAAATTTCCTTTTCCTTTTCATCACTGTGCCTATTGTTCTAGGACAGTGGTTCTCGGCGTTCCTAATGCCGCAACCCTTTAATACAGTTCCTCATGTCGTGGTGACTCCCAACCACAAAATTATTTGTGTCTCGGTTCCTATGACCATCGAAAATATGTGTTGTTCGATGGTCTTAGGCGACCCCTGTGAAAGGGTCATTTGACCCCCAAAGGGGTCACGACCCACAGGTTGAGAACCGCTGTTCTAGGAGAAAAACCCAACAGAGAGAATTGTTCCCCTTGGGCGGCAATCTTGCTTACTGTTGTTGGAAGTCATGATAAGATATTACAATTGACTGCATTGCTTCCACGTCACAGTTATGCTAATTGGGTTTCCGAGCCTGTTGATAATAAAAAAAGGATTGTTTTGTTCTGATAAATGCATTGTTTTGAAAACATTTGACTTGTCAACAGTTTGTTTTGACAGGTCAGGTGCCTGATCCTAAGCAGAATATAGTATGGATGGAAGAGTGTTGGGTGGGGGGGGGGGGGAGCAGAATTGCTTTAGCTATTCAGCAAGCGTTTTGTCAGATTGCTGAGACTTCGTCTTTTGTTGTTTTGGCCAATGAAGGAAAGCCAGTGGTTAGCTATCTAGCTCACATACTTGAGCTTTAGAAGTCTAGGATGAAACACTGATGCGTGAATCAAGCAAGCTGTTCCCAGGTCTGGAAAGGGGAAAGGTTTGCAGTATTTGCTACACAGCAGAAGCTTGGAATTTAGATCTGGCATATCTCACTGATTTGATTGTAAATGACTGTTTCATCTGGGATGAGGAGTGTAAGGGGGTGGGAAATACTGCTTCTGTGACTTAAAGTCTTGTCTGAAAGGGAATTAACTTTTCAGCAGAAACCAGACTTTAGCAGCTTTGTTCTCTCTGCAGAGATCTGCAGCTGAGGCTACAAGGGAGTATTTTTTTGATGGAGGGAATAATTGTCCTCAGGGTCATTCAGAGATTCTCCTCCTTGCAGAAAGAACTTCTGCTCAAAAGTTCATTTCCTCAGTGGGTTTTCTTTAGGGAAACAGTACCGCTGCAGAGGCTGCTTGGTGAAACTAGCCCTTTTGGTTAAATTAAGTGGCTGGGCATCCCATCTCCTGTATTTTGCCCCCCTTTAACTGTTCTGTTATCAAAGGAGGAAATTGCCTGCCTGATTTGTAAAGCAATGTCAGGAGTGTTCTCCAAACTAATGCCTGCAAAGGATATATTACGCATGAAAGCCAGAGTTTGCAGTGGGTTTTTTTTTATTGCCTTGCTAATTTGTAGCTTGTTTGAAAATAACTTGTTTCGGTTGTACCTCTAGCTTTGATGCTCTGAAATATTTTAGTACAGCTGTGTGGGATAGAACATTTAAACTTATCCTTGAAATCCTTCCACATTCTCCTCGGGGCTAAGGAGGGCTCAGCCAGAACTTGTTCCTGCCTTTGTTGTTGAAGCTGCTGCAAAGTTTACAGTGCTCTTCTAAACCCGTTTATGGGTTTTATACCCTTCTAAAGGGTGTAATTCTCTTTAGAATCTCAACACTTCAGTCCTGATCAGCGTTTCATCTTTCCGAACCAAGAGAAGCTGCCTTGAATGGTGTCTGTCTACTTAAAAACAACTTGCTCTGAATTCAGTTGGCACCAATAACGGTGCACATGATAGCAGCTATAAGAAGCTGGGGTTGATTGTGAGAGATGGTTTTTTATTTATATCCTATTTTGCTCCTTAACGGGGACCTGAAGTGCAGAGGCGCAGCTTACTGAAACAGTGCCGGAAGCTTACTGGGTGACCCTGGGCCAGCCAAATTTGCTCAACCTAACCTACCTCACAGGGTTGTCATGAGGATAGCATGGAGGAGAGGAAAACAATGAAGGCAGCTTTGGGTTCCCTCTGGAGAGAAAGTCTGGGATATAAGTAAACAGACTTCTAAAGGAAGAGCAGGGCCTCTCCAACCACAAGGATTCCATCCCTAGCTGAAATTCAACATGGGCAGCCCAAGGACTAAGTGATTTTTTTACTCTGTATGCTTAATAATGGTTATTGAACTTGAACTTGACTAAGTGATTTTAAAAATACCATGAGGGCCAGGTCTTGATCTGGCCCACAAGGCAACATTTTTGCCCCCTCCCCCCCAATACGCCTTATCAGGTTCTAAAATAGCCATTGTGTGAGTGTGTGTGGTTGTTCGGATGAGTCATGGAGAGGGGAACAAGAGCACCTTGGCACCAGTGTCCTTGTGGAGCCGCAAGGACACTGTCACATCTAGTTTGGCCCTTGCAAGCTCCTCTGGCAGAGCAGAGATTCCTGCTTGGTTATTCCAAGTCTTAGGTGTTTCGTGATACGTGTTTCTTTCAGTCTCACCCTTGCTGCGCTCTGTTTGAGAACTACTGTGAAGACCAGGGGTCAGCTTTGAAATTAAAGGGATGTAGACGTCCCTCTGATGGCATTTGTTAAAATATGGGAGAAATTTACCCGCAACTGATTACAATGGCACTCTGTGCCCATGTGTTGTGAAGTCACAGGTGACTTATGGCAAGCCCTGTAGGTCTCTAGTGGCATTGTTTGAGGAGAAAGAAATTCAGGATGTAAAATATAAAAGTACTGGAGACATTTAACCTCCCTGATTCCAGTGATACTATCTGAGGAGAAAACTTTTAGTGTGTCCCTATTCTCAGTCTTGGAATTGAGTGGGAACCTGACCGGGTGGTGACGATGAACTTCTAGCCAATCACTGGTGCCCAATGGCTCCAGCACAAGTGGCTTTGGGGGTGAGGTGCGCGACAGCAACCGCTCCAATTGCTGAGGAGTGGGAGTCTTGGCGATTCACTCCCCACTCCCAGCCAGTCACTGTGGCGCAATCCCAGTGCCTCATAACTGAAGGGAGGCTGCATTAACATTCCCTCCCTCCCGCCCTCCCTTCCATTACCGTTTCCTCTCTGCCTGTCCCCTGCCTTTCTCTCCATGGCGGCTGCTTTTTCATTCCCTCCTGCCTCTCCTTCCTCCGCCCATTTGAGCAAGATGCGGGCCTGAGGCAACGTTTTGAGCACAGGAGACAAACTAAGCGCAAAGCTTGAACACATTTATTTGTTTGTTTATATGCCGCTCTCCCCGAAACGGCTCACAGCAGCTGACAATAATAAAACATAACATAATAAAACTCGATATAATAAACAATTAAAACAGCTATTAATAATTAAAATAAAATCCAGGCTAATTAAAATACAATTAAAATTAAAACATGAGGGGGAAGGATGAGGACAGAACACAGAGCAGCACAAGAATAAAGTGGGGCAGGTGGGAGAAGAATCTGTTGTTGGAGGAGAGCAATCCCTCTGGGGATGGTGTTTGTGTGTGTGTGAGAGAGAGAGAGAGAGAGAGAGAGAGAAGCAGGCAAAGAGGGAGTGAAATATCTAATGTTGGCCAAAGGGGGAAGAAAGACAAGAGAGCTTGCCCCCCTCAGTGGGTGTGCTTAACCCACCAGTAGTTGTCTAGAACCCATTTTCTTTGTTCATACAATGACCTTTACTGCTAATAAGACCATATTCATTGATGGTGTGTGCTATGGTGATGTGTTTTGCTTGAGGATATAGGTCCGAGGTCCTTGTTGAGTCTATGGGCAGGTGAGGAATTTTCAGGAGACGCATTGTGTACTACCACAAAACAGCTGCCATTGGGATCCGGAACGTGTCATAGTATGTTGGACCACTCTACTAACATCTTTTTCTGAGACAGACTATCGGCCTTTCCTTGATAGGGGAGAAGAAATGCCTATGCAGTTTTTCACCAAATTACTCATTGAGAAGTTGTCAATTTCTCCGTTCAGACAATAACTCACTGGATGGGTTTAAGGATTTTATTGAAGACATGAGAAAGACAGGAGAAGACAGTTCTGGCAAAAAGGCGCCAAGGCAGTTGATAATATGTTGCAGCAAATCCCCACCCCCACATGTGAATCGGTTCAGTTAGGAAAAGTCCAGCCTGAAGGCTCATCCCAGTCGCCAAGTTCCAAGGCCGGGGAAACAGATAAAGCAGCACCTGCAAATGCTAAAGCTCTCCCCAGCAATTCCCACCTCCCAGCAATGGCATCCTGACAGAAGTAAAACTTCTCCTGCCTTCAGTTGATTTGACTACTGCACACACAGTCCCTAATTGCACATGCACCATTTTGTTGAAACTGATTCTTAACTGTTGCCAGCCATTTCACTTTTGGACTGCATGTGTTTTTTAGGGTTTAGTAGTTTGGCATTGATGTAATGATCTCATTCTGCAACCACAAGTCCTTTCCCAGCCACCATATTATTTGCTATAGATAATGTGGTTTAGTCTTCTGGAAATATATATATATATATATATATATGTTTGTAATGCACAATTATATTAACATTCATGGGCGTGTATAGGTACAATTGGAGGCTAAAGGCGATAAAAGCTGCTGCCAAAAAACTTGGCTAGTTAGTCATTTTTTTTTTATTGATCTTGATGGTTCTCCACCCTTCTTCCAAGGAATTCAAAGTGGTTGTCTCGTCTGTCATATTATTTTAAAAAATGCATGCATTCTGAATGGGGGAATGGATCATTCTTTCTCCTCCCTTCCTCTCCAACATGCATGACTCATCAGCTGCCCTGACTCTGTAAGCATCTTGGTTGGTTTTTCTTTTCCTGATTATACCCCACAGTTTCTGCTTTCCTAGGATCACGTTTTCTTCAGCCCTTTTCCCCCTCCATTTCCTCCTCCTTACCAGCATGGCGTAGTAGTTAAGAGCAGGTGCACTCCAATCTGGAGAACTGGGTTTGATCCCCGCTCTGCCATTTGAGCTGTGGAGGCTTATTTGGGGAACCAGATTAGCTTGTGCACTCCTATCCATGCCAGCTGGGTGACCTTGGGCTAGTCACAGTTCTTTGGAGTTCTCTCAGCCCCACCTACAAATCCAAACTCCTCCTCCTCCTTCTTCTCTGCTTTGCATTTCTGCCCCTGCCCCCATAAATCATCCCCCAAAGTTTCTGCCTCTCAGCCCATTGTCTTTCTTTTACCACCAGAGTCTCTTGCCCAGTCTCTAGTTGCTCCATTGTTCTCTTGCTTAAAATGGATACAAATCAGGCATTTAAATGTGGAAGTTCTCAGATGCCAATAGGCATTCCTGGATGCCATCGGCAAAATCAAAGTTTCAAAGAATGACTGCAAGATTGTTTATTATGTGGAAAATCAGATGTAGATGGGTATAATATGCTTGGAGTTAAGAGCCAAGGATGGCAGGCACACACACTGAATCCACTTTCAGTCCACACTGGCAATCATTAGCAAGTGTATTTTTCCTTTCATCCGGCCTTTTATGCACACCCTACTTAACCCATTACTGTTTTCTTCACAGTGGGGTTTCCTGACAGTTTTTGTTCACTTGGGTCTCTTTCTTCCCCTACTTCTGCTTCTCCCTTTGGTGCTTGGGTGACAGCAACCTCCATGATCTACTGGGAAGAACTACTGTACTGTGGGTAGAGTGAGAAAACCTGAAGGAAGAGGAAAAATAATAGTTTTAAGAGTTTTTGGAAACAGCAGAGCTTCTGTAATCTGAGGCGGGGTGGGAGCCCAAGATGTGGAGGAACATGCATTTGCCCGATTCAAAACTGGTGGGAATGCATGGTCAGTCCGAAGCTGACCAAAAGTGCGTAAAAGGCCCCGGTGAACTGTAGGTGGAAAGTGTTTTGAAAGAGTATTAATCTTCATGTGTGAAAGTGCCCTTTTGCAAGAAAGCAGTTGTACAGCTTTATGATGTACTTTGACAGTAAGGTCTGTGCCCGGTCTGGTTTACTCCTTTAGACTTGGTCTTACCGTATTTTCCATCTGTGCTAAGTAGTGTCATAAACTGGCCTCAGCTGTGGATCTTAAAAACACCTGCCAGATTGGTTTGCTGGTCTTTAAGGTCCTGCAGGACCTTTGGTGGTTTCTGTTTCAGTAGACCAGCAAACGCACACGCTCTCTGTCTCTGTCTCTCTCTCTCTGTGTCTCTGTCACTCTCTCTCTCTCTCTCTCTCTCTCTGTAATCAAGTTGCACCTGACCACTGGCAATCCCGTAGCCTTTTCAAGAGGTGCATCTGCCATTGGCACCAGATGTCTGGAATGTTGGTCTTTTCTTCAGTCTCTTGTGTCACCAACAAATGTCCCAGTTCCTCTTTTTCCCCATCCCTCCCTTTTTTTGCATATTCTGCTGTCCCCTCTCAACTCTCATCCTTCCTTTTTCTCCTTCAGTCAGACTTAGGTCTGTCCAGCTATGGTCTCTTTCTTGTAGCGACCATATTCTGGTGCTTTTTTTCTTACTTGGCTTCCATGCCCACACCAAGTGGACACAGCCCTAAAGCAGTACTTTATTGTCTTCTGCCGGTACTCAATCAAACAGGTTTTTCAGCTCTGGTTTTTCAATGCAAAGTATCTGATAAAAGTGCTGAGCAAAATAATGATCCATAGTTGCTATTGATTTAATATAAGACTCCTAGCCTGTTTGCAGCCCCTCCTCTTATTGTGTGGCTCAAGCTCCTTCTGTTTTCCTGAGGTCTTGTATCAGATTTTTCCAACCCACATTTACTTCCCTCATTTTTACCGTGTCATCATTTTACTGCAGAACTTCCCCTTGAGCAATCGGAATATTAGTGAACATTCAGTCTGAAGCATCTCAATGAGTGCTTGGGGGAGAGGAGAGTTCTTTCACAAGTACAAAAATAGTAAAGAAATTTAGTAACTTGAGGGCATTTCTGAAAATTAGATTTCAAACAAACTATTAAGTAAAGAGGGTGATCACAAAGAACTGTATATTTAAATTTACAGTTCTCACACCTGAACATACGAAATTGCCTTATAGCAGGTTCTCTTAGCTTATATCCTCACAACACTCCCGTGACACAGATTAGGGTAAGAGACAGTCAAACTGTGAGCACAACTGTCAAACTGTCAGCTCTTGCTGACCAAAGTAAGAAATTGACTTTGGGCCAGTCACTGTCTCTTAGCCTAATCTGTGTCACAGGAGTGTTGTGAGGGTATAAGCTAAGAGAACCAGCTATTATGTCTTGAGCTCTTTAAAGGATGGGTAGGATAAAAATATGGGATGTTGGATTCTAGACGCAGGGCATCTGCCCTCCGTTGTAGCTGATCACCCAAACCCAACTGAGGCTACCTGAATTGGAGACAGCTGCCATCTTTCTTCCTCAGAGCACTCCCATCCTCTTGACAGACTGACCTGTCCCCCAGCGAAATGAAATAATTAGCAATTTATGCCAACCCAATACAGGAAGAGGAGTTTGGATTTATACCCCACCATTCTCTCATGTAAGGAGTCTCAAAGGGGCTTACAAACTCATTCCCTTCCTCTCCCCACAACAGACATCTTGTGAGGTAGGTGGGACTGAGAGAGTTCTGAAAGAACTGTGACTAGCCCAAGGTCACCCAGCAGTTTCATGTGTAAGAACAGGGAAAGAAACCCAGTTCAACAGATGGGAGTCTGTCACTCATGTGAAGGAGTGGGGAATCAAACCCGGTTCTCCAGATTAGAGTCTGCTGCTCTTAACCACTACACCATGCTAGCTCAGTAGTGGTTTACCTAATTATATGTGCTACTGCAGGTCTGGAAATTCACAACAAAGCAAAACAGAATGGCGGTCAGCAAGTCCACAGGCAAGCCTCATTGGCTGTACTTCCTAAGCTTAAATTTTGTACATTTGCATTCATAGCTGCCTGTCTGATTGACATTTTAACCTGAAGATGCAGCTGTGGGGAAAAAATGCTTTACGCTTATTGAGGGAATTAAAAGTGCTGGTTGGGGAGAGAGGGGAACTGCATTTGATGTCCTCGGGCTTCGTTGCCCTCAGATTGGGATGGCTGCGGCTAAATGGATCTGGCTTGTTGTGAACATGTTAAACCGCAGTGAGGGGAAGCCTGCCCTGTGGAAATGTTTAAAAAGCAATAGAAATATTTTAAAATCTTGTTTCAATTTTCACAGGCGAGGAGATTGTTCTGCATAGTATAGGGTTCTTAAACAGTTGTGATTGAATTGTAAGGAGTTGCAGACCTCGTGAGATTTGTCCTCTTGGGTTGGAAACTAGTGTCCAGAGTACTGAATCAGGAAAGAGAAACTGTGTGGGTTGTTTTTTTTTTCTGTACAAAGTCAATGAGCATTGTGGCTGGGTTGATTTTTTTAATCTGCACTTGCAGCGTATTTCCTTGCATGAGTATCAGTACTGCCCAGAAGTTCCTCTTTCCTTCTTATTCTCTAAATTTATATAACTGGTGTGGGAAAAAAATCAACATGTTCACTTGCGCTAGAAGAGTTTAAGTTGATTTCATGGTTTCTTCTGTTGGTAGGGCCAACCTGAGAGGGAGCCAAAAGGGCTGTTTGACGGCCTTTTCCATCTCCTTTTTATTTCTTTATATTTATAAGCTGCCCTCCCCCAAAGGTTTGTGCCCTGATTTCTACTTTCATTTATGCCTTTAGTTGTTGTTTCAGGTTTTGTGGGGGTTTTCTCCCTGGTTCTTTAAAGACCATAATTAAAGGTAGTCCCCTGTGCAAGGACCAGCTGATTACTGACCCATGAGGTGATGTGGTAGTTTGCCATTGCCTTCCCCAGTTTACCCCCTGCAAGCTGGGTATTTATCCTTAGAAGGATGGACGGCTGAGTCAACCTTGAGCTGGCTACTTGAAACTGACTTCCCTTGGGATCAAACTCAGGTCATGAGCAGAGCTTGGGCAGTGCTGCAGCTTACCGCTCTGTACCACAGGGCTGTTTCCAGCCCACTTTTTGATGATTAGACTGCCATGGTCAAACCACTTCCTTTCGTCCCTTTGCCCTGAAGATGAGCAGTTATGTTTTTATTCTTCAAAGGGCGCTAAAATATCGATATACTGTTGTAATCGATAGATCAGGCAGGTCCTCTGAATTCCCAGCTTTCATTTAAAAAGTTTCTTCCCTCATGGATATATTAGAAAAAAGGCACTATCTTGTCCAGGGAAAGGTCTGGAAACTGGAAAATGTTTGGGAGGAGCTAGCAGACTGATGTGCCGCACTGAGGAAGATTCATCCATTCGTGATATTTATGTCCTGCCCGTTTTTCAACAAGCTCAGGATAGCCTATCTTGTTCTCCTTACTTCTGTCTGACCATCACAGCTATTCTATGTGGTAGCTGAGGCTGAGAGACAGTGAATGGTCCAAGGTCACCCAGTGGGATTCCAGGGCTGCATGGGGGTATAAATTTGGGCCTCTCTCGTCCAGCATTCCAACCACTGTACTGTACCTGGTTTGGAGATGGAACAGTTTAGAAAACAAAGAAAAATCCTGACTGGGGTAGGTGTCCAGCTGAAAGATCGGCATTTGCTGGCATATCCTTCGTTGGTTTTCCTCAAACAATTGGAAATATAATTGCTTTTATGGCTCTTCTGATGTGGAACAAATGTCAGTTTATTTCTGGTATCCTCCTGACAGCCCTAAGTGGACAGATCAATCTGCTGTTCCCATTTTACAGATGGGAAAGTGGCATGCATAAGGTGGCGTTTGCCTGTTCTCTGTTAGAAAGGTGAGCTGGTCCCTTCTTTCTCCATGCCTTTGAAAGTCAATACAAATATTCAAAACCAACAAGAAAGTTTATGGTTTATGTTCTTAGCACTCATGCGTGAGGTCTGCTGTGTCAGCTAGTAAAAGTTTACAGTGGACTATGTCAAATGTCATGCCCGAATCATGTTGTGGAACAAGATGCTGTTAGATCTGTCCCAAGAGACGCTGAGCACTGTGCATCTAAAGTCGCGTTCAAGGGACTATTTTGATAGAGCGGTAGGGGAATAATTATCTTAAGTAATAAAGAATTTCTGGCCCGTGGCTTTGTAAACTCTAATTTTGCTTTTCAATCGTTTTCTTGTTATATTTAACACTAAAAGAAGACATTCTCTTTCTTCCCTAGTTCAGCTATATCATTTAATGTAGTTTATTTAAAGCAGCTCTGTATTTGACTTGAGTGCAAGGGCAGGCCCCTCTGGGATTAGTTAGGATCCATCAAATTAAGACTGGAAACCATGGTTTCTATGTGGCTTGATGAACCGCAGCCAGGCAACACCCACAGATCACTGGATGTTGTGTTATTGTTGCACTGTAACAACTGGATTTTCATGGTGTGGACGAAAGAACCTAGATACAAACGCCTGTTGGAATGCAACGATACTGCAACATCCAAGTGTAGACACTGCCTTAATCTTAAGCAAGGTTTCCTGTGGCATGCACATGCAGATATCCTGGCTTCCTCCCAGGTGATATTGTTGCATTCACCTGAGCTACATAGATGCTCAGTTAGAGTGAAGGTGGTGAGTCCACTATTTGTGGAGGCCAGCCTGGTTGTCTGTGAGCTGAATTCTGGGTTTGCAGACTAACCATGGTTTTATGTTACGGCTGAACTGCATCCAAGTACCCCTTTGGGCAGAGTATTCAATAAGCAGCTGCCATTGAAGATGGAGAAGTCTCTGTTGTCTCCATGATTGGTCCTGCCATCCTGGGAGGTAAGGCCTAGAACTTTACTTAGCGACAGGGACTAATATATTAAGGGGGACAGAGAGGAAGAATCTAAGTAGGGTGGAACTATCTATCCACTAAGCAGCCTACTCCCAGTCTAAGGAGCCTTCCTCCAGCTAAAGACATTCTTCTGTTAAAGGGGATCCTGTAATTGGGGGAGGACTTCAGACTTGAGGCAGAAGCTTCAATAAAGAAGCTTTGCTCAATGTAGCGGTAGGGTAGAGGCCAGATCCACTCCAGTGTATGTTGAAAATGCTGTAATTGGCATTCAGAATGTAACAGCTGAAAAGCAGGATCTAAATATAGTAAGGAAATAAAGAGGATCAGAGGTCTCCCTCCTGAAAGCAAGCTTCCCAGTTAGCAGTAAAATGCACCTCTATAAACAGGTGAGAAACAAGTTGCTTCAAGTTGCTTCTGCTGTAAAACAGCTTTATTTGCCAGTGTTTCCTGTTGAATCCCAAGAGCCTTCTACACAGGCTGTGTTTTCTCTCTTCAGGTTTTCAGCGTAGCAGATATTTTCTAGTTGTCTGTCTGTGCCTAGAAATGCAAGCCACTTGCCAGAGCTGCTCTGCTGGTTAATGGGCTTCTGAGAGGGAAAGTTTAGCTCTTTAAGAAGAGTACCGACATCTGGTGATCAGTTACCATTTTGCTACTGGCCGACATGGGCATTATTGGCACCAGTTTAGGAGGGTATGGGAAACAAAAGACAGGCTTTCTGAAGAGGCCACTAAGTAAGCTGAGGAGAAAAGAGCTGTTGAAAGTCTGTGGTATAAACAATAAGGGCTGTTGTTTTCAACCTGAGCTTTAAGAAGGCCATTACTTGAAAAAGTTTTTTTTTCTGAAACTTTGCTCGTTGACCTGAAAATTCATTGGGATTGCATCAGACTCTGATTGCCAGAGACTTGTTTGCCATCTGGCACTGGTTCCATATTGAAACTTTCTCACTCCTTTCCATTGGTTGTTCATGTCCAGAATGGGTGTTGCAAAGTGTGTGTTGTTGTTTTGTGGTGTAACATAGTTACTAACTTGTCACTGGGAAACATGCAAGGCTATCAGGGAATGGTCTGCGTTTGGATCTAAGGACAGGTCACATTCTGTGGTATTAAGAAAAAGGACTCTTAAATCCTTGGGCTCCTGCATTCCTTCTTGAGAACTGTTTGAAAATTGTTCCTCAACTAATCAGGTTTTCATTTGTCCAGACTGGACAAAGTGGCCAAATATAGGTGTGCTCCCTTGCATGTGGACTAGGATTTCTGACAGTGGTTGAATCTTTGATGGGAATCATGATTTATTAACAAAGTTTATGGAAGTTTTCGATTCCTGATCAGGAAGGGGAAATACACCACCCAAAATGTTTCCAGGGCTCCTCTCGGTAATGACAAGCTATGAGTATGTGTGAATACAACCATGGACGTGTAACAGGATTTGACTTTGAAAATGGAGCAAACACAGCTTTGCCATTACCAAGGAAGTTTGTCCCAGATTCTCCAGATTGTCATATTGAAAACTTTCAGGCTTCCAATGCACAGAAAGGTTTTTTAAGTGTTTTGTTTGCCAGTTTTCCATCCATAGTTCTTGGAGGACAGAAGGTGTGTGATTTGTTGCTCTGCTTTCTTTTAAATGTCAGTTGTGAAGTTTTTGCTGGTATAGGATTTACCTAACAAGGGTTGGATCCAGCCAACTTGTCTACTAGTAAAAAGGCAGAAGTCCCCTTTAATCAAAAAAATGTATGCTGGAGATGTTGGGACCAATATGTTCCAAAGCAATTGAAGCAGGGGCTGCAATAACAATAATAATAGTTTGGATTTATACCCCACCTTTCTCTCCTGTAAGGAGACTCAAGGTGGCTTACAAACTGCTTTCTCTTCCTCCCCCCGCAACAGAAACCTTGTGAGGTAGGTGGGGCTGAGAGAGTTCCAAAGAACTTGAGTAGCCCAAGGTCACCCAGCAGAAATGTAGGAGTGTGGAAACACATCTGGTTCACCAGATAAGCCTCTGCCACTCAGGTGAAAGGAGTGGGGAATCAAACTCAGATTAGAATCCTTCTCTTAACCACTCACCATGCTGGGGTATAGTGGAGTAAGATTGAGTGACAAAGATAGCTAGATCCAACCTCAGGTCTGTTTGCAAGGAATAGCACTTTAAAATTGCATGAAAAACTCTGAAGTGCTGAATGGTTGAATATTTTCAAACGATGTCCAAAGGCTTGAAAGCTGGCAGGAACCAGAAAAGACAATGAAGTGTCATTGGGTGTAAGGTTGGAAGTAGGAAGTCTGTCTGTTCCTGATTCTTGAACTGAAGGCTTCAGGTTGTCTAAAGTCATCTGGTATTCAGATGTTAAGTGCCTTGTACATATTTTGTCTTACCCTATCTAGTATATCAGGTCCTTTTTTTACAGTGACCATGTTGATTACCTGTAACACAGGGAGCCCCTGAAGAAAATCAACCAAGTTCTTTCCTGGTAGCCAGAACTAAGAATCTTCCATAGAGTAGCCCCGCAGCTTAGTAGATGCAACACAGAGGAGCAGTGTTGTCTCAAACGAGTACTTTGTTACTTTCTGTGGGACTGCCACATTACAGAATAAGGAACTATTTACAGTAGGGGCAATGAGATGGTCTGTCCAGTGTTGATGACAATCTTACTGTTTACCTCAGATTCATGTTGTTCAGCGCTAACAACTGTGATATGGAAACCATACAGACAGTCGGAGTTGATCTGTATAAGACCCCTATTGTACATTGTGGAAGCTGGTTTGGTTTGGCTGCTGTAGTGACATCTGTTGATAGTAACTGTACAGATCTGATGTGGTTACTTCACATGCCAGGTTGCCCTGCCCCTACGGATCAGTGTCTTTGGCACAGAAAGTAATCCTGTTGCTTGTCTAACCCAGGAATCTGCATGGCCGGTACTGTTGGCACATTACCATACACAGTTGCTCCCGCAATGCTTGAATAGCATACAAAATCATTCTTCGTTCTCCTTCTCTCTTTCTACCTACAGTTTACTTAAAGAACTTGAAGTGGCTGGATTGCCCTGGGTGATTTCAAGTGCCTTGTGTAAGCGTTATTGAAAGCCAGCTAATGGTGGAGACCTACCCAGTTTCCTTTGATAGCCTGTCTCCCTGGGTGGGTTAAAAGCAACTCGATACCTATGCAAAATGGTTTTCTGCCCTTGTAGGGGAGGGTTGCCAGTTTTCAACCTGCTACAGCAAGTTGGTGTGCAGCTATTTGCATATGGCAGTGCTTCATCTCCCAGATGCTAGAAGCTTCACCTGCGGATTCCTGTTCACCACAGCTGCTGTTGAAAAGCACGAGAGCTTCTTTTGGGCTTCTGTTCTGCTCCATTTCAACCTTGTCCCAGGGCTGAAATTGGCAGTCTGGGCTGTGCTGCACCTGATAGCCTGGGGGGACAAAACTGGGTCAGTTCTAACCCTCCCCAGTTCACTTTCCCAGATCTCTGTTATATAAGCCAGGTCGGGCCCCTCACCCAAAATCAAATCCAGCATTCAAAAGCAGCAGCACCAGGCCAGTGGGCAGAACAACTGAGTCACCTCCCTGCCTCCCTTTGGATGGGTAGCAGAGCAGAAGGACATCCAGTGCGCCTTCTGAAAACCATTCTCCTCTGACCCCCAGTGCCATAAGGCCCCCTGCCCATAAGCACTGGGATGGCCCCAGCCTCCCTGCCCTTCCCCTCACCAGTCACATCCCCCCCCCGCCCTCTATTAATCTTCTAGGCCCGCTACTATGCCCTTGGGAGTGGGCCCTCCGCCTGTCACTCGGAGGGAGAGCAATGGAAAGACCCCATGAATGGACTCTCACTCTAATTTGGGGTCTTCTGACCAGGACATCCTCCCACCATAGTGAATGCCAATGAAATATAATGCTGCAGGGATTTTTTTTAACCAGTTAATAGCAAAGAGGATAGTGGACATCTTTTTCTTTTGAAGGAGCAACTCATCAGTTGTCGGACGCTTTTTTTCTTCGTGTGTGTGGTGCTATCGAGTTGCAGCTGACTTACCGTAATTCCGCAGGGTTTTCAAGGCAAGAGACTAACAGAGGCAGTTTGCCATTGCGTAGCTCACACGCCTCTCTTTCTCCAAGCTTGGTTTGGTAGCCGGTTCTTACCAACCAATGTGCCTGTTTTATTTATTTATTTTGCAGGGTTATGATTTTGACTGTGCCGCAGCTTGCTTTATGGGTTGTTTTTCGATCTTCTCCCATGTGGGTTCAGGAAGAGTGGGGGTTGCAGATATGACAATGTGCTGCTTTAAGGAAGGATGTGAAGAAGCAACTTTTGGAGACAGTCATGTATTTCTTTTAATCTCTTCCTTGGTTTCAGAACGCCGCTGGGAGCCTCTCTGGATGAGCAGAGCAACTTCACTTTGAAGGGTAAGGATCTTATGGTTAAGCAGTGTATGAAGGTGAGGGGGGAAGGGCAAGGAGATTGTAAGCCCCTTTGAGTCTCCTACAGGAGAGAAAGGGGGGATATAAATCCAAACTCCTCCTCCTCCTCCTCCTCTCTCTGTCTTTCTCTGTCTGTCTTTTTTGAGGAGGTATTACTTGAAAACAATAGTGCAGTCAGTTAGACTGGCTGCTGGTGAAAGTTGCTGAGAGCACCTTGTTTTCTTTGAAGGGGTTCGACAGGGAGTTTTAATTGTTCAGGGAAAGGAGTGAGGTTGTGTGGCGTGTGGGAAAGAAGTTTGTCAAGCGTGTACGTGGAGAAGTAGGTCAGCTTTTTTTGGTACAGTCTTTCTCGGGTTGCTGTGACTGAACTTGCCACGCCTGAAAAGTTACCACCTGAACCAACCAGACTGCAAAAGTTCAAAGTACAACAAGAATCTACAGGTAGTGACAAGGTATATAAGAAGCGGTCGCTGGAGCGCCCTTTTTATTTCCCAATGCACAGAGCCGAGAAGGGATGTCTGATCCTTGGTGTCCTGCGGGTTTGGAGCTCCCCGGTAAGGTTTCCAAAGTGTGTCTTAAGATGCAGTCTTCGCATTTTTGTTTGTAAGCAGTGCATGCTACCGACCGGTGCTCTGCTCATGATTTATGACAAGCCAGTTTTCCCTAGCAGGGAAGTTTTGAAAGAGTAACTGTGGAAATCACCGGCATCCCTTCCTGTCTTTTAATCAAGGCATTCTGAAGAGTAACATCTGTCCACTTGAGGCTCTCTGCAAGGCATTGTTGAGAGCTAATTGGGTCTCTAACTTAAAAAGAAATGGAGAGGGAAGCATTTTTAAATAGTTTTTTAGTGTCTGGTTTATTGCAGTCCTGATTACTGACGTGTAGGCATTGATGCTCAATGCTAAACTTTACATCCTTTTTTTTATTAAAGGCATGCTGGTGAGAAATGGAGGAAGTTTTGAAGATGACTTATCCCTGGGAGCCGAAGGTAGGTGTGGCCATTAGCATGTGATTGATCTTCTACTTCAAAGCTGCCTACTGTCTGAATGGAAGACCGTTCTTAGACGAGTGGGACTTGGTTGGTTGGTAATGGGGTCAGAGGCGGGAGGCAAAGCTCAGAGTTCGAAATCAGACTTCTGCGTCCGGTACAGGGTGATTCAGTGAAGCACAGCAGTTTTATGGAACTCGCGTTTTGTTGCTGTTTTGAAAAAAGACCGATTCTTGTTTCTACATGAAAAAAAAATCTGAGCTGGTTTTTAAACGTCAGTTGTGTTATAAAAACAGTTGAGACGTCTCTATCTGGGGCTTAATTTGGAAGAGAGTTCTGCTATGGAGCTGGCTTTGTTGCTAGGGATCAGCCATGGAATATGTGAAGTAAGAGTGCCTTTGAGCGGGTACGGAGTACTTTCTGTTTGTTCTGAAGCTGCCACAGCCAGCCTCCACATGTCCAGAACTTCAAGCAAATGGCATGAAAATGAGAAGTGCCAACCTTGAGTCTTGGCATCTCTCACTCTGGAGATTAAGCATTGTTCCTGGTGGGCCACAAATATGTAATGACAATCCAAAGGGCTAATAAAAAGTATATAGTGTTTGAATTACCTCATTACATGAATACATGAAGCTGCCCTTATACAGATTCATACTGGTTTGCCCAGATCAATCTTGTCTACTCAGACTGGCTGTGCGTTCCAGGGTCTCAGGCTGAAAAAGAAGAGTTTGTATTTATACCCTGCCTTTATGTCCTGTAAGGAGACTCAAGGTGTAGTGGCTAAGTGCAGCGGGGTCTAATCTGAAGAACTGGGTTTGATTCCCCGCTCTTCCACATGAGTGGCAGAGTCTTATCTCGTGAACTGGATTGGTTCCCTGCTCCTCTACATGAAGCCTGCCGGGTGACGTTGGGCTAGTCACAGTTTTCTCAGAACACTCTCAGCCCCACCTACCTCACAAGGTGTCTGTTATGAGGAGAGGAAGGGAAAGGAAGAAGAAGAAGAAGAAGAAGAGTTTGGATTTATATCCCCCCTTTCTCTCCTGTAGGAGACTCAAAGGGGCTTACAATCTCCTTGCCCTTCCCCCCTCACAACAAACACCCTGTGAGGTAGGTGGGGCTGAGAGAGCTCCGAGAAGCTGTGACTAGCCCAAGGTCACCCAGCTGGCGTGTGTGGGAGTGCACAGGCTAATCTGAATTCCCCAGATAAGCCTCCACAGCTCAGGCGGCAGAGCGGAGAATCAAACCCGGTTCCTCCAGATTAGATACACGAGCTCTTAACCTCCTACGCCACTGCTGCTGTTTGTAAGCTGCTTTGAGACTCCTTACAGGAGAGAAAGGTGGAGTATAAATCCAGACTCTTCTTCTTTAATACAGCTATACTCTGTGTCGCGTTATATTTACAGCCTGTATGATCAATATGCTATTTCTGATCCAGTCCTCCTACAGTTTATATGGTTAGGATATTTTATAGCGAGATTATCCAGCACATGACAGACATATAAAAATTTCATGTATTCTGTACAAAAAAGGTTGTCTATTGTCTTCATAGTTCATCTGAGCTTCGAAGCAGGGAGCATCTCCGCCAATTGCCATTATCTTGTTATACTCCTTCTCAAATTCTTGGGCCAGCATGAAATTGATATAGGAGAATGGAAAGTACCTAGACAACTGCCCTGTACTGGATAAACGCCATGGGGTCTGCTATTCTTTACCTGGAATGGTTTTCAAGTGATCCTAGAGCTTTCAGCTATTGCTGGCTTAAGCAAAAGCAGGTATAGCCAGAGATGTTTGCAATCGATAGAAGATTGTCAATAAGGACGGGGTGTAAGGCAAGATAATGATAATCTATATATATAAAAAGCAAACAGTGACTTTGTTAGTCACTCCCTAACGCAGAAATGGCTGGACGGATCGCCCCCCAATTTTCACATGACGTTCCTCCCTGTTGCGGGCAGGTAATCGGACCTTCAAATCACCGAAAGTCCATACCTGAGCCAGGTAAAATGTCTTTTTCCTGGCGCACCAGGCCATGAAGCTGACTCTGTTTAACTGTCACCCTTAGAATGTCTGTGCAGCCTGTCTGTCTGTGGCCTGAGGGCTTAGAATGTTCGCGCAGATGGGCAGAGAGGAGCAGTGAAAACAGTACATAGACAATACTGTTAGATAATACGAGTGGAAGTGAAACACATACACACTTTGCCATGTGAGACGTCAGGTGGGGTTCTCCCCTACACACACATGCAGGTAACTTTCACTCTCTGCGCCTCAGCCACTGCTACCACATAACACACATACTTTCATACACATCCAGCTCATCCTCACACACCTCACTCTGCCCTCCCTCACATCCAACCACCACTTACCCACTTCCTCACCCATATTTGCCACAGCTCTCTTTTACTAAAAGCGAGCTGGAGTTTGCCTTTTTCTTCTAAGAAAATCCACGGGGTGGGGGTGAACCAACACTACCAGCTCCGCTTCTTTTGCACGTGGCCCTTTAAGAACCCAGGGAGCTGGCCTCGATCTGAGCGCCTCACCACCCTGCCTCTGCTGCCTGACTGGGATAGCCTGCTTGCCCCAGTTCTGCCTTACCCAAGCCAGGACTGTGTGTGTCAACCAACCTCGTGGACAGCGGGATTCGCACTCTGGACAGTTCCTTGTGGAATGGAAAGGGTTACATTATACTAAAAAAACAAGACACTACCATATAACAATGTGAATTGAAAAGGGAAAGAGGGATTCCATTTGACCACCCCAAAAGGCTATGCTGCGGATCATTGGACCTGCAAGGACATCTGTGTGGGTTGCGGACTGTGATGAGAAGGACAATTGCCACAGCAACGGGTGGCCGGCCCTGCTAGTAATAATATAATAATAAGATAATTGGACAGGTTACTCCTGGTTGATCAACCTAACCCATTTATCTTGGGTTCTAAGATGTTTGTGATAACAGGAACAGAGGCTGCTGTTCTTGGTCTTTCTTGGGATACTAAAATATTTTGGAGGAAATGCCATCTCTTGTATGTTTTGTCAGCTGTTGTTGACATCTTGTTTAGTTGTGCCTCCAAGGCAGCAGGATCAGGGCTTTGATTAGAGGTGCCATAATTAATGCTAAAAACATTCAGAATAGCAGCAGAGAAGGAAAGCTATTTACTAACATCTGTGTTGCTCTAAACACACATAGCAGACATATTGCTTTTCCTTTTACAAAATTGTATGAAATCAGTAATACATGGGGTAAAACAATTTTCCTGTAACAAGCTTTCAATTTAGGTTGATAAAATTTACTTTATCTGTTCAACTGTATCCATTTATGAGTAAAAATGAATGTTGTACCAGTTGAAAACATAGTGCATTGTGTGTTACGGTGCCCATTGTATGAAGGGAATTGCAACAACTCCTCAGTCTCTTTATAAAGATTGGTCTACAGCGGGTATTAATTTGCTGTCATTTATCAGGGTATGTATCAAAAGTAGCATTTTTTTTGCAAAGAGTATTTAAAAAATCGAACCAAGATTGAGACAGCTTACCATTTGTGTAGGTGATCGTATAGGTGTCGGGTTTTATTGTGAAATGCGTTTTGTTAATCTTCTCCTCCCTTACCAGGTGCAGTCGGTGTCTTGCTGTAATTGCCTGTAGTTAAAGTGACTTGACTGTGAAATAAATGTGTTGAAGCGGCATTCACAAAGGAGCCTAGGAGATGAGGATTACATTTAATGCCAGAATATGGAGAGGAATTTATGGCTTGCCTTGAAGTCTGCCAAGACTGACTTACAAGACCTGCTTTCTGAAATTGCTTTAAACCAGTGATTTCTGAATATTCAATATATGCTTTCTATTGCGAAGTCAGACCTGTAGAATAAGAAGTTTGGTCATGAATTGTTTACCTTGCAGGGTAGCATGACTTTTATTGTTGGTAGTGATGAATTTGGTACATTTTTTGTCCCTGTCCCTCTGTTGTTTACTTAATTAGCATGTTCATTCATCACTTTTCTCCTGCAAGTTAACCGATCAGTTTACTGTGTTCATAGATACAATTTAAATAAAATAAAGAGAACATAACCAGCTATAACTCAATCCAGTAGTCCAGTTCATTTAAGGCCACGAGCCACTTGCCTTTTCTCCTTCGGCTCACACCCAAGGATTCGTGCCTCTGTCCTTGCCCAAATTGGTCTGTATCAGACATATCGGGTTCAAGGTTTACTTAAAAAGAGGGTTCCCATTATGGTCTAATCCTGGATCTGTATTGATCCTCAGTCAGGCTAAATTTTATGAGTTTTCCTGAAGCAACTTTTTGGCCCCTTCCACACATGCAGAATAATGCACTTTCAGTCCAGTTTCACAACTGATTGCAAGTGGATTTTGCAATTCTGCACAGCTGCAAAGTGGATTGAAAGTGCATTATTCTGCATGTGTGGAAGGGGCCTTTGAGAAGTCACCATAACGGAAGTTGGCACTGAATACATGCCCCATGAACAGCAGTAGTGCCATCGTTCATCAAGTCTTTGAAAAGCTAGTTCCCTCTGCCCTGCCTCAGTTGGCTCTTCAGATATCAGAGGAACACAGAGACACTTTTCAAAGGGTAGGAGGCAGGGGTGACAGTTGTGCCGGGTATATTCTAAACCGTACACACTGTTAATATTCAGATCAACTTTGATCCTTGATACGGTAGGCTCAGCATTATGTTAGTCCTTGGGATTGGCTGGCCATTCCAGTTGCTCAGTCTTATCTCACAAATAAGGGAGGAGATGGTTGTCTTTTCACAGAGAATTGTGGGAGGACAGTCTCCTCCTCATGTCTCCTGACTCTTTGTCCTTGTACATCAGTGTCCCTCAACTTGACCCTAGAAACGTTTCCTGTGCAAGCTTCCTGTGTGTTCTTAATCCTCATCCAGTATGTTTGGGAGGGGTGATGGATCAATGGTAGAGTCTTTGTTTGGCATGCAGAAGGCCCCGGGTTCGATCCCTGGTATCTCTAGTCAAAAGGACCAAGCAATAGGTAATGTAGAAGACCTCTACCTGAGATTTTGGAGAGTTGCTGTCTCTCTAAATAGACACTGTCTGATTCAGTATAAGGCAGCTTCACGTGTGCTAATATATGAAGTTGGCTGCATGTACCGTATGAGTTTACAGCGCCAGTGTACAGGCTGAAAGGAACTGTACTGTTTATTATTGGACCAAGTAGTTGCTATTTGTTCGTGGTTATTTATATTACAGTGCAGGAAATTTATATGTATTGTTTCCCTTTTCAGCTAATCAGCTACACCAAGGTGGTGAACAAATGGAGATCTGGTAAATAATCTCATTCCTGGCTTGGGGGTAATGGCTGGCATTCTCTGCAAAACATTAATTTCTCTAAAATGTAGCTATTGGGAGCAGTATTCCGTAGGTTTAGAAAAAATGTTTGGGGGAAGTGTTTTTAACAATGTCCAAGCAAACCGAAAAGACTTGTGTCAGATCCCCACAGACTTATAGGCCCTCATTGACATTTGTCATTTTTTTAAAGTGCATTTTTATCTTGCCTTTCCTCCATGGAGCTTGGAGTACGTGGTTCTCCTGTTTAACTTTGTCCTCAAAGGAAGTAAGGCTGACCCAGAATGACTGGATCAGTGTAACCCAGTGATTCCCAAAGTGGGCGCCACCGCCCCCTGGTGGGTGCTGCAGCGATTCAGGGGGGCGGTGATGGCCACAGGGAGAAACATTAATACATATATATTTCTGTTTAATTGCTATTAAAATTAAAAAAAATTAATTTCCAGGGGGCGCTAAGTAATATTTTTTTTCTGGAAATGGGGCGGTAGGCCAAATAAGTTTGGGAACCACTGGTGTAACCCAACATGCTTTACAACAGAATGGATGTTTGAACCCAAAGCCTTCCTCCTGGGCTTTCAGTATGAGTCTCTGGACACATTCAGGACTTCATGCTGTGGTCCAGCAGCTGGTTCTGCTGGGTGAGGCCTAGAAGTCCAGGCTCTAAGGGTGCCCTCCTTGCTGCTGTCATGTGACTCACTGGAGGTGGTGAAAGTGTTCCATTTGTGGTCTGAGACCTGAACTACAGAAATCAGACCCTGGAAGGAAACTGTGCCAAAAATATAGAACAGAGTCATTTCCATATTCATTAGATATGGGAAGACATTTGGGGCAGTTCCCTGGAAGTGAAACAAAACCCCAGAGCCAGCATCGTGTAGTGGTTAAGAGCAGGTGTGCTCTAATTTGGAGAACTGGGCTTGATTTCCTGCTCTGCCACTTGAGCTGTGGAGGCTTATCTGGTGAACTAGATTAGCTTGTGCACGCCAAGACATGCCAGCTGGGTGACCTTGGGCTAGTAAAAAATATCTAATGAGCCAGAGACAGCATCTAATTTATAGAAGGGAAAAAAACCTGTCTGACTCTAGTGCGAACTTTAAAACTCTGTCTTTAATTAAAATAATTAAAATGTTTATATAACAGAACTACAACTCTTAATCAACAACAAAGTATACATATTATAAATAACAACAACAGAACAATGAATAAAACCCACAAAGGGGATCCCAAACACAATAATATCAAGTCTCTGTAATAAAGGTATCACTTTGAAAGAGATCCACTAATGGTGTGGATGTGAAGGATAGCAACTGTCTGATGCCTGTAAATACTCAACTTCCATGGATGAGCTTCATGTTCTTATAGATGAACGTACCAAACATCAGGATGTTGATGGAGAAATCCTTGGCTGGTGGTCAATAGAAGGTGGGAGTATTGATCCGGGGAAAAAACCAATACTTTCGACTGTTATGTCTTCTTCAGCCACTTTAGGCACAATCATTAAATACAAATATATAAATATAGTTGTATATTTAGGAACCAGAATAATCTTGGGCTAGTCACAGTTCTTTGGAGCTCTCTCAGCCCCACCTACCTCACAGGGTGTTTGTTGTGAGGGGGGAAGGGAAAGGAGTATGTAAGCCCCTTTGAGTCTCCTTACAAGAGAGAAAGGGGGGATATACATCCAACTCTTCTTCTTCTTCTCAGCAGAGAAAATACCAGAGGAGAGAAGATGCAAGAGAATAGAGGGTTTGGGAGGACTCCTACTTCCTTTTATGTGGATGGACTGAGTACTCCAAGGGCATGTTTTAGTCAAGAGTGTTGACCTTGTTCATGTGACAGTGGTGAACCCTTAAGGAAATGGAAATAAGATAATCTTGAACCCCTTAGGAAGAAAAGAAACTTATTGCCTTACTACTCTTGATTCTTTTGCATGTTCAGTAACGGTATGTTGGCAAAGGACAAGAGACTTCAGTTTCATCAGAAGGGCCGAAGCATGAACTCTACTGGCTCTGGGAAAAGCAGCGCAACGGTTTCAAGGTAAGCAGAGAATTAATATCCTGGACACATGAAACAGATCAATTATATGTCTTGTTCTCTCTTCAGCATGGTATAATGGTTAAGAGCAGGTGGACTCTTATCTGGTGAACTGGATTTGTTTCCCCGCTCCTACACCCAAAGCCTGGTGGGTGACCTTGGGCTAGTCGCAGGCCTTTGGAACTCTCTGAACCCCACCGACTTCACAAGGTATCTGTTGTGGGGAGAGGGAGGGAAAGGAGTTTGTAAGCCCCTTTGAGTCTCCTTGCAGGAGAGAAAAGGGCTGTGTATAAATTCAAACTCTTCTTCTTTCTAGGATACCCTTCCTGGTTTAACATCAATCAGTGTCCTGAATAGCTCTTTATTGTTTGATAACATCCCATTTGGGGTATAGATACAAATTCGTACCTCCCAGAGTTGTGGTTCAAGCTAGACATCGTGGAGGGCAGCCCTGTTAATCATTCATCGTCCCGCCCACTTTGAGGCTAAAGCTGACTGACTGGGTGGAACTGATTTTGATATTAGGAAGGGACACCTGCGTGAAGGGAATACACATGAACCTGCCTTCTGTTGAATCAGGCTCTTGGTCCATCACAGCCTGTATTGCTCCTCAGACTGGTACTCTCCAGGGTCTCAGGTTGAGGTCTTTTGCATCACCCACTGTTAGATCCTTTAAAATGGGGATTCCAGGGACCTTCTGCATGCCAAGGAGATGGCCAGCCTCTGAGCCACAGCTCTTCCCCCATATCCTCTCCTGCTTCTTTCTCCCCAGTTTCCCATGCTTTTTCTGTCATCCTGGATCAATTAGATCCCCACTTTTCCGCTACTTGTCCTTTTTGATGTTACAATCTGACCACGATCCATTCACCCCTCCTAGAAGTCAACAGGAAACATGGCTGTCCCTTTGGGTTGGTTTCAAGGCTCCAAATGGGCTTGGAAACTGGATTTACCAGCCTTATTAGCTGCTCTGCTGTTCTTTCTCTTTTCCCTACCTAGGTCAGTGTTGGGAGGTGGGACACAGTTGGACTGTCCCCTTCTTTTTCTGATGGCTCTCTCACCAAAAGTTTTCTCTTTTGTTTTGCCTCTTGTTTTCAGAAGAGTTTGATGAACAAGGACTTTTTTTGAGGTCTTAAAACACACAGCACGTTAAAGGTTCCCCCAGACTTTGCACACTGTCTTGAGAAACTGTCCTGCAGTCGATTGTCTGGACATCTACTTCCAATGAGGACAGATATTGTGACATAATAAAGCACAATGCTTCAGTCTCAGTTAGAGGAGAGCTGGTCGGTGAACTGGGGGAATCCTTTGTTCAGGCTTTTATTTAGCTTTGAATGTGCTGAGTGGCTGAGTAGGCCATGATCTTGATTCAGTGTAAGGCAGCTTTATGAGTTAACTGATTTATATCCACTGACTGAAGGCAGATATAAGCATGGAATTTGCTTTGAATTTTTTTCCCTTAAAATCCACACAACTTCAGTCTGAAACTCTACATGGGAAGTAAGTTGTGGTATCACATCCTGGCTCTAAACATCTTTCCTTGAAAGTCTTATTTACTTTCTAAATAAGCAAACTTAAGATCTCAGTCTTAAACTCTGAACTGAAAGTTTGGAGGAAAACTCAGAAGAGTACCTATCCACACCAAATGAGTTATTTCCTAGAGGGAGAGATGAAAATTCTTGTGTATTTTTTTTTTGTCTAGTGTGTCTGAACTACTGGAACTGTACGAGGAGGATCCTGAAGAGGTTCTGTACAATCTTGGGTTTGGCCGTGATGAACCAGATATTGCTTCGAAAATCCCACCAAGGTTTTTTAATACAGCATCATTTGCCAGAGGAATAGATATAAAAGTGTTTCTGAGCGCCCAGTTGCAACGCATGGAAGTAGAAAATCCAAATTTTGCCTTGACAAGTAAGTAATACAGTTAGCAGTTAAAGCATAGTAAGGAGCTGTGTTGCTTTAGAGGTTTGCGCCCACGTTCTGGGAAAATACAGTCTTGGTTTTGTTCTTGTTCTCGAGAAGCAAAAATGCAGAGTTCCATCCTTGTGTCTGTGATGCATTAAAGACAGAGCTATTGTGAGGATGAAATGAGAAAGAGGAGAATGATGTAAGCTACTTTTGATCTCCACTGGGGAGAAAGGCAGGGTATAAATGGAACGTGTCCAGAGGAGGGCAACCAAAACGGTAAAAGGTCTGGAATCCATGCCCTACCAAGAGAGATGTAGGGAGCTGGGGATGTTTACTCTGGAGAAGCAAAGGTTAAGAGGGACATGATAGCTATGTTTAAATATTTTAAAGGATGTCATGTCGTAGAGGGAGCAAGCTTGTTTTCTGCTGCCTCAGAGACTAGGACATGGAGTAATGGATTCAAGGTGCAGGAAAAGAGATTCCACCTAAACATTAGGAAGAACTTTCTGACTGTCAGGGCTGTTCAACAGTGGAATATGCTGCCTTGGAAAGTGGTGGATTCTCCTTCTTTGAAGGTTTTTAAACAGAGGCTGGATGAACATATGTTGGGAGTGCTTTGTGTGTTCCTGCATGGCAGGGAGTTGATGGCCCTTGTGGTGTCTTCCAACTCTATGATTCTCTGATTCCTAAATGAAATAGATAAATAAGATGATTTCATGGGGAATAAATGAATTAAAAGGGAGAAGAGCTGTCTTGATAGAGATGAAGGGGCTGGACTCAATGGAGAAGGGGATGAAAGGAAGAGAACGTAAGGATTTGTGTGGGCAAAGGGTGTAGAAGCTCTCTGCCCGCTTTTTACCTACATCACAAAAAATTCCTTCTGCTTCTATACCTTTGAAATTCTTAGGCACATAATTGGAAATATACCTTGTATGTTAGAGCCATCTTCTTAGTTATTTCCTCCCAGAAACAATCTTTTCCAGCTACATGGAGTTGGAGTTGCAGGACCCATGTGTAGTAACAGCTGTGTAGATTGGGAGGTTGTAGGAGGAGGTGGGCAACGTGACTCGTAGCTTCTTCCAAGAGTGGAGCTCCTGGTGTATGAGGATGAATGATTTCTCCCTGGTGTTCCCTGTGTACCATGTAGCTTTTACTCTATGTGGCTCCCACAACCTGAGGAGAAAATTTCCTGGACTTGAAAAAGATCTGGGGGAAACAGGAAGGCTGGGAAGATTTACAGTCTCTCCATGATCCATTGCCTGGATCCAATGTATAGTTTCTTTCCAAAGATGGTTCCTCAGCACCAGTGGAGTTTAGTAGGTGTGAGTGTTGACGGTAGTGATCGAAAAAGAAATGGAAGTATGAAATCTGTCTGGCAGTCACTTTGAGAAAACAGATTTCCTTTGAAGAGGGACTCTTTTCCTTTAAAGTTCAGACTTGTGTTTTAACAAAATGTCTGAAACTCGAAGCTATCAATGTGTTTCAGCCAAGTTTTCTTGGTGTGAGAAACTGAACTCTTCTCTGCTTTTGTGTGGTTGCTCTTTCACCTTTGCCAGTTCCAAATCATTTGTAGCTTCATGGCTGAATTTTACAATGCCATCCATTGTTCGGTTTGTCATCTGTTTTGTCTCCCTGCCAGGTCGCTTTCGTCAAATTGAAGTTCTCACTACTGTGGCCAATGCATTCTCTTCCTTATATTCGCAAGTTTCTGGCACCCCGTTGCAGAAAATTGGGAGCATGAATTCAACGGCTTCCAGCAAAGAGCCAGCCAACCCGCCGCCTCTAACCCGAAGCAACACTGCGAGCCGTTTGATGAAGACCTTATCTAAACTCAACCTCTGTGGGAACCAGCAGGCAGGTGAAGCGGGCAGCTGTTCTACGCCTTCGCCGGTTGAAAAGGGGAAAGCTGAAAACGGACAGTTTGAGGACTGTGACACTAAAAACGAACCCAAAACACCAAAGCACTTCAAAACAACTTTGCTGGCTACAGTAAAAGAGGAGGTACCTGGTAATCAGCCAAGCACTGTGGATGTTCTTCATGCTTCTGAACTTTCTTCTGACTCTAACGTTGCACAAGGATTGCAAAGCGACCACATGCCTTCTGAAGCTGAGCAAAATAAGGACTCCTTTGGTCATTCAGATAGACCTAGGGAGCAAGCTGGTATTACAAGCTCGTCCAGGATGGAGAGCGAAATGCCTGCCTTGGGCACTTGTGGTCTTGAGGGCAACTCTGAGCTGCCTGTGCTTCCTACATCACCACCGGATAAGGAACCCTGCATTCTGATAGCAAACCCATCCATTGTCAGTCTCATGCTACAGCAGAAGGACTCTTTTGAGATGGAAGAGGTAAGTGGAAAACTGCACATTTCAATATTCGTGTTCTCCATCATGTTGTACCTTAACATCAGAACTGGCATGTTAGACTTCATAGGCCAACTAAGTGAAGTTTTGTTTCTCTGTATTTATTGAAACATTTGTAAACCACCTTTCTCCCATGCCACAGTGGGACCCACGGCAGGTAATAACAGTAATTAGTTTTATTGTTGTGTTGCTTTGCTAACAAATCCAACACATACAGTTCCATAGCTGTAATGTTTTGTTCTTTTCTGAAACCCTTTTAATGTAACATCTTTAAAGGTACCTCTCTGTTGGGTTCTGAGGAGACATGTGTTATGCTGCCCCCCTTGCCTACCGTAATGTTTGTTTTTTTTTACATAATTTCACTGCCACAAAAGGCCCTTATAGACTTCCTAGTTATACCCAAAGAGCAGGATGCTTTAGCTGTATTTGATAGAATTACAGTATGGTCAATGTGTGGGTGTGGCTTTGAGATAAAAGGGAATCCTTCAGACTAAATAAGACAGCTGTTCTCTTAAATATGCACGGAGCTTATGTAGAAGTATAACAGCATAGTAGTTTCTGTAAAGCTCTTGTGTAACACTCCCACTCTCAAAAACAAGTTAAGGGAAGCATTAGCAGTGACCTTGGCTGAAGTTAAGGTTAATCAGGATTCTTCTTTAAGCTCATGTGTCAAATCAAGATTTGAAGTTGCTTTAAGTTCCTGATTGTTGTCCTGGTTAGCCTTGACTTCATCTAATGTCAGTGTTTGATTTAATACTTAATTGTAGCTTTGTTGGTGGTGAGAATTCCCAACTGATAGGAGGTCTGGGGATGAGGACAGTGTCCCACAGTTCAGCCAATGGTATATTAAATGGGTCCAGGGGAAAGGCCTGTGGCCTTAGGTCACCATTGCCAGTCGACATAGAAGGTGTTGGTCTACATGTATCAGGGTCTCTGCCACTGGTTTGCCTTACCTTTCTCTAACCCTTTCCTCAGACTCCTCCTACTGCTTTCCTTCAACTGCAATGGCATCTCACTGTCTGTTCTCCCTACCCACTAACCCCACAAGCCAAGCTGGTTATTCTGCATGTTGGTTAACCACATTTTCTGGATATTACAGTGCCAGATAACAAGGCTTGTACTGTAATTGTTTAATGCAGACTTCCAGGGTCCTAAGGAAAGTTGTAAATGCTCCTGAGGATTAGTTATACCCTGTTTTCCCGAATATAAGACATCCCCGGAAAATAAGACGTAGTAGAGGTTTTGCTGAAGTGCTAAATATAAGGCATCCCCCAAAAGTAAGACGTAGCAAAGTTTTTGTTTGGAAGCATGCCTGATGAACAGAACACAGAAAAATAAGACATCCCCTGAAAATAAGACATAGCGCATCTTTGGGAGCAAAAATTAATATAAGACACTGTCTTATATTCGGGGAAACACGGTATGTGATTGGAATGTGAAAGGGAAGACTGTTTCTTCTCCCTTTCCTAAAATGTTGCAGCTAGGGGTGTATAAAAAAAGGGGAGAAATTCTTATCCAAGTAGATTGGAGCCAAACTTTTTTGGAATTCCTGAAAATTCCCTAAGTCCCATAATGTTATGTGGTTTTTTTCAGGGCTTTCTCCTCCCCCCCCCCCCAAATCTTTTAAAAATTGGCTCTGTTATAACCTATGGGATTTTTTCCCAGGACTCTGAGGGACTGTTTTTAAGGTAGAGGCTCCCTATTTTCAGCATAGTTTCTCTTTAGAAGAACCCCCAAGTTTGATAAAGATTGAATCAGGGGGTCCAATTTTATGGGCCCCTATTTTTCCTCCATTGTTTCCGATGGGAGATGGATGAGGCACCCTCTTTAGGGATCCATAAAATTGGACCTTGACCCAATCTTTACCGGACTTGGGGTTCTTCTAATGAGAGTCACCAGCAGTTATGTTGAAAATTTGGTGCTTCTATCTTTTAAAAAACCCACCCTTCCTCCAAGAAAGTGGGATTTAAACTTTAAAGACTTGCAATGTTGTATGAATTTGCCAATGGAAGCGCTTTTTCTTTTTAAATGTATCTCTTACCTTTCTATTGCTGTGGCTGGAGATAATAACATTATCCTGAAAAAAGTAACATTTTTAGCTTTTTGGATTTGGGCATGCTGGCTACAGCTTAAACCCCCATTTTTTCTTTTTGTCTTACTGAATGCTCACCCCTATATTACTGAATGCAAAGTACTTGTCCAAATGCTTATGGGTTATTACAGGTGGTGTTAATACTTTTTTATATTCTAAGCTACACTAGCCAATTAGGTGCATAAACACCCAGACCATAGTATTGCACTGATGAACAAAGTGTATATTAATTTATTTAACTCAAATTATTTATAGGCCCATCTTTTCTCTTAGGCAGCCTGGAATTCAAGAAAGATACAACTATTTTATATAACTGGTTGTCTGTCAATTATACTGAACTTATTTTAAACATCTACATTTTAGTAGTTAAAACACCTGTATTTTAGAAGCAAAAATAGCTAGAGGCTATTGTGCTTTGGTTGCACCATGAAAAGAGAACCCTCACTGGAAAATGACAGTAGTACTCGGAAAAGTTGAAGGCAGCAGGAACAGAGGAAGACCTAATGTGAGATGGATTAACTCTATAAAGGAAGCCAAGGCCCTCAGTTTGCAAGATCTGAGCAAGGCTGTTCAATATAGGAAGTTCTGGAGGTCATTAATTCTTAGGGTCACCTTGAGTTGGAAGTGACCCTCCATAAAACACGCGCACACAAACACTCTTTAGGTTTAGAATGTTAATCCATGCAAGTGAGAAATCCCTGGAAGTAGGGGTGGGTAGCGTGGTGGCCAAGTTTGCGGATTATACCAAATTATGTAGGGTGGTGAGAACCACAGAGGATTGCAAAGAGCTCCAAGTGGACCTTTATAAATTAGGTGAGAGGGCTAAGAAATGGCAAATGCAGTTCAATGTAGGTAAATGTAAAGTGATGCACATAGGGGCCAAAAATCCAAACTTCACATACACTCTACAGGGGTCAGTGCTATCAGTCACAGACCAGGAAAGGGATTTGGTTGTCTTAGTTCAGGGGTCGGGAACCCGCGGCTCGCGAGCCGCATGCGGCTCTTCCGCCGCTGTTCTGCGGCTCCATGAGCGGAGCCGCCGCCCCCCTCTTCGGCCGCCCTGCAGGAAGCAGGGCGGGCACATCTCCAGCCCGCACGCGGGCTTTGGCTCCTGCCCGCCCCGCTGCTTGCGGGGCAGGTGCTCTCCCGGCAGCCGGGCAGGCCGAGCCGCCGGGCCCCTCTTCGGCCGCCCTGCAGGTATCTCAAAAAGGATATCTAAGAGATAGAAAAAGTGCAGAGAAGGGCAATGAGGATGATTGAAGGATTGGAGCACCTTCCTTATGAGGAGAGGCTGCAGCGTTTGGGACTCTTTAGTTTGGAGAGGAGACGTCTGAGGGGGGATATGATTGAGGTCTATAAAATTATGCATGGGGTAGAAAATGTTGACAGAGAGAAATTTTTCTCTCTTTCTCACAATACTAGAACCAGGGGGCATTCATTGAAAATGCTGGGGGGAAGAATTAGGACTAATAAAAGGAAACATTTTTTCACGCAACGTGTGATTGGTGTTTGGAATATGCTGCCACAGGAGGTGGTGATGGCTACTAACCTGGATAGCTTTTAAAAAGGCTTGGACAGATTTATGGAGGAGAAGTCGATCTGTGGCTACCAATCTTGATCCTCCTTGATCTGAGACTGCAAATGCCTTAGCAGACCAGGTGCTCAGGAGCAGCAGTAGCAGCAGAAGGCCCTCGCTTTCACATCCTGCATGTGAGCTCCCAAAGGCACCTGATGGGCCACTGCAAGTAGCAGAGTGCTGGACTAGATGGACTCTGGTCTGATCCAGTAGGCTTGTTCTTATGTTCTTATCCCATAACCAAAACACAACCAAAAATAGGAATAATTCTTATTTTTTTTGTGGGTGATATATTCCAAAGGACATATTTTCAACAATAAGGAGCTATTAGTAATGTGACAGAAAGGCTGTTGGCCTATCACTTCCCTAGCTTTACTTTGGCGACCTTTTCCATTAGAAGAACTTGACAGAGATGTTAAAGCTGGATTGTTGTTGTTTTTTTCCCATGGCGCCCTGAGGCCTTTGAAATTTCTGCTCCTTTAGGAAGTCTGTTGCTGTCAAGATATCCATTGCGGGAGTGAGTCAGAGTAAAGTTTCCTTAGCTACTTTTTTTTTTTGGTCCTCTATTCTGTGATCCAATCAGGATTCTCTTCAGCTTGTGCCCGATGTTGATATTGGCTAAGGAAATGGGGTTGGGTGAAGGCTTGCAAAACAGCGGACAGAAATTCAGGATCCTGTGGCCAAAACAAGGGGCGGGTAACAGAAAGAACAAGTAACAGCCACAGGAGTGTCTCACCTGCAAATCCAGACCCATCAAATGACTCGTAAGGTAACATTTTATATAAATAGGATAGATTTATTTATTTTTTTTTGAAATCCAATATCTGTTGCTTAGATTTGTCTTCGTAGATGTCTGTGTTCTGTTTGAATTATGGAAATGTGTGTTTCATTTTATATCTTGACTCATGTTTTGACAACGGTAGGACAGATCTAAGAGCTTTGTAGAGCAGGTGAAGGCAAGGGTGTTAATGTATGGAATGGCTACAGGCAGCAGATATCTGCTTTGGGGGGTTTCTGTTAGATACTCGGTCCTTGTCTTAGGGAAGAGCTTAACCTCCACACAGGGGTTGTGGAGATGAATTTTTAAAAGATGAAGGCAAGATTTGTATACCATTCTGAGATTAGAAGGGGTGTGGATATGCGTGTTTCCATTTGTAAGGTTTGATTTATTCCTTTGCATAGGCTTCTCCCTCTCCTGTGACCTTTCCCCACCCAGTTATGATTCACTGTGATGTTTCTGAATCCCCTTGTGCCCTCCCTCCCTCCCTCCCTCCCTTTTCATCCCACATCTCTCTGGCAATTGCAGCATGATGAATTTAGGAGGACTCTATTTCAAATTCTTCTGAATCTCTGATGGAATTTGGAATTTGGGTCTAACCAACTTTGCTTTTTGTTTCAATTGGGATGGAGGGAATCAAATGCCTTCATATGTGCTTGGTTTTAATCCTAAGGAAGTTATCAGATTTGTTGTGTGTGTGTGTTTTGCTGAGTTCTGGTTGTTGTTGGTCAACAGGGAAGAATGATAAGATGTTTAAGGGTGGTTTTTGAAGAGGCGTTCATTTCCTGTATTCTTCGTGCACCTGTGCATCTAGTAAACTAAAGGCCATGGTCAGAATCGATGCCCAAAGAAAATTCTTCATTTCAACTTTCTGTGATCTGGCTTTCTTCTTCCCAGTTAAGCCTCCACTGGGATAATTTTTTTCCATCTCAGTGCACTATGTATGACTGAGTCATTTAAATCATTCCCAGTGCACAGACTCATTCTGCCCAAAGAGGAGGTTGCCTGTTGTATCTCTGCATGAGCTACTGAAGTGCCTTTTTTCTGGTCAGGAAACATGCTGAGAATAGTGACATGAGCCAAAAAAAATAGGTAAAATTAAAATAAACTTGCCTGTGCCATCAGCCCACAACTGCATGTGCCATCAGCCCACAACTTTCCATTTAGTTCTTGGTAGATGAAATAATAGCAAAGTCATCATGAGGCCAAAGCCATAAGCTTCCATCCCACCCTGATATCTTGAACATGGCAGTGGTAGATCAGGTATTGGGAAACTGGGGAATGTAGTTCTCCAGGTTGTCCAAGACCAAGCTAAAAGATGTAGTAGGCTCAATAGTAGAGTGTTGACTTGCATGGTGAGGACTCCAGGTTCAATTCCCAATGAAAAGGGTCCAGTAGTAAATGATGTAAATGCCTGAGACCCCTGGAGTGCTGCCGCCATTCAGAATAGATAATCCTGGTTGTGATAAGCTAGCAGTGCACTCCAAAACATGCTTAAGGTAAAGGTAGTCCCTGTAGAAGCACTGACTCATGGGGTAACATCACATCACAACATTTACTAGGCAGGCTTTGTTTAGGGGATGATGTGCCATTACTTTCCCCACTTGTCCACACTTTACCCCTAGTGATCCCGGTACTCCTTTTACTGACCTTGGAAGGCTGAGAGGCTGAGTCAACCTTGAGCTGGCTGTCTGAAACTGTCTTCTGTTGGGATCAAACTCAGATTGTGAGCAGAGCTTTGACTGCAGTGCTGCAGCTTATCTCTCTGTACTGTGGGATTCCCTGTGCTGCCAAGTCCATTGAAGTCAATGGGCTTGAAAAAGGGTAACTCTGCTTGGGATTGCACTACAAGGCTCTGACTCATGACCACTTCATGGGTTAGTCTCCTTGCACCCAGAATACTGCATACATCTTCTGAAACACAACGAGTTCTAATACAGACATATTTGCATTAATACACTGGATCGTTTCTGTTTGCTGCCTCTCTTTTTTAAAAGTCTAGTTTTTCAACATGAAGCCTGAAAATAGGAGGGGATGTGGCGTGGTAGTGGCGTGTCTGCTTGGCATTCAAAAGGTTTCAGGTGGAATCCTCAGCATCTCTTGTTTAAAGGCCCAGGTAGCAGGTGATGTGAAGGCCCTTTGCCTGACATCTGGGAGAGAGAGAGAGCGAGAGCTGCTGCCAGGTGGAGTAGACTGTACAGACCTTGACAGACACTTCTGTGGTCTGCTTCACGGTCTGCTTCATGTGACTTGTATATCTAGCTGTAAATGTTTAAGCAGTGTGTACAGCTGCCACACAAGAAGCAAATGGCCACACTGTGTTATCCCAACTGCTGTTAGATACTGGGCTAGCAGCATGAAGCTGCATGAGAGTTTAGACGCTGGGGCAGGCACAGAAACTAATTATATGTGTAATAAAGACCATGAATACAGATTTAGGGTTTGGTACTTAAATCTGTTGCATATCTTTCCACAGCAATACAAGTAGCTTCTCTTAACTTCTGAAGGAGGGAGGTTGTTGTTGCTACTGTTTGGATTTATACCCCACTTTCTCTCTTGTAAGGAGACTCAAAGGGGCTTACAAACTCCTTTCCTTTCCTCTACCCACAACAGATACCATGTGAGGTAGATGAAGCTGAGAATGTTCTGAGAGAACTGTGACTGGTCCAAGGTCTCCCAGCAGGAATGAGCAGGGAAACAAATCCGGTTCACCAGATAAGAGTCAACCACTCATGTGGAGGAGTGGGGAATCAAACCCAGTTCGCTATATTAGAGTCCACCTACTCTAATACACCATGCTGAGCAAGCAGGGGTGTTGTAGGGAGTGATAGTCTATGTCTTCATCCATAGAATTGATTCTTAAATACTACTTTCTGAGTGCCGATTTCTCCACAAGCCATGAAGTATTTCACATTTATATCCAGGGACCTGTAAAGTTTTTATCATTGCCATAATACCTTATCCAAATAATAAAATTTTATGAACCTCGAGACATCATGTACTTAAGTGAAGCAATGAGATTAATTAAACTCCCAAGGTTTATATTAAAACTGGTGCACTGGGTCAGCATTCCATTCTCTAGCTTTTGATTTAAGTTCAGCGTCAGAAATGACAGTAGGCTAACCGGTCTTGTATTTTTGATACAATTACAAGACGTGCTAATATTTTGTATTTTGTTTCCAGTGTTTTTATTCTTCCTTTCAAAAAGCATTTCCTAGCTGGCTTCCAACAAAAAAATACATCAGGAAAACCCTGTACGGGACACCTTAGTCAATTGCCGATAAAACTTTGTGGAACAGCAGAAGAGCTTTGGGGTCCAGAAGAAATGTTCCTTCAGACCAGATTGGCCTGGTATCCTAGACTTATTCCGCACATGCAGAATAATGCACTTTCAAACTGCTTTCAATGCTCTTTGAAGCTGTGCGGAATACCAAAATCCACTTGCAAACAGTTGTGAAAGTGGTTTGAAAACGCATTATTCTGCATGCTCGGAAGGGGCCCTGGGGGGGGGGGGTGTTGCCTTCCTCTAGGTCTAAAGCAAAGGTCACTGTGAAAGTGAGGAGTAGTTATGAAATTCCTGCATTGTTCAGGGGGTTGAACTAGATAACCCTTGAGATCCCTTCTAGTTTTATTTTTGTAACTTTAGTGGTTTATTGGATGTTCATGACTGATTTAAAATAACAAAGTCAGACTCCCGAGAGTCTTGACCTCTCATTTAGATGAATGAAGGGGCTGTAAGTCAGTTATGGATCACTTGCCATTGTGGTGTAGAAGACAGGGTTGTTTAGGGTTTGCAGGAGATTGGACTAGATGACCCCTGTCGTCCCTTCCAGAACGATGTTTCTGTGTTTCTAAGGTAGTTTAAAGCTCACACAAATAAAGATGATTTAATCTGAAGCACAGTAAAGTGGGTGCTGGTGACCTTTTCTGGGTATTCTGCAATTGCTGTGTAAAAAAACATGCCCTTTTTCTGGTAGCTGTTCCTCTAGCTTTCTGCAGATGGAAGATGCCCAAAGAAGGACTCTGAAAATTATCTTAAAGCTTTTGCAGGTTCTACATGGAAGCAGACTCTATGTTTTTTGCAGGTTCTACATGGAAGCAGACTCCTGGTTCCTATTTTAGAGATCTGGGATTAGATATTACATCTAAATACCACAGAGCTGAGTTTGTAAATGAGAATCTTTTCCCACTAAAAGCTGACAAAGGCAGGCTTTTGATCTATCTGTGGTGTAAGATGGTTGATCTTGGACTTTCTCCAGGACCTGAAACTCTAGCCAACAGTTCTGAGGGAGATGCATGCCTCCCTGAATTAAGGGGAGAGTCAGAGAAAGCCGGACTGACTCCTGAGACAGTCTCAGTCTGGTAGGGATCATGCAGAAATACTTACTGTAGTGATTTGCTGAGATAGAGAAGTCGGAGTTGCCACCATTTCCCTGCTGGAGTCTTCACCCTCCTTAGGGAAGATTACATCCAAGCCAAAGCTTGGCTTGGAGTAAAGGAGGAAAAGAGAAGCACAAAACCTGTTGTGGATAAGTTCAGCAAAAATGAGATCTAAAATGTTCAGAAGCACGGTGAAACATAGAAGTTTGTAAAGAACAAAAATGAAACTTGACTAAAGGAGATTCTTGGAATCGAGGGCATTAGAGAGTGATAGCTGTTTTGCAGCTATGAAACAAGACTGAGTTGATTGTTTCTCCAGCTGATGGAATGCCAGATTAAGACCAGAAAAGAAACGCTATTAGAAAAGCATCACCAAACAAGAGAGGAGGGTGACAAAGGGTCCTGGGACAGACAACTGCTGGGTTGGGTACTGTTACATAGTGTAAGCTGTTTGAAACACAGTGGCTGCTATGAGGAAAGGATCTGCATCCTTGGAAATAGTGGAAATTTCTAACAATGTGAAAACAATGTCTGCAAGCATACAGAATCTACAGTCTGAAATGGACTCTAAAAAAAATAGCATTGAAAAAATATTCCAGCAACTATGTCTGAACTATTGAGGGAGTTTAATGAATTAAAGACTGATTTTAAGAAAATTGTTCAGTTAGAAGAGGACATGAAAGGAATAAAGGAGAAAATTAAAGATCTGAAAAAAGGAGTTATGCTGTACAAATGGAACTTAAAACACGTAATTAAGCTATTCTTCAACTTGAAGATCAGATCAGAGAGAAGGCATTAAGACTGAGGTGATTAGCAGAGGATCAAGATCCTTCAAAAATGAATCTTTAAAAAATCTCCTCAGCTTTGGCAAAATTTATGAAGATGAAGGACAAAGAAATGGCTTCAGAAATTGAGAAATTTTACAGTCAGCTCAAAAAATCAAAACACATGGAATATGTAGAGACATTGTTTTCTTCTATGCAAAAGATTCTGCAGATCAAATTATAGAGGCTCATCGAAAATCAGCGTTCAAGATGTACAATAAAGATGTCATCGTTATGAAAGAAATACCAACAAGGGTCCTGCAGAAGAGAAAAGATTATACTTTTCTAGTGGATGCACTAAGGAAGAAGCAGATAAGATTTACATGGCTTATATGGGAAGGACTCCTTTAAAACTACAAAGAACAGCAGCAGAAAATCACCTCTACAGCAAGTGCCAAATAATTTTACAAGAAAACCAATAAGAACTTTACTTAATGATATCGAGCTGTTGGAACAGTTGAACTGAAGATAAAAGTTAGTAAAATAGATTAGAATGTCTGATATTAACGGTAGCAAGAAAAATGTCAAATAACCGTTTTAATTATATAATTTGTATGATAAAAGTGTAAGGAGGAACTGTGGAATTTTATATAATTGTCTTCAATTTTGAGAACTAAGTTGGGGAAATAAGGTTATAATATAGTATTCTGTCTGGAAATTGAATTTTAGACAGGATAGTTTTAAAGTTTGCTGGTCTTGATATTAATAGAAAACTATTAAATTAGGAATAACTTTAACAACAGGTTATCAGTGGAAAATCAAGTATATATGTTGTGTGCATCGCCCTGTTGTCCACATAGTTTAGAGTGACTGGTTCACTACTGTGTGTTCACATCCTTTATATTGTAGTTATTAAAAAGTAATCAAAATATTATTTTAAAAACTGACATACAGTTGTTTTTTATCATTTGAGGAAAACTAATTTCATGACAAGATTTGAGCAGGGAGTCATCTTGAAAATAACCTCAGTGTGCGTTTGGAGCCCTCGTTGGCATCTCTGGTCTCATGGCATAGCTGTGTTTGCTCCCATTTGCCCCTGGTTCATTTGCTTGACTATCCCTTTTCCTATCTTGTTCACTGTTACATTAAATAAAGATCAGTATCATCGATCGGTAGTTGCTGGTGATGATATATGTTGCAGGAGTAGCATTGTTAATTAGATGTACATATATAAAAGGGCCAAGTAATTACTGTATATGTTTCAGCTGTGATTGTTTCTGTTTTGGAGGCTGCACTATAGAAAGGCAGGATGTAAATATTTTAAGTAAATAAAATTAATCCCCCCCATCAGATTTTAGATTGGAATCTGTTTGGGGCAGAATGCTATCTTGTGTGTAAGCTGTAAAATACCATGTATGTTGACAATGCTCTATTCAGTAATAGTGATTTAATGGCACTTGGCTTCTGACCAATGCTTAGTGGGACAGTGGAAGAGACTAAGGGAAAGCTGGAAGAATGTCTTCTGTCCTATAGTAGATTTCATTTCTTTATTCATAACAAAATATTCCTATTACATAGCATAACACATTTGATGCATTAGATCTATTGACAGTTTTTTTAATGCAATGGTTCACAAGCCATATAGTGAGCAATGTGTAGCTGTTTGCTGTTTAACAGGTGTTAGGTGCTGAGGGCAATTTGTGATTTGCCTCCCAAGTTACATAAGAACACAATATATCCCCCTGCTTACAGAAATTATCAGAATAAGTTAACCACTTTCCTGGGTTTGATGGGGAATTACCTTCTCCCAGCCTCAATCTCCCATCCTTAACAAACTGAGGAGAAAAAAGCATGGCCTCCAAAGCATCACTGTAGATGTTTCCCTAATTGCTATTGCCTTTGCCATGAGGATCAGAGGAAATTTCTAGAGTGTCACCCAGAAGTGATCTACCTCTGCCCCCACAAATCTCCTCGCATTTACCTAGGCAGTGTTGAGAACCTTAGATTAGGGAAGTGTAACTTTGACATGCAGTTAAGATGTGTTTTAATGTGTATATCAGGAATTCCCAACATAGTCCTTGTGTCCACCAACGTTCCAGGTGCCTGCCAAATATTTTTGAGAATTTGGCCAGGTAGGACTTTTCCCCAACATGGCTCCTGACTGACCATTGGAGATCTGATTAGCTGTGAACATTCCAAAAACATTGTTTTGGCAGCAGCTACCACCGCAGCACAAGGATCTTCACAACATGACTGAAGATAAGTTGTGTGTGCAAGAAATTATTTTTCAACAATATCTTCATTTTAAATGTCATCCTGTTAAACTCTTCCTGAAATGTTGGAAGAGTTACTATTAGATGTACTCATCACCTCACTTCCTAATATTTTGTGGTTTTGGAATGCCCTCATTAAAATTCTTATCATGATCAATGGATTGCCCCTATTTTAACTAAGTTACCTTCTATCATAATAAAAGATAATATAGATCCCCTACTTGTTGGTGGATAGAGATCCAAGAATCTATCTGGCAGTGGCCAAGTATTTCTCCACCATATTACCTCCAAGAAATAAAAGTTCCCTATTTGCTGCTCAAGATCTTAAGATCAAAGGAGCTTGAAAGGAAAGGAAAATGGTGAAGCTGCTGTGTCCAAGGTGATACTGATTTCAGAGATAGTCTGTGATATTCTTCCAGAGGAATAGAAGGGTTGTCAGGCTTGCCAAATATTCTTCTGGAGGAGTGGTACGATTCCCAGGCTTTGCAGCCAGCTAGAGATTGGGAAGATTGGTGACATGGAGGACAGCCATCAGCAACGACATGGCGTCACTTGCAGGATAAATCCAGAAGTGGTGTCACAACTTTCCAGGAATTGCTGGAAACTCTATGGTAAACCGTTACAGTTTCTGGCAATTCCTAGAGAGGCATGATGCCACATCTGGGTTTTCCCATAAGTGATGTCATGCCATCGTTAATGGCAGTTTAGTTTTCTGCTGGCTAGCGTAGTACCAGTGGGTAAGACCCGCCTTGTGCAAGAGATCTCTTGATCCAGCAGACACGTGGCAACCTAAGGAGTAGCCATGTTGCTGTGTAATGCCCCAAAGGGTCCATTGTCCCTTTTAAAACAGCACATTTATTGATTTCTATTTATGGTGAATTTTTGCGGGCCAGAGCCAACTTCGTTGATTTCATGCAGTGTGTTTCCCCCCCTCTCTCTGGTAAGGCTTGTTTTGAACTATTTCCTATTTGTAACATAACATTTGAGGCCCAACCCCCTGAGGGATCTGTCATCCCTTCTCTTACGTAGGACCATATTGTTCGGCATGTTAGCTAGTATGCGCATGGAGGATATTTTGCCTCCCTTCAGCCCCGAATACAATTGGTATTACAAAAAAAAATGAATGCAAAAATATCTCTACATTGTTCCCCTGGGCAAAGCTCAAGCACTTTTTGTTTCAGTAGTATTTTATCCATTTTGAAGGCACACTAGGAGGGACAAAGGGCTTTCAGCTTTATTTTTTGAAAATATGCCTTTTCCTGAGAGGAAGTCTTTTGATACTGGCTGTTCCTATATTAATAAACCACAATGCTGTCGGAGCTTGTTTTGAGAAAGAAGAGAAACGACGGCAATTTTATCAACAAAGGACATCTTAAGATTGAGGAAACATCTAGAGAAGCTGAGTGGGGGTGAAATGAGAAGGCCGAGTGCTTAACAAAAGATTCCCTGTAGTTAGGTGGTGAGCTGCTTAATCTAATAGGCTTAAATAGTTGCAACTCTTACATACTTCATGCTTTGTATTGAAGCCAGAAGGAAAGTCAGTAGCGCTGAGGGTTTTAAAGGTGATTTTTCATGTTCCATTAATCCATTTCTTGACCCCATTTCAAGTGCATTTTGTCTTTTACCATTTTAAACCTGCATTTTTCAACAGCCGTTAGACAATCGGGTTATTGTGCTGTGATAGAAATGGCTATTGAGGTCACTCTATTAGAACAGAGAAAGAATGCTTGGGAAATTGTGCATACTATAAAGATTTTTTCTCCCAAAAGCCCGGCACAGTCGTTCTTTTTCAACCTTTTCCTCACTGGTTAATCTTAACATGTAGATTGCTTTCAGTCAGGCCAACAGTGAAAGAAAGTGCAATCTTTTGATAGTAATTGGAAACCCCACTTTTGTTACATTCTTTGCTGGGAGATAGGTCATATTCTCCCAGTAGAAACTGAGTGCCAGTGTGATAGTCTTACCCCATATGTCCCTACACGGCCTCTACGTTCGTTAGAGGCCAATTTACTGGTGGTCCCTAGCCCCTCGATGATGTGGCTGGCCTCTACCCGGGCCAGGGCCTTTACAGCCGTGGCCCCTGCCTGGTTGGACACTTTACCACCAGCTATCCGGGCCCTGCAGGATCTTGGAGAGTTCTGCAGGGCCTGTAAGACCGAATTGTTCCACCGGGCGTTTGGAGGGACCAGCCGCTGATGGCCCCCCCTCCCCTTTCCCCCTCCTTTTCCTTTACACTCTGGGTTCTCCGCTCCTCTGTTTTATTTTCCAGGGTGGGTCTATTAAGTTTATGTTTGTATGATTGGATGCCAATGTAACATTATTAATTGCTGTTTTAATAGGGTTTTATTGTAACTATTGTTTTATTGTGTTGTTCACCGCCCAGAGCCCTTCGGGGGAGGGGCGGTGTATAAAACCAATTATAAATAAATAAATAAATAAAGTGGTTAGAAGTCAGAGCAGTATGGATTATAGGGTTGCCAGCCAACCCTGGGAACTACTAGGCGGGAGCATGGGGGCATGTGATATTGGTGGGTAGCTCTAGGAATCATTGGAAACTCTTGTAAAGCCATAGCATTTCTGGCAATTTTTAGCGCTACCCATTGTCATTTCCGAGTTGTATCTGGAAGTGATCTACCAGCGCTGAATATGCTGGCGTTTTTAACTTTTTGAGTGGTTGTGGCCAATGACAGCAATCAGTGTAGGCTTGGCAATTCTAGGGAAGACCTTATCTCTACTCGGCCATGTCTCTGATGGGGCACTCTGAGCTCTACAAAGCTAATGTAGTGGTGAAAGTCTTGTGAATGGATACAAGAGAGGAAAGGACTATGTATACTTCCCCAGGCTCTGTAGAGGAAGAGCAGGCTGATTGGTGGGTGCCAAAAAAGGTGTCAGCAGGTGCCATTGCATCTGTGGGTACCACACTGGGGACACACACACCAATGCATGGCTTGGTTGCTATGGCAAAACAATGAATTTTCACCCACATTTCATGGGAGTTTTTAAGGATATAAATCATCCATCAAATTATGAACAGCTAGATTTAAGTCCAGTGGCACCTTAGAGATCACAAGATTTTTAGAGTATGAGCTTTTGATTGTCAACGCTCCCTTCGTCAGATGCCTGTTGGAAATTTTGAAAAAAAAATCATATTGACTGGCACCCGTACATATAAAATAAATGTTGAGTAAACTATTGACAGTGATTTTAAATTTCAGATGCTGTGCCTCTACTTCTAGAAAATTCCGAAATACTCTGTCGGATGACCAGTCACTGAATATAAATTCCTTCTTGTAAAGACTAGCAAAACAATACTGGGAAATTTAGGAGATTATCTCCCTCTTCAAAAACAAAGTCAAATGTTTTTCATTTCTTATTTCTCTAAGTGCTGTGTTTGCCTTCCTTGCATGTTTAGAATTGGGATACATCTTCCTCCTCTGTAATTAAGAAGTAGCTATTTTTATAGCTTCTTGTGTGATTCACTTTCAGAACGCTTCACAAACTAAAAATAGTGTTTTTCGGTTTCTAATGTGAATAACAAAAGGGTGCAGGCCGTCCCCTAAAAAGCCAATATAACCAAGGAGGCCGTGTCCTGTGCTTTATAATATTTAACTTTTTATTCAGACAGATACTGCTGTCTCCAGCAAACGTGAAGTGAGTTTGAACGCTTCAAAATAGCTCTATTTGAACACCCAAAAATAGCTCTAAAAATAATAGAAAGACTCATGTTTGTCTTTAAGGAGCCACAAAAGTCACTATTGTTTTGGCTGAAATAGAATAGTACAGTGATTTTCTCCGTATTCACTTTTTAAAAATTTAAGCAGATTTCTTTACAGCCCAATCCAGAGGGTGCCGCTGCCAGGGATGGGACCTCTGCTGTTCCTCTTCGCCTTCTCCAAAAGACTTTGAGGCGGCACGGGAAGGCATGCAAGATATGAAAAACCCTGGTCGCTCGAAAAGCAGCCATAGGGCAAATGAACTGTGGGGCATTCCTGGGCATTCCTGGGCCAAAGCCAACTGAAGTTAGCTCTACCCCCTGGAACACCACAGCCTGCCTCCTAGTCATGTTGGCGTCCTCCAGTATGCTGGCAATACTCTGGGGGAGGCAGCCTCTTCTGAATCAGGTGGTGTGGAGCTGTGCTGTACCTACCTGCTGCCCTATTTGCATTTTCTGCCAGCATAGGTGCTTACTTATGCTGGTGGGGTAGACAAATGTGTTGGCGCAGGCCCACACTGCTTCCAGGACACAGTTTGCCCCCCTTCCCCGTATCCTGGATTGGGCTGGTAATGACATAACTGAGATTTTCTTCTTAGCTAATATGACAAGAAGTAGTTGCTGTATTTTGCATGTGAGTGATCACAACATCTAAAAGCTGGAGGTAACTCCTGAGAGGTAAATGAAAGCAGACTTGCAACCCGAAGAGTACCCTGGGGGCAAAGCTACTTTAATGATGGAGCAAACACCACAAAGCTCTGTGGTGCGTTTATGATCATAAAGCCCATAACAATAATTTTCGTTAATGAGATGGTTTCTCTTCTAGTAACTGTTACATTTTAATTTGATTTCTGCATAGACGCTGATTTTCCTTCAGTAGCCTAAACTGGCATCTGTCAAATGGCTTTTTTAATTGTGTGCGTAAATGTGCAATAGCCCTCAAAGCTTTCCTGTTTAGCTCCATGGTTTGAAAAATAAAATCACACAAGAACTGCTTACCTAACAATTAATTTAGAGTGGTCCTTTTTTCCCCAACTGCTTAAACAAAGGAGCTGCTACACTGTATTATATCTGTAGCCTGTATAAGCAGGACAACCTGTATTGGAGTACATGGCAGGGTCTCCAAAGGGAAATTGTATAGTTACATATACAGGATTTATCCCGCAGTGATGACTTGTTGGAATGCCTGGTTTTAATGATAATGCTAGCTAATATGAATGGAAACCTCTCGGTGCTGTTTGAAGTCGTTGAGTGATGATGAACCTGCATTTGTGAATGCACCCTTACCCTCTATTCTACAAAATTTGCGTTTTTGTTTTTACAAATGTGTATGCTGTCAAGTTGCAATTGGCTGAAGGCCACATTAGCAAGGGGTTTTCAAGGCAAGTGAGAAGCAAAGATGATTTGCCTTCTCCTACAGAGTCTTTGTTGGTGGTCTTCCACCCAATTCCAAGCCTGCATAGTTTCCAAGGTCTAATGTTATGATTTAGTCTTTTGCCAATTCAGGTCAGTTTCACTAAGATAAGATAAACACAAAATACAAGGTTTTGTCAATGGCTGATTATGCATGGGATGCTTACCTCAGGACTGTTCTCTGAGCAGTGGGCTTTTAGTGGATTGTCCTCAAGATTTTCTGTTTACAGGTGAGAAGGCAGACCACAGCCTGCATCATAGTTTCTCTGTTGGCCTCTCCTTCTCCTGGTTCTCTTAACTCCTCCCATCAACAGCCTTAAAGGCACAGAGCTCATCACACTGGGAAGACCCAATACTGGAGCTGATAATCTCTCCCCCTCCCTTCCCTTCCCATCACCACACACACGTGCGTGCACACACACACTGAATGGTTTTAAAATAAAGACTTGTCCGCTTGCATGTGGGGTTGAATTTTGCTCCCTTCCTTTTATTTTTGCAATTTGCAGAAGCCCTGATTGGAGGTGTGTGGTCTGGCCAGCATCCCCTTTTCCACTTTGTCACTCTGCATAGCGCAGTTCATCCTGCAGGGTTGAAGAAGCTGACCTGCCTGGAAGGGGTTGACAGTTGGTGCCAGAATGTGGAGCAGGCTGCCAGGGAGCACAGGGGTGGTGGTGGTATCAGTGGTGGGATTCAGCAGGTTCGCCCCACTTCGGCTGAACCGGTTGTTAAAATGGTTACTGTAAATAACCAGTTGTTAAATTATTTGAATCCCATCCCCGGAACCGGTTGTTAAATTATTCGAATCCCACCACTGGGTGGTGTCCAGTGGGCTCTCCACTGAGTTGACAACTGGAGCCTAGGCTACCGGACTAAGGAGCCTTGCCCTGCTGCTGTGGGAAGGGAAAGAGGGGAGGGAAGTAACTGCCAGCAGGGGTAGGTGTGCACCTCCGATGAAGTGTGTGGGGAGGGAGGGTGCGCCAGATGCCAATTCTCTGTTATAATATCAATACATCAGTAGAGGCATTTGGAGAAGTAGGAAGGAGCTGGCAATATGGAAGGGGAGGCAAGAAAGAAGGCCTGCAAAACAGCACAAGGAAGTGGGAAGGCTGGCCACGGTCAGAGGGAAGAGGTCAGGACAAAGTTGTGCTCACTGGCAAATCTGCCATGTTTAGGGAACGAAGCAAAATTCAAATCATGCTAGAAGTGGTTTTGCTTGCCGCAGACAGAATGGAAAGTGAAAACAGGATTAGAAGAAATATGTCTGCATAAGAAATCTTGCCACTGCAGACATTTGCCTCCACCACATAGCAAACACCTTGTGCATAATCGCCAATTGCCTGTTACAAACAGACTTGAATGTAAGGTAAATTTCTAATGACACAAGGTTCATATATGTAAATAAATCCAGGTTTCTTGTATCATAAATTCCTGTATAAGGCTTCCTTTAAGAATAGGTTGTGTAGTAATAGCTAAAGCACTATTTCTGAACTGTCTTAGTGGAGGAGTTGCCTCACAAAGAGTCATCACTGTTATTCACGTTGGTTGAAAGTCACATAATGTGTCTTTATACGAAATATCACAATTCTTGTAAATCCCAGCAAACACTGTGTAGAGGTAGTAATGGTTTATGGCAGGGGTCTGCAACCTGTGGCTCTCCAGATGTTCATGGACTACAATTCCCATCAGCCCCTGCCAGCATGGCCAATTGGCTGGTGGGAATTGTAGTCCTTGAAGATCTGGAGAGCCGCAGGTTGCAGACCCCTGGTTTATGAGGACAAGTAGATTAAGAATGCTGAGGCTAAACATATATTCCAGCGTAAGAAAGACACAAGATTCCAATACGTTCTCATTTCATTCCATCATCAGTCCTGCTTATCTATTTAAAAAATTACATAAATCAACCTTGTGTCATTTGAAATTTGCCTTAGAGTCAAGTCTGCCCTTTTGTTTGTATTAGGTAATTTGACACAATTTTGTATTTATATTATCCCAGTAAAATTGAGGCGAACTAGGGATTTTTTTTATTCAGCAATCTTTCTTATATGTGAAAATACGACAAATTACTAAATCATAATAACATTGGTATTTAGTGAAAATTGATTTGATTTTGCCATAACAAATTGATTTCAATGTTACATTGAAGTCTGTAGTACTGTGAGGGCTATATAGTTTATATGTTCCAACATCTGACAAAACTGGGATATTCCATGTTGCCTTCCCTCTCAGTATCTTCGTTAGGACCAGCTAAAAAGTGACAAAATAAGATCTAGCTTTTGTATTTCACAGTCTCTTATTTGTTTAAGCATAGAGGTTGAATAGAAAGGGGAGTGGGAAGAGCAAAGGATGGAATTGTTGCTTCCTGAGGCCTTTTCTGCTCAGGCCAGTAAACATGGGTGTAGACTGTAAAAAAAAACGTGTGGGGGGGGGGGGGGGGCTTCGCACAGATCCAGTGGTGGGATCCAAAAATTTTTGTAACAGGTTCCCATGGTGGTGGGATTCAATCAGTGGCGTAGCGCCAATGGGGCTGGGCGGGGCACTTTGGGGGCGGGGCATTCCTGGGCGGGGCTGTGGCAAGGATGCAGCTGCTGTACCGGTCCTTGGGTATGAAACGAATGCACGCAGGCGCAGGCTGCCATCCACGCCGGTGCACCTCCTGCTAGACTGCTTCAAGTTCTGCGCGCTACTGCTGAGGAGCAGAGGGGGCGCGTAACTAAGGCAAAAGTCACGTGGCAAAATCACTAATTAGTAACCCCCTCTCGGCACACACAAATAATTAGTAACCTACTCTTGGGAACCTGTGAGAACCTGCTGGATCCCACCTCTGCACAGATCCCACCCCTAAAATTAGTCTGCCCTGTGTTATTTCCCCCAATCCGTGTTTGTTTGTTTTTTGAGAATTGAACTTTCAGCGAGTCTTTTTAAAAATGGCAGGTTGCAACCAGGCAGGAGGTGCTTTTTTCGCCTCCGTTTACTTTTTAAAAAATATTTGCAGCTTACATCTGCGTAGATACACAGGGGCAGATGGTTGTTTTGTGAGACATCAGCATGGCTGTGGAGGCTCACTTGTGCATGCCTGCTTAGCTATGCATCGGTCAGAAGTAAATAAAAAAGAGATCTCCGTGTGATGGTTCGACAGATTGTTTCCGTGGGCTCGAATTGCTGCCTGCATGGATGCTTGTGAATACAAAAAACAGGAAAACAGGTTACTTTATTCTGACTGCAACCCATTATACATGTGCTGTGTGGAGGGGGGCATAGGGTCATTTTCAGATGTTACAATCACACATATTTGCCAACCATGCTTATTGGGAGCGCGAGCTTCCTCCCAGCCCGGCCTCCATGCCATCTGAATGGGGCAGCTGGTGGATTTCACATCCATGAGCAACTTCTGCTCATGCTTTACAAAACCTCAAATTTTTTTTGCACAGTTTGGCATAGCATGTACTGAAGCTGAGAGTCTACACATTTCTTCTTTTAGACGACCAGTGGCCACACATATCAAGAGGATTTGACCTCAGTTGCTGAGCTTCTGGTATATGTCAACTGTAACATCTGAAAGGGTTTTACGTTACTTTCTGAAGATCTGTAATATAATCCAGAGCCTGAGGAAGAATTCTGTGTAATGCAACAGTATATTCTTTCTGCTTTGTATTTTTTTAAAGAGCTCCCTGGAGTAAATATGAACAAAGCAATCCTTGTGACCATCTCCCTAAAAAAAATAATAATAATTGGTCAGCATGAACTACTGACATGATGTCATGATCTTTTAACATTAGAGTCCTGTGTGCTTCTGCCAAAGTACTTATTTGCCAGTCCAGGAAGTCCAAAAGGAGATGTTCGAATGGTGAGGAACCCCGAGCGGTTTCTTCAGCTTGCCAAACTTGATTGCATTAAAACTGCTGATCAGCAAAATAACCAGTTCTGCCGGGTGTTTTGTTTCATGTGAACGCAGTGCCTGTTAATCGTAACTCTAAAATGCTTGGCTTTTTCTTCTTGTGTTGTAGATTCAAAGCACCGAGGGAGAGATTCCACATACCCCTAGTACAGGCCAGCTGGCCCTAGCGAAAACAAAAAAAGGTGAGTGAACTTCTTTCTCCTTGCAGGCAGCTCTGCGCAACCCTTTTATTTCTCAGGAGTGTGCATTTGATATGTTGATTTTGGTACTCGAAGCTCAGCCCACCCAAAATGTCTTGTTCTGCTTCCCAGTTAGTTTTCAAATCATGGTGTTTTTCTGGCAAAGTGGCATCTTAAATGACAGGGAGGAAATCAAGGCGGGTTAACCTCAGTTAATGGTTTGACTTCTCGGTACTTCAAAGACTGGGTAGAGAAATTGAAAGGTTATGTGTTTTTATTACCAAAGCCTGTCATTTCACATGACCGTTTTAAATCTTAAAATTGCATATTCTTCAAGCCTAAATTGTATGCTGCATGCAGGATTTGAGTGTTCCCTCAGAACACTGACTGCACAGAAATGCAATGTGTTGGGCCTTTTCAGTTGAGAATATTCTGGAACTGATTTGGCAACAAGGCTCTAAAAAGTAGGTGTGTGACATAGGCTGTTTTCACATGGCTGATTTGCCCTGGGTTCAATGCAAAGAATATAAGAAGATCTCCACTAGATCTGGCCAGAGGTCCATCTAATCCAGGGGTAGGGAACCTGCGGCTCTCCAGATGTTCAGGAACTACAATTCCCATCAGCCCCTACCAGCATGGCCAATTGGCCATGCTGACAGAGGCTGATGGGAATTGCAGTTCCTGAACATCTGGAGAGCCGCAGGTTCCCTACCCCTGATCTAATCCAATATCCTGCCTCACACAGTGGCCAGTTATTTCCCTCACTATTGGAAGTGAGTTTTTTAAATTGCTTCCCCACATCACTGTTGCGTATTCATACGCCACCTGGTGTTTCCCTGGGTCCCCCCCCCCCCAGTCTTTCACAAGCCTACTTTGCTCTGAAATTTGGGAAACTATTGTATAGGCAAAAGAAGTCAGATTTTTCTCACATGGCAATAATTTCCCCATACGGTAGTGATCATGTTCTCCTTCTTACCACAGGGAGCTTTGAAAAAAATCAGAACTGAATATTTATTTATTTATTTGATTGATTGATTGATTGATTGATTTGATTGATTGATTTCTATCCCTCTCTATCGCCGGAAGGCTCAGGGCGGGTTACAACATGTACATTTGCAATAATATAATAATTAAAACTTTAAAACCGATACGAAATACAACAATATGTGTGACAGCCTCTCTAAATCCCCAGATTTATTTTTTTTCAAAGCACATTTCTAGCCCCTTTCAGTGCAGAGACATAAAGGGAAAGGCATATCTCTGCATCAAAAGAGGCTAGAAACTTGTTCTTTTTTTAAAAAAAAATGACAGCTGAAAATTCAGAGCACCTGTCACACATATTGTTAGAACAATGTTCAGAGTTGCTTATTTAAAAAAAAAAAAAGCTCAAGCGGGCGACCACTGCCGTGCATCCGTGAAAGCAGGGAAATCCTAAAACCTGTCAGGTGGAAAACCTGTTGCTGCTACGCTGCATTAGCAGCCACAGCAGCAACGGGGAAATCACAACTGTCCTTATGTGGAAAATACCTTCAGTAAAAGTCTATGTTTATCATATGTGCATCAGTTTCTCAGCAACTGGAAGATTACACAGCCTGGCTTGTTCTCCAGGCTGAGTGCAACTAGCCGTAGTTGTTGGGACTTCTCGTGAGGGGGAAAAAACACAGAAAGAACCAGGCATCATGCTGAAGGATGAGAGCAGGCCTCGTTTTGTATCCCATATACCCTGCAATATCTCCCTGTGAAGATGTTCCAGAGATTAAAAGGGCTGTCCTTGAGCAGACACTCAGGGAGTAAGCTGAGCACTTCCAGCACTTTGGGGGCTTGTTTCTTGCACGTGGCTGTTCTGCTATAGTCTGGAGCGCTCCGAGGCTTATTCTTTCCTGCTTTCCTTGCTGAGAGAAATCTGGGTTGTGCATTTTAACAGAAATCTAAGATCCATTTTGAAAGCAATTGGTAGACATCAGAAACCTCAGAATTAATCTCAGAAACCTCAGAATCACCATACGTTGTTAGATGTTGCGGTAAAGGGTACCTTTGTCGTCTTTTACACACGTTTTGTTCTTGCCCACGAAACAAAACCGTGGGTCCAAAATATTTCTTCCAAGCTATACAAGGCTGGTAAGCACAAGCAAAACATGTATTTTTTTTCTTCTGAGAAACAAACGTCTTTAATGTCCTTCATCTTGGTTCAGGCAGCATCAAGAACAGCTATAAGTAGAAAAGGCAGTCACTGTGGTCTTCTGTGTGAAGTGCTGTAGTTGGAATAGGAGACACAGGTTCAGACTTATACTCATCCCCAAAGCTCACTGAACAGCTTAGAAATGTTGGCATCAGCCTTACTTGCCTCGTTGGGTTCTTGAATAGCTGAAATGGGGAAAAGTGAGATCAAGTAAGCCAGGCTGATCCTCCTAATTTATGAAGACTCATCTAAACATGAGTGACATAGGTGGCGGGGGGGGGGGGGGGAGGAGCTTGCCCATTGCCACAGCAGCTGGCTGAGAAAATGCCCACATATATCTTTTTGAGCAGGTGTCTCTGAGACGAAACTTTGCCCCAGGGATCAAAAGTTTGGAACGCAGGTGAATAGAGGCATCCAGGTCTCTGTGCTTGTGAGTGCGCTCAGTTCAGCTGGTGGCCTCATTCTTATTAGTAATTAAGCAATGAGCTTGTCTTACCCTCATTTGCTGTCTGAGTCTTTCTATTTTTACCCTTCGTTCTGGGCCACATGAGAGCCCTATTCCGGTGCCGAGGTGAACGATCGCATTCTTGTCAACCTGTTTACTGCGGCCTGTTTCCGAAGTCCAAGACTGGGTTCAGAAGCGTTCTCTTCTTTCAAACCAGGGCCCCTGTGCCTCTCGGGCCATTTCGCTTCCCATGCCAGAGTTATGCTCTTCAGCACACAATGTTATGAATTTCAGACGTGTTTATGGTGTCGTGCCGCTGCAGAGGAGACCGTGGTTTGCTCTCTAACTTTTATTGCAGTCTGAGTGATGTTTTTAGTAGGCATGCTGCGAACTGTACACTATCTAAAGCCTACGCCGATTGGTATGGCCTTTCCTCTTTTTTTCTTTTAAAGCCATAAAAACATTCTTCGGACATTTATGTAAAATCCACCGAGTTTTACAGCTACTGATGCCGTACAGTAACACACGCTTCTTGATTTTCATACTACACTTTGTTTATGAGTGATGTTTTCAGTTTTTATTTTTTTAAGCGGGGGCGGGAACTTAAAATAATCATTTCCCTCTAATTCGCCCTCCTTTGAAACACATGGTTGCCAAAAAAAAAAAAAATCTAGGCAGATGACACAGCATAATTGCTTAGGTGATGCATTTTACATGTCGCCAAACAGGTTTCTCTGGAGAAGGCAGCCTCTGCACTTGTTTTGTAATGCAAACACAAATGTGCTTCATTTTTTTTTCTTTTTTGTGAAGAGGCAGAATGAGAACTTCACTTTTGATGTGTTGTAAACTCCAAAGACTTGCTAAACTGCTTAATGAAGTACATCCCAGCAGGAATTTAACTTTTTTTGTTTGTTTCATTAAGTATGGCCTGAACTTGGGCAAAATCACACTAGTGGTATTCTTTCAACTCTTGCAATGATCCCAGCTCTCATTTTAAAACATGCCTCTGGCTGGGTATATTGAAAATTAACATTGGTATGTCCTGAAAATGCAGAAGGTGCTAACGAACTATGATGTAGGAAGCTTTCTTTGTACTACATAGTGTTGGATTCATGTCTGGGAGACCCAGGTTCGAATTTGCACTCTGCTGTGGAAGCTTGCTGGGTGACCTTGGACCGGTCACACACTCTCAGCCTAACCTACCTCACAGGTTTGTTGTGTTGGTAAAATGAAAGAGAGGAAAACGATGTCAGCTACTCTGGGGTCCCCATTTGGGAGAAAGGTGGGATATAAATGGAGTAAATAAATAAACATAACTCTCAACATCTATTAAGTATGACCTTGTACAAGTGGCGGAAAGCCCCCAGGATTAGGAACAAGTTGTGTATGTGCCATTAAAAATACTAATAACGTTCTTTTAGTCTGAAAATTGCTACTTTAAGTTGCATTGTGGTCTATGTTTTTGTGCTATGACTGGGTTTATTAGTTCTAAATTTTAGTGAATAATGCTTAATGCTTTCTGATGTAAGCTGCCTTGGGCAGGTTCCTAGAGTGGTGGCATAAAATAAATAAAAAGTTTTATGACGGATTCCCCAGCTCCTTTTTGCTAAGCCATCCTCCAACAGAGCAGTCACTGTGAATGAAAAGATGTGTTCAAGTATTTTTTGCATTTTCCTGTGCACGTCCATCCAATACTTCTTGATTTTTTGCAAGTCCACCACATGTGGAAGAAAGACTCAACCTCTGTGCACAATCACGGAGAAAGCCTCCCCGCCCACTCCCACCCACCGCACCTTGTTTTACTGTGTGGTTTGTGACTACTTTATAATCCAGAAGTCATGTTCCCGAGAATCTTGACTTCTTGCTTATATGGGTGGGGGGCAGACTCTGCCAGTTGATGCAGAGTCTGCAATGATAGGGACAATCAGATTCATACTCCTGCTCAGCAAGTGGCTTCTAATCTGGAGAACTGGGCTTGAATCCCCACTCCTCCACCTGAGTGGCAGAGGCTTATCTGGTGGACCAGATGTGTTTCTGCACTCCAACATTCCTGCTGGATGACCTTGGGCTAGTCACAGTCCTTCGGAACTCTTTTAGCCCCACCTACCTCACAAGGTGTCTGTTATGGGGAGAGGAAGGGAAAGGAGCTTGTAAGCCACCTTGAGTCTCCTTACAGGAGAGAAAGGTGGGGTATAAATCCAAACTCTTCCTGTTCATCTTCATCATCATTTGACTAACCTTGGACACACCAATCATTTTCTCTCTTAGTTTCACCTGTCTCCTGAGACTTTAAAGGTGATACGGGGGCGTGGGAGGAGAAACAGATAAACAGCCCTGAGCTTCTTGTGGGATGGGCAGAACACAGTGTAAAGGAGAGAAGCACATTCTTTTGCATTTCGGAACATTCCGTGTTCAGCCCTTGATCTTTTTCAAACATGCTTGGGTAGAAGGGGTTCTACAATCTTGGTGTGTGTTGGGGCGGAAAGGTTTTGGTGCAACTGTTAGTCTGGTTTTCAAGCAGCTTATTCAGTAAGTCTCTACACTCAGGTGTTTACATTCAGGTCAACTGGCAATGATCTGCTTTCAGAAGACTATGACCCATGCAAAATTTAGACAATATACAAGATGGTTAAGAAATAAAAAGAAAGGACCAGGTTATGTAGAGTACTGTGTAGATGCTATAACACATGGTCTTGGGGGAGGGAGAATTCCAGGTTCTTTTGTCCCTAATTTATCACATTCTGCTCTGAGGAAAGGGTTACTGACATTCCTGCACCTCCAGTCTGAAAAAACGGAATGTTTGACCTGACTGTTCGCAAGAGCGACTGCAGTCATTGAAACCTGTCTGTTTCTATAAAAAACAGTTCCTCATATTCTGTCACCGATGAGCGTGGGCTGGCTGTTCCAGTTCCTCCACCTTCTCCCTTTTGCATCACTACTGATCAAAATCTATTCTGAGGTCAAAATCTATTCTGCAGAGACATATGTAGGGAAAATGTAGGCCAATGCAAAATCTGAGTTTTTCATCCCCCATTCCCCCTGTATGGGCAGCCGCCCTTCCCCACCACGGCCAAACAACATTTTTTTTTGCACCAGGTCATCTCACAGTCACCATCACATGATAGAACATGCCCCAACTCACCGATCTGAACACAGCAATGGTCCATGACACACAGTGGAAATAAAATTCCCCGGGGGAGTTTTCCTGGAAGGGTGTGGGGGTCAATTTTCTGCTCCCAACATGACTAAATGGCCACAGCCCAGGGACATTTGACCCCATGTGTCCCCCTTAGTGGTACACCCCTGCTATTCTGAGATGTTTCTGAGCTGGTGCTTCTTTACCCATATCTAATTCCTCAAACTTGGCCACCGAGAAAGACTGAGTGGGATTGGTGTGCAGAGCAAGGCATTGGCAAACCACCTCTCCTCATCTCCTGCCTTGAATACACCATGACTCAGTTGCAACTCAACAGCACATTGTTCTTCTTCTCCCCCCCATCCCCCGCCATCTAATGGAGCCATAATTTATCCATGCTGCATCCTGCCATGCTAGTGGACATTCTGGGGACCAGTGTGGTGTAGTGGTTACAGTTTTGGGCTACTGATTCTGGGTCAAACCCCTACTCACCCATCAAAGCTTATTAGGTGACCTTAGTACAGTCGCGCCCTCTCTGGCCCCTTTCTGCACGCACAGAATAATGCACTTTCAATCCATTTTCAATCCACTTTGAAGCTGAATTTTACTGTGCGGAATAGCAAAATCCACTTTCAAACAATCGTGAAAGTGGATTGAATGTGCATTATTCTGCATGTGTGGAAGGGGCCTCTGCCTACCTAATTCTCAAAGCTGCTATGATGATAAAATGGGGTAAGCAGAACTACGTCTGCAGCTCTGAGATCCTTAGACAAGTAATAGTATAATCTGTACTAGAGAAATACCAATTTATTATGCTATTGCTCATCCCTCGTTACTTTTAAGTTAAGTAAATACATAGTTCAGCCTGCTTGTTTTGAAGGCAACCGAGGGCTGAGGGTAGTAAGGAATAAATTTCAGTAAATAAAGCCATGCTGGAATTATTTACAGATGGCTAATATCTCTGGTGAAGAAACTCAGGGCTGATTCCAGCATTGTATATTAATAAACAAATTCTCATATGGGAACATGCTTTGTAACACAGGAATTTTTCATCTCAGTGGTAGTGCTATCTATCACACGTTGGGAGGAAAGAATACCCAAACGTGGCTGTTCCTTGGCTTTAATTTTATACTTCCCTGGCCTAACTCTGTATATGCATATGGAAATGCTTTGTGGAAATCTGCTCTGAGAGAAAACCTTCGCCTCAACAACTGATGTTGTAGCCAAGTATTCTTGGTGGAGCACAATTTGCTGGGGTGGAGGTGGAAGGAAGCAAAGAGAATTATCATGCAGATCAGTTTTTCATATTTGTTCAAACTCTTTGTTGCTAGCTATAGGCTGAAGTCCAGTTTTTGTGCTGCAGGTGTGGTGTCTTACCTGTGGCTCTGTCCTGTACTATGCTTGTCTGGTAAGGGAATTTGCATGCTGGAGATCATGTGGGATTGTCCAGTGTACTGCTTATGCTCTGCTTTGGTGCTGAGCAGCACATTACAGTGCTGTGTGGCACAACTGTGTCACCGGTTTCTGGCACATCACTTCCAGGTACAGGCATTGCAATAGCAACATGGACTGGAACAGGGGTAGGGAACCTGCGGCTCTCCAGATGTTCAGGAACTACAACTCCCATCAGCCTCTGTCAGCATGGCCAATTGGCCATGCTGGTAGGGGCTGATGGGAATTGTAGTTCCTGAACATCTGGAGAGCCGCAGGTTCCCTACCCCTGGACTGGAACCATGGGAGAACGGCCACAATAGCATAGTGCAGTGGTGGTGAACCTATGGCACTCCAGATGTTCATGGACTACAATTCCCATCAGCCCCTGTCAGCATGGTCAATTGGCCATGCTGGCAAGGGCTGATGGGAATTGTAGTTCATGAACATCTGGAGTGCCATAGGTTCGCCACCATGGGCATAGTGTAAGATCTATCCTAAAATGTCCTCATGACCAGATGTAGCATAATTGTTATTTTACTAGGACTTGAGGACCGTTTCTCTCCCAATATGTATTTGTACAGGAAGGATTTGACCCAAATTCAACAGATCCTTCACTTAGCATGAACATAAACTGAGGTGTTTTGATCCTTGGTACACAAATGAGGCCCAGTGAAGTCGGTGGAGATTTAGATAGAAGAAGAAGAGTTTGGATTTCTGTCCTGCGTGGAGTCTTAAAGTGGCTTACAAACTCCTTCCTTTCCTCTCCCCACAACAGATAGCTTGTGAGGCAGGAGGGGCTGACAGAGTTCTTGAGAGAATTGTGACTGGCCCAAGGTCACCCAGCAGGCTTCATAGGTAGGAGCAGGGAAACGCATCCTGTTCACCGGATGGGAGTCTGTCACTCATATGAAGGAGTGGGGAATCAAACCTAACTCTCCAGATCAGAGTCCATTGCTCTTAACCACTACACCATGCTGATATATTATTCTGAATTCATTAGGCTTGAAGTCCTTTCCAGTCACCTGGATTATCCAGGGTATCTTGATCTTATCAGACATGAAAGCAGAGCAGGTCCAGCCCTGGTTCGGTCTTGGGTGGAAGACCACCCAGGAAGTCTGTGGTTGCCACACAGGTGCAGACAATTATTAGTATTTTATCATTTCTATACATCTATAACCCGCCCTCCCCCGCAGGGCTCAGGGCGGTGAACAACAGATAAGATAAAAACAATGACATCGACTATGTAAAAAGCAATACATTCCATAAACAATAACAATAGCAGAGGGCGACAAACCCACCTCTCCCAATGCCAAACCAGATCGGTTCCTCGCTTGCCTCAAAAACCCTATGGGTTTTGGGTTGCCATAAGTCCGCGGCAAATTTCTGGCACTTTCCACCATCTCTGGGATGGCCTAGCTGCAGATACTTTGCAGAGTTCTGAAATACTTGGATGGCCACTGTGCACGGTTGGTGAGCTGTGTATATCAGTAGAGCAGGTCTGTGCAAGCTGTTTTTCTGAGGTTCATGAAAGCTTTACATTTTGAAGCTCTCTCCCGTTAAGGGAGGCTCATAAAATTAGTGGTTCTTGCATAAACTGCGTGATGCTCCTGTGAAATTTGAATGAGCTACGTTTCCCGGTCGTGCAAAACAGGAAATAAAAATGTGAAAAAATGGTTGCTATTGCATTGCCAGTAGCAAGTTCACAAGTAAGACACTTTTTGAGAGTGTGTGCTTTGTTTTTGAAATTAGGTCTTGTAATGGCATGCAAAAAGAAAATCATTCTTGCATTTTTTGGTGCTTGTAGTGAGATTTAGGAAATCAAGTCCTGTCACTTCCCATTTTTTGTAGTCATTTCAAAGTTTTGGGGACAGGCTAGAAACCTGTATTCCACAAATAAGTGCATCTGTCCTCTTGATACCCAAATATGCCATGTGAATGTGTTGGCTCACAATATGTGGCCTACATATCTATGTTTCATTCCTGCCCTTCTTTCTTTCCCCAGATCAGCTTTTACGATCTGCAAGTCAGCATTCTGACAGCAGCGGCTTTGCAGAGGATTCTTCCACAGATTGCTTCTTGCTAAATCAGCTGCAGGTAAGTTTACCGTGCATTGCCTTGCCTGGACCACCCAGCAGCTACTGAAAAGTTGTCTTACTCCTACTTCCAAATATGCTTCTCTTTTTACAACTTCTTATATTCACCATTTCCCAGGATGTTGAAAAATGTCCCATTCCAGAGGTGAAATTTTTCTGTTCCAAAAGAAAATTTGGACAGTTCAAAAAAATTGCATAAGTCACATTATGTTAGGGGACATTTAAAAAGACCAATAACTAGAAGAAGAAGCGTTGGGTTTATATTCCCCCTTTCTCTCCTATAAGGAGACTCAAAGGGGCTTACAAACTCCTTTCCCTTCCCCCCTCACAACAAACACCCTGTGAGGTGGGTGGGACTGAGAGAGCTCCGAAGAACTGTGACTAGCCCAAGGTCACCCAGCTGGTGTGTATGGGAGTGCACAAGCTAATCTGAATTCCCCAGATAAGCCTCCACAGCTCATGCAGCAGAGCGGGGAATCAAACCCGATTCCTCCGGATTAGAGTACACCTGCTCTTAACCACTATGCCACTGGCCCATATACACTTCTCTTCGGCCGAAGACATTTACCACAATGCGTGGAGCATTCACCAGTGTTTCAAAGATGGAAGGAAACCATTCTAGGAGGTAGGGCCCTCTTTTCTGGCAAGTCACATTATGCTATGATAAGGGCAGTGCATGTACACATAGTGAAGATATGTGGAGCATTTACCAGTATTTAGTTCCATATTTTCTTTTTAAAAAGAAGGGGGGGAAATCCTGCCATTTCCAAATATGTATAAACAATTCTTGACAAAGACCTAACTTGTCCATGGAAGAAGTAGAAAATGGCATGCCCTCCGCTTCTTTACCAAGACTTGATAACTGACTCCTTTTCTAGGCACTATGATTTCATGGTTGAAGTTCATTCTTTCTACATAATTGCTGATTATCTGATTGCTCGGATGCTTCTCTTCCCTTTGAAAATTTTAACCGATAAGATCGTAAGGCAGGTGTTACAATCAGTATTTTTACTTAGTGTGGTTGGAGATGTCTCTTTAAACAGAATGTTCAAAGGTTCTTTTATTTCCTTCCATTCCTCCTGCTTTCAGCCAACATCTTAGACATCTCAAATCTCAAAATGTAATGATGAGGGATTTCTCCCCTTGTTGAGAAGGGTGTGTTAACATTATGTTGCTGTGATTGATGAGACATTCCTGAGTAGAGTTGCCTCATGCTAAGTCCCAAGTGTAACTCTGACAATCAAAAGTCAATCTTAAGCAGCATGACTGAAATACGGAAACCATTCCAGATCCATCCACAATCTAGTTGAATGCCAAACCAGAGAAACAGCTCTCTTGCAAGCTGAGAGCACCCTTTTTCAACTGTATTTATCACTGAGGCAGTTATTTGCTTCTTATCCACTTACCCATTTGGGATTCAGGTAGATAGTTGCAATTAACTAAAAGTCCAATCCTGTTGTGATATACTAAAGTACTTTGGGGGGGGGGGGTTTTACAAGAAAATAGAGTAATAGATAGAGCAGGAGATCCCCCCATCTTAAGTTCCCAATCTCCCTGCTTAAAGTGGAGACAAGGGAAATTAAAAATTAAATGAAAACTGTTTAAAAACTGGCTGGTGTCACCTACACAATGATGTCACTTCCAAGGAATATCCAGAAATGATGGTCGCTCTAGGAACTGCCAGAAACTCTATGGTAAAACCATGTCTTCCCCCCTGCCTCCCTCTCCCACCACACTGATTCCCAGGCTAATCACTGAGCATAAAATTATGTAAGAATTGATTGACAAACATATTTTAATCTTACAGCATGCAAGCTCAGTCCCAAGGTAAACAAAAGGCTCCGCTGGTATTTAGGTGTTAGAATACTGAAAAGTTTGGCTTGTGTCCTGGTGTGTACTCTGCTCATTAAAGTTTGACACCTTTTTCTGTTTAAGGAGTTTTTTTCAGTCAGAAGAAGGCTGCTGAGACTGGAGGAAAGCCTCAAGCCCCTTCTGCACATGCAGATTAATGCACTTTCAATCCATTTTCAATGCACTTTGCAGCTGGGTTTTACTGTGCAGAATAGCAAAATCCACTTGCAAACAATTGTGGAAGTGGATTGAAAGTGCATTATTCTGCATGTGCAGAAGGAGCCTCAGACTTCGTCAGGTGGAGGGGGTAGGGTACAAGCAAGCGATTTAACATTCGCTTGCCTTTGTGACAAAATCGCACCGACCAACAACTTTGTTCCTTTACTCCATGCATAGCTGAGTCACATTAGCTCAAGTTCTCAGTTAGGAAAAAAGGAGGGGACAAAGAAACAAAACAATTGCTTGTTGGTGTCTTGAGTAACTTCTGCTTGTTGGATGAATGGATGCATTGACATCCTGGCAATATGTAATGTTGACTTGAGACGAAACAAGCATGGCTTGTGCCGTGGCATTCTTGAAGGAGTGACTGTCTAGATCTTTCCTGCACATTGCAAAAACAACAGAACAGAAAGAAATCTGAATATAATTGCTGCGGTGGCTTTTTTGTTAAGAATATCTGAACTGCTTGCTGTTCTACACATATATGATAAATTGGTGCCCTCTACTGTTACAACTTTTTCTTTGACAGCTCAATAGGTTCAGAAGAAAAGTACAGAAAGGAAAGTTGATTTTCCTCCTCTTTCAGGGCACTTAAGAAACTGATGTCTGGATTTTAAGCAGAGACAATCAGCACACGATCCCCTGCACCCTGATAATGTTTCCAATAATTAGGCTGCAGTCCTTAATATACTTGAACAGCGAAGAACCAGCATTGTGCTCAGTGGGACTGACTACTGAACATGTATACTTACGATTGTGCCATTCATGTCAGATCCCATAGTAATATAAAAGATAAAACGCTGCCCAAAAAACCATGAAGACCGTAGCTGCTCCCACCCTCCCACTCCCAATTCGAGCTAACTTTTGCTAGGACTTATTTTTCTGTGCCTGTAGCTCCTCGTGGTTAATGAAGCTCCGCAGCAGAGATCTCATTTTTATTCTCCTCTTGGCCATTTAATCTTTTTTTTCAACCATTTTCTTCTCTGGAAGAGCCTATATGTGGGTGTAAGTTCCTACTTCGATTCATATAAGGGGGAACAGTATCTCACTGAAAAATCATATGAGTTCCCTTATGGCTATAAATTTTGTACAACATCCCTTCCAAGTGTCCCCAAGCTGTTTCTAATCACTGATATTTAAGTATAAAGATCCCCAGAGTCAGTCTGGTGTAGTGGTTAGAGTGCTAGACTAGGGATATTCTGATGATATCCTAGAAATCCTCTGGATGATGCTGTATCAGTTTAGCGTACCTTACAGAAGTATCAAGGGTAGCCTGGAGAAGGGTGGCAGGCTATATAAGCCCTCCTGAACACTTGAGTGGAGCAATGTCATAAAAATATGACAGACATGGTATCTTCTATGTTCCATTTTCATAGTAGACATGGTATTTTCTGTGTTTCCTTTTCATGCAACTACCCATGTGGGATTATGTGAAAAATTAGTTGATCTGCTTTGAACATTTGGCTAAATTTCAGCTAGAGGTCAAAATCCCTGTTTAGATGCACATGGTTCCCTTTTTGAACTCTGGAACAGCTGCGTGTGGCGAGAGCATGGGCCCCCATCACATGAGCTTGTGGAAAGCAGAAGTGGTCTCTTTGGGGCTTCACCTTGACAACAGCTGCACGTTGCTTCCTTGTCCACCCTTTCACAGGCTCATTCTTCATCTTTCCTAACAGGACAGTCTTTTTTTTAATGACTGATTTATTATTGAGATGGGTTTACTCAACCCCATCTTATGTGTTCCACATATGGTGGGATGTGTGGGCTGTCGCTAGGTCATGTGCCTTTCTGATTGCCCGTATAATGTTTGGAAGGGAATTTATGCGTCCATGTTTTTAATGTGGAAGTCACCCCATGTAATGCAATCTTTTGTGGTACCCATTTTGTGATATGTAGATTGCATAACTGAAGTGGATTACCAAAGCTACTTCCATGGCGGCGGCTGGATGATGAAACTAAAAATGTAGTCTGTGTGACTTTTCACTGCCTCACTTCTCTTTCGGTCAGCTGTTACAAAAAAAATGACACAGTGGGAGCAGAGCATGTTGGGAGAGGAGGGCAATTACAGGAAGTATTTGATCTACTGTTTGTCAACCCTTTGTCTTCTCAGAGGAAGTCTATTCAGTACTGCTCAGAAATATATTTGGCCACACATTCGGAACTCCTGATGAATGGCATGGTGAACAACTGTTTTTAGCATACCTGGATTTTAAATTTGGTAGACTGTTGAGAGTAAAGAAAAGTTGCTTTGCTGACTGAACTCAGGCCCTTGCTGCACCCGCCAATAAACACAGGTGTAGGACGCTTAAAAAAACCTGTTTTGAGGGGAGACTTTGCACAGATCCCGCCCCCAAAACGAGTCTGCCCCATGTTATTTCCCCCAAACCGTTTTTTAATCGCTAAACAAGCGAGTCTTTTCAAAAATGGTGGATTAACATATATCTCTATAAATATTCTTCTGCCTTCAGAAATCTAGTATTGGATACAACCTGTAATATTGTGTCTCTGAAACATATTTATTTGATATGTTTTACTCCACTCTTCTGTAGAGAGCTCATGTGCCTTTCTGATCGTCTGTAGAATGTTTGAAATGTTTGTGCATTTGTGTTTTTAATATGGAAGTCGACCCGTCTTAAACAATCTTTTTACCTGTCTTGTGGTACGTGGATTATATAAGTGAAGTGGATTGCCATCTTCTCCCCTTGTCTCCATTTTATCCACACAGTACTCTCAGGTTCATTGGACTGTGGGAATGTGAACATAGGTTTCCCAGATACCTCATCCAACACTCTGGCTATACTCACCTTCTCTTGTTAACTTTTCTTTATATGGGGGCACAAATACTTCTGGAAATATTTAATTTTTCATCCTGTGTACTTCCTCAGGCACACGAGTCATTGCAGGCCATGGGCAGCAGTGCTGATAGCTGTGACAGTGAAACAACCGTTACATGTTACAGTGAAGAACTCAAAACACCAGTAGCCGAACAGCCGTCTTGCTTCAATGAGCTTGATGAGGAGAAATATCTCCTTTCAGAAGTAGAGCGGCAGCTGGGTGACATGGCTTCTGAGGCAAAAGCAGGAGAAGGTGAGAACGTTCCAGAAGGCAAACCTGATGAAGCTGAATCTGGAGAAGACACAGAGTTTGGCCAAGGAAGTTTCCTGGGAAAAAATGATGACGTTCCTGTACAGCAGGTTACGTTTGAAGTGTTGGAAGAAGACAGCGAAGAAAGCGATTTAGATAGAAGCAGTGAGTGTGAGTTTCCTGAGTATAAAACTCACCACATTCTCAAATCTATGTCCTCCATAGAAAGTACCAGCTCCTCCCCTTCTTCTGTAGACCGGGTTAGCATTGCCTTGGAAAGAGCCCAGAAAAAACTCGGCAGTTCATCCGATTCCAGAGCTGGACGCACTCTTCTAAAATCGAAAGACCTTCTTTTCAGGCACAGGAACCAAATCGCCAACCTCAGCTACCCCCTCCGGCGCTCCCAGTCCCTCCCGACCACACTACTAAACCCTGTGAAAGTTGTCTCCTCAGTAAATGTCCAACTGAATCCAGGCAAACAGACTCTGTGCAGCCCACCTTCTTTTACTTATAAGTACAACACAGATGAAGAAGAGGGAGGGAAGGAAGACGAAGAAGTGAAATCTGACGAGGGGGCAAATGACAGCCCTCCACGGTGCAAATCCACACTTTTTATCGCCACTTCATCCACTAGAAAAGGAACGTCCCTGCCAGGATCAAGCAAGGTAGCAGAAGAGCCCTGCCGGAACAGGATCCAGAGCTGCCCGTTGCATCTCCCGGCACACTTGTCTCAGTCGTCGTGTTCGCTCCACTCTCTTCATTCCGATTTCCTAGAGAGGCCTCTGTGCGCTCATGCGAGAACATTCAGTACACGCAGCATCCCAAGTACCCCGGGGTCCTCCTGCAGTGGCTTGCCTTCTCCTTTCGGCTGTCCTCACTCTTTGAGGAGCCTCGGCCACTCCCACCAGCCTCAGCCTGTGCATCCTCCATCCACTGTCGAAATGCAACTGCGGAGGGTCTTGCACGATATCCGAAGCTCTTTGCAGAACTTGTCCCAGGTAAGAGAGAGAGTTGAGCTTGTGTATGGAGGAGCGGGTATAGCTGTAAAAAACAAAACAGGTCGGGTCTCGCTGAAGGACTGTGTGAAGACTGCATAAGGGTTGTGGTCCTTCCCTGTTCTCCCCTCTCCCAGCATCCATTTCTGACCCTGGTAACGTTAATTCCCAGCAATGCAAGATCCACATAGCGTAATAGTCATGTGGGCTGGAGAGCTGCAATGGAAAGGGAGGGAAATCACTAACAACAGCAGCAACAACTAGCCTTTATTGGCATAAAAACTAGACAAGATTTCTTGGAGACAGGGAATTTTATAACACTCCTGCCATTGAGAACACTGCAAGAAAATGGAATTCATATATTTCATCCGTATCTTATCATATTTAGGACAGACAAACAGAGAGTGATCAAGTGTTTCGACAGTAACCAGATCACAAGAACAAACCCTTTTATCACGTTCCATATTCTTAAATCTCTCGTCCAAAATAGCTGATGGCAACACATTACATCTTGCAGTAGCCAAAGCTCGCTTCAGGGAAATCACTACTTCTTTCTCTTCTGTCACTGGTGCTCCTTTCACAGAAAGGGTCGGAGGGAGCAATTCTGCCCCCCTCTTCCCTCTCCTGGGCAGCTTCCTGACCCCAGAGAATCAGTTTTCCCAGGGCTGGAAAAGGCTGCTGGGGAGGGGGGCCAGAGGAAGCAGCGTAGATCCACCACAGCTGGGCCCTGACCTATAAGCCGGAGTTGGCCCATCTGTCCTGAAGGAATTACATTTATTTATTCTGAGGTAAGCCGTTGTTCTAGGTCCAAGTCCCAGGGAGGCAGGTGGAGGCAGAATCTAGCTGTGAAGATTCTGTTGTTTTGTCACACATCAAGGTGGTGAAGAAGCAAGGAAGGGCTGTATTTTGCCAAAGACAGCCAAGCTCTGTTACGCTGTCAGCACTTCAGGGGTTTGCCTTGCACCTCCTGGGCAGTTGCGCAGGACCAGGAGGCAAAGAGTGGGTGTAAATCATGCCTGCAGTTGCCTTCCCTGTTGCTTTCCTTGGATGGCAATCTGGCCATGCTGCCAAGCAGAATGATCTTCCGTTCTGCTGTCGGGCACAGAGATGGGGGGGGGGGGGTAGCTGCTTTAGTCATGACATGTTTTGCCTTGCTAGACATATAAATCTTTGGCCAGCATGTTTGCATGAAAACAGAACATCAGAGCACATTGCACTGTTTCACTCTTATTTCTCCAGCAGTTCAGTGGTATCTTTGTTTACTGAGAAACAACCCAAAATATCAAATGATGACAGAACGGAGCTCGTGCTGAGACATTCTCTCTGCTCAGCACTCATCTGCTAACTGCTCCACTGCTTCTTGTGTGTGTTCTTTCAACATAATTATGGCATGTTTGTAGCAGACAATGGAGCTCAAGGCTTGCTTATGCTGGGTACAGGACTTGTCTGCCTGCTTGAACAAAAGGCTGTTTGTCCCGGTTGCTGGCTCTGAACCATTGGCTGTCCAAATAGTTCTTTTGTGCTGTGTACCTGAAAACTAGCCATTTTCAAGTGCTGCTGTGAACACTGGTGGAGCAAGTGATATTTGTGCGAAAGCCAAATAAAGCTAGCACAGAAACCTAGAGGAAGAAATATATCGGAACAGATATTTCCAGATGTTTCCAGTGAAAATTGAATTGAAACATTGGGAACACCTTTTTCATACACAACACGCACATATAAACCACTTGATTCAATTGTTAAACTTTCACTCTTTGGCTTTAAAAAGTTATTTTCACTTAATTAAACCTTGCAAAGCTCACTTTGAGATTTTCTCCATTTGCACTTAATAGTCCTGTGATATATTCCAGTATGCTTTCCTTTCTGAATGCAGCGCACTGTAGGTCTAGGGCTGTGGTAGCGGACCTATGGCACGTGTGCCAGAGGTGACACTCAGAGCCCTCTTTGTGGGCACGCATGTTCTTGCCCCAGTTTGGGCACTTGGCAGTGGCAGAGCACCAAGGGGGTAAGGGGTGCACGATCCACTGGGAGCGCACCCCTGTGGGGGCGTGGCAAGGGTGTTCTGGGGGCAGGGGCATTCCAGGGCAGGACAGGGGCATGGCAGGGGCTCAGGGCCCAGATGCAGTTTCCCCTTGCTCCACCCCTGGCATTTGATCTCTAAAAGGTTCGCCATCACTGGCCTAGGATGAGCATAACGTTTTTGTGAGTGATTAATTGTTCGTTGGGCAATCTAAAATCAGAGCCTGAACTTGCACCTGGTTTCAGGGTGCCATTTTGAGATCTAAGGCTGGATCCAGACTAAATTTTCTGTATGACAGAATGGAAATGTCCTACATTTCACTGAAGTCCACTGATCTCCATAAAAACTCTGCTCTTACACGATTAGGACAATTTCAAGAGCCATTATTTAAAAAAATATATTCACTGTGGGTGCTACATTACTTTCAGAGCTAGTCTATATTGTGTTTGCAAAATGTCAGTTGTGAGACTGTTACATAATATTTGGAAGTTAACCCCAATTAAGGATAAAACAAAAGTAAGGCCTTACTAATCTCAAAGGGGAAATCTTCCCAATACTTAATCAGCATGCTGTGCTTCCTGCCTGAGTCTTCAGTGAAACACTGGAAAGGGCAACTCACAAAATTGTCTGAAGGGATAGTGTTATGCACAGGCTGAAAACAAATTCCCGGGTTTGCGTCGAGGGATTGGGATTTTGTTACTGTTGAAAGTCCTTCAGTATTGATGGATGCGTTGAAGGTTTGCAATAATAATTATTTAATACATACACCCTTTTCATGGTCTCAAAGGAGTTTGGAGTGGGTATTGTATGCAACAGATGTTCTGGATTGAGCAGGGTCCAGATGGTTAAATTATTCTGGACAGTCTTCAAAAGAGGTGTATGCATTGTCTCCCAAATTATTTGGCGGGTGCGGGGGGGAGATCTAGCCAAGCCCTTTATTGCAGGAAGCACAGGATTTTCTTTGCTGTTCCATTAATTTATCTGCCAAACAGAGACAGCAAGTTTTCCTCAGAAAACTTGGAGGCGTTTAGCACATTATTCCTGAGCCCTTGTGCCTAGGTGGAGAGGCATGACCCTCTAGCCCAGGGGTCAGCAACCTTTACCACCCAAAGAGCCATTGGGACCCATTTTCCACAGCCCCACAGATCTACTGAGCCGGAGAGGTGGCTCCACATGGAGCCGCCTCCGGTTCGCCCCCTTCACTCATCTTTCCTTCCAGCGCTGGGAGGCAGAGGTGCCGGGCAGGGAAACCCCCTCTGCTCCACAGAGCAGGCAGCCGACTGCTCCATGGGGCCGAGGGGGGGATGGCGGCCGCGGGGATGGCAGAGGGGGATGGCGGCTGCTCTGGAGGGACACGCCCACACTACCCTCCAACCTCCAGGCCATGTGGAGCTGCAGTATAAGGCTGAAAGGTCCAGAGCCGCAGGTTGCAGACCTCTGCTCTAGCCTTAGTGTTCCCTTTCATCCTCCTTGCATACACATCTGTTCCAAGACAGAGAAATCCCATTTTGAAGAAATACATACCTCTTCTGAGGTAAGCTTTCCCCCAAGGGAGGAAGGGATTACAAAATCAAGTGCTCATTTTTTTCCTCCATGGAACTACCTACAACGCATTAAAAGGTCATGCCTTTATTTCCCCTTTTCCTGCTAAACTGTCACTATATGAAAATGCTCAGATTTCTAGAACAGGCCCCAAAATGAAAGCAGAGTGACCGCAGAACAGAAATCCACTCTGTCTCAAATTTCAGGTACCATTTTTGTTTTGACAGGAAAAACTTGTGTGGGAAGAAGAGATGCACAACAGTTCAGTGCTTTAGGCTGTGATGCTTCCAAAATAACACGTGGGCTTCACAGAGTGGGACCAGACAAGAGGGTCAAGTTTGTGTATTTAAGCAATGGTCATTCAAGTCAAGCCAGGCAATTTATTGTATACCCATAGGCCTTAGCAATGTAAAACATACACACAGTACAAAATATAATTTACATTATACATTTGAAGTTGGAAACTTCAGCTTAACTCGTGTTATAAGGAAACTCGTAACAAGACTTAGTTAAACTTTGCTGAAAAGCTTAAGACAACGTATTACAAGCCAGGTAATTTATTATTAATTTATTGTTAAATTTTTATTAATTTATTTATTATTAATTTTACATACCGCCCTCCCCTGAGGGCTCAGGGCGGTTCACAACAAGGTGAAAACATACATTAAAACATAATTTAAATTTCAGTTACCTAAAAACAGAACATTATTTAATGTATTATTAAATTAATTTATTATTAATCATTAAATGATTATAGACCCATCTGGAGTTCACTAGCCAACTGCTGCTACATTCCTCTTTTGTGCCGTTCAAATCCCGTTACTCCATATCACTGAAGTTTCAGTAAGTGCTCTGCACTCATTGCCTGTTGCTTTAGTTTTCTTCATGCAACTGCCTTGTTCATACTTTCATACTGATTTATATAAATATATGTTGTTTCTTTTTCTCTAGAATGCTGTGATGAGAGGGCACGACATTACATCACCTTCTTACAGTACTCAGAGATCATCCATTCTACCTCTATATGAAGTAAATGGCACTTTTCCTTCAATGTTGTTCTATACGTGATGAACATACCTCTGTAAATTTTAAGCATGTAGATCGCTCAAACTTCAGCAATTAGAAATATATAGAAAACGCTAAAAATATTTAAGTTTGGGTGTGGCAGAAAATAGTTTTCTCTTCACATATTCAGTTCCTCCCTGTGCCCCCAACCTAAGCTTATTTCAAGACAGGCAGTGGAACCTGAGTCAGAGAGGAATTTTGTTTTGTTTGTTTATGTCCCGCCTTTCTACCCTTTGGGACCCAAAGCAGCTTACAATTCAGAAATCGATGTCACACAAAGAAGGGAAAGAGGGGAAAAGTTTTCTGAGTGAAGGGTAGGTCTCTCCCTTCTGATTCTGAGCTATGACTCTCAGGCCAAAAATTAGGCTCATTCCGCACATGCAGAATAATGCACTTTCAAACTGCTTTCAGTGCTCTTTGAAGCTGTGCGGAATAGCAAAATCCACTTGCAAACAGTTGTGAAAGTGGTTTGAAAACGCATTATTTTGCGTGTGCGGAAGGGGCCCTTAGACTGAAGGAGCTTTTTAGATTTTGTTCTTCAGCTTACTTGCCAGGCATGCCTAGCCTTAAATACCCATGAGCAGAGGAGAAACCAGCTTGGCCAGATTTTTTCAGCCGCTGCTAGCCCACTTCAGGCTCTTTCCGACATCCTCTCCGGCCAGTCCTTCATCAGGAAGACTAACTTATTACTCAGCTGCGGGCCTCCAGGAGCACCTAGATGATGTCAAAGAAAATTTAGTGGGACACCTGCTTGCCTTACCTGGAACTCAGGGTACCAATGATTCTTCTTTCTCCATGCCCATCTAGAATACATTCCAAGATCTTCAAATAGTTCGGAGAAGCCTTAACCTGTTTCGGACGCAAATGATGGATTTAGAATTGACCATGTTACGCCAGCAGACGACAGTTTATCAGCACATGACCGAAGAAGAGAGGTAAAACAAATAGCCAGCGGCAGATTTTGAGCAGGGAACCTGACAGCTCTTACTTGACAAGCTTCTAGTTATGTTTGTGCATGTGCTCCGTTCCCTACGTCTGCTAAAATCTATATACGCACACTTGGTTCTCTTTCGTTCTCAGAGCACTCTTTCTTCCTAGGCGAACAGCCCTGAATAAATCACAAACCTCCTGTTCTCCACCCCACCCCAAGCAAACTGGCGCAGCGCTTTCTCCTCCTTCCTGTAATGCATACCTAGAACCAGCGCCCAGTTGCTTCCTCTGCTGCTGAAATCCTTTGTTTCTGCTCATGGCTCATACTGATCACGGCAACCTCTCTCCTCTCCACTTGGTCAGAATGCTTCTGTCAAGAGTACTTCTGTCAGCTTTTCGTCCTTTTATTATGACCTCTCCCCTTTTGGTAAGTTCTCTTCATTTAACTTCAAGTTCCTATTCTAAAGGGCTTTCTGCATTTCCACAAGGGGTGGTTTGGATGTTTAGGCTTTCTTCCTCAATGACAACAGGGGATCTTTGCAGCCACCTTGTGGTAGATCGTGTAGTTTTGTTTTTTTTTTGGTGGAATTGTGATTGCTCAAAAAATCAATTTTCAGTGGCTGCGATGATCTTACCAAGAGAGTCTCAACTCTGAGGTCCACTATGCAGTCTCTTTTGTGCATGTACAAACTTCAGACAATTGGGAAGGGGCTCCAGTGGCTTAGAGGTACAGCATCTTCTTTGCACGCAGAAGTTCTAAGGTTCAATTCCCGCCATCTCCAGTTGCAAGGCTGGTATAATAAGTGCCATGAATAGCCAGTTTACATTCCCAGAGAGTCACTCCCTGTCAGAGTACCAAGCTTAAGAAGAAGAAGAAGAAGAGTTTGGATTTATATCCCCCCTTTCTCTCCTGCAGGAGACTCAAAGGGGCTTACAATCTCCTTGCCCTTCCCCTCTCACAACAAACACCCTGTGAGGTGGGTAGGGTTGAGAGAGCTCCGAGAAACTGTGACTAGCCCAAGGTCACCCAGCTGGCATGTGTGGGAGCGTACAGGCTAATCTGAATTCCCCAGATAAGCCTCCACAGCTCAGGTGGCAGAGCTGGGAATCAAACCTGGTTCCTCCAGATTAGATACACGAGCTCTTAACCTCCCTACGCCACTGCTTAAGGCTGATGGTCCAACATAGTATAAAGTAGGTTCATGTACCCATTCGGTTTAATTTTCTAAAATACCGGTTCTGTGTCACTGCAGAGGTTACCATCTGTGAGTGGAGGAAAATGAGGGTTGTGATGGATCCAAAGCCATGGTTCTATTCATAGCTTCTTGCACTTCTCATTGCAAACATCCTCCACCTGTGGAACCTACTCCATTTTTTCAGTTCTAACATAGATGGGTCATACTGCGCTCTATATAGCATGTAATTCACAGTGATTTTTTAAATATTCCAGTTAGCTTGGCAAGCCTTACAGTCTTTCCCAAAAGGGCAATTTTCCTTTTAACAGACATTCCAATGGATTTTCTGGCCAGCTCTAAAAAACAAAACAGAGCCTCAAATGGATCATCGAGCTCTGCCTGCTATGTCACAGTCCGTTATAGCATATATAATTTGTTTCTTTTTGGAGGAATCCACTGCTAGTGTGCAAGAATGCTAGGCTTCCTACTTCTTTCTTTGGACACATATTGACAGGAGCAACCGGACACAAGGCAAAGTCATTCATTGATAAAGAGGATCCATCTGCACCTTTGATACTTACAGGCGGCCCCTCCTGCCCCTCAAATAGCCCCATTGGCCATCCGAAGGTCCAGGGGCCAGCATTCCTGGGATGGAACGCTGGTGGAATGTTAGTCAACTCCACCCCCAGGATTGCCCTGGCCCGCCTCCCTGTCCGCCAGTGTCTGCAGCGCCTTGAACTTCCAGGATTTAATGCTGTAAAGTTGTGGGCTGACCGGCCGCTGGCACCTCCGCCCTCTTTGCCAGTGGGGGCACCCCTCACGCTGACAGAGGGAACAAACACGTCAGTGTAGCACCCCACTGCTCCCTGTGGCTATTTCCTGCCCATCTGGATTGGGGTATTAGCCTGTTACTGATGTGTGACTTAGGTTTCCTGTCCCTGGCTCTTAGTGTCATGCTGTCACCCCTAGCCTAGGTCACACATCTCGATCCTTGTCTTCTTGTCACATGAGCACGATGTCACATGACTTCCTTTGCATGCTTGAAACTCAATTTGTCCCATGTTTGTTAGCATCTTACCTTTGGAAAGACTGAAGATCCCCCGCCACCATAGATTACATGTGAACAGGCAGCAGACAGCATGCCACTCTTCTCACCCAGAATAAGTTCCTCATTTGTTTCTGATGATCACATTGTCTTCTGTTCTGCTAACAGGGTATTTTCTCTTTTCCATTGATTTTCCTTCTGATTTAGGTATGAAGCTGATCAGCTCCAGACACTGAGAAAATCCGTTCGGATGGAGCTTCAGGAATTAGAAATGCAGTTGGAGGAACGTCTACTTACTCTTGAAGACCAGCTTAGGAATTTACATGTATCGTCACCTTACAGACCACAAATGCACATGGTGGGTGCAAATTGCTACAATCATCCATGTAGCTCAGAAAGAAGTATTTACAAAAGTCACCTTGCTCTTAGGATCCGCAGTGCTTCACAGAGAATATCCCTGCACAGATATTTCATTTGTGTGCTCATTTGTAAACAAACAATACTTTTGCCTTCTGGGAAAAATCAAAGCCCTGGCTGTATCAGTGATAACTGCCTCACTCCAGCTCATTGTTATATTATTAGAACAGCAACATGAACCTGGCATTTTCTTTTAGGGTACAGTGATATTTTTTCCAAGTGGTTCCATATTCTGTAATTTAATCCAGTTTAGCACACACCATATAGACCTGTTTCCAAGCCTATGACACCAGGAGCTGTGCTTTGAAGAAGGCAGACACAAATCACTGGAACAGTGTTTTGCTTTAGGGGTTCAACATACCACTGAATTGAATCACTGTGCCTTTAAAATATTCTGATGCTGTAGTGCTATCTTCCAGTCGCACCCCCAGTTCCTCTGGTACCCTGCCTGGTTTTGTTGCATAAACATGTCTCCAGGGGCCAGCACAACTCCAGACAGAAACTGTTGTATTGAATGCAGGACCATTTGTACGAGGAGGTGTGGAACCTAGTATAGGTTCCTCCTGTCTCCCCATAGCAATCGGCTCAGGGTGAAGCAGCCATCTCTGTGAAGACAACCAAGATGCTGGTCACACCAGCTGACAGGCAATGGATTTGGAGTTGAAAGTTCATGACATTGGGTCCTTTCAACCACAAATCCATCTGACCAATCACCTGCATGTCTGATCCTACCATACCCCACGCTTATCACACTGCCCAGGTGATTGGAAGAGAATGGAGAGCATTACATGCAGAGCCACTTTGACTCACTGTACCTGAAGGACATCTCTGATGGAGTAAATTCAGATTCTTTTTGTTCAGTTAGCCTGCTGATGCTGACATTCTGGGTGGAACATTTTTGTTCACTGAATTCTACCAGCAAATGAAAGGTTACCCTTTGCAGCATCAGAGTATTTTTTTACTTTTGAGGAGTCAAGTACAGAAGAAAACTCTGAAACATTGTGGGCAACAACAGTGATAAACCTACATAATTATTTTTTCAAAAATTCTCTCCTATTAGATTCGTGATTGGATTCGTTCCAAGTTCTCATATGCCAGAAAATGTGTTGCTTCTCCAGCTGCTTTTCTGGCTCAGTGTCTCAACGCTTCCTTAAAGTTATGATTGTTTCTAAAAGGTTCAGTGTTCTGAGTTTCTGCTGTTTCGTTGCAGGGCATGTATGGAAGCAGAAGCGCTGACAACTTATCATGCATTTCTCCACTGAATGTGATGGAGCCGGTAAGTAAACGAAGAGAGCCAAGACAGGAATGCCCATAATTTCAGTTCAGTAGAAGTGTTTTAGAAGGAGGGATGATGGCTCGGTGGTCGAGCATTTTCCTGGCACGCTGGAGGTCTCAAATTCGATTCCTGGCTTCTCCAGTTGAATGGACCAAACCAGTAGATGATATAAAAGATCTCAGCCTTCAATCCTAGAGAGCTGCTACCAGTTTTAGGAGACAATATTGATCTTTAAGAATCAAGGCTCCAACTCGGCATAAAGCATCTTCACACATTCAGGAGAGGAGAACTACTGCATTCAATGGAACTGCTCATTCAGTGTAAAAGATATGCATCAGTAGTGATTGGATTAGCAGCTCAATCCTATGCTGTTTTGTTCGGGATGAGTCCTATCCACTTGAACAAAGTTTACTATCAAGTAATTGTGCACAGAATTATGGCCTTAATACAGAGAAAAAGAAAGAAGGGGGGATTGGCTTGGGGGGGGGGAAGAGAAAGAGGGGAGATTTTCTAGGGGAGATAAAGACAGAGAAGGATTAACAGCAGCAGGAGTTGACTGTCAGATTCTTGCTAGGCTTGAGAATGTTGTGCATCCCTCTTCATTTGGTAGATGGGTCATTGTCAAAGCGTGAGAAACTATTTCGTATTCTGTCCTGTGGCAAGAGATTGGATGTCCGCCATTTTGTCAAGACAATAGGCGAAATAGCTGACCTTTCTCGCCTCCTTCAATCCACAGGTTTCTGAACTCATGAGAGAGCAATCGTTTCTGAAGTCAGAGTTGGGGCTGGGAGAGCTTGGGATGGAGAATCCTGTGGAAGCAAATTCAGAATCTTTTGATCATGGAAATTCAGATTCTTCGTCGGTGTGTTCTAGTCAAGCCAGCAGGAAAGGTGGCGCACGTTCATCTGAGGTGACCGTCAAGGCCAAGCCCCAGAGCAAAAAAGTGTATCGTGCCTGTGTTGCCCTGATGCCCGCTCCACCAGCAAGAGCAGGGATAGTGCAAGCACCCGAATGCTCTGAGGACCCCGCGACCACCAGATCGGAGGTTGAACCAAAACTTGACAAGGGGGTTCTTGCACCTTCTGTCGAGGAGGTTCAGAGAAGCTCGGAGAGCGATGAACTGCAGCAAGTCATCCGAGAGGTAAGAACAATCTGGCTCGAGGTTTTCCCCTCAGGATGGCTTGTCTTTATAAACCTTTCTTTAACTGAAGGTTTTTAATTGGATGAAGTTACTCAGGGAGAGCTCAGAGTAAGGGTAGGACAAGGGAAAACTGACCACGCAGGGTCCAGAGGGAATCTTTAGGAAAAAAGAGTTGTCTTTGATCAGCCAAATGTCAGTTTGTTCTAGAGCAGGTCTGTTGTGAGTCATTCCTCAAGGAATGTTATGTGGGAACCAGGCCAGAAAGACTATATTTCAGCCACTCCCACAAGTTATCTATCTAGCCATCTCCACCATCACAGGTGGACTTGCTAGTTCAGATCCTTGTGACTGGAGAGACAGGCTGAACTCAGGGGACTGTCCCATGGAAAGTGTGGGTTTCACCACAGCACTACAAGTCCTCCTCATGCTCAGTGATGCAACAGTTAAGCCACGTCCAGGTAGATAAATGCCCTTTTTACAAAAAGACAGTAGCCAACTGGGGTCACTTGAGGAGTCCACTAAAGGCCAGTGAACTAGATAAAACTAGTGAAATGTGTGCATTGTGGTCTAGCAAGGGACAGCACTCTTGTACTTCATGAGTATTAATCAGTGTTTTTAATTGTAACCAAGTGAATATTGGAAGACAGACTTTGCTTCCAACCTTCCTCAACCGACCACAGCCCTGACCATCTGTTCAGTGTTGGAAGGGGAAGAGATCTTTTTACATAGCCCATTTCTGAACACAAGCGTCTGTGAGTAGTTTACCCATAATTATTTATATAGACATTTTATGTGTAGGGAGCCCTGAACTGGGTAGCCCAGGCTAACCAGATCTCGTCAGATCTTGGAAGCTAAGCCTTGGTTAGTATTTGGATGGGAGCCCACCAAGGAATACCAGGACAAGCAATGGCCAGCCACCTCAGAGTGTCTCGTGTCGTGAAAATGTTATAGGGTCACTATAAGTTGGCTTCAACCTGACAGGGAAAAAAAATAGTCTAGGGACATCTTTTCAATCCCCCCTTCTTTCTTTTTCTCTGTATTAAGGCCATAACTATATAATGCAAATGTCTTGTCGTCCAATCTGAAATGGCATCTGTGGAAACATTCTAAACTTACACACACACACACACACACACACACACACACACACACACACACACACACACACACACACACACACACACACACACACACACACACACACACACACACACGCGCGCGCCAATCCATGCTCAAAGCTCCTGGCCTAGCGAGAGACTAAAAGGGAAGAGGGATGAGTTTGGGCTTTTGCTTCATACTGGGCTTTAGAGATTGTCAGAATCAACAGGAGATCAGGTTCAAGTCCAGTAGCTCCTTAGAGACCAACAAGATTTCCAGAGCAGACTTTTCGAGTGTCAAAGCTCCCTCCATCAGATATCTGATGGAGGGAGCTTTCACTCTCAAAAGCTCATAACCTGGTAGTGGACCAGCTCTTCCACTGTAGACCAACATGGCTACCCTCTGACATCATCACCAATGTACCCTCTGAAGCCATCTTCCACTATAAACCAACATGGCTATGCTCTAAAGCCATCACCAATGCGATGTACTTTCCATAGTATCTGGTGTAAACCCAGCAAGTGATGAGACAGAGAAGCCCTGGACCTTGTTAAACGTTTTTGTACATTACTGAGACCATGAAGTGGGGTGGATTTGGTCTCTATTGCCGCTCTGAGTCTCCATGATGCCTATATAATTCAGAGGAATTATGGGGGAGAGACAGATGCCCTTTTAAAATAAATGGCCTCTCAAGGCAACTTTCTTTGTGGCTCTCTGTTTACAGACATTCCTTTCAGTAACCTCTCACAAACAGAAGTTGACCAAATGATTTAATTTGTATGTATTACGAGAGGGTTTTTTCCCACCCAGCGCCTACAGGCAAACCATTGAATCCACATTTGCATCTTGTACATACCAAAAGCATCCACTTCCAAAACAGAGTGAATCTATTGCCCAGGAATCTATTAGTATGCATTCTTGATATTTTGATACAAAAGCTAAACTTGTGGCTTTTTGAATTATTTTTCCTCCTTCTGTGTACTTGAATTATGTCATTTCTTAAAACAAAAAACTATAAAAACTGTGCAGTGTTTAAGAGCGTGCCTGAGTGGACTGTAATGTGCTTGAGCTTTGACCTGTAACTATTTTCTGGAATGAAAAAGAACCCGCTAGCCCGTCCGATAAATGAATACACTCCCACAGAAGAGCACTGAAAAATGCCAAGATGGTTAACTGTTCTTTTTTGGATTGCGAAACATGCAGACAAGCCCTTTAAAATACTCCATTTCATCTCCAGTTATGGAAAGCAATAATGTATACTGACATTTCCACGTTTAAATAAGTTGATCTATTGGTTATTGATGAACTACAGATTTAAACAAACTGAATCAGAGAGAATTATGTACATTTCAGTAGATGGGATAATATTTATGGGCCCATCACTTACTTTTCAAGACCCTGGTATAGGCATTTAGAGGAGAAAACAAAAAGCCACCCTGGTAGGATGGTAAGATGAGGATTGATTCCTTGGAACAAAAGAAGGCATTTTCCCAATCGCCTCTTCCCACTGCATGATTCTGTGTCCCTGAAATCGTGCTTCTGTGAGTCACTGAGCCCTCAGGAACAGTGTGAGGAGCAAAGTTCAAGTTTGAAGCAGGAAACTTACCAGAAATCGCCTCTGTTTTCTTTGTAAATGCCAGTCCACTGGAAGACCCAAGAAATGTCGCCTTAGGACATTTTAAAGACATCAGTTTCCGAGAAGTTTCTCTGGAAACAGCTGGTCTTCATTACATATATGTAATTTACCTATTAGTCAAGAACATGCAAAATGTTATTTCTGGGAAGACATTCTGTTTGTTTTTAAATATCCTTTAGGAATATAATTACCTGAAAAACCTTTTGTTTTCTGTATTGTCGAAGGCTTTCACGGCTGGATTCAACTGGTTGTTGTGGGTTTTCCGGGCTGTGTGGCCGTGGTCTGGTAGATCTTGTTCCTAACGTTCACCTGCATGTGTGGCTGGCATCTTCAGAGATGTATCACAGAGGGAAGTTTGTTACACACCACAGTGTGTAACGGACTTCGCTCTGTGATACACCTCTGAAGATGCCAGCTCCTAGACTCAACCAAAGCTGACCAAGGAACAAGATGGCTGTTCACTTCTACACAGCCCTAGCCAAACTTCTACGACTCCTACTTTCATTTTCTTTTTCTTTTTTAAGCAAACTAGTTGTGAGGCCCAGGGTTGCTTTCTTTGGTATAGGCATTTAGAGGAGAAAACAAATCCTTATCAAATATTTCTTAACGGAGCTGCTCAACTCCTTTGAGAAAGGGCACAAGAATTACTCCTAACTGTGAGCAAGCTTTGGAGTAGAGGGCTTGCAACATCCTGCCAAGGTCACACAGGAAGTCTGGCTGGGGCTAAGCCAGGAATAGAACAGGAATAGTTCCTAGGCCTGTTTCTTTTCACAAAGATGAATCCGTCCTCTTGTTTTCCCCATCAGTTAACTCTGTTAATTTAAGAAGCATTCATTGCTTGTTTTGGAATACAGTCTTTAGCGGATTCCGCATGGGCCAAAAACAGCCGTGTAAAAATGGTGTAAAATAGTTTAAAACAGTGTAAAGGGGTTTACACCGTTTTCCACCGCTGTTTTTAGCCCATGCGGAATCTGCCTTTGTTTCTGTTGTCAGATGATTTCACAGCCTTATCATTTGCTGCTTGCCTAGGGCTGTGGTGGCGAACCTTTGGCACTCCAGATGTTATGGACTACAATTCCCATCAGCCCCTGCCAGCATGGCCAATTGGCTATGCTGGCAGGGGCTGATGGGAATTGTAGTCCATAACATCTGGAGTGCCAAAGGTTCACCACCACTGGCTAGGGCAAGTAGAAGTTGCCCTGATCCGAAAGTAGCAAACTGCATGGTGCTAGAAGAGGTCCATACATGTTCTCTGTCACCCGTGTAGCAGCAGGCAGGTGAAGCAGAGCTATATATGTAGGTAGCCACAACTGGCAGCACTGATCCATTGACTTGTGGCTCAGGAAAGAGAGAAACTGGGACTGGTTGCCCCAAGCGTGGCTCAAGATATTTTGTCACCACTTTGTGCCACTAGAGCCACTTCAGTGGTGATCTCCAAGGCTTTGCCCAGAAGATAGGGCATTCTCACCACTCTCTCTGCCAACTGGTGTGCCACAAGTAGCCACATTGGTTATTTATGTGGATAGCATTAATCATGTTGTACATAGGGTATTTCTGACTCACTTTTGAGTGATCTACCTGACCTAGAAGATATTAGATATTTTAGTGGTTTTATAAGCCAAAATTATATACCTGAAATACATTTAATATGGGGGAAAGCCCAAAGTGTTGTACACTCACCCTAATATGGAAGCAGTGGATGGATCCAACCATCTTCTAAAGAACCATTCTCCAACTTAAATGGTGTTTCCTCCAACAGAAGAGCCCGTTGTGTTGGAGGAAGATTCCTTAGCAGATGGTTCAATCCAGCTGACTGCCTCCATAACAGGGTGAGCATGCTGCTCTATGTGACCTTTCCTCTACATTAAAGGCTCCTTAAACTGGAGGAAGGCTTCAAACTTTGCTCAGTGGAGTGGTAGGATACAGGTCCTATCTACCCCACCACGTTTTTTGTTTGTTTATTATTAGATTTTATAGATCGCCCAACCCCCGAGGGGCTCTGGGCAGTGTACAGTAACAGGCAGTACGCAATGAAATACAAATTATAAACATTGAACATTAAAATCCCTTAAAGCACAATAGCAGCATTATCATAAAACCCATATTAATCTATCATTGGCGTCCGATCCTAAGGCCGGGAGGGGGCCAGCAATGCCAAAAATGAAGATGTAATACAGGGCAGAGCCAGAGATGGTATAAAATCTAGTTTGGGGGCATCAAAAGGAGAGCAGGCAATCTGCGGCCAGCCTTCCCAAAAGTTTAGTACCACTGCCCTTGGGTTTCTGGCTCAAAGGAAAGGAGTGGTGGTTAGCTGGTGTGGTCATCTTTGCACTGGCTGGAAAGATGTGTACGACAACAGATATCCACTGCTTCTGCCTTTGTGTTCCAGGGCAGAAGGAGGATTGGAAAGCAGATTGGTGGAGAAGGATGAATAGGCCATCAATTCCCTCCATCAGCTATTTTCTAGAACCGTCCAATGGTAAAAATGGGTCTGAACATAGAATGCTTGTTTGGGCATGCAAAACTGCTTTGTAGTAGCAAGTGTTGCTTTCACAAATAGCTTAACATAGTCACACCAATAGTGTACCAAAAAAGCTACCAGCATTGCCTCCATGGGGGAAATAAAGACAAAATCAGCCCCATCCATAAGAGTTCTGGAAGTCACATGAGCACCTCTAGTCAGTTAAGTTGTTTTATACTGGAGCAGTTTCCATCTTTTAAGATTTTCTTATAAAGGGAGCCATATGGGGTGGGGGTTTAAGATAATGTGGGTAATCCAGCACAGGGTGAATAATAATTTCAAAGCTCTGTAATGCCCGTCTGATTCTATTTGGTACTGCAATAAATCTATGACAATAAATTTTAATATTACTGTACCATTGAGAGGAGTAACTTATTTTGAAATGAAAGCATCGTGCACATATGACTTATATTTTAAAATCTGCATATATGTGTATATACTACTTTAAATTGTAATTGTCCTGTGCAGTGTGCTATACAGAGGATGGTACTGTGAATATAATGGGCATTTGAGGTGTGAGAAATAGACAGTGCAGCAATTTATTGTATTAGGTATCATTCTTTTTCTCATTTTTTGTGTGTTTTTGCTTTACTAGCTCTTAATCTTTAGCAATGGGGTATATAAATTTATTTCTACAGGAATCTGTAAAAAAACCTACCTTGCTTAACTTAGGTAAACTATAATGTGATCTTATTTCAGATTAAAGAATCTATTGTTGGTGAAATCAGACGGGAAATCGTGAGTGGTCTGTTAGCAGCTGTCTCTTCCCCAAACAGAGGAAGCACTAAGCAGGAAACACAGCCATGAGCAGGTACCACAGGTAACTTCTCCAAACCTTCTTAATCTGTATTAACTAAAAGAAAGAGCCAAACTACATGTTACACTTTTTACCAAGTTGAGTCTGGGTTCCCTGTGCAGTATGTACACCCCCCCCCCAAAAAAAGCAAATAACTCCCTCAACCTGGACCATTTCAGACCTAAATCAGGTCCCTGTAGACCTTTTAAAATGCCATTCCTTATGGCTGTTGTGTGATAGCAGGGTGAGTTGAGTCCAGGAAACCCCAACCCAGGTCATTAAATGCAATGTGTAGTTTGGCGGAAAGACTTAAGGGTATTTTTTTTAAGGAATGAGAAATACATTTTGAACTTTCGGTTACTGCTGAAAATGTCTTTTTCCCCTCCACTTTATAGAAACCTTAATCGCAACACAGTTACATAGAGCTCCTTCTATCGCTTCCAGCACTCTTAATTAGAGTTTGCTTTATTTAAATCGGTATCTCACACTCCTGGCTAAAGAGCTTGCAGAATAGTTTACAAAACGACCTGTATAACAAGATGACATTGAAAACGTGGCAGAACATTTAACAATAACACACACAACATTACGTGGACACACAAAGCATTGCTTCTGAAGATAGTCTTAACAGATTCATAAGTGGGCAGTCCTTTAACTATCCTAGTCCCAGACCATCGGGGTTTGCAGAGCATCATTGACACTGTGTCCAGGAGTATATTGGCTGGAGTTCCTTAAACATGCTTACTCACCCTTGAACATGTTTACTTCAACTGAAATTTACTTCATATCTTTTTCCCCCCTCAAAGGCTGACCCATGTTCCGAGGACAGTGAAGAACACGTAGATGCAATTATCTGTTTGTACTCAAGAGGACAAAAGAGAAGACTGTGCAAACCATCTGCAGTTGTGTAGCAGGTCGTGTCCATCTTGATGTTCCCATTCCACAATTGTGACAGTCTGCATCTTTACTACTGCCCAGAAATTATCACAAGAAATCTGGCTATCTTGCAAGCCTAAATATTTATTTGTATGTTTTCCTACTGTTCGCTTGTCCAGAGTTTTTATTTCTGTGTTGAGCTGTGTTCTTTATAAGACTTGAAGGTTCCTGTACCTACCCCAGTTATAAATAGACTAGAATCATCCATCTATTTTATTTTATTTTTAAAAAGCCACTGACCTCTGTGAGGTATTTAACTGTGCAATAACGGATTCATTCTGAGAGCTTGAAACAACCAATAAAAATGTCACTGCTGTTACTTAGTGCCACTTCAAAAACAAAGAGAATAACCTGTTGTAAAAAAAAATTGCTGTTGTCTCTGGGGTGAAGCTGCTGTTTGCAGTGTGTTTAGAGAGTGACATGAACTTACCTGAAAAAGAAAAGCTACTATGGATGCTTACACTGAAAGCCTTCTCTTTGTGCCATAGATTCCATTTGCGATGTGTGTTGCTTCCTTTAATTCTCTTTTTCCTTGGGGATGTGCCTTTATCTTTTTAGAAATGGTTTTAATATATAAATGGACTACTTCTCAGCTATATCAGAAGGAGGTCTTTTCCTCCTTTTAAAAAGTCTATAAAACACTAGTTTAAAACGAAGAAACGGTTGTGTGTAACTTGAAGCGGATTGATCACTTTGAATGGGTATTATATGGAACTTGGCCTTTATTTCCTCGACATTTCTTCTGAGGTTTTGCTAGAGCCCAGGGGAAAGTGGCATTGATTGCAATAGATATGTTTGATGGTAGGCAGGGTTTTAGTACATATGTGGTTTTTGTCTACAGGATGCTAGATAGCTGAAATATAACAATGTTGGAATGCCACTGGGATTCCGTAAGGGTTTTGTTTGTTTTCAGCTAATAAAAATATTTTAAGACTGTATGTATTGATGACTAGTAAACATATAACCACAATATCCGAAGGTAGAAAGTATGTCCAAAGATTTATAAGTGTATTTGGAATACACCTTAAGGGCTGATTTTCTTTTAAAGGGGGGCTGTTATGCCAATAAAATATTTATTTTGCCTATAAGTCACCTGTTTCATTGTTAGAATTCTTTGGATTTACTGGATTCTATTTGTAATCAGAGACAGAAATCACCTGGGGGAGAGTTGCATGAATAGTCTCTTTGCCACTGGCTATTTGTAAGGAGTGCCCAGCAAACCTGGTCTATGCATGCACAACAATAAGATGTTAGAATCCTGGATCAGTAGAATTTTCTGCACAGGCGTATCTAGGGAAAATGTAGCCCTGTGCAAAATATGCATTTCCCACACACACACCCCGCCCCCTATGGGCGACTGCCCTCCCCCACCACAACCAAACAATGTTTTTTCCACCAGGTCTTGAAGTCAGTGTATGAACCCGGGGGAAGAAGGAGGGGTGTGGAGGCGATTTTCTGCCCCCCACATGACTAAATGGTTACAGCCCAGGGACATTCAGCCCCATATGTCCCCCTGGGCGGTACGCCCTGATTGTCTGTGCTATTTCAGATTGCATGCAAGATGTTTCATTATTTTTGTGCTCTGCCTCACATTTGGAAAAAAAAGAACAACGTCAGCAAGAGGTTCTTGGATTATAGAGTTAGATTTCTGCTTGTAGTTGCTTCTATAGGAGTACTTTAAAAAAAGAAAGCTACCACAGGCAACTGGAAATGGTAAGATGAGCCATGTCATCTCAAGGATTTTACCACCTCAAAGAGGAAAGTTGTCAACACCACTTACTATGCAAAGTTTACTGAGCCGCATGTGGGCACATGCAAGACTATGCAGCCTAGAAGATACGAAGATGTTGGATTAAATTTATGATCCCTCCAATCGTCAGTATAAAACTAATATTTGTTTATGTTGATTTTTATGCCCGTTTTGGAAGAACTTGGCATCCACTGGCTCTGTTCATCTTTGCTATAGAAGTGCGATGCGTTTGCCTCTATTTTGTGAAGTTCACCTCAGTTCTTGAAAAACCTCTCCAGTCATCTGTCATGTTTGAGGCAGGTTACCCAAAATACCTTCATAAGTAAAATTAAGGTGAGGCTGAAAATTGGCCTTCAGGAAGTAAACCAACAATAAATGAAAGGGCTTCTAGAACAGCAATTTCTTGCCAATCAGCAAGTATTGATCAGCAAGTATTAATAAGTCAGCAGAGTCCATTCTGTCGCCTCAGAGCCATCAAAGAAAAAAATCACACTCCTTGGTTTCCTTATGATTTTGAACATCTAGATCAGGGGTAGGGAACCTGCGGCTCTCCAGATGTTCAGGAACTGCAATTCCCATCAGCCTCTGTCAGCATGGCCAATTGGCCATGCTGGTAGGGGCTGATGGGAATTGTAGTTCCTGAACATCTGGAGAGCCGCAGGTTCCCTACCCCTGATCTAGATATTAACAGAACTAAAATTGTGAGAACATATTTTAAAGCAAGGTTTAAGTTGAAGCAGTTTTACATCAAACTGACTTAAGAAATTAACCATTTTGTTCTTTCTTACCTTTGCCACTGTTTAAGAAGTCACATAGGAACCCACTGTAGTTAGTTAACTACCTGACTCTCATGCAACTAAAGTAACAGAGCTTGAATCCAGATAACATTTTTTAAAAAGATTGTATGGTTCTGGTCTGCACTATTGTACTGTGACTGAATTCAAAGTAGCAGACTGTATGGCCTTTCTACCTGTGATAGTACTTTCTATACTGCCCTCAATTATTTATGAAACATTCTTAAACCAAGCCATCTATAGCCTCAAATAACCAAAAAAAAATTGGCACTGCACATAAGTCATTTTTTGCTGACTGTTACTGGTATGGCAGAGACGTAAATGGGTTATTTTTCAGGTGTAATGAATATAGTACTGAAATACGTCTGAGTCTTCATTGAAAATGGAACGCAAATCTTTTGAGAAGGTACAGCAAACTAGACAAGATGCTAGCCAAGTTGGTAATTCTAGCTCAAGGCTCCCTTCTGCTTTGCCTCTTCCCTCCAGAAAAACAAGCAAGATGTTTTATTAGGCACAATATGCTGATACTGTCCTCTTGGTGATACTTGCCTGCTTCACTGGGCTCTGGGTTGATCAGGGCCTCTGCAATTCCCACCTCTGGCGACCTGGCACATTGCTCCTGGAGGAACTCTACAAGGTTAGGGTATATGTCAGTGGTGGCGAACCTATGGCACGGGTGCCAGAGGTGGCACTCAGAGCCCTCTCTATGGGCACGTGCAAACAGAGTCGCCCCACACACACACATCTAGGCTGGCCTGGGTCGCTGGGCTCGATTATTAGCATTAAACCTAAGACCTAGTTTTGGGGAAGCAGTGTAGGTAACCCTGTTAAGCGCTGTTAAACCCCACTGATTTTCATGCGAAGAACTAAAGCGCAATCCTCCTAGGGTCGGGATTCACCTGTTGGAAGAGTTGCACGGTTGCTTCAAAGCGAAACCATAAACTACCACCAAGCTTACTCCTGAGTAATGCGCGCCTCGGAGCCCACCATTTTTTTCTAAACTAAAACCTCAGCATTCAGGTTAAATTGCCCTGTTGGCACTTTGCGATAAATAAGTGGATTTTGGGTTGCAATTTGGGCACTCGGTCTCGAAAAGGTTCGCCATCACTGGTATATGTGTTTCCACTTGTGAGCAAAACAGCCCAAGACAATCAGCCAAACATTACACTTTTCTTAACATGCAATTGTGTTTTTCATTCTTTTTTATCTTGTACCAGGGACTGAGCAGAAATTATACAAACACCCCCAAGTGGGTTTTCTTCATCTTGTGAAACACTATAGATTTCCCATACTATTGACTAGGCAGGGGAGAACCTACCTTACAGTATGAAAAGACAAGCTTGCATTCTTCAGCGATTTTCTGGCACAATATACGACTGATCTATGTAAGCAGTATATTAATTGAGTCTTCCTTAGAGCCACACTAGATGTTACGGTAACCACAAGTTTGACCAGTGGCTGCTAATGCCATTTTAGAAAGACTTTGACCCCTGGAAAAAATGCCACAAGGGTCTGGTCCTTATTGGGCCCATAACAAAGGACTAGGTGATCTTTTAAAAAATAATGTTTTATTATTTATCAAAATATATTAAACAGATTGGGAAAAAAAGAAATACTAAAAAATAGTTGAAATTACAATATATGAGAGCTCTACTCACTATACTGTGCACATTACATAATGGATCCCAATATAACATTTTCAGATTACTAGACAGACCTTATAAGGTCTTAGAATCTTTTTTTTTTCATTTGTTTGCCAGCTCCAAAGCATTGTTACTAGTCCAGTTATTGTATCTGAGTCATTATTCGTTTTCAGTCCTCGAGTCATCTTGTTTTTATATAATTGATTCGGATTCATACAAAAAATTAAGACCAAATTTCTCATTGAATTCATGTTTTGAACATCGATTTACAAGATTGGTTTATTTAGCATAATCTCTCATTTTATCTTCCCAGGATTCTACTGTAAGACCTTTATCAGATTTCCAACTGGTTGCAATTATTACTCTTGCAGCAATTAGTAAATGCCAGCACAGCTCATTCAACTTCTTAGAAAGCTTTTCCGGTAGTATACCCAACAGCATCATTTTTGCAGCAAGGACATTTAAATTTAATTATTTTGTGTATTGTCTTGTGTATTTAGTAGAATCATAGAGTTGGAAGAGACCCCAAGGGCCTTCAAATCCAATCTCCTGCAATGCAGGAACACACAAGCAAAGCACTCCCAACATATGTTCATCCAACCTCTGTTTAAAAACCTCCAAAGAAGGAGACTCCACAACTCTCCGAGGCAGTGAATTCCACTGTTGAACAGCCCTGACAGTCAGGAAGTTCTTCCTAATGTTCAGGTGGAATCTCTTTTCCTGCACCTTGAATTCATAACTCTGTGTCCTAGTCTCTGAGGCAGCAGAAAACAAGCTTGCTCCCTTCAAATATTTAAACATAGCTATCATGTCCCCCCTTAACCTTCGCTTCTCCAGACTAAGCATCCCCAGCTCCCTAAGCCTCTTTTCATAGGGCATGGACTCCAGACCTTTTACCATTTTTGTTGCCCTCCTCTGGACCCGTTCCTTCTTTAATTGCAGTGCCCAGAACTGTACACAATTTCTATCCAGAACTTCTTGATTTTTTTTACAAGTCCATCACATGTGAAAAAAAAGTTCCAACCTCTTTATTACATCTCCAGCATATCTTGTCCCCACCCCACTTCACCTTTTCAAGTGTCAAAATGCCCCCCCCCCCGCCATCCTTTTGATGCAATAGGCTATGTGACTACCCCTCTGGAATGAATGGCAAAAGAGTGGCTATAACTAGAAACTGAGGTGAAGTATGTACCCACTGAGAGAATCTGAAGTAGCACTTATTTTCTTGCTTTACTTACACATAATAATTAATCTCTGCTGTACTGTATCACAAATAATCTGAAGATTTTGGAAGACCAAATCTTTTTCTGCACGCTGCAGTAACCTCGTATTGTAGGTGCTTTTGACTCAATTGTTTCCCACAAAGTTTGTCCATACTTCTCATTTTCAAATCTTCTTTCTTGGCAACTTGAAACCTTTCTGTTTGTCTACGCAAAAATAGATTTGTTTGAGTGTAGCAACATCACGAGGTATTATGAAAATGTGGTGAAAACAAACACTGTCATTAAAAGCATTTCCCATGAAACAAGCGCCCCCAAAACCAGTACTCACTGCCCGTACCCGCCTCCATAGTTTTATCAATCCTTTTGCTCCAATGAAACATTGATAATACACAAAAAAGAGGAAAAATCAGTAACCACAGAAGGGGGAAATGGGGCGAGGTGAGGGGATGAGGAAAAATGGTGGCCAACCAAGGGGAAGGTTAGGCAATTACAGAGAAGGTGCGCATCTGCTTTTTATGTCCCCACATAGGTTTTTCTATGCCATCTGTGGTAATCTGGTTTTCATGTTTAAAATACCCATATTTTTATATTATTTATTCCATTGTATTGTTTTTATATGCTTTTATTGTAAGCCGCCCTGAGTCCTTCGGGAGATTGGCGAGGGAAAAATGCGATAAATAAATAAATAAATAAGGGCTGGGGATTTTTTGTAGGGCAGGAAAATAGAGATCTAATTGATATGTTCCCACTGTAAAGGTGGTGGTTTTTAAACTTTTTGCTGTCACACCTCCCTTGGAAAAACCTTCCATAGATCTTGCCTAAACTTTAGGCAGGGTGAGTTTGCATTTTTTTCAGGGCCTAAAAATGCAAACTTTTTATTAATCTAGGGAGCCTAAAATTTAGGCTCTGGAGTGAACTGAAAATGCATCCTCACCAAAATGAACACAAACCTAAGCAATTAAACAGTTTTGTGGAAATAAATTTGGGGGATTTTGTGTGCGTAAAATACAGATAGAACAATTTATAGTCGAGAGGCAACTTCCACCTCCCCTGTAGTCTGTCTATACCTCCCCTGGGAAGGCATACCTCACAGATTTAGAACCCTACCTGTAAAAGGAGGCTAGAACAGAAACATTGTGGGGAAAAACATTGGTGTTAAGTGTTTTGTAAAATGTCAAAGGAGAAGGTTGAAAACGTTTCTGAAAGAGAACAAGTGAAATGTGCAGAAGTCAAGCGGAGAAATATCGAAATAGCTTCCTGGATATGAGGCAAATATCTTGTGAGGAAAGGGCCCAAGTTCTTATCATTGTGACAGGAAACATGTTCTTTTTAGAAAGCAGCTTGACAGCTAGGCAATTATGAGCTGCAATTATTGCTCTTTTTCATGCTAAATCACCCCATCACAAGTGTGGATTACTGGTAACTCAAAAAATTTCCAGCTATCTTAGTACACCCTAAATACATGATGATTTCCTAATTAAATATACCTCAGTAGAATCTAATCTTCAGGGAAATTGATTTAAGCTTCCTTTCCTATAAATGTGTTTAGGAACTGGGTGTTAGCAAACCATTTCTCTCTCTAATGTTGAATGGTAGGCTGAACAACACAGCACTGTTTTCAATTTATAATAAAATACAATTCATTCTCATTTCCTTTATGTTGGCTTTGCACTGTTGATGAACAGCAGCAATGAACATCTACCTGAAAATCAAACTGTTCAGATATTATCACTCTCTCAGGTAAAGTATTAAGAAGAGCCAGACCATTTGTAATTTAACTTAAATTTCCAAACTGTATTTGCCTAACAGTGCTGTTTGTGACAGATGCTAAAGCCCCAACTCCAAATCCAGGCCACCTGCTCCCAAACCCCTTACTTTTAACCCTGTTTGGAGGCAGTCGGTAGTTTTGGGCTGTTCTTAGCATGTGGTAAACTTCAGAATGTGCTGTACCAGACCATAACTATAGATGGGGAGAATCACATTTTAATTAGCGATGCTCAAACACTCGCCAGTTTAGTTTGTGTCGTGTTAACGTATCATGGACAGAGAAACAATTTTTTATGGGCTGTTTGTTCATTGACCCATTTATGTCTATTTGGCAGGCTGCTCCTACTATTCCTAAAAATACAATGCTACACTATTGGCTTATTGTGCAAGCATGTTGTCATGCTGCCCGGTGGAATTGTATCCACTCCATTGTACCACTGTCCTACTTGGCAGGCAACTGTTTAAACAGTCTGTCACAAATCATATAAATCAATCAGAGACTGATCGGCCATTGAAACCACCACGGAAAAGGGCTCACCCCGAGGGGAATGAGAGCTTCCATCTTAGAGATAGTCATCACCGCCACCACTGAGCAAAGCAGATGTTAAATGCTTCTGGCTGCCTCACTGGAGCCAGGAGCCCAACCAAAGGCAAGCCTCATTCCCCCTGCATTGGAGGCCGGGATGGAAGGGTAGTTTTATCTCCCAGCCTTTTCTCTGGAATCAGTCATAAACACTGTGCTCAGTGCAGTAGGAGTTTAGTTCATTCACATGAACATATGAAGCTACCATTTACTAAATCAGACTATCAATGTCACTTTAGCCTACTCAGATTGGCATAGGAGTGTGCATCAATTTTTTCCAGTATTCTTCAGATTTGGGTTTTTATAAACCCCAAATTTTAAAAAGAAAAAAAAACAATCTCCATGCCGAAATGGTTTTTCCCCCAGCTTTTTCAACTATCTGAGATTTTGGTCACTTCCCACAGAATCTCACCTAAGGTATCGCCCTATAGGCATTCAGTAATTTTATAGTCCATTTTATAGTATAGTGAATGGAGAATCCTAGGAGAACTCGAGGCCTGTGGATCACCCTCTGAAGCAATCAATCCACATCTGTTTCTCTACCATGAGAAACAGCCATAATTTAAAACAAATGTGCCTATTTTTATTTGTTTGCTTAGATCTATTCCCTGCCCTTTACAACCGTCTGGATTAGACTGAGCAAGGATATTATTTTTTTATATATATAAATGATTTTATTAGTTATATAAATAGAGTTACAGAGGTTTACAAAAAGTTTAAAAAAAGAAAATTTACATATGGCAGGTATAATGCTTAAATATCGTCATAACTCTTCATTTTACATTTTTTCTTCTAGGTCAAGTACGTCATCATCTTGAGTCTATTTCAAAGAATAGAAGAGGAAAGAGAGTTTTTAGGAAGGTAAATTTAAAGAAAGAGTGGGGTAGAAAGAAAAAGAAAAGAAAGAGAAGAAGGGGGGGAGGGAAAGGAGGGGAAAAGAATACATAGAGAGTAGTATTTTGTGATGTCCTCTATGAACACCCTTCGTATTTTTCCTCTTATCTAACTGGTTATAGACTTCTTCCAAGAGCTAATGCTGTCCTATTATAGGGCAGCTGTTATATTTCATCACTTCAAATGGTTTACAGAAGATTAGTACCAACTATAGCTTAAGATATTTCCATGTCTAACTTACTTAATAAACTATGATCTATTTTCTTTATTATAGTTCTCCTAGTTTATACATCATTACATCATAGTTAATCTTTCAGAAATCAACTGGGTAAATGTCGACCTTTAGTTCTTCGGTTATGAAATTTGTCCAGAGTTGCCAATTAGCAACATAGGTTTCAGCCGGAATAATCCGCCTTTGGTATAAGTTCTTGTCCATGATATAAAAGTATTGAGTTTTTGTCTTCCAATCCTCAAGAGTTGGCATGCGGTCCGTCTTCCAGATCTTTGCTAGGACCACTCTCGCTGCTACAAGTAAATGAGTTATTAAATAAGCATGTTTTTTCACAACAGGTTCATTCGACAATGCTGGACCCAAGGATATTATTTTGAACACCCATATTTCCAGACATTTTATACCCCAATTTCTCACTAACAGACATCAGGGGGTGGGGATTTCAAAACGATGGATTTAAACTCAGTAAAGTGCTACATTTTGTATGGACCCATGCAAGATGAGAACATCTTTCACCATCAGTTGGCCAAAGCCAGATATTCTCCTGCTTCCTTTACAGAAACCTGACTAAATCACAGTGCTCCCTATTACTTAAAATACTGTTCTACTTGATAACCTAGAAACTTAGAGATGTATAACCTAAGACACCTAGCCTTTGGCCAATCAGAAGCAGAACATTTTGGAGATAAATAGATACCATCTGGGGTTATTTAGAAACATTAATGCTAAATTGATAGTTCGAAAAACTGCAGGTCTTTGGCACTTCAGCCTTACGTTGGAACCATCAAAGGTGATAAGATCACATCTTGTTCATCTTTCAGTGGATTCTAGAGATGGGAATGAAGATTGCAGGGTTCCCTGAAACGATTCCACAGAATTTCTCCTGTTCATCCTCCAGTGTTAAATATGCCATCAAACATCAGCAATGCCCTTCCACTCTCAATATTTGACAAAGGGGTGTCAAATACACAAAAGAATACACGACAGAATAAATGGACGTAAATCTGTGCCAGAAGTGAAATGTGTCCCTGGGGATTTATTTTTCATTACACCTCATCAATACTGGGGGAAACCCAAGAATATAATAAACACTGCACAGATGAAGTCACAGAATCAATTTTTCACGCATTTAAGCAGGTTTTAACCAAAGAATATTGAAGTACATTGAAGAGCATAAATATGAAATTACGGGATGTACTTAAAATGAGTGCTAAAAGAAGCTAAGGGTGAGGGTCCCTGATAGAAAAACCATATAGAAAAGGAAATAAAAATGTACACATGTCCAAACATTCTCTGGGCTCCAAATCCTGCTCATTCTTGGTTTGTGGGAACACATTCATTACATACTTAGAGATTGTCCATCTGTTGAGCTGGAACCTGCCAGCAATCCACAAGTTTATGAATAATGCCCTGAGCACAAATTACAAAATAGTTTTCAGATCGTGTGGAAATGGCTTCTTAAATGGGACTTCCATGGTGTTTTCTGTGAAGGTGTCAAGCATTGGATCTGAGACACAATAATAAGAAGAAGAGTTTGGATTTATATCCCCCCTTTCTCTCCTGTAGGAGACTCAAAGGGGCTTACAATCTCCTTGCCCTTCCCCCCTCACAACAAACACCCTGTGAGGTAGGTGGGGCTGAGAGAGCTCCGAGAAGCTGTGACTAGCCCAAGGTCACCCAGCTGGCGTGTGTGGGAGTGTACAGGCTAATCTGAATTCCCCAGATAAGCCTCCACAGCTCAGGCGGCAGAGCGGAGAATCAAACCCGGTTCCTCCAGATTAGATACGCGATAAGACTGTGTAACCATTGGTTCAAAAAGCTTTATTGGCTGACATCAGTGGCAAGATAGCAAAAGCCAATTCTGAGATTGTCTTTCCCAAATCCCAATATATCAATTCTCCAGGTTACTCATCCCCCTCCCATCTTCCCACGCTCCACCCAACTACAAAGCAAAGATAGAAGGAATGTGAGAGAGTTCCGAGGCCAGGCAACGGGAGGTAACACAGCCATCTGGCCCAGGCACCTCCTACTTGGTTTTCTAGGCACAGTGAAAGTAACTGGTAATTCTAGCTCTCCACTCCCGCTCCCAGCGCTGCAGAGTGAACTCCCCTGGATGCCAGGCTCCAGCCTAACAGAAGGATGCTAATCAATATGTGAGTCATAATCCACGAGGGGTGTCTCATGCATGTAACACAACCTATGATGAGTTGATATTCATTAAATGTAATTATATGTGGTCTCTAAAAGAACACTGCTTTGATTTTTTTTAATACCCTGCTTTTCTCCACAGATCATTTTTGACAACATTTCTAACTTGTCTTTCTCTGGACGCAGACTTACCACTACAGTAATAAAAACAATACACAATTGAAGTAAGAACTATAAGAAGAAGCAATTGAAGGGAAGGGTGAGCGTATCTAGGAAAAATGGAGCCCCCCTCCCCCTGCACTCCATTTCCCCCTAGATATGCCTCTACCTCAAAGTGGCGAAATCTCCCTCCCAACAGTATGAAGAATAGCTGTGTAGTAATGTACAATTAGTATATGACCAGCAACACTACAGAGGTAGTAAGGTAATGACTCACGCACCTACACCCCAGTCAGTCTGGACTGACATTAGCCAGCTAGAAGTTTAGGTTTAGCTCAAACCTGCATTTCCCATTAGGGGTTCTAATTCCCAAGCTGCCATCTAATTTCTAAGCTACCATCTACCTCCTCAGACTGTGGCAAGAGCTTTTCACAAAAGACAGATTATTTTCAAAACCAAAGGACTCATTCAGGAAAGAAGGCATTAATTTGTTTAGAGAGGAAAATGACCTTTTCTGGTAGAAGAAAGGGTAATGTACATATTCCAGAACACAGTATAATGAGAGCACAAAAATGCGTTCAATGCGGAAAGGTCTTCAGTTGCAGATCAACGCTTCTTGTGCACCAAAGAACTCACACAGGAGAGAAACATTTTCAATGCATAGTGCAGTGTTTTCCAACCTCTTCATATCTCACGGTACCCCTGCCGCCACCCTCCACCATCCCCTCCCATTGCCCCTGCTTGCCACACACACCACTTTCCCCTCCCAGGGTGAAGGGAAGCACTGGGGTGGGGGGTGGCTGCTGACCTTGTGGCAGGCCCTGCCCCATGGGCCAGCTCCATGTCCTTGCTGGCGCCGGTGGGAGACACCACAAAAATGAGGGTTGGCAGTAGTGTTGCCGCGGTACCCCTGGGACATGCTCATGGCACCCCAGGGTACCACGGAACCCTGGTTGAGAATGGCTGGCATAGTGTGTGGAAAGAGACTCAGTTGTCATAGCACTCTTCAACAGAATCAAAGAATTCAAACAAATGAGAGACCTTTTGAATGTTCTGAGTGTGGAAAGAGATTCAGTCAGAGTAGCAATCTTCAACGGCATCAAAGAACTCACACAAATGAGAGACCTTTTGAATGTCCAGTGTGTGGAAACAGATTCAATCAAAGTAGCACTCTTCAACAGCATCAAAGAACTCACACAAATGAGAGACCTTTTGAATGTTTTGAGTGTGGAAAGAGATTCAGGCAGAGTATCACTCTTCAACAGCATCAAAGAACTCACACAAATGAGAGACCTTTTGAATGTCCAGCGTGTGGAAACAGATTCAGTCATAGTAGCACTCTTCAACAGCATCAAAGAACTCACACAAATGAGAGACCTTTCGAATGTTTCGAGTGTGGAAAGAGATTCAGTTGGAGTAGCAGTCTTCAACAGCATGAAAGAACTCACACAAAGGAGAGACCTTTTGAATGTCCAGTGTGTGGAAACAGATTCAGTCATAGTAGCACTCTTCAATAGCATCAAAGAACTTACAAACTCTTAAAAACTAAGGGCCACAGTTTCCTTTATAGAGTCAATCCATTTTATGTTGGGTCATCCTCTTTTCATGCTGCTTTTGACTTTTCCTGGCATTATTGTTTTTTTCCCTCCAGTGGCTCTTGTCTTCTCACAAACTATGATAGCCTCAGTTTAGTCATTTTATTTATTTATTTGTTTGTTTATTTGTTTTTTTGTTTATTTATTATATTTATATACCCCCCCTCCCCCGGCTTCTAGAGACAGTTCAGGATTTATTTGAACCCACTTATTTGTCTTTTGAGCTATCCATGGTATTTGTAAAATTCTCCTGCAAAACCACATTTCAAAGGAAACAACTTGTCAACTTTCTTCCTTGTCCAGCTTTCACATCTATAAACTGTAATAGGGAATACTATTAATTTGAATTAATTTGATCTTGGTTCTAGAGTTGCTGGGTGGGGGAGTTCGGGAGGGCTTCTTTGCCCAGGGATGTTTGGATCCCTGGGCCAGGGAGGGTTGCTGGGGTGGGGGGGGAGGGCTCTTTTGTCCAGGAATCTTTGGATTCAGGGGCCAGAGTGGGTTGCTGGGGAGGAGGGGAGTGTTCGTTTGTATCCCTGGGCCAGGGTGGATTGCTGGAAGGGGGGAGGGTGAGGGGGCATGCTTGCTATGGGGAAGAGGAGAAAAAGGAGGGAGAGGGGAAGGAAGGAATGGAAGGAAGAAGGGGAGATAATGAAAAAGGGGGAGAGAAAGAAAGCAAAAAAATAGAGAGAGAACTGGAACCTCCCCTCCCCACTCCCCCAGCCGAAACCTTGGGATGAAAAGCTGGCAACTGTATACAATGCAGTACAAGAAGTACAGTGGCGTCATTTACAAATGGGGGGAGGGGGGAGCTCTATCAACCCCAAAGTGCTGAAAGTCTGTAAAGTTGAGCAGTGGCATACCTAGGCAAACTGGAGCCCTGGGCAAAACCTGAGCCCTGGGCAAAACCCTAACCCTCCCCCACCGTGACCAAACAATTATTTTTTCCACCAGGTTGTTTCAAAGTCGCCATCATATTATAGAACATGCCCCAACTCACAAATCTCAACACAGCAATGGGCCATGCCACACAGCAGAAATATTTTTTTGGAAAACATTTTCAAAATGCTTTCAAAATGTTTTATTACTGCTATGAAAACATTTTATGGTGTTGTATCCAGTCCCCCCAATTGGGGAAAACAGCATCACTTTCAATGTTATTTAAACTGGGGACCCCAGATTAAGGTGGATTTAAAAGGAGAATCTGGGCTCCCTAGTTTAAACAAGAGATGCTGGAATCCACTCCCAAACAGCATCATTTTCAATGGTGTTTAAACGAGGGAGCCCAGATTCTCCTTTTAAATCCACCTTAAAGGGAGAATCTGGGGTCCCCAGTTTAAAAAACATTGAAAGTTATGCTATTTTGGGGTGATTCTCCCCCACCCTGAAACAGCATTACTGTTAATGTTTAAACTGGGGACCTCAGATTCTCCCTTTAAATCCTGCCGAAGGGGGTAGATTTAATAATAATATTAACAACCTTTATTAGGCATTGAGAGAATAAAAGAAAGAAAGAAAACAAGCATGGGCAGGAAGGGGGTGGATTTAAAAGGAGAATCTGGGGAAATTTAGGGGGTGCCTGCTGTCAGGGTGCAATTATTAAGATAGCAGCACCAAAATTTCAGAGTATCTTCGTGCACCCCTAGTGATGATACCACCCAGGTTTGGTGAAGTTTGGTTTAGGGGTCCAAAGTTATGGACCCTCAAAGATGTAGCACCCATCTCCCATTAGCTTTCATTGGAAACAATGGGGGATGGGGGCACTCCTTTTGGGAGTCCATAACTTTGGCCTCCCTAAACCAAACCTCACCAAACCTGGGTGATATCAGGAGAGTCTCCTGGAAAATCCCTGAAATGTAGCCTAAAATCTGTGCCCCCGCAGGCCAAAAACCGGAAAAAAACACTGAAAATACAGAAAACCAAACAAACAAACCTGCATTTTGACGCCCGCCACAAGGGGGCGCCCTGGGCAACTGCCCACCTTCTGCCCAAAGCAGAAACTGCTTTGATGGCTCATTGTGAATTTCTTTGAATTTTATTTGTGAAGGCATAAATAATGCAGTTTGGCACATGTTTAAAACACATGTTCGGTACATACTGCCATCTGAACTGTACAGTGCCCACATGCCTGGTGGCCAGAAAACATCTCCAAAGCCAAAAGCCAGTCCTGGCTTTCCTCCACTGAATATGAGCAGGATATATCATTTTTTGATCTCTTTGGCCTCTTCCACACAGCAAATGTATAAAAGGTTGCAGTCAGCATAAAGTAATCCATTTTCCTGTTTTCATGTTCACGTGCATCTGCGCAGGCAGCGATTGGAGCCCACAGAAACAATTTGGATTGGTGTCGTGCCTTCACACAAAGATGCGTCCCTTTTTATTTACTTCCCACTGATGCGTAGCTATGCAGGCATGCACAAATGAGTCCCCCACAGCCATGCTGATGTCTCACAATACGACTATCTGCACCTAGCTACATAGATGTAAGCCTCGATTTTTTAAAAAAGGAAAATGGAGGCGAATAAAGCGCCTCCTGCCCTGCTGTTTGGTTGTGAGTGGCTGCAAGCCAGGATTTTTTAAAAGACCTGCTAGTAACATGATTCTCAAAAAACCTGGTTTGGGGGAAATAGCACAGGGCAGACACTTTTTAGGGATGGGATCTGTGTACAGTTCTCCCCTGAAACGGATTTTTTAACTGTCCTATACCAGTGTTTACTGGCCAATGCGAAATGGGCCTGAGTCATGTCCAGTCACAAATAACCTCCATTGTAGGAGGATATGTTGCTTGGAACCTCCCAACCTTTTGTAATTAGCTCTATGGCAGCCATATTGTGATTCATCCCAAATCTTTTAGGAACCATTTTATGATTGTACTCCCAACTGTTTCTCAGAACTCCAAATATGTCCTCAGGGTTGGGAATCCTTGTAGTAGAGAAACAGGCAGATAAGAACCTATGGAAGGTATGAACCTATGGAAAAGTTTCCCAGACATGTCTCCTGAGAATCAGCGGACAAATCCCCTGAATAAAATAAACTGCACAGCCATGAGGTTTAAAAACTATGCAGCAATGCGAAATTTGCCTAGAATTCCTCTTGGTTTTCACACTATGGATTGGACCACAAAAGAGTACAGCAGCTGTGTCTGTGTTTTTTGCAAAGTTCATGCTGCAATACATCTCAGTGGTGCATATGCCAACGCAACAAATCTGGCCATGTGGGGGGTATAAAATCACCTCACGTAACCAGATGCCTTCTGCCAGCCCCACCCCCTCCTTCCCCCATGCCTACCTGGCTCAGAAAAGCAGGGAAGGCACTGGAGAGGTGCCTGCCCTACAGACAGCGAGCACCACTCACTGGCATCTGAGGCCAGGCCCAGCTGCAACTGAGAAGCCTCTTTCCACACACACACCCACCCCCCGAGGGACATGGCAGCACCCAAGGACAGGCCTAACCATGTGGCTGGGCCCATCCTCTGGAGCCAGCATAATCCCCTGGAGAGGCCTCCCAGCCATGCAGCTGGGCTCAGGCACTGGCACGACACCCAGGTGGGAGGGGAAAGAAGCTTCCCGGCCACGTGGCTGGGAGGCCTCTCCAATGGTGGGATTCAAATAATTTAACAACCGGTAGTTGACAAGCACCATTTTAACAACCGGCTCTGCAGAAGTGGTGCGAACCTGCTGAATCCCACTCTACCCCCGGGGTCGCGCTGGGCCTGTCCTCTGGGCACCTGGGGTGGGGAGAGGGGAGACCTCCAGCCGCGCAGCTGGACCTGTCCTTGGGTGCCAGCATGACCTTGGGGGTGGGGGTGGGGGCGGAGAGGCCTTGCATCAAGAAATATCTTTCCCCTTCATCCTGGGGGTTGCACTGGCACCCGAGGATGGGCCCAGCCATCCTGCTGGGAGGCCTCTTCCCATTCCGGGCCCCTGAATACAAGCCCACCTGGAATCCCTGGCGATGCTGCTCCACCTGCTCTGGAAGACTCCCCGAAGCCATGGATCAGGTGCCCTGGCAGGATCTTCATCGAAGCAAACTCAAGGTGAACAGAGCTGGCAGGGTAGGCTTTCTCTCTCCACTGCAGGGTTGTTGCTATTCTATGGGAATCACAAACCTGTATACTAGAAGTGTTTTCTTGTATTCCTTCCATTGTTACACAATTAAAAACAAAGGTTGTGCATTTCTTTTAAATGTTGGCAATCTGTTTGTGTTAAGTCAGAAATCCCTTTTTTAAAAAATAGCCTCTACAGTATGTGTGCAACTTTAGTGGCCCTCGAAGCATCACTCTGTACCTGCATTCTCTGTCTCTGAGCCCTTCAGGGGAGGTGGGTTATATATGCAAGCAAGCAAACAAACAAAACTGCAGCCTTCTCTCCTTCAAGCCCATGCAGGGATCTTTTTCAAGAACAGTCCTGGTGGACACAGTGTATAACAGACTTCTCTCTGTGATACACCTCTGAAGATGCCAGCCACAGATACAGGCAAAACATTAGGAACAAGATCTACCACACCACGGCAACACAGCCTGGAAAACTCGCAACAACCAGTCCTGGTGGCTTTGTGAGATTTGTGAGTTGGAACATGTTCTGTAATGTGATGGTGACTTTGAAATGACCTGGTGCAAAAAAATCATTGATTGGTTGTGGTGCCCCCCCCCCCCCACAAAATTCAGATTTTGTCCTCAGGTGCCATTTCCTCTTGATATGCCTCTGATCTGGCTGCAAAAGTTTGACTGCAAACGTCTGTGTTGGCACTTCAGGTGTGAAATAGATCACTCACACAAACAGGTTACAGGAGTTTGAGCTACTTGGCTAGTCGTAATGTGTGAACCACTTCTTCATTTGACATGTGCTCCATTTGCCTCTTAGCTGTCTTTGATTGACATTGATTTATCTCTTTCCTGCCTGCTAATTCATGGCACTAAGCCATGGGAAATTGACCGCAATGGTTTCATTCATACAGTTCCCACCTAGTCTTTAGAAATTTGAATGGCCTGCTCTTATCCAGTATCTGTTTAAAGCCTAAAATGTGAATTGTGCTTATGAGCCAGCGTGGTGTAGTGGTTACGAGCAGGTGGACTCTAATCTGGAGAACCGGGTTTGATTCCTCAGTCATCCACCTGACTGTTGAATTCTTATCTGGTGAACTGGATTTTTTTTCCTGCTCCTACAGTCCTGCTGGGTGACCTTGGGCTAGTCACAGTTCTTCGGTACTCTCTCAGCCCCACCTATCTCACAAGGTGTCTGTTGTAGGGAGAGAAAGGGAAAGGCGCTTGTAAGCCACCTTGAGTCTCCTTACAGGAGAGGAAGGTGAGGTATAAATCCAAACTCTTCTTCTTTTTCTTAAATGAAAAGCACACAATTCTGCCCCTCTCTCAGTTCTAGAGGTCAAATTGTGTAGACAGAGATCATCCAGTTCCATGGATATTCCAGTGGGTCGCCAGAGCTCCTGCCAAGTAGAAGAGAGAAGAAGAGAAGAGTTTTGGATTTATACCTCACCTTCCTCTCCTGTAAGGAGACTCACGGTGGCTTACAAGCTCCTTTCCCTTCCTCTCCCCACAACAGACACCTTGTGATGTAGGTGGTGCTGAGAGAGTTCTGAAGAACTTTGACTAGCCCAAGGTCACCCAGCAGGAATATCAACCCAAATGTCAAAACGTGGGAGCTACTGAGGGTTGTGTGGGAATCCCATCCTCCACCAAACATAATTAGTCCCATTCAATCTCTGTATTTGAAATTCCTTCGATGTTTCTGAGCAGGATTTTCCTCCCCTGTAAATATCCCACAGTAATAACTCGGCTGTGGGCATATACCCTTTTGACATTTGAGGCATTTTCCTCCCTTGAAAGGAGCTTTTTCCTGACATGAAACACTCTGCTGGAAGAAAGATTTATTTAATACTTGAAACTGATTTGCAGGATCCAATCCAAGTTGGATTCAGTAGGATGATGCTTCTTCGACCCTAGAAAACCGGTTTGTTTGAAGCATTGTCAGAAAATAATTTGCCATTGACATGTTTGAAAGGCCTGGGACAGGCAGGGACCTGTCAGGCTAACTTGCTACAAAAAGGAACAGACAAGCCTCTCTGAGGAGACTTCCAGAGTTTTGGTGCCATTCCTGAGAAGGCCCTCTCCCGGGTTGCCACTACTAAGGCCCCTTCCACACATGCAGAATAATGCACTTTCAATCCACTTTCACAATTGTTTGCAAGTGGATTTTGCTATTTCGCACAGTAAAATCCAGCTGCAAAGTGCATTGAGAGTGGATTGAAAGTGCATTATTTTACACGTGCGAACGTGTCCAGAGAGGGAGATGATTCTGCAAGCACCCCATAAGGGGATCTAGTGATTACATCCTGCCGGCTCCACACCTTGGATCTGCAAACATCTTGATCTCTGTGCCTATCAATAATTCATGGCCCATCAGCAATACTCTGCAGGCCGCTTACCCTGCACTTTGGAGCAGCCAGTTAGTAATGTACAGTGGAGAGATTCCATCTTTCAAATCCCAGGGCATCAGGCCAAGCTAGGCTAGTATTGCATTTTCACTTATCTTCTGAGCAAACGCTTGGCATATGCAGAAGGCAACCAGCGCACAATTAGCTTATTGTTGCCTTCGGCTTCATGCTGAGAGGATTTTTTTTGAAGGACCAAAGGAGGAATAGTCCTGGTTCCAGCCAGAGACTTTGCTGTGGAATAAGGGGAGTTTCTCAATCCAGGGCAGCTTTGCTTGCTAACTCAGGAATTACAGCTGTTATTAAGGATCGCCTGGTGTGGCTTCCGGGAGCGGGCAGGGGATAATCAAAGAAACAACGTCCGCTCATTCCCTATCTCCTTTTCCAGCCGTACTGGGAGTCTGTTCTCTTCAGATTTCTGCCATGGAGCCAAACAGCCCTAAAAAGATACAATTTGCTGTGCCATTATTTCAAAGTCAAATAGATCCTGAAGCCGCCGAACAGGTAAGCTGGTTTTATCTTCAGAGCAGGACTAAACAGGGAGATGCTACGACGGTAGAAAAACTGCACATAGTTTAGCAGAAGCTATGAAGTTCTGTAAGATGTACTTCTAGCAAAGGGAACAGTTCTCTTTTGGATATTCTTTGTGTGTTTTTTCTCCATGAGCAAATATTGGTTTTCTTCCATTAGAACATATATTTTGCTGTAGTAATCATTCTGGCTTTTTTTTCGGTACTGCTGTGTCATTTTACAAAAATATTCAGTATAAAAATATATTTGGGTGAATGTCAAAATAAACATGAGATGTCAATGGAGCATGTACATGTGTAAGGAATTCAGGGATGTCTAATTGCTATGTTGTAAAAGGGCAGGAGTTTTTATTTGTAAGCAGTTCAGTGAGCTCAAACTTGAAAAAAAGATGTTGAAGGAAAGTACAGTCCTCTAAGAGAATGCCTATAATTTTGTATGTGATACACACACTCACTCACACATGGTAAATGAATGTTCAGGAATGTATACACATTTCATAATGTATTATAAACTGATTTTCTGAAAAAATATAATCTAATACTTGCTTTATCATATGCTGAATCATAAGATTTGCTTTATCATAAGAATGCTTTATCATAAGAATGCTGAAATCTTGGAATTATAACAGGAGATCTGCATCATTGTTTGGAGTTCATCACTCTTGACTATCTAGCTATATCTAGCCGTATAACTGTATTATTGGTTATACATACATGATAGGGCTTCATAGATCATTGGCGTTCTATCGCAAATGTTCAACAGGACAGAATATCGTTTGCCAGAAAGAAATGGCCTTTTATTGGTTGCCATAGATTGAACTAGGGTGCCGAGGCCACGTTCAAAGATTTTCTGCCGACTGAGATAATCATAAATACAACAATTTGCTGAATGTTACATCATCTTCAGAGGATGAAAAGATGTAATTATTAGAACCATATTCCCCATTAAAATCAGCAAGGATCATGCCTACAATAGCTACAGTATTATGCCCATTATTAAATACCACTGTTATTCTGTTGACCTCCATATATCTATTATTCTCCATATATCTGTTATTCTGTTGACTGTTTCACAGTTTGCAGATATCAAAATTGTTACAGACTAGGCCCTGAACTGTCATCTAGAAGGGTTTGGATTTATATCCCCCCTTTCTCTCCTGTAAGGAGACTCAAAGGGGCTTACAATCTCCTTGCCCTTCCCCCCTCACAACAAACACCCTGCGAGGTGGGCGGGGCTGAGAGAGCTCCGAAAAGCTGTGACTAGCCCAAGGTCACCCAGCTGGCGTGTGTAGGAGTGCACAGGCTAATCTGAATTCCCCAGATAAGCCTCCACAACTCAAGCAGCAGAGCTGGGAATCAAACCTGGTTCCTCCAGATCAGAGTGCACCTGCTCTTAGCCACTACACCACTGCTGCTCCCTTTTTGTATACTCTTTTGTACACACATGCCAAAGCATTAATCTTTTGTACACACGTGCCAAAGCATTCAGTGGCCCTAACAGTAGACAGGATATTTAAGACAGAATATTTCTATCGCCTGCTGATCAAACCTTTTTTTCACCAGCAATGAATGCTAAGGAGAAGACATAGAGTCCCTGGTATCAGGACCAGGCAATCTGACGCCATTGTTATTTGATGGTTAGGAAAACATTGCAGGATAGGTTCCAAACAACTGCCTAGGGTCACACCAAGGTTTGTGGCAACTCAGTGGAATTTTTCAACTGCTTCCCTTAAAGAAAACATCCCTGCCATATCACAAAATATTTTTAAAACTCCTTCAAATTTCCAAAGCAGTTTGCCATGTAGTACAAGAGAGAGAAAAACATTCCAAATACCTTCTGGGCTAATGGAATTAGTTCTTTGGATTGTGACCAGCTGATCTGTTAGACTGATTATCCTGCTATTATACTACTGTTTCTCGAGCAGCTCTGACCCAGGTTATGTACGATTTGCTGATTTTTACTCATTAGTTACCCAAAGCCAAAACAATGTCCAACATGAAAGTAAATGTTTTATTAAAGTGTAAGCGCTGAGCACACATTTTGCAAAAAAAGAAAGAAAGAAAGAAAGAAAGAAGAAACTTAGAAGACTAACAAATATTGAAGGAGAAAAATGTTCACACAAAAAAATTGTGAGGTGAAAGTTTCTCTAATATCTTTAGGGTTGGGGTGGTGAACTGGAGGTCAAAACTTAATGGGCAATTACGGCTGATCAACACAAAGAAATATTTTTTCACCCTAGATAATCTAGAGTAATTCCCACAAAATCTGAAAGTGCCCCTTAGAATTTCCAGTGACTTTGCTAAGGATTGTGGGACGTGTAGCTGATCCGTTCAGCCAACTATGCTGGAAACAGCATGAGAGTCTGGACTTGAATCCTGGGTTGGATCCAACCAGCTTTTCCGCTAGTGGAAAAGGGAGACCCCTGTGACCACGAAAAAAGTCGATGCTGAAGATCATCAGACCTGCATGGATAGAAGCCATGTGCAAGGAGAACTTGGTGAGACTGAGTAAAAAAGTTAGTGGGATCCAATCCATGGTGTCCCTCAATTTATGCCAGTTGTTTGGTTGGGAGAGCACTAGGAAAGTCAGGCCATCACTTGACCTCAGCACGATTGGGGAACAGGGACAGGTAGACCAGTTTCATGCTGGGGAATGACACTTCCAGCAACACCGTGCCAGAAGTGATGTCGTGATGTGGGAGGGGAATGCTCCAGGATTCACAAAACCATTATGGGCATACAGGTTTTTGCCAGAAGTGACATCATGCACCAGCACAATGCCATCAATACCTGACCCATTTTCCTCCTTCTGGTCTTTGAGGCAGCAGCAGTGGTCATCATTGGTGATTACTAGGATGTCTCCCGCCATGACAGGAGTCCCATGGCACAGAGGAGAAAGCTGCAGTACTGCAGTCAAAGCTCTGCTTGTGATATGAGTTTGATCCTGAGGGAAGTCAGTTTCAAGTAGCCGGCTCAAGGTTGACTCAGCCTTCAGTCCTTCTGAGGTTGGCAAAATGAGTATCCCTCTTGCTGGGGGTAAAGTGTTGATGACTGGGAAAGGTACGGCAAACCACCCCATAAATAGTCAGTCTAGTAATCTTTGTGATGTGGCATCACCCCATTGGTCAGTAATGCACGGGTGTCTACCTTTACCTTTTGCTCCCACCATAGCATAATGCTGGGCACTTCTAATGGTACGAAATGTCTAATCCTATCCCATGCACATTTAGCACTAAGTACACCAGGTGTGCTTAAGTATTTTATATTTAAGTAGATTGCCGTTTATGGATAGTAACCATAAATATAAGGGTGGACTAACACAACAGTATTGACGTTTACAATAGGCTTGACCAGATTTTGAAAGTTTTGTTTTGATTTGATAGCAGTGGGTAGTTTGAATGCTGTCTAAAAGTGCTTTTTATGATCGACTTGAGTTGCAATAGAACTGCCCATAAATTTGCCATTGACTTTGGTTGCAGCTGTTTTTAACAAACCTGTTGGGGCCTGTGTTTTCTACAGATCAGGAAAAGGCGGCCGACCCCAGCATCACTAGTCATTATGACTGATTCGCCTCCAGGTAAGTCGTTTCTGTAGCATCTAAAATGGTTGGGCATGTGCTTCAGTGGACAGTTGGTTTTGTCAAATAATTCTCTATCGGGGAAAAAGAAAACCAGAATTAGAAACAGCAAGGCATAGTACGTTGGTTGCCTGGTGGCGTGGGATTTGCTCACAAAGAATACAGGTCCATTCTGCACAGCACAAAAAAAGGCATCTGGGGCATGTCTTAGAAAGAGGCAACATTTTTTTGCTCTGCACACCCAAAATGAGACATTTTGAGGACGTCTTAAAAAAAAACCCACCTCTCATGTTTTGTCTGGACAGCCCAGGCAACAGAGGAGAAAAGAGGCTTTTTTCCTGCCTAACCATTGAGCTCTCTAGTCAATTTCCTCCTCCACTTGCACCCGACATTTTGTGTTCTGTTGAAGGAATTCCCCCACCTCCATTTGCTGAAAGTTTCCCCAGGATGTTTGTTCTGCAGGCTCCGACCCTGGGTGCCTTTTCAGCCCAAAAAGTACATAGCTCATCCTGCCAATTCCAGCAATATATAGTTTTCCTAATTTTTTTTTTTGAGGAGCTGTATTTGAAGATATACAGACAGAAGATATACAGATGAGAATCTTCGCTGCTTGGAAGATGGGTCTACCATCCACTGAAAAGCATTTGGTAGACCTGCCTGAGTGGCTAAGAGTCTCATGTGTGTGTCTGTGTATCTTCATATACAGCTCCTTAACAAAAATTAGGAAAATTATAAATTGCCAGAATTGGCAGGACGAGCTGAGTACAACTATGTACTGTCTGGGCTGAAAAGGTCCCCAGGATCGGAGCCTGCAGAGCAAACGTCTCTCAGCAAATGCAGACAGGGAGAATCCCTTCAGCAGCACCCAAAATATCAGGTGCAGGCTGAGGAGAAAACTGACCAGAGAGCTTAACAGTCAGGCAGGAAACATAAGATGCCCCCTTAGCTCCTGAACTCCACATAGCCGGGCAGGAGATATCTTGCAGACAACTTGAAGAAAAAAAGTTCTCCATCTAGTGTCTTCAAAATAAGATGGCTTGGGCTGAAATAAGGCATCCTGAGGACATCTTGGGGAAAAAGCTGTGTGGAGTTCCTCCATAAGACACCTATTTTTGCATCCTCAGGACATCTTATTTGTGCTGTGTGGAACAGACCATAGACAATCAGATAACTGCTGTTGTTTTCCTTTTCCCTGTATTATTTGTGTACATCATGGAGAGGTTCTTACTATCCTGTGGATAGATTTGCCAACCCAGATTAGTAAATTTCTGGAGATTTGTGGGTAAAGTCTTCAGAGGGCAGGAACTCAGTAAGGATATGATACCATAGAGTTCACCCTCCCAAAGCAGTCATTTTCTTCAGGGGACCTGACTTCTATAGCCTTTAGATCTGTTGTAATTCTGAGAGATTTCCAGGCCCCACCTGGAAGTTGGCAGTCCTAACTGGGGGCACATCATTCAAGAGGCCTGTCTGAATGCAGAGGGAGATAGGATATCCACAAGTTGCCCTGTTGTATCAACACCCATTGTCCCTTGCATACTATTTTAAACAGGAGCACAAGGAAGAAAGAGAGGAAAAATCAGTTGGGAAGCGGCTATTCTCCCTGTGACACACAGACAATAAGTCATCCCCATGGTAACAAGATGATGGATAGCAGAAGGCACTGAGCAAAGGCCCCAGAGCTGGGAGGGGAAGCTGGGTGCTCTGGTCCGCTCAGTGGGCAATTCCTACAAATGCCAGGCGGTGGCAGCAGTTGAACTGAGAGAGGGAGAGAAAAACCCCTCCTGGTGTCAGAAAGGCCAGCTGGATGGCAAATGCCAAACAGAGACCTTGGGTAGTCATTGGCATGTGTAACCTCTAACTGTGGGTTCTGTGGGGCAGAACTTGGAATGAGTTTGCAACAACAAATTTTACAAACAAAATGGTTTACTTTCTTAACATATAACATACAACATCAACATTTAACATCACACTTCAAGTTCCTGTTCAGGTTGCATTTTCAAGTCCTTCTAGTTACAGTCTTGTAATGCCAAGTCCATTTCTTCCTGCAAGTGGGTTGGCTCCTGAAGACTCCAAGGGCTTGATGAACAGGATTCAACATGATGAAGGTTTCCAGGAGAACTCTCACCCATTACAACCACAAAAACCCTTAACAAGGTGTTAAGGGCTTATAGAAATCAAGGTCCGAGTCTGGTAGCCTTGTCTCCTCCAAAGAGCTCTGCTGCAGCCTCTTGCTGCTTTGAGTCTCCACCCCTTACTGGGTCGACCCATTCTGAGCATGGGGGTTACACGCGCAGATACCTCAGAGGGCATGGTTGAGTAGGGCTTGCAGATTAGAGTGGAGATTTTCCACCACGTACACCTCCCCTTGCAGGAAGGGAGAGGACACATGTCAGGTATCTATCTGGAGGTGATTAAGTCATTTCTGTGATAGTAACTGAATAATATGAAAAATCCAACAGGATGTCATTCAATAATGACATGTCATGTTTGTCAAACTTTAAAATTCTACTGCAGTCATTTACTAAGCAGTTGTAAATTCTTAAAGGACGAAAAGCTCCTTCAAAATGGCTCCCTACAGATAAGGATATAATTCAGGGCTGTTTCATATATGCCAACGCAGCATAAATCTAAAGATCATTAAAATGGTAAAGACAGTTGTTCTCTAGATGCTTGTGAATCCAGAGGTGCTGCCTCATGATATCCAGTGTGGTGTTGTGGTTACTGTGCTGGACTAGGATCTTGGAGACCTGGGTTCAAACTATGCCATGGGCCAATCACTCTCTCCCAGCCTTACCTACCTTCTAGAGCTGTTGTGAGGGTAAAATGGCAGAGAAAGGATAGAAGGAAAATATACCAAACCGGACATTTGGGTGTTTGATGTCTGCCAGTCTGAAGATAAAATGAAGAGATGCTCTTAATGTGTTATAACATGATGCTTCTCATCTTACAGTGCAGCAACTCAGAGAAGGCCCAAATTTAGACCCATGTACCACTAATGCATCCTCAAAGAAAAACCATTGACAGATTTCCCAATCAATGTTCACCACCGTCCATTTAAAATCCATTTGAAAAGCCCCACGTCTATTTACTGACGCTCCTTTCTCATGTTCTATCAGAGCCTTACAGCGTTATCACAGAAATGCCAGGATATGTATTTCAAATAATGTTTGACTTGTAAGCAGCAGGGCTCCACAGTAGATGGAAAACAAGAGACTATCTCTTTTCTTAGATGGGAAAGAGCTCTTCTTCTGAAGGAAATACCTGGGCATATGGACAATGCTGCTGGGCATCATCAAAAGTGTGACGTGAGGGGAAAATTCAGAACTTGGTTCCAATTACACACCAAAGCTGACTTAGGATCTTTCCTCAGTGGGGTGCAAAAACTTGCTGCAATGGGAAGAATGGAAGTGTCTGTGTCACCCCACCCTTTGCCAAGTTTGCTGGAAGTCCCCCCAGGTTAGGTTTACCACATCTCCCCATATTTGCTGTAGGAACCATTCGCATGAATTCTCTGCCCACAACCTGATGAACCCTATTAAAATAGGGTTTTAAAAAAAAAATCCAGGTCATCTGGGAAGAACACAGGAGCCAAACTAGTCAGGTCTAGATTGGGCAGAGTGGTGAGAGGATGCTCTTAAATATAGTGGGGGCTTCCAACTGCCCACACACTGGCAAAAATTTCATATGGAACTGTCTGATAATAGCAACAGCAACATAAAAATCCTATGGTTCATGTAGATGGTACAGTTGTGTGAACATTTGAGTGTATCACCGCAGCACCTAACCTCTGTAAGCTCATCCATGAAGTGGAAAATTGTAAGGCTCAGCAAAGGATTCTGGGACAGGGCACATATTCGTTCATACCACCATGTGAGCTAGGATTTGGGGGCTTTGTTGCTCTCCTTTGTGACCACAGAGATCAGAACAGAAAACACACTTCTCAGCTGTAGCAATAAGCAGAGAGTCTGGTAAACAAAACTGTTCAACAATTACTGTTCTTCTCAGTCAGGACATACCTACAGAAAAGTACACCTGGGGCAAGCAGTGAAATGGGGGGGGGCGCAAATCCCCCCCCCCCCCGGACAAAATCCCAGTGAATAAAATATCAGGGGAATATTAACCAGATTTTCTTTTGCATGAAAGAGGTTTGGATTAGCTTCTGCAATTCTCATTTTTAATTAGTTTACAAAACCAACAAAATTACAAAGTTGAAAAGAGTAAATTTCAATAGAGCAAAAGGAAGTCCCCTTTTCAAGTGGAAAAATTTAAAACAGAGAAATCGCTTGACTCATTTGCCCCAGTCCCACTGTTCTATCCGTATTAGACCAATGTTCTTGGGCCGGCCAGTCCGCTCTGCAGCTGCCCTTGGCTCAGCTGCCCTCCCCCTCCCTATGGATCCATGTCCTCCCGCGCCCTACTCTGGTTCTGCCACTGTTCACAGACACCACTGCAGCAGCAGAATGAGTGCAGAGCAGGAAGTTTGAAAAGACCACATCACTCAATGGTTGCAACCCAAGCAAGCCAGCTGCTCCTCATTGGCTGGGGCTAATTCTCCTCTCAGCACCAGAGGGGCGGGAAGGTGAACGAGGAGGGGCAAAGTGGAGGCCTGTGGCTCATCCAATTTCAGATAGTGAAGAGGGGAAAAGAATTGGCTGGAGCGGGCTGATCCTTCCTTCTAAACAAGACCGATACACAGCCTTCACTGGGAGGGGAGGGGCTACAATTCTTGGGGTCATCTCTGCAACTGGAGTGGGCTGCTTTCTGGCTCCTTGCATTGGGCAGGCCGGAAGGAGGCGGAGGCAGGGGTTTGTTGCTTGCCTGTCTGTGCTGCATGCCTCCCCCCTCCACGTGATGAGCCTGGAGTCTCTCTCTTCACCCCAGCTCAGGTGTACCCACACTTGCTCCCACACTCTGTTCTGGCAGCACGGTACTTCCCCCCCAGGCATGCCCCACCTTGGCACTCTCTGCTCCAGCATGCCCACAGCCCCAGCCCTGCTTCCAAGTCCCCACCTTCTGTTCTAGTGCTGCCCCTGGGTCAGGGGGAGGGGGAAGCCAGGTTGCCCAGCTCCCCCAGTCAGCTGGCACCCAGGGCACAAGCTCTGATTTGCCCCCCTAAGATACACCAATGTTCTCAATGGAAACGTTTTGATGAGGCTTCTCTGCAATGCCATTTGAATCCCTCTAGTGTGAGATAACTCTAGGATTGACAGCTCTAGGGTAGGGAATTTGTGAAGATTTAGGGGTGGAGCCTGAGGCGAGTAGACTTTGGGATATCAGCAGGATGTAATACCATGCAATCTAGCCTCTGAAGCAGCCATTTTCCCCAGAGGAACTGTTGTCTGGGGGCAGCCAAATGCACCCCCACATTTTTCCCAGAGGAAACGTTGTCCAAAGATCAACTGTAATTCTGGTGGTTGGAAACCCTACCCTAGGGGGGGCCAACCTGTGGTGCTCCAGATGTTCATGGACTACAATTCCCACCAACTCCCGCCAGAATGACCAATTGGCCATGCTGGCAAGGACTGAGGGGGATTGTAGTCCATGAACATCTGGAGCTCTACAGGTTGGCCACCCCTGCGACCCTGTTCTGTACTTCATGTTTTATTTTTCTGTTCATTCTTGCAGTGGTACTAAATCAAATATGTACATAAAATCCTCTGTGGCTCACAGAAAATTCTCTTGTCAACAAAGTAGATGCTTCCTGTTATCCCTTGTCCTTTAGTGATTATAAGAGTGGTTTTTTTTAGCACTTCACTTCTACTTGAGTATTAATGCTCACTGTGCCAAATTTGCAGAAAACACTGTATCTGGTGGATCTGCCTTGAATGGAACTCAGTATTTTGTATACCAAGTTTTATTTCTGGATTATATTGTTGTGAGATTGCCACTTGATTACAGTTAATGAGTTGGTTGCTGTAGCATTGCTTAACGTGATGTTCCACTGAATCAGGAATTGTAATAAAAGAATGGTTCCCAGATTAGCTCAGAACTCGGAGACCCCGTCTTCTTTGGTGCTTGGAGGGCACCGCGCTGTGTTGGGGAAAGACCATTTGGGGACAGCGAGTTAAAGAGAGAATCAGTTCTGCTGAAGACAGAGCTGGATTTATGCACAAGTGAAGCAATAAACTACAGTTCAGGGATTCAGATTATGTGTGCCATCCATTTCCAACTGACTCGCAAAAAAACAACATGAGGTTCTCATGGCAAGAAGTGAGCAGTGGTGTTTGCCATTGCCTTCTCTGGCAGCGGCCCCAGTCTCTCTTGGTGGTCTCCCATCCAAGTACTGACCGTAGTCAACCCTGCTTAGCTTCCATATGTCGGGAGTACTTTGATTGTGTGTTCCTGCATGACAGGGGGTTGGACTTGATGGCCCTTGTGGTCTCTTCCAACTCTATGATTCCATGTTTCTATGATCCAAGCTCTTATGAGGGTAGAAAAAATACAATAAATACAAAAAAAGAGACTAAAATTACTAAAGGTAGTAATGCTATAGCACTCTTAACATAGCTTGGGGAAGGGTTACCCAGTGTGGGACCTATGAGTGCCCTGGATACATTTTCATGAATACAATAGCAACAGCTGCCATTGAGAATCAGAAGGACTGGTAAGCATCTTCATTCAGGACAAGAAAGCATTCAGTATTTTTTTCCTTTTTATTCCCACCTCTCTCCCCTCCCTCCAGGCTTCCTTTCATTTCTTTTTATTCCCCTTCAGCAGTTCTTTAGAAAAGTGGCACATCCATGTCTCTGCCTCTTGTGGCATCCATTTTGGGATGGTGCTCACAGCCCTCCCTTTCAAAATTCCAATGGTCCCCACAGGTTCAAAAAGGACGGGAACCAGTGGCGTAGCGCCAACAGGGCAGTAAGGGAGCATGACAGGGGGTGTTTGGAGGATGGGACGGGGGCATGGCAGGGGCATGACAGGGAAGCAGGGCAGGGGATTAGATGAGCCAGGTGAGGCAGGCCAGGATCATACAAGGTGGTGAGCAGCAGGAGAGAGGGAGTGGGCCGGCCAGGGCTATGTGAGGTAATGGACCATCTGAGGGGGCAGGTGGTGGGCAAGGGAAGGAGCGAGCCTCCCCCTGCAAGCCAAAAAGGGCAGGCAGGGGCCGGGCTGGGCTGGACCCTGCTTGCCCTTCTGGCTAGTGAGTGGGAGGTGCAGCCAAATGCACCCCACATTATCTAGGCAAGTGGTGCCTAGGTCACAAGACCCCTTTCACCCCCCAAGATACGCCCCTGTTCTTCACTCCTCCACATGAGCAACAGACTCTTATCTAGTGAACCAGATTTGTTTCTCCACTCCTACATTCCTGGTGGGTGACCTTGGGCTAGTCACAGTTCATTCATAACTCTCTCATCCGCACCTACCTCCCACTAAGTGTCTGTTGTGGGGAGAAGAAGAGAAAGGAGTCAATAAGCTGCCTTGAGATTATTTACAGAGAGAAAGGCATGGTATAAATCCTAACTCTTCTTCTTCTTAATCAGGATCTGTCTGAAGATTTTGGGGTGGGGAATGGGGAAGAAATTCTCTCACCTTCTTAGAGGATCTGAGGTGATGCCCTGTCAGAGTTTCTCTTCGCCTCGAGCTGTGCTCATCTTCCGTACTTGGCATATAAGTAAATATTACAGTCCTGCAATCAAGCTCTTGTGCTGTCTCCTCAAAAGGGAACTCCACCTAGCAGTCTCTAGAAGTGGGGAGAATGTCATAAGATATTTCGACACTTTAAAGCAAATATTTATTTTGTCTTAGCATCGGTAAACATAATTCAAACACATTTGGGTCAGAATGCAAGATTTTGGCATGGCCGGTGTCAATAAAAATGTTTTCCAGTGGTTTCTAAGGCAATAAAGGCAGGATCCAAGCACTGTAAGTAAATAAACAAACACATTGTTTGGAACCTGAACTCGATGCATTGTTTCAGCCTGTCTTTATGAGTGGGGAATTGGGGAATGTTCCCCAAGAAGGAATGCATGCAGCATTCCCCCACAAACCCACTTTATTTGTGAGTTTTCACCCAACACCATGCTTTTTTCAAATGGGATGGACTGACTTTATAAAGGAAGCCACCACCCTGAGTTTGCAAGACCTTATCAAAGACGGTAAGGAGAGGACAATTTGGAGGTATTAATCCATGGCATGCCCTTAAATTGGAAGCAATTTGGCAACGCTTAACCCACAAACACACACAATTAAATAATTTGGGAAAGATCTGGACTCCTCAGGGAGGTGTGGCTTGGAGGGTCAATAGCATCAGGGAAATATTTATATCTGGACATAATTTTGTTTTTCCTGGTAAATGTATCTCGTTATTTTGTTTTCTGATGTGTTGGTGTTATTTTTTAAACTCTTGTGGTTACACATGTTGCATCCTAATCATTGGGACAAAGGTGGGCCCCTTAATAAACTCACAGAGAAAGGCGAACAGCCCACCCTGGCAAAGTACTTTTATCAAATATTATAATATAATATATTGGCAATGTGATAAACTATAGAACACCAAAATGCACTATGGCCATTGGCCTGGAATATTGTTACTTAAATATTGTTACACATTGAGATATTCATGGACTTTGATGTTGATTTGGAACATTGTCATATACTTAGAAATTCTCATGGACTGTGATGCATAGAGGACAAAAATTTCTAAGGGTGATTCCCCACAGTACATTCTGTAGAGCTCGACTTGCGTCCGTCGGAATTTTTCTTCATGAAGTCGACTCGCTGTTGTTCCGCACAGCGGCTGAGCTCGTTCTTCCTTAGCCGAGCTCAGAGGGCGGGATGAGCTGTGCACGCCACTTCCTGCTTCACATTCTATTGGCTGCCACGAAAAGTTGGCACCTGAGCTCGATTCGCCGTTAATCCGCACATTGTCGAATTTGTCTCTCCTTACCCGAGCTCAGTGAGCAGGGTCGACTCTGTGCGTCATCCACCACTCTGCCCTGATTGGTTCCCTTTCCCACGGCGATTATGATTGGCTGGCCGAAAACGCGCCGTGATTAGTTAAAGGGAAACTAAACCCTGATTGGGCAGAGACAGGAACAACGCGATTGGCTGGAGGGGCAAGTCGAGTACAACAGAGAGTCCGCACAAGCATGAGCTCGACATGAGTTCACCAAAAAGTACTCCCTCCGAGCAGGGATCAAGAAGATCTGGCTCAGGCGGGTCAAAGGAGAGTCGGACTTGTGTCGAAATCTGTGGCTGTGCGGACTACCTGAGCCGAACACAAGTCGAGCCCTGCTGGTAATGTACTGTGTGGAATCACTCGTAGAAAGGAGTGTGCATTATAATAATAGGATGCATATTAACAGCTGTCTGTGTGTACAGTCTTTGTAGTTTGTATACATGTTTCTGTTGCACCTTTGTATAAGAATAAAGCACTTGCATGGTTTTTGTATGTAATAAGTGTAGTTGGCTATTGGGCCTACTGGTTTGCTTTGAAACCTGTGTGGTATTTTTTGACATGTCCCCAAATGTTTCCCTGTCCCTTCAGAACATTTCTTTTGAGATTTGGGAAGCTGCTAGGCAGTTATGCAATTTTATGGAATTCTTCTTCCTGTAGGAGGCAGGAATGCAAGACTACCTTCATTTTCTCTGGGAGGGAAGATAGAAAAACCAGATCTCTTTTTGACCAGGCCTCTTCCAACAGACATTTAGCTTAGCCATCCTCCCAGGGTATGAACACTGGCTTAATTTTTGCTAAGAGCTAATTACACTTTATCCTAATGCAGCTGCAGATTGCAGTTCACAAGCATAGGAGTCTATCGCTATTGACTTGGAGCCGCTCCGATGCCATCCCGTGTGGAAAATGGAAGGGTTGCTCCAGCTAAATTGTTTTGATCTAATGGCTGTTTCTCAGAAATGAACCAAGCAGCTCGCTTGAGTTCCTCAACCTTTGCTGCCAAGAAGATGCGGCACGTCAGACCACACGAAATGATTTAAACACTGATCGCAGGTTGGGCTTTAAGAAATATGCTCAGTGTGCATGGGGCGGGGAGAGAGAGAGACATTGATTGGAATATCTTCCTTGGCAGAATCACTTAATGGCAGTGCATCAAGAGCTCACTTGTTGGCCCGGGGATATGCAGTCCATTCTTAATACGTGAGAGCCCGCGTGGTGTAGTGGTTAAGAGCGGTAGACTCTAATCTGGAGAACCGAGTTTGATTCCCCACTCCTTCACATGACTGGAGGGCTCTAATCTGGTGAACTGAATTTTTTTACCTGCTCTTACACATGCCTGCTGGGTGACCATGGGCTTGTCACAGTTCTTTGGAACTTCCTCAGCCTCACCGACGTCACCAGATGTCTGCTGTGGGGAGAGGAAGGGAAGGAGTTTGTAAGCTGCCTTCAGTCTCCTTACAGAAGAGAAAGGTGTATAAATCCAAACTCCTGTCCAAACTCCTCCTCCTCCTCCTCCTCCTCTTCTTCTTCTTCTTCTTCTTCTTCTTCTTCTTCTTCTTCTTCTTCTTCTTCTTCTTCTTCTTCTTCTTCTTCTTCTTCTTCTTCTTCTTCTTCTTCTTCTTCTTCTTCTTCTTCTTCTTCTTCTTCTTCTTCTTCAACTGTAGCACTGTGAACAATCCTTCACAGCAGCTTCCATCATTGTTGTGACTTCCTTGTAGTGCTACAACAGATGCTTCCGATTGTGGGCAGCAAGGCGACACCTTAAACTGGACTGGATCCCATTGATGGCAGCATCTTCCCCTGATGCATGAAACTCTCACCAGAAATCCTTCTTCCATCAAGGGGAGGCACCATTGCTAGCGGGCTGTAGCTCACTCAGACTGGCGTTTATCTCAACCAAGTTTTCTGGAGAGGCAGCAAAGAAATATTCCAAAATGAATAAATGTGCCATCTTGACAAGTGCTGTTGGATTAATAGTCGGCCTCCAAAAGTCTTCTCCTCAGCTTTGCCTTGAGACCCTCTTTCACATTAGGATACCAGGGTCTGAACACCAGACTTCTTCATACAAAATATGAGCGGTTTCCAAAAAACTAAGGTTCCTTCCTAAAGTGATGTACGTGCATTGGTTATAAAACAGCACAAAGTTCTGCTTCATTTCCACTGTCAACAGCACTACTTTATCATGGATAATAATTACAGGTGCACCAAAAGTAGGTTTGCCAACAAGCCTGGATGAAAAGGTCCTCTCTCTTTAATAGGGATGTTATTTAACAGGTCATACAATTTCGCTCCATGGTATGAAAAGATTAAGAGGTATATTTCTACACAGTGAGGTTCCATTCAAGAGGCAGGGCATTTCACCCCTGGCTTGTTGGAAACTTAATTCACTTTTTCAGTGGTAGGGATCAGAGGCGTAGCAAGGGGGGAAGTGTAAAGATGCAGGTTGAGTTCGCCCTTCTGATTTACCCGTCCCGTACTCTGACAGAATTCCCTTGACGAGCTGAGAAGCCCAGGTCTGCTATAGCAGTGATGGCCGAACCTTTTTTGAGACCGAGGGCACAAATTGCAGCCCAAACCCCACTTGTGTATCGCAAGGTGCCAACTGGCAATTTAGCCTGAATGCTGAGGTTTTAGTTTAGAAAAAAAACCAGTTGGCTCCCTCTTCCTCTGCCCACCCATTCAGCGGTAGAGGGCTAGCCTGCTCCCAAAAGCCCCTCCCAGCAAGTCCCAGCAGCACCACTCTGTGCCTCTCTAGCATCTCTGCCTGCTCTGCCCCACCCCGGCCGGGCAGCAGCCTGCAGACCAGGCCGACCCTTCTCTCACACGTGCGCCTTAATAAAGTACTCAGTGGCCCAGGCCAGCCTAGATGTGTGTGTGTGTGTGGGGGGGGTGATTTTCCACCACCACATGATGAACTCTGTGTGCACGTGCCCACAGAGAGGGCTCCGAGTGCCACCTTTGGCACCCGTGCCATAGGTTCGCCATCACTGTGCTATAGTAACCTTGCTAGTGGCCTTATCGTAGATGTTTGAAACTAGCATTCCGTTCCCATGAGAATGTGACTGGGTGAGTAAGGGGAGGAGCGTTTATAACCTATGGTTTAGGCGGGCAGTCTGCCATCCCGTGTGTGTGCTTTCTGAAGTGTCTGAATAAACGGACTTTGAACCAATGCCTTTTATTTCTGCTTCTTTCGGAATTCCTTACAAGACCTGCCAGTGGAGGAGCGCCCGGTGCACTAGTGCGTCCTCTGCCCCTGCCGCGCCCCAGAACACCCCTGAAACGCCCCAGAACACCTTCGCCACACTCCCACAGGGCGCGCGCACCTGGTGCATCGTGCACCCCCTGCCCCCTTAAAGCTAAACCTCTGGTAGGGATGCCAACTTCCAAGTTTGGCCTGGATTTCTCCTGAAATTACAGCTGATCGTCAGGCTACAAAGATCAGTTCCCTGGAGGGAATGGTTGCTTTAGAGCACAGGTGTCAAACTCACGGCCCTCCAGATGTTATAGACTACAGTTCCCATCATCCCCTGCCAGCATGAGCAATTAGCCATGCTGGCAGGGGCGTGTCAGAACATGAATCCATCTGGAGGGGAGCCGTCTTTCTATCTTGATGGGTAGACTCAGTGTATGATATCCTAGCCAGTGTCCTCCCACTTCCCAAACCTCAACCACTCCAGGCGCCACACCAAAATCACCAGGAATTTCCCAACCTGGAGATGGCAACAATAACTTTGGGCCTTAGCCAGTATGTGGTGGGCCTGTACCATACCCCCCTGAAGTCTACTTTTGAGAGAAGGTAAGGAGAATGACAGGGGTCTTTGACTCTGTTGTCTCCTGACCTCTTTTCTCCACCAGCTGATATAAGTAACTCCAAACTGCTTGTGTCTGTGCTGGATAAAAATACAGGTGTCCCTAAATTTCCCCCAGCGGGAAGTGAAGTTCTAAGGCACAGGAGAGAAAAGGTGTCATGATATCCTTCAACTACCTCTGTGAATCTGACTCAGTGTCCTGTGGAGTTAAGGTTAGTGGCTGAGACGGAGCAGAGGGACCAGTATTAGACAAATAAGTCTATTCAAACAATAGTTGGTCTTGTTTAGCCAGCTTTTATTACAAGAAAAGCGGAGACACCCAAATAAACATTGTGTGTCTCAAGAGAGAAAGAACGAAGACATTGCTTTACACATTTTGTCTACCATCTAGAAAGCTGATGCTAAAACTGATCAATTGTAATAGTGGGAAACTGGCAGAACGAGGGGGAACTGCGCCTGGGGCACGCATGCGCCCCCGCCATGCCCCCATCCACCCCGTCCCACCTCAGAATGCCCTCACCACACCCCCGCAGGGGCATGTGCCCAGTGCGTCATGCACCCCCTTATCCCCTTGGCGCTACGCCACTGATGGGAAATATCAGGTGCCACCTGGAAGTTGCTAACTCTATTTATATGGTCGTTTTCTCCCTGATTGGGGACCCAAAGCAGCTAATGCCATGCAGCCCAGCCTTCAAAGCAGCCATTTTCTCCAGAGGAGCTGATTTATGTAGTAAGGAAATCAGTTGTAACTCCAGGAGATCTGGCAACTTTAGCTGCCACATTAGCTGCTCACAACCTCCCTATAGAAGGTGATCCATCTGTGATAACAGGTGGCTTCTTGCTGTTCCCTTGGCTTTTTCTGAAATAGTTTTGCCTGTTGTTAAAATTGTTGCTTCATGGGGCCAGATAATATCAAGAACAGATGTTGACACAGGATTGCAACACTCTGTACAAAGGGCTGATGACTAATCGCACAGACCAACATATTCTAAAAAGTTCTCTCTCTCTCTCTCTCTCTCTCTCTCTCTCTCTTTCATTCTCCCCTTTTAATTTTTGGTAGGGTATCTTCGAAGCCAGGACTCAATATGAAATTCGAGCACTCATATCTCTGTGGCTTCAAAGATACCTCACCGAAATTTTTTTTAAGGGAAAAACAACACGTTGCCATAATTGGCAGACAAAGCTAAGTTCATTCATGTACTTCAATCACTGAAATAGCAGCCAGCTGTGATGCCAGGAGAGGAAATGTCTGTGGGAAACACTCAGAAAATGGTGGGCAGCACAGAGAATCAAACTGAAGTGGCAGAAAATGGCGGGCATGAGCCGCTGAGAAAGCAAAAGTGAGAGCTTTACAATTGGGTGGGAAAAAATAAAATGTTTCCTGCTGTCCACACAGCAAGCAGGAAACATTTGAAAAACAGCTTCAGGAAAAAAAGTCACTAATTTGGCATTTTCGGAATAAGCCATTTTGAGCAAAAATAAAACATTTTCCAATTATTTTGGGGGGGGGGGGAACTGTGCGGAAGTCTACCCCCAAATGTCTTTTTCTTGTCCTGCAAATGTTTTATTTGTGCTGTGTGGAATGGGCCAATGTTCTGTAATGGTTAGAATATTGGACTATGGCTGCGGAGCCCTGGGTTCAATTAGTCATGAAGTTCATTGTGTGATAGTGTTGCCAACTTCCTAGCCTGCAAATATGCAAAGCGTAGAAAAAGTGTGAGAACCCAGTTTTCAAAAAGGCAGCCTTTTTAAAGATTGCCCTCTCAATACTGATTTTCCACTTCAAAAAGCATGAAAAGTTCCTGTTTATATTTATAAAAGTAATGAGAAAAATAAAAATAATTATGAGCCATCCAGAGGGGTGATCTCAAGAAGCTCTTTTTAAATAATTCCAGCACAGTACAGTCTGGCAAAAGCCTAGCATTTTCCCCCAATTAAGACACCCTTCAGCTTGTACTAGGCTGAACTTACATAGAACTCTGGGTTTTTCAACCAATCTGTCTTGTAAACGCCTATGTTATTTTCAACAGCACTTAGCCTCTACTTGGAATAAGCCATGTTGTATTTTTTTGGCTTAGCAAAGCCAATACCACCTGTTTTCAGATGCAAATTTCTGCTTTGGCTTCAGCTGTACAAACAGAAGCCATGTATCTGTAAAAGCAATTATTAATAGTGATTGATTTCTGCATATATTTTTTAAGCAGGCAGTACCGCTGTTTCCCCACTCTGTTTTATAAAACAACTCAAGAAGCACTAAGTTAGGTGCCTAAGACAAGAATTAGCAAAGGTAGGATTTTACTATGCACAGGACGTACTTTATAGAAGGGTATATTGAATGATGGGAGGAAAGGCAGGATGATGTAGCCTGCCTTCGTCTGATCTTGCAAGCTAAGCAGCATTGATGTTTGAATGGAAGATTCCCAAGGAAAGTCCTGCAGAGAAAGTCTGCTTCTCATTTGCCTTCAAAACTCCACCAGGGGCTGCTATAAGTCAGTTGTGACTTGATGGCGTTTTACACACACACACACACACATTTTATTTATTGGTTTATTCCAGAGGTGGGATCCAGCAGGTTCTCACCAGTTCCCGAGAGTGGGTTACTAATTATTTGTGTGTGCCGAGTGGGGGTTACTAATTGGGTCCGCTTTTCCATCTCCACGCCCTCGCCTCCCCGAGAGGCATACTGCCTTTGAACGTGAAGGTTCCATATAGCAATTGCGACTAATAATGTAACTCCCTGAACTGGGTTAATCCCTTCCAGGTACTGCAATTCATTGATTCTCAGCCTTTCGTACCTTTTATCTCACCAGTCTCTATCAAAGAACCTGTGTGTTTCACCATTGCTGTGTTCAGATTTGTGAGTTGGGGCATTTTCTATAATGGGATGATGATCTAGAAATGACCTGGTGCAAAAAAATTTTTGGGGGGGGTCGTGGTGGGGTGGCTGCCCATGGGTTTTGCCCATCCAAGGTTTTGCCCAGGGCTCAGGTTTGCCTAGGTATGCCTCTGCCCCCTTTGCTGAGGTGGGGCTGGCGAGGGAACCTGTTACTAAAATTTTTGGATCCCACCACTGGTTTATTCCATTTATACCCCGTTCTACACCGAAGTCCCAAGACCGCTGACATAATAGGGTTAAAACCCCATTAAAACATTACAATCCTAAAAACATAAAACATTAAAAACCACCATAAAAACATCCTTTAAAAACAACCAATAAAAATATCCATTAAAAATCCCCACCCCTGCCTCCCCCCACCCTTCAGCTGGCATTGATACGGGAGACCCTGGGGGGTCACACACTGACGGCCTGGATAAAGAGGAGGGTTTTAACCAGGCACCAAAATCCATAAAGTGTCAGCACCTGGCGAATTTCTGCAGGAAGGCTGTTCCACACCTTGGGGCCTGCCCCAGAAAAAGCCCTAGTATGGCGTGATAAGTTATCTTTAGCTCTTTATGCAAAGGTACCTCGCTGTACTATGAAGGACGTAGAATTTTACCAGCTAGGCTGGTCAACTGGGTTTTCCAAGTGGTTCTTTTTCCTACAGCATGATTGGTTCCCCTTCATTTCTGGCCCGTTTTGAGATAAGCTTTCATTCCCATACTGGAGAAAATAAGAGAGATCAATTTTTCACTCAGTTAACTTTTGAGGCAAAGGGATTCGCTGTGCTTACTACTTATTAGGAATGCTGCAGATTTCACCACAGATATGTTTAAACTTATGTCCAAAAGTGGTTGGTCATTTATGAGCTGGTCACCCGGCCTGAACAGCCATGAATGCCTGCCAAACAGGTTTGTAACCATGTTTTTACAAAACTGTGCATGAGCAAAGATGCTGCCAATGCAAATTAATCAGCAGCCTTTAGTGTCACTAGGGACTACTTAGGTGAACACCAAAGAGTAGGCTTTATTTACGACTGACTGAACTATTTAAACAATTGCCTGCTGAGTGCAACAGTTATGCAGCAAGAATGTGGGGGGAGAGAACTCATTTGGGCTGTGTGAGAATACATACATGCAATTATGCTGTCCTGCATGATTAGGAAAGAATATAGTCAACCCCCTCCCCCCAACAGCTGCAAATAGGGTGACAAACAGTTGAAACCAGTTTCCTGTTCATGACCAGTAAACAGGCTGTGAGCTGCAACTGGAAGCCATACTGACAACTTAGTGCATATACTTTCAAAACCTTTGCAGCAGTTGATTTTTCACTGCAGCCAAACAATGGGATTTTTGTTTTTCCTTCTCCTTAGATAGTTTTTGTTGGCTTCAGCAGAGGATGAAACCCATTTATGGAAAGTACAAAGAGGTCTAAGCTAAGCGAGCCAAATGGAAGCAAAGAGGCAAGTTTGCAAAACAGTGAGGAAGGTCAGTCGCCTCCACGTTTCCCTTGTGGGATTCTTGGATGCGTCTGGATTATAATTGTTGCAAATGGTGGTACACTGGGAAGACCTTCTATCTAATCCCACAAAGATCTTACAATCATACAAGCATGTTAAGTGATGTTGGATATTACAGTGATGGGCAAACACTCTGAAATACTGGTGTGGATTTTTTGTTGGGAGCTGGATAACATCAGCATCTGCTAGGGTTTGCCCGGTCCCTGGTGGAAGTAGGGAATAGGGTTGTCAGCTCCAGGTTGGGAAATTTCTGGAGGTTTGTGGGTTGAGTCAGGGGAGGACAGGGACATTCGTGGGGTATAATGTCATAGATTTCACCTTCCCAAGCATCCATTTTGTCCAGGGGCACTGATCTCTGAGTGGTAAATTGGTACTGTTGCTTTAAGGACAACTCCCAGAGGTTCTGTAAACACTCTGTGGTCTGAAGATGAGCTATCATTCCAGGTGATCCCCAGGTTCCCCCTGGAGGCTGGCATCCCTACCATCAGTCCAAGGGCTAGTCCATAGGTGTCAAAATCATGGCCCTCCAGATGTTATGGACTCCAGTTCCCATCATCCCCTGCCAACATGATGCTGGCAGGGGATGATGGGAACTGTAGTCCATAACATCTGGAGGGCTGTGAGTTTGACACCTGTGGGCTAGTCTATGTATTTTAAATATTTCTAACCCACATTGCTCATACAACAGAGGAAGGTACTGAAGTGGAAAGAAACAAATGTTAAGCAATAATAGAGTACAATAAGAACAGAACCTTATAAACACAATATAGGTAATCAGGATGGAGAAGAAAGATGACAACGTTCCTCATGCACCTTTGAAAAGTCATGCTAGAAGTACTCTCGCTTTCCGTGGGGAAAGTGAGAAGCACTGGCGGGGCAACAAGAAATCTTGTCCCAATGTACTTCTTCTCTCAATGTGTGGCACGGAGTTAGTGCTTTGGGACAAGAAATCTTGCCCCCGGCGTGCTTCGGCTCCCAGTGTGTACCCGGCGCCCCCTGCACTCCCATCTGTAATCAGCCCCTGTTTCCTCAGCGATGATCTGAAGATCAGAGCGGCAAATGCCACGGGTGCAAAAGAAGCCTTTGTTCCTACTGCTGCCATGATTTTGGGTTCTCCTGCTACTACCAGTCACACTAGGCATGTTTGAATGCCAGCCAGTTCAGATCACCAGTCATAATCATGCAGCTGGTTTTCCCATTTGTGGCAAAATTCACAGCATCCCTTGCTCAAGTCAGACCATGAGCCAATGGCCAGGGATGTTTGAGCCTCTGCCCAATCCTGGGCTTCTCAGGGTACCTGAGAGCAGATATTTAGCAGATTCTAGAAACCTCCAAGGGCAGCAGGGTAGGATATGGGTGCTGATGAATTACACTAGATCAGACACAGCACTGATGAAGGATATTTCAGTGTTTTCCTTCAAGTTATAGTGAGAGTTGGTTTAATTCGTCAGGTCTATTGTGTTGGAACCTTTGTTTACGCTTTTAGGGATTAATGTAGGAAAGGACTAGTGGAGTTTTTAAGAGATTAATGTAGGAAAGGACTAGTGGAGTTTTAAAGGGATTAATGTAGGAAAGGACTAGTGGAGTCTGAATCTAGTCCCGTCAAAGAAAGTGAGTTTTGGACTTGCCCAGAGCTTTTTCTGAGCTTTCTCCCCCACCCCATTTCCTCCTTAGCTGATTTTTTGGGGTTAAATTTAATTAATGTGTGTGTGTTTTATTGCTTGAGGAAATAGAAGCACTTCTAATTGGCATATTACCTGCAATTTATACTCTGTAATTTCTTTATCATGACTTGTCTTTACATATGATACGGTTTGCTATGTACATATTATTCCATGACGTCATGTACAGGGAAAAAAAGAATGGAACCATTCATCAGTGGTATTAATTTTTAGGCTCCAGTGAATGCATTTCCTTTCATTTATAAAGTATAATGCTATTTAAAACCGAATTTAACTGTTACGGGAATGGCATACAGAGAGAACCCGTCCAGTCCAGACTGTTAAGTGCTTTGTTTGGTAACCATCTCTCCCAGCCTTAATTAGGACTGAACCCAGGAATCTATACATTTCCGTATGTACACATTTGCTGCAACCTGTTACAAGGACAGCCAGCAAACTGATCCCTTCTAAATGCATTAAAGCCAGTGGGCATAGAAGGACATAACTTTAACTGGGAATATATGCACAATATATATTGTGTATATTCATAGTGCAAGATACAAGGTTTGGTAAATATTATATGCACGCATGATATACGGTTTACAGCCCAATCTGAGGGGGGGGGGCAAAGGGTGCTGTGGAGGTGGTGGAGCCCTTTGCCGGTGGATTTGTCCTCCCTGGGACACTTACCTGAGCAAAGGGGCAAATCCGCCGTCGAGTGGCCACTGCAGCCCTTCACAACAGCCAGACACAGGCAGAGCATAGTGTGAGTGTCCCTGTTTCCCACCGGCATAGTGAGGGTATTCCGGAGGTGTGGCCAGGGGAACTGACCTTAGTCGGCTTCACCTTGGCTTTGCCTCCCAGGATGCTGGTGCCTGGGGCTTGGATTTGCACCACCCTTTTGCATGGCCACTGAGCCCTCTGGAGGCGGCAGGGTGGCACTGCAGTGGTGCCGTCCCAGGCCACCTCAGGGCTCTGGATTGGGCTGTTGGAGCATCTGTCATGTGGTGTTACATTCTTTGTGCATGCCATGAATGTTTTAGTGTTTATTGTCTTGAGTGTACCCTCAACTGGATCAAAAAGCAGCATGGAAACGTATGAAATAAAATAAAATCAGCAGGAAGGGCCAACCATCCCTCTTGGCAATGAGTACATCGACCGTGTTCAAGCCACCTTGAAATGGTATGGGTGGCAGGAATGGGAGGTCATAAGTATTTTAATAAATAAATAAATACATTTATAATTAAATAGATAAAACTAAGGGGGTGGTGTACACCACTATATATGCCGACTACTTTCTAATCATCACAACTCCAGACTTGTCCAATAAACGAATTGGTACTGTGACAGTAGGATTTTTGTGTATTGATTACAACTGACACATACAGTTCACCAACCATGGAAGGTGGCCATCCACGTGTTTCAGAACTCTGCAAAGTATCTGCTGGGACACCATAGCAGAGGTGGAAAGTGCCAGAAATTCACAGCTGACTTATGGTGACCCCGTAGGTTTTCAAGGCAAGCGAGGAGCAGAGTTTGTCATTACCTGCATCTGTGTGGCAACCACAGACTTCCTGGCTGGTCTCCCACCCAAGACCTAACCAGGGCTGAACCTGCTCTGCTTCCCATATTTGATAAGATCAAGCTACCCTGGATAATCGGGGTGACTAGAAAGGACTTTAAGTCTGATGAATTCAGAATGTCATGCCAGAATGGTGTAGTGATTAAGAGGAGTGGACTCTAATCTGGAGAACAGGGTTTGATTCCTCACTTCTGCACATGAGCAATTGAGTCTTATCTGGCAAAATGGATATATATTGTCGAAGGCTTTCACGGCCTGAATCACTGGGGTGCTGTGTGGTTTCTGGGCTGTATGGCCGTGTTCTAGCAGCATTCTCTCATGAATTTTCGCCTGCATCTGTGGCTGGCATCTTCAGAGGATCCTCTGAAGATGCCAGCCACAGATGCAGGCGAAACATCAGGAGAGAATGCTGCTAGAACATGGCCATACAGCCTGGGAACCACACAGCACCCCAAAATGGATATATTTCCCCACTCCAACAAATTAAGCCTGCTGGGTGTCCTTCGCCCAGTCACAGTTTTCTCCAAACTCTCTCAGCCCTGTCTACCTCACAAGGTGTCTGTTGTGGAGAGAGGGAGGGGAAAGAGTTTATAAACCGCTTTGTGTCTCCTTACAGGAGAGAAAGAGAGTTATAAATCCAAACCCCTCCTCCTCCTCTTCTTCGATGTGGCTTAATTATACAATTTGCCGTCTGCAGATTGTTTTTGACTGGCTCTGGGTGTGTCGGAAAGCACTTGAAAATGGAGTTCGTCTGGAAAGGCACTCAATAAATTTCTAACTGAACCTTGCCTCCTTTCTCAGATTGTTTCTATGGATCTGCTTTGTAAAAGAATGATGCAATCTTCCGCAATGCCGGGGACTTATTTACACATCATTTTTTAATACAGACGGTTTCCTATTACAATACTTGCCCTGCTTTATTACTGAGTGCCTGAGAGCGATAAGCCCTTCGACTGTTTTTGTTATCATCTGGGTGCTTCTTATCAGGAAGTAGAGCAATATCTTTATAGAACAACAACTAGGAGTTACAGCAAGATGAAACGCTGCCAAGGTTGCACGAAGAAATCGCTTAGTTCACAAAACACCATATGTTCCCTTATTTTTGCAAGCGGTTCTAGCCATTTTTCGGATGCAGGCATTACCAAACTGAGAAAATGAGGCCACATAGCAACTTGTAGCAAATACATAACTTAAACATGCACATGTCAAGGTGACAATAATTAAGCTGACTGACGTTGCAGCAAAGAGTTTGCCAACTTTATTTTATTTATTTTACAAAATGTAAACCCTGCCTCTCTGCCCTCATCAGAGTTAAGAAAGAACGGATAATCAAATCAGCTCTTAAAAAACATTTCAGCCAACAAAAAACACCTTGTTAAAGTAACGAAACCCTGAGATAAAAATGCTCATATCGCAACATGGGCTCATTCCGCACATGCAGAATAATGCACTTTCAAACTGCTTTCAGTGCTCTTTGAAGCTGTGCGGGATAGCAAAATCCACTTGCAAACAGTTGTGAAAGTGGTTTGAAAACGCATTATTTTGTGTGTGCGGAAGGGGCCAAGAAAACAACAATTAAAACATTGGGCTGGAAGGAGGGATCACTGAGGGACCCCCAAACAAAACAAAGGCTTCCCCTGCTGGTAGAAGATGACAACAGAAAGGAACAGACAAGCCTCTCTGAGGAGACTTCCAGAGTTTTGGTGCCATTCCTGAGAAGGCCCTCTCCCAGGGGGCCACTACTAAGGCCCCTTCTGCACATGCAGAATAATGCACTTTCAATCCACTTTCACAATTGTTTGCAGGTGGATTTTTCTATGTCAGACAGCAAAATCCAGCTGCAAAGTTCATTGAAAGTGGATTGAAAGTGCATTATTCTGCATGTGCGGAAGGGGTCTGAATCTCAGAAGGCGGGAGCACCTGAAGCAGTAAAACCTGTACCCAAATGGACATCCCAAACTACTAATCTGACACCATAAATAATGCAGAAAGAGGACAGTAAATGACAAGAAGACATTTGGCCTATGGCAGTGATCTTCCACAAGGTACTGAAGTAATTTCTGCAAGTCTATTTGTGACCCTGCAAGTCAAATGCCAAAGAACTGAAGACAGGAACGGAGACAGAGCAAAATCCATTAATCAGACTAAAAACTCCATTAAATCAGACAAGAGCCCATAAGCAGTTTTATGTAAGACCCTGGAAGCAACAGACGTGCGAATTTACAGAACTTTCTGGCTGAGGTTCAAATGTATAAAAAGGACAAGATAGATGAGGGAGGTGGAAAAGACAGAATTTTCAAATGGAAGAAACATCTGAGTGGGTTTTTGCTTTTTTGCTTTTTACCAAAGGTTGATTGTGAAAAAAATTTTTTCTAAAAACATGAATGTTTTTGAACACTGAGATAATTTATCTGGCATAGTGAGAGAGGAAGCTTTATGTGCAAAAAATAGTTGGTGTATCTCTAGAAAAAACTGACCTTTTTCTTTACACCCAATAAAGACCAGTGTGGTGCTGTGGTTAAGTATGTTGGATTCGTATAGGGGATCTGAGCTGGAGCCCTGTTTGTGACGTGGAAACTCACTGGGTGACCTTCAGCCAATCACGCTCCCTCACCCTGACATACTTCACAGGTTTGTTGTGAGGATAAAATGCAGGAGAGGATAAATATTTAACTCACGTTGGAGGGAGAAAGGAGGGGAATAAATAAATGACATACGTAAATAATAAGTTTAATTCTAAAAGGGAAGACTGAAGTCAAGACTGGAAATTAGCTGGATGCAGGGGTGGCCTGACCACTAGGTAGACCTAAGCTATTACCCCAGGCATGAGGGTGTAGGAGCCCCAGAGTCCCCAAAAGATGATGACTCAGGCAGGTAGCATGGTGTAGTGGTTAAGAGAGGGTGGATTCTAATCTAGAGAACCGGGTTTGATTCCCCATTCCTCCACCTGAATGGCGGAGGCTTATCTGATGAACCAGATGTGCTTCCCCATTCCTACATTCCTGCTGAGTGACCTTGGGTTAGTCACAGTTCTTCAGAACTCTCTCAGCCCCATCTACCTCCAAGGTGTCTGTTGTGGGGAGAGGATGGGAAAGGAGCTTGTCAGTCAGCCACCTTGAGTCTCCTTCCAGGAGCAAAGGTGGGGTATAAATCCAAACCCCTTTTCTCCTCCTCCTTCTTCCAGCTCTGAACAGTGTTCCCAATCCTTCCACCTGTTCACCCTGCCTGCCTTTCTACTTGAAGGAGACAGAGGGCCTTTCCCCACTCACCATATGCTGCGGGCTAACCTCGTGAAAAGACCCGGGGATCCTCCACGCTCCCCACCGCACCACAGCGCACCACAGCACAGCCGAATCGGCTGTTCTCCCACCTCCTTAGCGCGCGCCAAATTAGCTCCTCTTAAAACAGCAACTTTTCTCAAAACGCCGTGCTTGCCGCGGGGTAGTGAGGAACTTCGGCATGTTTGCGCCAAGTTGGTTCTCTGTGACGTGCAGCCTTCCAACCAATCAGGCAACAGGCTTCTCCATTTCTTAAGGAAGTTGAGACGTGTGCACAGGGCGATGTTCCAACATTGCTTTTACTGCTCGAGCTCCACAGCTTTGCACCAGCCATTCACGGCAGAGTGCCGCTGAGCGTGCGGGCTTGGCTTTTAAAGTGAAAACTGGCTTGCGGGGAACATAGGTGGTGGAAAATGAAACGTTTTGATGACGTGTACACAAGTACACGTGTCGATGACGTGTACACGTGTCAGCCAATCAAAATAGAGACCCGCCCTCCGCTGGCCGTGATTGCCGCGTGTCGATGATGTGTACACGTGCCACCCAATCAAAATAGAGACCCGCCCTCCACTGGCCGCGATTGCCGCGTGTCGATGACGTGTACACGTGCCAGCCAATCAAAATAGAGACCCGCCCTCTGCTGGCCGCGATTGCCGCAGCGGGACACGTGCTCTTGGGGAACGCTGCATTTTGACCCCGCTTTATTTTGTGAATAGCAAAATGAAGTGGGGAACAATTTCTCCATGCTCAAAAGCTGCGGAGTGCAACAAACGCAGGGTAGACGCCCTTTGGCAACCAAAAAGAGGTAAGTGGGGAAAGGCCCAGAGAGTGGGAGTTTGGATTTATACCCCACCTTTCTCTCCTGTAAAGAGTTCCAAAGTGGCTTACAAACTCCTTCCCTTTCTTCCAAGGAGTTCAGAGGAGATTACTTGATTCTCCGTTCTTCATGAGGAAGGTGGCTGAGGTTAAGAGAAAGCGATAAGCCCAAGTAGGCAGCCTACTCAGAAATAAGTCCCATTTTATTCAATTCAAAAAATTAACCTATTAGAGTGCAATTTCTTAAAAGTCAACAATATTGCCCGGAAGCCAGGCAGTTTTAATTCCAATTGATACACACACAAATCCAGCTACTAATTTTCGCTTCCCTTTTAGGGCAGTTTTTTTAGGAGAAGGAAGGGTAGATTGACTCTGGGGCAGTCTTAGTGATTCTGTGGGCCTAAACCAGTGGTGGGATCCAAAAATTTTAGTAACAGGTTCCCTCGCCAGCCCCCCCTCAGCAAAGGGGGCAGAGGCGTACCTAGGCAAACCTGAGCCCTGGGCAAAATCTGAGTTGGATCCCCCCCCCATGGGCAGCCACCCCATCATGACCCCCCAATTTTTTTTTTGCACCAGGTCATTTCTAAATCATCATCACATTATAGAAAATGCCCCGACTCCCAAATCTGAACACAGCAATGGTGAAACACACAGGTTCTTTGATAGAGACTGGTGAGATAAAAGGTACGAAAGGCTGAGAATCAATGAATTGCGGTACCTGAAAGGGATTAACCCAGTTCAGGGAGTTACATTATTAGTCACAATTGCCATATGGAACCTTCACGTTCAAAGGCAGGATGCCTCTCGGGGAGGCGAGGGCGTGGAGATGGGAAAGCGGACCCAATTAGTAACCCCCTCTTGGCACACACAAATAATTAGAAACCCACTCTCGGGAACTGGTGAGAACCTGCTGGATCCCACCTCTGGCCTAAACGGATCTAGAAGATGGGTGCCCAAAATCACTCAGGCAGCAGTGGCAGGAAGTCAGCACTGTGAGCATAGGGACCTTAACCATCCTACACTTGAGTATCCTCCTCCCAAGTATTCTGCACTTGATTCTCGATTCCACACTCCCGGTTGCCTGCCTATCATCACGCTGACTTCATCGCCCTCCCCTCCAGCTGACTGAGTCAGTTCAAGGGTCACTAGCAGCTCCAGGACAGCAGGGGGTTTAGGGCAGCAACTGGTTGCAAAGTAGCAGGGGGTTGCCAGCACAGAGCCCAGGGCTGCTTCCCCAGGTTGTCCTCTGGGTTGACTCTCATCCTGTTCTACTTTTGAGCTGTTGTACTTTGTTTCATTATCCTGTGGGCCAGTTCAGAAATCAGACAAAATCCTATTTTAATTAAACCAAATTACAGTTAGCACGATTGAAGGAAGGCCATGCATTCCTGGTTTAATTAAACTAACCCGTTAGCATGATTGAAGGCTATGCATTCCTGATTTAATTAAACTAACCACAGTTAGTACAACTGACTGGCTGAATGCTATGCATTCCTGGTTTAATTAAACTAACTACAGGGTCTGGCACAGTTATGGTCTGTACGGTCCATCTAACCAAAGACAACATCTGAAGTTGGTTTATCGGACATGATCAGTTATCACTATATTTTTGCATGATATATAAACTCAAATATCCTGTATTGTCGAAGGCTTTCACTGCCGGAATCACTGATGCTAGAGCTGGTAGCCTCTGGTGCTGTAAGGAGCAGAAATTCTAGTAGCATTTTTTCTCCTGATGTCTTCTCGGCTTCAGCATCTGTGGCTGGCATCTTCAGAGGATCTGAATCTTCAGAGGATCCTCTGAAGATGCCAGCCACAGATGCAGGCGAAACGTCAGGAGAGAATGCTGCTAGAACACGGCCATACAGCCCGGAAACCACACAGCACCCCAATCAAATATCCTGATTTAATCCTGGCAATGCCCTCTCAGGCTACAGAAAAAAGTGATGAAGCCACAATTGTCCAGGCAAACCATTTGAGTGGGAATAAACTTCTGTTTTCACAAATAAACTACAGTTTCACATGATGTGTGAACCAAGCCTATAGCATGGGATCCGGGAAACTCATCCCTTACATTGAAAATTTGAACATGTGGTTCGGCAATAACACTGAATTTACAATGATTCTTTGGAATGTATGCTTTCCTTGCAGGTTGCCCAGTGTTTCATGCTACATAGCTGAAAGCAGGCCAAAGCTCTACCATACCAGTAAAATTTTAGAGGTTCTGTGAAAAGGAGGAGTTTATCTGAGACCAGGTGGAAGAGTTGTAGTAGTAGCACCAAGCCTTTATTGGCAATATAAGACAATGCAGGTAAAATACAGAGAAATAAGCAAAAAAAGCAAGATTTAAAACAATCCCCAAAGAGAATAACAAAGCGACACAACAAAGTTAAAAAAACAGAACTATCCTTTAGGGTGTATAATTTCTAGTAAAAACTTGGCCACCAATTCACAAACTACAAAATCAGGGTTATTTAGCTAGTATAGGATCTTTTGAGTATCTGAAATCCTGTCAGAGTTCAAGGGGAGAACATTTGCATATTTTCCCCTAATTCCCTCATGTTTAGTGCAATAGTGCTCCAAACACGGGGCCATCTTATTTGAGGTAAAAGGTCTTGGTTAAAGGTTGTCTCTGTATCATTCCCATGTAGGTCATTAGACTTCAGACTGAACACAAGGGGAAGATGGTCACTCAAAAAATAATAATCAATAATGAAAGTTCAGAGGTAAGGTGGAAGAGTTCATGCCAATGTTCCTTCCAGAAAGGTCCAGATCAATGAACTGTTTCCCCTGTATTCAGCCATTTTCAATTAAGAGTAGGTCTAGGAGAAGGATAAAGATGCTGAGGGTGGACAGCAGAAGTCTCCTGGGTTGTGTGCACCAGAAGTGTCAAACTGGGAGGAAACCTCCTGAGAGAGCCATCAAGTATGGATGGGATACACCACAATCCTCCTCCCATAGTCCATATAGATCCTTGACAGTCTTCTAGGTATCAAAGCCCATAACATTTATGTGACTTGCCCAAGTCCATTGCATAGAAGTTTGATCAGCTAGAATCCTCACAAAATCCTCAGCAAAAGGGTTGTTCATTCAGGCCTTCCTTGTTAGACCAAAAATGTTATGAATTAGCCAGAGAACTTGGGGTCATGGAGGTGTCAACTCAGGTTGGGAAATTCATGGAGGTTTGAAGGTGAAGTCTGGGGAAGATGAGTTTTAGGAAGGGGAAGGATCTCATTAGGGTGTAATGCTGCAGAGACCATCTTCCAAAGATGCCATTTTCTCCAAGGGAATTGATCTCTGTAATGTGGAGATCAGTTGTATGGGTAATTCCAGGAGATCACCAGACCACACCTGGAGGGTGGCAACCCTAATTTTCCCTGTGATGCCATTGTTTAGGCTTCAGCTTGGTCTTAGATCCTTACTCCTTGCCCCAGTCTAAAATGTGTGTGTATGTAAAATAAGGAAGAAATTAGGACCACACTAGCAATAGCAAGAAAAGAACCAGTCCTTTATTGTTCCTGAATAAAGAACAAGGATACATGAGATATTCCCTGTCTTACCTTGATGTTTTGCACTTTTTTGTTACTAATAAGGCTTCCTGTTCTGACCTTGTCATTCAAGTTCCCTGAAGGATCAAGCATTAATTTAGATGCTGATTAGTATGTAAAATACTGTGGAACTGAGGAATTTAGTGCTGGCACAATATTAAAAAGAGACTCCAGCTTTTCTTACAATGGCAACTGGATATTGTTGTTTTATTGAGGTCCTTGCACCAAGCCAAGGTTTACAGAGGCATGTGTCCATTCTTTACTGGCTCTGTCCTGATTTTCTGCAGTAATTGCATGTTATTTGCATGCACCTCAGTTGTAAGGTTTTCCTTGATAGGTGAAAATGAGAGGAAAAGCAACACATGATCTGACATGATGGATTAGCAATAGATTAATAGATTGAAGAAAGCTGGTTTTCTGCTAAGTGCAGTAAGTGTGGTGGGAAAAAGGGTGTGGGTTAAGGTTGGTGGGAGGGCTGGGAGCAGGGACATGGGTGGTGCATTTAATAGCATCCACATAGCTGCATTACTTTTGGGTAAAATTGGAAAGTGACAAAGGGTAGCTCTAGGAGTCACTGGGAACTCTGGGGTAAAACCCATAGAGTTTTACTCGGAAATGATGTAGCAATATCACTGACATTGCTGTTTTTGATGGCGGAACAGGGCTTACTGGCGGGAGGCCTTCTGCCATCAAAATGGCGCCGGTCCCTGTGTTTTTTGTCGTTGACACGTACAGACATCATCATACCGTTGCGGACCTTTTTTGTTGTCGACACATGCACATGTCATCAAAACGGCGCCGGTCGCTGTGTTTTTTGTCATTGACACTTGCAGACCTGTCACCTATGGTCATCCTCTTATGTTCCTCATGTCTCCTGCTGGTTGTCAGGCCATGTGTGTCAACCCTAGCTAGGGCAGATTAACAGTAGGCCATTCCAAAAAGAATACAGACATAGTGTCTCTTTTCACTCAAATCACCCAAAATGCTTGTAAAACATTTCAATCCCCACCCTTCCCATGATTTTAGTCCGCACTGAACTCCTCAAAATGATTCATGGCTGCCATTAGGCCAACCCCCTTTTAGAGTTATGAGTTGAATCGATGCTTCGGTGCTTCAAAGATTCATATTGCAATTCTCATGTTTCGTACACTTGATGCTTTGAAGAGTTAACACCTCACAAATTAAAAAAAAACCCACAGGAATGATCAAAATAAATAGATGAGGGGGAATGAAGAAAGCTCAGAAAATAGTGCTGAAGAGGAAGTTCAAGAACAGCCCAGAGGCATGAGAAAGATAGTAGACAAAGCGCATAGCAACTGAAGACGTTTTGAAAACATTTCAACCAGATAATTGTTTTAAAAGGAGGTTAATTTACAATGTTTTGAGGCTGGAAATGAAATGTTTTGAGAGCATTAAGGGGAAAAAACAATGCGGACCTCCATGAAGGGAACATTTTATTTCCTGCCTCGAAAAAGTTTTAAAAGGTTTGTGCAGAAAGGGCCAGTGTTATAACTTCAGTGAAAACTAGGTAATATTTATGGGATTGCTTAGAGGCACTAATGCAAAAACCTGCAGTGGCAATGATTATCCTGAGTTACAGGCAGTGTTTCTAGCCCTGGAGAGTAATTTGTTTGGAGTATGCTAGATTTCTGCAGGTCACATTGAAAATGCCAAGGATCAAACTGCTCTACCGTACAGGCACAATTTGCGATGCACTTTCCTTTTATAATGGGAATGATGTTAGCAAATGTGTTAGCATTATTTGTATATGTCGCCTTATAGCTCTCACCATCACACAGCCAGAAGTGGATGACATTCTGTGAAGTTTTTCACTTTCAATTTCATTATGTTGCTTTTTTAACTAAAATTCAACCAACAGGTTTTCAATGACTTTATTAATGGTTGGATCCCAATTTTAATTAATGAGACAAACTTTCGACTTAGGGAAGCTGGAAGGTGGTATTCTTGTCCCTTATTTTAAGTTGGTTCAGGTGTGATAGGGAAAGGAAATGAAAAAAGAAAATGTTGAAATATTCCTTTGGGGTGCTGTGTGGTTTGGAAGTCTGGCAGTTTAGCAGATTTCTCCTGACAGTGTTAGCCAGATCAGGGTTGGTGATCTTCCAGAGGATCTGACTATCAGATCCTCTGAAGATGCCAGCCACAGATGCAGGCGAAACGTCAGGAGAGAATGCTGCTAGAACACGGTCATGCAGCCTGGAAACCACACAGCACCCCAGTGATTCCGGCCGTGAAAGCCTTCAACAATACAAATATTCCCTTTCCTTCTAACAATGAGAAGTCGCTTTTGACAATTAGGCTATTAGTAGGATTACTGACTTGAAGGTGGGTTATGGAGTTCTCCTAGAATTACAGATGACCTCCAGACTACAGAATCCACTTCCCCTGGAGGAAATGCAGCTTCAGGGGTTGTCTTTGTTAGCAGGGCGCTAGGTGTGCAGAGAAGCACCAGCCACACGGATTAAAAGATAAAAGTAAATGCTCTCCCACCAGCTGTCCGGGCCCTGCGGGACCTTACTGAATTCCACAGGGCCTGTAAGACGGAGTTGTTCCGCCGGGCCTTTGGAGGAACCAGCCGTTGATGGTGCCCCCCCCCCCCATGGCCTTTACATCCGTGCCTCTGCCATCTGGGGTTTGCTGATCTTCCCTCCTTGAAAGAGGGTTTGGAAATGGATTTGCCGGACGCCATTGCAAGTTAATCTTAGTCTTTATATTTAGTTTTCATTTTATCGCCAAGTTGCTTTTAATGGTTTTTAGTTATTTCTACTTGTATATGATGAGCATTAGACTGTACACTTCCAGAGGCCTCCGGGATGGCTGGCAAGGTATAATAAATCGAAAAATAAATAAAATAAATAAATAAATGTGTATTAAGGAATTACATTTCAGATAGAAAAGCTGTAAAAAAGGGATGCCCTTCTGTTACCTTGCTAGGTAGGGAAGGAGGGAGGAAGCTGAACTTCTGAGAAGAAGGCCCTTTTTTCCCACCTGTCCACCACCAACTCGTATTCAGAGATACACCACAGTTGAACTGTGTCTAATATTTCCTGTACTTACAGATTAAAAAAATAATGTGTGAATGACTTTGTGATGGGAATCAGTGATGGATGCAAGGGGTAGTTACTCAGATTATCCAGAATGAGAATCCCCTTTCCTCCTATGGTGATTGTTAACTAAGCACTTTTGATTTCTTTGGCATAGAGTAGTGATCCCCAACATGGTGCCCACAGTCCATCTCTCCCATCTGTCCCTTAAAGAGAAGTCTCTTGGCTTTCTTCCACTTCACTGTAGTAAAGAGGTGCTTCAAAATAGCCCAGTAAGCATCACCTTTGTGTCTTCAGAGAGCATTCATTGGGAAACAGCCACCTCCATCAGAGGAGGATGCTTGTCTTGGAACAGCCTAACAGTCTGTGGAATTCTTCAGTGTTTGGGACTGACCTACCCACTCCCAGGGCAGCCATTTTGTCGTGGTGTTCACTATTGGTTCTCAAAATTCCAAAAGTGCTCATAGGCTCAACAAGGCTCAGGGATCCTGATGTGAAGACACCTGATTGGTCAGTGGCCTATTTTCCAACCATGAGTTGATTGGTTTCCTTAATGGAATGAAAGGGGCCTAAAAACCCCTATGGGTATGGAGCTCCTTGATGCAGTGAGCTGACACAAGGCCTACCGGCCCATTCCTTTGAAATAGACCATTCTCCAGGTATACACAGGAGCACCTGCGATGCTCTGGATCAGAACACAGGTATGCCAAAAGATGGAAAGTCTTCATAAGGAAGAGGGGTTGACATTTTCAGTATTTGCCATATGCTCGTTTAGATCAAAATATCAGCTGTGTATGATAAAGACTATTTTCATGTGGTGCATCCTCTAACTGTATTTTTCCATCCCGTAGAAATAGATGACAAGAGAACGAACAACAACTCTCAAGAAGAAGTAAGTTAATTATGGAGCAGCGGGGAGGTTAGCCCCCCGGAACTACTGAACAACATTTTGAAATATGCCATTTCTTTACCTTATTGGATTGCATTAGAGTGTAACAATAATTACCAAACTGTGTCTTAGAGGGAGCTGAAAGACATCAGAGAACTGCTACAATGTCACAAAAAAGTAAACACTTTGAGTAATAGGAGCGTGTGAACTCCAAAAGACCTGATTCCCTGAAGATGGAATGTGCCGAGACTCTTCCCCCCCCCCCACTTCAAAATAAAGAACTTAAAAGAAACTGTTAAATTATGCTGTGACTTTTTATAGTCTCTGGCCTTTCATCTTTCTGATCAGCCTTTAATTTGACATTTGTTTTAGCTATCTCTACAGCATTTATTCCACAGACCTTTCAGTCACTCCCAATACTGAAACAGTCACTTATTTGTTTGTTTGTTTGTTTGTTTGTTTATCTCCTGCCCTTCCACTAAAAAGCAGGGCTCTGAGCAGCCAACAACAAATAATAAAACGACTTTCGCACGGAAAAGGCTGCCTACTTTCTCCTTCCAGTCAGACAACACACTCCGAAAACTCACTCGAAAACATGGTGGCAGGCTGTTTTAACAACAGGACAGTTTCCATAGAGAGATTTCCCCCTAATGTTGTGCTCCTTCCAGTCATGACTCATGAGGCTTCTGGAAGTTTCCATTTTAAGCTAGAACAAAGAAAAACCTGCTTTGCTCTTAAAGGGGAAATGGTGCTGTGGTACTGGGCAGAGTCTCCAGGTGTCTGAAGCTGTGCTTGAAGCCACTCTGGATGATGGGGGTGGAACTTACATCTGCCTTCAAAATGGTAGAAATAGGCTCCATTTTATGTCCCTTCTTCAGCTCTTTAATGGAGGTTTCCATCAGCAAAGTGTTATTTTCTCCCCTCCCCTGCCTTCCAAAATGTCCCCCAAATCTGCATCCTGCATCTAAGATATGGAGACCTCCAGCAATAGCTAAAGTGTCAGCGACAGTCCTTCTGTAATTGAAAATGGTTGGTGGAATCCAACCTTGTGTTTATTAGCATGGAAGCCTGATGAATTCAAAACTTATTCTTGATTAAAGCATAAAACTCAGCACTGAATCAGTCCTTAAATGCACAACATTATTGTTTTCTTCCACCTCTTTGTCATTCTTTCGTTGTGTTCCAAATCTCTTTGCTTTTCATCAGAGATCCAGACAAACTGGCATTGCTTTAAATAGCAATGAATAGTATTGATTTTCCTCCTCAGATTTAGCTTGCAAACATTTACAAGCATTCAGTGATAAGATTCAACATCCTGTCATTCAATAAATATAATTAGCACTTTCTGAAAGTACCCAATCTTTTATTCATAAATAGTATATTTCCATCCATTACCATTTACTATTATGAATATATCTATAACACACACACACATCTGAGGGAGAGGGGAGTGTTTGTTACTGCTACCTTTGCTAAATCTTCATTGATTAGACTCAACATGTTAAAACATACTTCTTGGGCACCGGACCTAAATATCCAAGGAAATACAGTAAAGCTTTTATAGCAAAGACATTAAAATAGTCTCCTCTTCTGGGATCTCATGATGATTACGTAGCCCTGAGTGAATTTGCAAGTCTTTTCTGATGTGCAAAACTGAATCACATGTTAAAATCATTCTATACCACTCAAGTGATATGGATAGGACAGATCTTTTAAAATAATAATTTAAATATTCTGACATGCAAGAGAACAAAAATGTGATGTTCCAGTGGTGTTAGCTCCTTAAGAATTCCAGGAACTGATCGATAAAACATACTCTAAAAGTACCCTCAGCATCTTGAGTTGCATGTCCTACTGTTTGCTGTATAATCCAAGCCAATGTTCTGGTTTAATGTTATGTAGAACTTTTCTTAACTGGTACATGGTTTACCTGCCTTTTATGTCCCATTTTTGCAGGAATCATCTGTTTTCTGCCACAGTTCTTGGTGATAATGGGGAAAGGGGGTTAGTCCTGATCCTTTTGTGCATGTGTTGAAGCCAGTGCTGTTAGGAAGCAATGCATTACCTCAGTTGCCATTGTAACAGCCACTCGGGATTGTAATAGCCAATCTGGATTGACTAAGCAGCACTCACCTGGTCAAGAAGGGTGGGCAACAGCCCCAACCGAATGAGAATACAGGTGTTTTTTCACAGGAAAATGCCTTGGCCAGGATGGGAGAACACATTTGTTGCTTGTGTGCATTCTTAAATGGCTACAGATCAATCCTTGAATGGCAAAATGTATTTTTTTGCTTTGGGAAAACTGACCTACTTTGGAAGGCAGAATGGATCTTGTACACATTGTGTACAGGGGTTCATATGGCTTTGGCTAGTTGTAGGGCCTAGGTACAGTATGAAGATCTAAAGCAGAGCCATAATTGCTCACTTGTGATCCAGTAATTACTGAGTACATGTGACAGTCCATAATCTGTAACCATTAAATGAAGGCAGCCAGAGTTTCTAATGCTGTGAGTCAAATCCTAAATCCTCCAATCTTCTCTTTGTCTTAATTTTTTTTTAAACATAGTCCACACTGAGGGCAGCCAGGGTGGATAGCACAGGAATAAAAATGAAACGTACAAACAAGTGCTGCATTCATTTTGTGATTCGAGGCAGCTTAAGGGAAAATTTCCCTCCAACCCCCTTTGCTAATTGCATGATCATCCCATAATCTGCTGCTTCTGCAACATTTTTATTAAAGAGAGGTCATTGCCTTTCCAGGATGATTGATCCTAGTCAATAGGAGATCACCTAGTGAATGTCATGACATCACAACGCTGTGTGACTAACCAGATTTCATGCATAATAACCTCACAGGGCCAATTTGGCGAGAAAAGGCAATAATTCATAGATCAGCCTTCACTTTCTCTCTGAATGGGCAAACAATTGCATCCCATTTTAGAAAAGCTCCTGCCCTAGATTACCATAAAATGGGGAATATCGTTTATTGATATTTCTGCACAAATCTTCTGCACAAATTTCTGCACAAATTTCTGCACAAATCTCCTGAACTGTTTGTAAATGTTTTCAATCCAGGACAGTCTGAATCCGCCCCTTTTGTCTGCCTTCACCCCCTGGAAATGATTCCTGGCCGCCATTTTGTGATTGCGTTGAATTGATGCTTCACAGCCTTGTTTCTGCGTTTTATACTTCTCATGTACTCGACACTTCAAAGATTTCCCCCCCCTCCCGCAAAATAAAAGAACAGAGAAATGATGTAAATAAAACAGGCAAGGGGGAACTGAGGGAACTCAGAAAATGGTGCCCAGGAGGAAGTTCAGGGAAGTCAAGATATGAGGGAAATGTAGTCAATAGATCGCACTGCAACTGAAGACTTTTTTAAAACATTTCAACCTGAGAATTGTTTTAAAAGAGGGGTCATTTAAAATGTTTTGAGGCTGGAAATGTTTGGCGAAACTCCACGGAGGAAATGTTTTAGCTCCTGCATCAAAACATTTTAAATGAATTGTGCAGAAAGAGTCATTGTTGTGCAAATGTTTAATTAAAAAGTGGTGCCACTTCTCAGTTTGGTTCAGTCCTAGTGCAAAAGTGAACAGAATAAATTGGGGGGCACCAGTGTGGTGTTTATGGGTGCCATAGCACCTGTTGATACCGTTCTGTGCACTTGAGTGTTTTTAGAAAGTGAGTGGAGTTATAGGGCTGATTAGAGATCTAACTGGCTGTACAGATTAAAACAAAAGTGTTTCGGCAGAAGCTGCCACCTCAGAGTCGGTTTTATTCTCTCTCACTCTCCTCTTTCCCAGCGAATATTTTAAAAATTGCTCCTCATGTCCCCCGCTCACGAGCTTCCTTTTCTCTGTGTGTGACTTTGCTGCCCATGGCGGCCATTTTGTGGTTGTGCCCTCCAGCCTGTATCTGAATTCCAAATTCTGATACAGGCTGGAGAGCACAGTCACAAAGACTCAAAAAGGTTGGAAACCCAACAGGAATAAATGCTCATTGTGTTTAACAAAGTTTTCTTAAACCATCTCTTTTGTTTTATTTGTAGTTACAGAATGCCTCCCCCAAACAAAGGAAGCAGAGTGTCTATACCCCTCCAGCCATGAAAGGTACTGTCCAGGTACTGTTTCCTATAAAGCTAAGGCCTGGTTTTGTTGATGACTTTTGTGCATTGCTTTGTGCCACCTATCAAGACCCAAAACAGTGTCAGTCCCAACTTGGTTCTCATAACTGGATCATAATGTAGGCTAAAAAGAAGCACATTGCCATCCACCATTCATGAACTTTCTCTAGGAAAGAATGTCCACATCTTAAAAGTGTGGTCTGACTCGGGGTTTTCCAAGGGGGCACTCATTGCTTTTTCATCCATGATTGCATGTGGGGGGGGTGGGGGTGTCAGGTGGGCTCTCTCCTTATTTTCTGTTCCTGTATCTGATGCTGTGCTGGAGTTACTCCAGTCTAGACCCATTCATGTCAATGGACCTAGACTGAGCAAAGGATTGTACTGTGAATGCTATGGACACAAATCAGGTATATGTGTATTCTAAGATCTGTGACATCACTCCTTAAGACCAGGAGACCACGGAGGATTTCCTTGGATTTAAGGGGGGATTTTCACAACCCATTTCCACTCCACAGACCTCTGATTCCCTTGCCCATGCTGTTCCTAGGTCCTCTTTCACCTGGGAGCAGTATTTCAGAACATACTGTGGCTTACAGCAGGAGGGAAGCACTTTGTAGATAGAAATCCCTTCCATCCAAGGAAATCTCTGGTGGCCATAGATTTCACTCCTTATCTGTTTCTACCTACCCACCTACCTTTCTACCATAATTGTATCTCAGCCTTCTTGGGGGACATCAGTGCTCATATGGGGATTATTTCTCTTTCAAGGACCCTCAAATGATATTTTAAACCCAGGTCTTCCAAGTCCAAACACAATATTGCCCACTTTTAAAGCTAAAATTACATATCTGATTTGAGCATATCATTTATCAATGCTATTGTAGGTGTTTTGAGATGCCGGACTACTGTCTTTGTCAATACGTCCACACTTGTGACCACAATATAGTGTTCAGACACGCAACAGGTGTGTCTAATTAGATGGAGTTATCATTTAAGTATCCTTTTTTCTGCTTCTCTTCCTCTTCGGAGCTCGGAGCACCATATGTGGTTCTCCCAAATTTGGCCCTCACAACAGCCCAAGTAAGCTAGTCTGAGAAAGAGAGGGTGATTCACAGTCACTTAGCAAACTTCAGGGCTGAATGGTGGTTTGAATTGGGGCTTGTGATCCTGGTTTGATACCCTAACCACACCACATCACATATCTATAAAACCAAGATGTGTACAAAACAAGCCCTTTCAATACGTCCTCATAGCTGCTAAGGGCATTTGTCTGCTCCAGAAGCCCACAAAGTGTACTTTCCTCCATTAATAGTCCTGGACTCAGGAAGCTCATCTTCACATATAAGACAACTTTGCTTACACTCAAATATCTGCTTTGCCGAACACACACACACACACACACACACACACACACACACACACACACACACACACACACACACACACACACACACACACACACACACACACACACACACACACACACACACACACACACACACACACACACACACACACACACACACACACACACACACACGGGCTTAAAAATGGCATGAAGTCCAATCCTGATTGGCTAAGGTGATGTTGTCCCACCCATGCTTTTCAAGCACTCAAATAGCAATGCTTCCCTCTTGCAGATGTTTTGTGGGATTTGGGGGAGAGAGAAGAGTGCCTCAGCCTCTGCAATGCAGGCCCAATCAGGATCAAGAGCTTTCAGCCTTTTAAAATTGCAGCGGCATCCACAGGTCAGATTCGTGGCAACCACTTGCCGTCTTTAAAAATAGAATTCTCGGCATCAAGATACAGTAAGTGGTGTGCTATCATGTACAAAGCTGAGCTAGAAGATGCAGGATATCTCTTGGGGCTACCAGCATGTACTCTGTGGAGAAGTAGCGAAGCTGCCTTGGAGTTGGAACATTGGTTCGTCAATCCCTGTGCTGTCCACTTAGGCAGAGAAAGTCTTTCTTATTGCCTGCTGCCTGTGATTCTTTTACCAAGACATGTAGAGCCCAGTTTCTCCTGTATGCACAAGGTTTACTATAATGCTGCCCTATGGCTCAGTCCATATCATACATCACATTTTCTTTCTATATTTCATCTAGATATTGATTACAGTGGGCCAGGACACTTATCCAGAGGCCTCGTATAGTCCTACGGTAGAACTGTCAGCCCCTTCCTCTCTCTCTGTTTCCCTTCTTCTGTGTTTTGATTCACATTACAAAAAAAACAGCAGAGGCTCAATCCCGCAAGCAGGAAACATCTTTCCCTTCTGTGCACGTGTGTGTTTTACTGGAATGCACCATGCCGGAAAAATCAATCTGAGTGCTATTGATTGCAAAGATAATCTCTCGAGCAAAAGCAGCCAGATAACCGTTCAAGACAGGATCCTGACGAAGATTATGTTTCTGTGCTTAATGGATGTTGGGAGACAGTGTCTCCATTTCGCTCTTGAAAAATGCTCCCCCCCCCCTCCAGTGGTGCTGACTGGATGCTGGCATATTGTGTGTGTGTTTGGCAGCCTTGTGGACTGTAGAGTGTAGTTCTTTTGGTTCATTACAGATTTTATCCTTTGGCTCCTTTTGTGTGTGTTTGGACCACCTACCCCAATATCTATCTACATTACACATACATTTACACTTCACATGAACTGTATGTAGTAATTAAGAGAATGATCTGTGTTCCACATTGTAGCTGCCTCAAATCTTATCTCTTCCATGCGACTGTGGCCATTTCTGCATGGCCAAAATATCTCGGGTGAGCAAGAAAAATATCCCTGTGCAGCTGAGAATTCTGCACGGTTCCCAGTGCTAAAGCGGGCCTGCCCACAATATTTATCCTAGCCCAGGATTTTCAAAAATTGCCAGTTTGGAGGTTCTTTTTAAAAATCCCGGTATGACCCTGCTACTGTGCAAAAACCAATTAGGAGCAGGACCAGTTTATTTTTCCCGCCTAGCCGCCTGATTTCCCAACTGACATTTAAGCTGCCACTCAAAAACAACAGCTAATCAGAATGCAGGACACTGGGCATGCTCAGAGGAGCTTGCAGCTGACCCTCAAAATCAACAGCCAATCAGAACATGGGGCACCGGGCATGCTCAGATATGTTCCTGAAGCAAATACAGAAATCCCGGGCTCATGTGGAGCAAACTGGAGCATTTCCTCCTGGTCCTAACTCTGCTCCTGGGAACAGGCGGGGAGTTGTGCAGAAGAGGAAACAGGGATAAATTAAATGTGGTATGTAACCCGGTATCAAACCCTGGTTCAAACCCGGCATAATTATGCCATGCGGAAACAGCCTTTATGAGCATGAACAGGTGCAGTCACGTCATAACTGACTTATGGCAACCCCAGTAAGGGGCTTTCAAGGAACGCAAGGAGAGGCAGTTTGCCAGTGCCTTCCTTTGCAGTTTTCCATGGTGATTTCCCACCAAAGTACTGGTTCTGCTCAGCTCCAGAGACCTGACAAGATCTGACTGTGCTATGTCACCTTCACTCCCCTAGGTGGTTTTGTGTATGTGTAAAGTCCGGTCATGTTACAGCCAACATATGGAGGCCCTGTAGGTTTTTCAAGGCACATTCAGAGGTGGTTTGCCATTGCCTTCCTCCGCATCACAACCCTGGTATTCCTTGGAGCTCTCCCATCCAAATGCTTGCCATGATTGACCTGTTTAGCTTCTGAGATCTGACAAGATAGGGATAGCCTGGGCTATCTAGATCAGGACATGGGGACAATATTAGCAACCTAACTTACAGGGTTGATGTAAGGATAACAGTGGTAATACTTGCAAAGTGCTTTGCAACGTAAAAGTAAAATACTATTGCGTGTGCGTGCAGGGCCAGGAGGTGCAACCTCTTCCAAATGCATACTCAGATCATCTTGGTGGGTTCAGTAACATCTGCCAGGAATCCAGTTTCTGGTGCTGGAGAGGCTTCAGCTATGTGGATTCATGGGAGGCAGCTTGCGATGCCTATCTAGTCGTTTTCACAATTCCACGGCAGTTCCTTTGTGGTCGATCACAAGGGTGAAACATCTGCAACTGGCATGTAGAACTGTTTCACGTGAACAACTTCATGAGCAGCTAAGGGCGTCTCCATATGGTTGTCGTATTTTTGGCAGGTTCTGTTTGGAGAGCCAGTTTTGTACACAAGCTAGCAATCCCTCTTATAAGTAAGCAAGATTCCAGCTTAATGTAAGCCATTTAAACAACAGGCTTGTACAACTGGTGAGTCTCCTTACAAAAGAGAAAGGTGGAATATACATCCAAACTCCTCCTCCTCCTCCTCCTCCACCACCACCACCACCACCACCACCTCCTCCTCCCCTCCTCCCCTCCTCCCCCTCCCCTCCCTCCTCCCCCTCCTCCTCCTCCTCTTCTTCTTCTTCTTCTTCTTCTTCTTCTTCTTCTTCTTCTTCTTCTTCTTCTTCTTCTTCTTCTTCTTCTTCTTCTTCTTCTTCTTCTTCTTCTTCTTCTTCTTCTTCTTCTTCTTCTTCAACAGTTTTGTATGAGATCTTATCTCTTTGATAACCCCACCTGCAATACAATGCACAGTGCACTCAACCACACCTTTGCATGGCAAGTTCCACCCAAACACGTACTGATTGGTTCCCCACCCTGGGACATGGACAAAATATACCTCACTAAACATTCCCTTCTCACTAGACACAGTGTGTAACAGACTTCCCTCTGTGGTACACCTCTTGCGGGACAACTGATGTTGACAACTCTGAAAATGCCAGCCACAGATGCAGGCAAAACGTTAGGTACAAGATCTACCAGACCACGGCCACACAACCCAGAAAACCCACCACAACCAAGATGGGTTAGATTCAGGGATCTATCAGCAGAAGGTATTGGTAGTTGTTGATCTTCTTCACTTTTCCCTCTGGCCAGCATTTCCTCCTGATTCCAGGAAAGCTGGTTCTGGGGCTTAAGGTGCCCACATAGAGTAATAGCCATGTGATCCAGCGAGCTACAGTAAGAAGTAACTTGCCCAAGGTGGTCAGTGCTCTTTACGTATTGAGAATATGCACTGTGACACATCAGTTGTCCCGCAAGCATTGTATGGCAAATGAGCATATCAAATCTGTTCTTTATCAATGGTATTTATAGCATGGAGTATTTATTTCACAGCCTACCACAACACATAGCATTTTGCTTTTTTCCCTTTGTGTTTTGTTTGTTGTAGAGCAGAAAATGTCCAAGCTCATACGGCTGTGCTCTGGGCAAAGAATCTCTGCTGTCCAAACGTAGTTACACTAATGTATTATTTTTGTTGCTTTCTGTGGGGAATTTGTCAAGATTACTTTCATTTTCATTGCTGTCAAGGTGACAAGAACAAGAAGCTTGAGATGGATTCCTTAATCTTGGATTCAGAGTTGCGATATTTAGTGCCAGTGGTCCCTCTAGTGGGCCTGAAGGTTCATTACATGTTTAATTCTTGGCACCCTATTTCTAAGTATGTTTCAGACTGATGGCTCAAAGTTAACTCGGCCTTCCACTCTTCCGAGGTCAGTAAAATGAGTACCCAGCTTGCTGTGGATAGATGCGTGGGGAAGGTGATGGCAAACCACCCCATAAACAAAGTCTGCCTAGTAAATGTCATAGTGTGAATTCGCCCCATGGGTCACTAATGACCCACAGCTTGAATAGGAGATTGCTTTTACCTTTATTCTTGAAACCAAAAATCATATTAGGCCCAAATTATCATGTTTCTATGCATTTTTCTTGCAATAAGGGACATTCATTCTAAGACTTTGGTTCATTCTCTCATAAAAATTCAAGCCGATAGGACATGCAAACACAACTATAATTGCATCAATCAGATGCCAGGTCCCAGTATGCCATGCAGAACGTGTGTATGTAAAGTGTCATGAAATCACTTCTAAGTTACAATGGCCCTATGAATTAATTACCTTCAAAATATTCTGTCAGTAACAGCCATGTTCAGGTCTTGCAAACTGATGGCCGTGGTTTGTTTGATTGAGTCAATCCATCTCATGTTGGGTCTCCCTCTTTTCCCGCTGCCCTCAACTTTTCCTAGTGTTATCGTTGTTTCCGATGAGTCAGTCAACAAGTCAGTTTTTCAAAATGCCTAGCACACTTTATCAAACTTTAATTGGATTTTATTATGTGCAGCAAACGACCGTGGGGATTGAGTGCAGTGATTTTTCAGCAGAAGGTGCTGGCAAGTCACTGGTAGTCACCATTTCCTTGCCCATCCAGCAGCCATTTCTAGATGTGGTATGGTTTATTCTCAAGGTGATGTGACCTGCATGAAGTCATAGTCAGGAGACCTCAGCAGGGAGAGGGAAGGGGGAAAAACTGTCCCCTTCTCCACACCATGTTCTGCTTGACCAGAGCTCTGCTGTCAAAAGAGAAGGAAAATAACATTTTCACCCATCTTCCTCTCCCCACTGCAACTTCTCGACCCAAGGGGGTTGTTGCTCCACGTGTGTCCTATAGTCCTAGTGGGTTGAAAATAGATGTTTGGTGTGAACAGAGCCCGGAAGGCTGGAGATTCTTGCATGGACTTCCCATGGTGTTTGTGCTGGATCCAAGCCTGAATGGCGATGGCCATCTTTGTTAGCATCAGATGAACAGATTAGATTCCATGGGGATTTGTCCACCTGGAAAACTTTGGTCCCTATGCCTTGCAGGAGTTTAATGTTCCATTTGTACAATTAAAAAAAATATTGTGCTTATTCTTTTCAAGGGAAAAATCATTAGTACAGTTCAGAAAGGACTCATTTTTTTCCAAGCTTTTTTTTTTAAAAGCAGATTCTCAGGAAAAGCTCAGATCCTCTAAGGCTTTTTCTGAAGAAATAAAAACCTTAGAAAACTAAACCAGCTCAGCTGTAGAAGATCACTCATAACAGACGGCCCTCCATCTCATGTTGGGTCTTCCTCAGTGGTGGGATTCAAAGAATTTAACAACTGGTTGTTCACAAGCACCATTTTAACAACCGGTTCTGCCGAAGTGGTGTGAACCGGCTGAATCCCACCACTGGTCTTCCTCTTTTCTTGCTCCTTTTCCTAGCATTACTGTTGTTTTCAATGAGTCAGTCAATGGCCCTTTCCACACAGGAGCTGAGTGGGGGTGCATTGTTCACACAGACCGTCCCGGTAGAGGCACAGGCAGGCTGCGCTGTCCCTGAATTCCTTACCTTTGTCTCCTGGCTTCCGGCACGTCGCAAAGGCCACGGGACACCCCCCGCCCCCCCAGCCTGTGCAATGGCTCTGGAGTCGCAGGCCGAGGGGAGGGGTGTCTTCTGGCCTCTCCAACACACTGGAAGCCAGATGAAGGTGAGGCATTCGGGAAGGTGGGTGGGGGAATGGCGCCTTCCACCCGCTGCTGTTTGCATGGCAGTGGGTGGAAGCAGAGCTACCAAGGGGCGGGCACACACCGGGCGCCACACACCGGGCACACGGCTTTGGGTCACGTGGAGGCAGAAAATTTCCCCCTCCCCCTGTGGTGCTTCCCCCCCACAGCTCTTCCCCCCTACACTTACTTTAGCAAACCTAGCAGGCTGGAGAACAGGCCTGCCTGTCACCTTCCAGGCTGCAAAGGATCTGGTGGGAACTACATTTCCCAGGAGACCCTAGGAAATGTAGTTCCCACCAGAACAGGCAGGCCTGTTCTCCAGCCTGCCCGGTTTGTAAAGTAAGTTTGGGAGGGGGCGTCGTGGGGGGGGGGGGCACAAAAAAGCCAGAGTGTGCACCAGGCGCACTCTGGCCCAGCTATGCCTCTGGGTGGAAGACACCACTGTTGAAAAAGTGTCTTCATGCCACTGGGGCATTGTGAGCACGGCGCTGCTGCGTTGCAGGTGCGGTGGGTTAACGCTTCTGTCCCCCCCCCCCCCAATATCTGCTCGAGCTCTTCAAAGTAAGGCATGGTCCGAGGACCATTACCAGAAGTCTTGTTGGGCTGATTAACTCTTTTGAAGTCATGTTTTAAAGTGTTTGATTTTGTCCTACACTCAAGGGCAGTTCTCTTGTGCCCCCTGAGGTGCATCTCCGCCACCACCTTCTTAAAAACATCTAGGGCCTTTTTCCTTGCGATCGCAAGGCGGAAGCTGGCCGGTCGGGCGCTTTCTACTAAACAGCTGAAAACAAGCCGGGCAGCCGGCGCCCGCGCTGACGCCGAGCACCCGAGCCCGCAACCGTAGCATAGAATCCCCGGGCCTCGCGCTGCCGCCTGAAGCCTGGGGACACGCTGGCCCCTGGCCCTGGGCGCTTCGCTGCTCCTAGCGCGCATGGGGCGGGGGCGTAAGTTCCCTAGGCCTTCTGGCGACGCGCCGGAGGCCCTGGACATGTAAGTGCGCCGGTGGGGGAGGCGTCGCCAGCTGCTGCCGCTTAAACGCCGGGCAGCGTCTTCGGTAGGCGGCGTTTCCCCAAAAAGAGCGCTTCCAAGCGCTCTGGGGAAACGCCGGCTCCGCGACGGGCGGGCGGTGCGAGGGCGGCGCGGCTGCGATGCAGCTGCGCCCCCTGTGCTGTAATAAAGCTGTGCCTGGAGACGGCGTTTTTACCGTCTCCAGGCCGCCATTCATTGCCCGTGCGGAAACGGCCTAAGTTTCTGTAGCTGGACTTTAGGGAGCGCTGTACTTCCTCCTCCCCCCCATATTGCAATCAGATCCCTCATCTCATCGTTCTGCCATGACACACCCCTCCCAAGAGCTTTGTCTGAGTTGGCGGCTGAGCTGTTCGGCCCATCCATTTGATCTCCCCGGGCGTGGACGTAACGCAGCCAATGAGCTACCAATTAAGCGTTATCTCACAGTCTCACGGCACCATTGCGCAGAGATCTCATTTTCTCGAGACCTCGCTGCAGCGAGATAATGCACTGCCTGATCAAGCATGAGGAGAGGCGGGAGGCGAGTGAGACGGAAACGGAACAGTAAAATCTGCATGCGCAACTGGCAAATTCCTTGCTCCTCCCTATTGGCTGGGAGAAATCGCATCACCGCGCGGGCATGATTCTTAAAACCTGCTTGGTAGCATGACGTTTCGCACGTAGGGGTAGAAATGTGGAGAGAAACCGTTTTATCTGAAAAAGTTGCAGAAGCATTGAGTGACAGGAAAAATGTGAGGCAATTCCTCGATTGGGCGACAGAGTAGGGGTTGAACCGCATTCCAGAGCTAGTATGTGTGAACAACAAGCATAAACCGTGATGACCACAAATATTTAATCCAGAACAAACCGTGTGTGCGAAAAGGGCCTTGGAAAATCAGCTTTGCCCCATTTCTGAAGCTTATTGGGTATAGGAGAAGCAGCATTATTGCGCTTCTTGCCTGTGTTTCCCTAAAGTTCAGGATGATCAGTGATTTGCAGCAAACCAATTCAAGTATCTCATGTTTCTATGTTTCAGTGTTTCTGTGACATTTCCCCTTTGGCTTCCCAGACAACATCTGTTGCTGTATTGGGCTGAGGACAAAGCCACTCATTGGTAGTAAATCCCCAGCTCCATATTTAAAATAAGTTATCTTCCATAAGCGTGTGTAGGATTTTTTTCCCTTTTTCTACCATCCAGACAAATACAAACATGTGAGGAGATAAATATTTGGTTTCCACTGGGGGAATGGAATTGTTCTCATTTTATTTACGTTCACTCTGTACATTTATTTTCGACATTGCTGTCTACTGCAAGTGGTTCTGCAAATATATCTTCTCTAGAATGCTTAATAGGGAGACATACATTCAAGTTTTGGGCCAGGATTTGTTTTAATCGAGATGAACTGGACTATACATCCCAGGGACGCTCCATCCTCCACACAACCCAGTGGTGGGTTAAAATCGAAGCCAAACTTAATGAGTTGGGCATTTCTCTCTTTGAGGCACCCAAGCAATGCTAACAGAGCAGGAGGTCTATGTGGGGGGCTACAAGAAGAGACTTTTGACAGAGAGTTTCAACAGATGCTAGAGGAAGCTAATAAACCTGTTCCCCGATTCTCTGGGAATACTCCATGGATAGACTAATTGCAGCCCAGTAATCTTTTATCTCCTGGTTGAGGCCCGTATGAGAGCAATCACCTTAGCTAGGTGTAATGCCCTGCCTTCTTCCTTAGCCTTGGACGCCACCTTGGAATCCCACATAAAGAAAGGAAATGCCCGTGTGGCATGGGTTCTGTGGAAACAGTATCTCATATGCTGTTGGATTGTCCCTTTTATGAGATAGGTAGGAAGAAGCACATAATCCCCTTCCTGCATGGAAGTGAAGGCATTACAGATAAACAGAAGGTTATATATCTTTTAAACAGCCACAACTACGAGCTGTTGGAAGCGGTGGCTAAATTTTTAAATGGTGTTATTTTAACTCGTCAGAAATTGTAAAGTTGTAAAGGCTGTTATTATCTTGCTAAGCTAATCTTAAACAATCTATATGCCATTAAAGGTATTCGAAATCGAATCGAATCGAAATCGAGACATAAAAAAGAACAATGGGGGTTGTTATTTCGGGTGTCCTGGCAAGCAAGGAAGAGAGCTGTTTTAATGTATCCATGAGGGGATATCTGAGAATCTGTCAAATGTGGTTTGTCTCATGTTTTCCACCAATGCCTATCAGCAGGCTAAGCACATGCAAAAAAACCAAACAAACCTAATGTTGTTAGTTTGTTGGATTTCCTTTGTGTCCTGCTCACTTATCAACAACATTTGGATCTTAGAAGTGGGGACCTATATGGACTTGTGCAGGGAAGGAGATCATTTTCCCTCCTGCATTTTCTCTCCCTCATTCCCCACATAGTCTTCCTCATTTCTCTTCTTCTTCCTCTTCTTCTCCACCTCTTGCCAATTTACCATTATCTGACCCCTTCCCATCTTCAGCTGCTCTTCCTTTTCTCCCTGGCAGCTTTTCCTCAGGAGAGGAGAATTGCATGGTGTCCACGTTGTGTGATACCAGTTAAGAAGGGCCCAGTTGCATAGTAGAGAGCTCTAGGACAGGGGTAGGGAACCTGCGGCTCTCCAGATGTTCAGGAACTACAATTCCCATCAGCCTCTGTCAGCATGGCCAATTGGTTCCCTACCCCTGCTCTAGGATTTCTAATTAAAGGTTGGGGAATTCTTAAGGATTTGGAGGTGGATTTTGAGGAAGGTTTGGGGAGGGGAGGAGCCTCAGCGGGGTATTATACCATTCCCACCATTCTCCAAAACAACCGTATGCTCTTATGAGTAGCACTTGCAGCTTTTTGTACGATTTCATCTAAGAAGTTTGTCCAGAGACGATAATACTGCAAAAAGAACTAATAACTCCTGCTGTGTTCTCAGTTCTCTAAGAGGGAAAATTTGCCTCTAGCCTGATTTAAGGCTGAATGTTTCCTTCTGTTTGTGAGACATCAGAATGCAACTGAGGGCCTGTAGTTTACCAAAAAGAAGCATTATATAGAAACATCTTCAATCTTCATTTAAAATCCTGGAGTGGGAGGTAGAAAGGTTATTTATTTTTTTTGCAACTGGATTTATGAATGGCAAGGAAATATGTCTAGCCAGTTTCATGTTTTGTGAAAGACAGATCCCAGAGTGTCAGGATGCCATTGTTAGGAGGGGGAATTGTTGGGAAGTGCTGTTTATAGTTTCCCCGGCCTTGGAGTTCGCTGACTGGGACGAGTCTTCTGGCTTTTTTAATCTGTTTCTGTTCACATGTGGGGGGGTGGGGGTGGGGGTGGGGATTTGCTACAACATATTATCCACTGCCTGGCACCTTTTTGCCAGAATCTCTCTCTCTCTCTCTTTTGCTGTCTCTCTGTCCTGTCTGCAATAAATTCTTTGAACCCATCAAGTGCAGTTTGTCACAGAGGGATAGTCATGTTAGTTGATCACCACAAAAATAAACAAACCAGAATTTAAAGACTAATTAAGTTTTTATGATCTGGAACGCACCACAGACACATAAAGTGCATTCTCAGAGCCTAATGATTATTTGTTTCTGCTAAGCCCATATTTTATTTATTTATTTATTGTTTGGTTTTGTATACCGCCCTATCCTCGAAGGGCTCTGGGCGGTGTGTACAACAACATTAAATCATAATACAACTAAACAACAAATCAAAGCTAAACAATTAAGTTTCAATACAAATATATTACTAAATCCCTTTAAAAAATATCTCTCTGTGTGTGTGTGTGTGTACATACACATACACTTTTCCCAACTGAGGCTCCACTGTATACATCTGATACACAAAATGTTATGCCACAATAAATCTGTTGTTCCCTAAGATGCCACAATATGCATGTCATATTCAAATGTTTTCAGTTCCTTCAACCATAGGTTGATACCATTATAAATAAAACAAAAATGAGGGAATACAATAGAACAATAAATAGTAAGATCATTTGAAAACGTATGCAAGAAATGTGGGTACAGTTCTTAGCCACCCCACATTGTTCAAAAATAATGATTTCAAAATAATACAATTGCTGGAGCACAAGACAGCAGAGTTAATAAGAGATCCCAGTGTATCAACATCACTTCTGTAAGAAGAGGACATGCAATAACACATGCAAAATGGCCTCAATAGCTCCAGGAGCTCAAGAAAGTTTCTTTCAGTCCAGGGAATGCTTCCTGTGTACTCAGCTGTTGGAAGTGAATTGCATCTTGCCAGAAAAATTAAACAATATGCCTGTCAAATTTTATTCTCCCCTATCTCCCCTTTTCCTCTATATTTTCACAGCAACCCTGTGAGGTAGATTAGGCCACAAAGGGGAGGGACAGAACCAAGAGCACTCCCAGATCTCCATGGTAAACTGAATCCAGGTCTTCCAAGAGCTAGTCTGGTTCACCACTATATCACACTGCAAGATTCCTTTATGTCCTCTGAATGCTTCTTTAGGAATGTATTATAAATTGATGTATTTTTCCCTCTTGTGTCCCAAGACGTCTGCTGCTCATCTAAATCTTGTTTATGGGAACAATGTACCTCATTTTCTGTACACAATGGAAAAACCTAGCCTGGGACTTTGGCCCTGATTAATCAACCCCTTTTAGATAAGGCATTTTAATTTGCAGCCTTGCTATATTAAGGTTTGCTTTGAGATATTTTAAGGGGCCTGGCAGCATTGGGTCAGTAGTATGTCAGGAAAGAGAAAAGAAAACTCTGGTCTCCCAAGAGTCTATTTTGGGTACCGTAGTTCCTTTTTTTAAAAAGAAAAAAGAAAAAAACCTCTGTCCTTGTATCTATATCTAAGATTTATTTTGCACAGACCAAGTTTTGAAAATGTTATTCTCCAAACTTCTGCCTCAGGCTGGAGAAGGAGAATTCTCAGAAGGAGACTCTCTGAAGGCCCGTGGAATAACTTGCCCTTTGGAGATCAGACAGTTCTTTTTCCAATATGTTCACGAGGTTGCTGTAGATCTATAAACGACCACAGCTGCTAAAAAAGTACTGATGCTATGCACCACATTTTGACAATTTTTCTCAGAGGAGAATGATAATTACACTGTTAAATGGTTTAAAGTCCAAGATAGATGCTGCAATAATCGCATTCTGTTTCCATGCTGTCCACAACAAACTTCTGGTATTTACTGATCTCTGTCATCTGGAGATCAGCTGTAATTTTAGGATATCTCCAGCTCTCACCTGGAGGTTGGCAAACCTATGTCCTTCAGCCACATCACTTGCTGTGTTCAAAACTGTTAATGTATCTGTACAAAGGGTAAATGCATGATTTGGAGTTCTCTCTGTGCTCCACATGGATTTCATGTGGTTGTGGTGGACTGTACCACTTTCTTTCTCCAAAGGAGGATATAAATCCACATATGCAAGGCTGTGAACATACAGATCTTCCATTGAGCTGAATGAGGTGAGCCAGGACATGTTGGGAGTGCCTAGAATCTTTAGATCAGTTATTTTATAGGTAACTAAACCCACATTATGTTTAAAAGACAACTTTAAAAGTTTTAATTCATCGAATTTAATCAACAGCTTAGATCTGTATCAACTGTTTGAGCTATTGTAGTAGTAGACAAGCCTTTATTGGCATTCCAAATTACAATAAAACAATTGTCCATAAAAGACAGATAAATACAACAAACATTCAGAGTCTTATCAATAGTGAAGTCCAAATGAACTCATCAAAAGTGCCATTCCCATACACCTCTCCACAGACCAGACTGAAGACCCACCAACAGAACCCAGGCATCACAACAACATACAGTATCAACACTCCACTATAAAACACATTGTTGGGGTGGCACCAAACACAGAACAAGGGATAGGGGACAAGGAAATGGGCGAACAATTGATCTAACTACAATAGGTTGCCACAGCCTTCAATTGTCACAACATCTGGCAATCGATAACAAAACTACGACATCTCTCTATGAGTCACCCACAGGTTATTTGACTTTGGATGACCGTGAACCCACAGGTTACTGGCAGAGGTAGGCACTGTATACCAGTAGCAAATAGTTAATGTAACCAACGTTGTTATTATGATAGCAATCTAATGCTTAGTATCCATCTAGAGTTGCATCTATAATCTTTAATATTTTGCTACGCTTTCACAAAAGTAAGGATCAAGATTATCTAAGTTTAAAGGAATCCTAAGAGCATCAGTTGAGCTATTGTACAGGTTAAGCATGTTTAACAGAGCTGTGGTGTCTGGTTGGAGATTTATTTACTTTCAAATTTCATGTACGTTTCGTTGAATAGGATAACCAGATGTTAAGTTTTCATTTACCTATTGGAGAATTCATGTTATGATTCTGGGAATGTCAGGAAGTTGCCTCATTTGTACAGATAATTTATCCCAAATCTGCAAATATGTGCAAAGATGGTGATTTAATCTAAAATACATTACTAGTTCGACATATATTAGCACCTGCTTAAAGGAAATGGCCTGGCATTCGGGCTTTCTTCCTTGTCATTAATGGGATCCAGTTACCTGCCGTGAAAGCAGAACCCCTGAGGGAAAGGAAAGAAGAAACAGCACACTTCAGAAGCGAGACAAAAATAAGTCTCAAACATTCATACTTTCTCACTCAATTTGTGACATCAGGGAAATTGAGCAGGGTCATTCTGAGGCAGGAGAACCTAAGGGTATGTTCTGACTGCTGTGGAAATCTAGACCCAGGGAAATCATAGGTATGCTGAGAAGAGGATACGTGAACCTTGCCATAAGACAGGTGGCAAGAGCAGAAGAACACCGCCGGACAAAAGATGAAATTTCAAACAGAATTTCCATCAGAGCGGAGATCTTCATTCAGTAATGAGGAATACATTTATAGCAGAGCACAAAAGGTGTGGCAAAGTGAGAAAGGAATTATTTCAAGGCAGCTGTGCTGGATATAAACAGAACGTGAGCAAGAAGGTTTAGGGGGCTACATTGAATTATAGCAGACAGCGATGGCGAAAGGAATTGAGGTGACGGATGGTATCAAATAACCCAAATCATTCTTTTACGGAAGAATCGCTGGTTTATATTGAGAGTTGTCAACAGCTATGCATCTCATATCGTGGCAGTGGCCTTGGAAACCCTGCAAACTGAAAATGCATTTTTGAGTGATGTGGATATTAATGTTGCCAGAGGGCCAGATCTTCTGTGACTGGAATTGCGTTGAAAATTGATTTTAGGTGACACACTGCTCCACTAACTTGTAGCAGAAGCCACAGACACAGGCAAATTATGGTTTCCCTGCTTATATTGACTTGGCTGATTTCCACACTGCTCTGGTAACATTTGTGTCCAGAGAGCCAGCTCAAAAACAGATGTTTTGGGGCTTTTAGCAGAAAATGCCAAAATGGCAAATAAGCGAGTTCAAGATCAAATCAAACCTGAACCGTCCCTAGAAGTTTAAAAGCCTAAACTGTGGCTATTGTATTTTGGTCACATTATGAGAAGACAAGACTCACTGGGACTATGATTCTATGAAAAATTGCCGGCAGCTGGAAAAGAGGAAAACGTAACATAAGATGGATTGATTCAATCAAGGAAGCCACGGCCCTCAGTTTGCAAGACCTGAGGAAGGATGTTAATGACAGGACATTTTGGAGGTTATTAATTCATAGTGTCACCATAAGACATAAGTGAGTTGATGGCACTTAACACACACAACAGAAAACACAAATGGCACGTTCCTTTCCATTAATGCATGTAGGGTCATCTGTTTATGTCTGTTGGGCTGATCAGGAACAATTCTCCACTTTTCTTCTTCAAAATTTGCTGCCTGGTGGAAATAATAATAGTCATATAAATATATAATGTAATAACAGGAAATTATTTATGATGATGTCAGTACTTAGCTTTGGCTTTGGAGTATGCACCGTGTTTCACACAGATTAATTACTCCTTTTATTAACAAAATGCCATACTTAACCATTCTCAGAAACGCTGGGAGTTCCTTCTACCTCCTGGTTCTTGGTTTTTATTTCCTGCCATTGGCTCTCTTGGTCTGCTGCCAACAATCCAGGAACCTGTGAGGTCACAGTGCTCACTACCCCTTTTCTTATGGAGTTGATGTCATGTCATGTGACTTCCAGTCTTATGGAGTTGATGTCATGTGATTTCCAGTCATATATCAACTGGTTCCTGGGTTGTTAAAGTTAGGTCCTGGATCTAGAAAGTATGAAATCCACTACTGGGCTATCAATGCCAGTATTGTCTACTCCAACAACTGCTAGGGTCTAAGAGGAAGGTCTTTTAATTAGAGATGCCTAGTCTGAACCTGGGACTTCCTGCGTGCAAAGCCAGTGCTCTACCACTGAGCCACTGCCTTTCCCCAACAGGGAATGCAACCAGCCCTGAATTAACCATTAAGCAAAATAAGCACATGCTTAGGTCCTGAAGTAAAAAGAGCCCCGTAGAGTTTTTTCCAATGCCGGATATACTGAGGACCGTGGTACAGTGTTGCAGCTCTACCAGGGCCCATAAAAAGCCACACACACACTGCAATAAATGAAAACAAAAAATAATATAATTATAGTATTGAAAAAGGTTAATATATTTTAATCATGGGAATACAAGAAAATTGGAATCTGGCAATTGCCATATGGTCCACAGAGCTGGAGCAATCTCGGCTCACTTTAGAACATGTTCAATAAGAGTGATGTCACTTGTGAGTGAAGCGGGCAAGCGATGCTCAGGCGGCATGCCAGAACGCACGTGCTAACATTGTAAGTAAAGGTGGACACACACTGGGTCAAATCTGAGCAGCCAGTATCATCCAGTACAAATAAAGTTATAAGTATAAATAAAGTTATAAGTAAGCAACAGTAAACATTATTTTGCATCTTTGATTTGTGTAAGTTAGAATGCTGCGAATCTCCAAGGCAAGAAAGCAATGGAATAACAGGTGTTTTGTTTCATACAAATAATGTTTGTTCATTCATTAGACGATGATAGATAGATGGATGGATGGATGGATGGATGGATGGATGGATGGATGGATGGATGGATGGATGGATGGATGGATGGATGGATGGATGGATGGATGGATGGATGGATGGATGGATGGATGGATGGATGGATAGATGGATAGATAGATAGATGGATAGATGGATAGATGGATAGATGGATAGATAGATAGATAGATAGATAGATAGATAGATAGATAGATAGATAGATAGATAGATAGATAGATAGATAGATAGATAGATAGATAGATAGTTTTTTCCCAATGCTGGGTAGACTGAGGATATATTATATATGTAAAATCTTTTCAGGGCTGAGGGCCGCTAAGGGCCTTAATCTAGCCCTGGATGCAATGCTGATATGACAGAATGGAAACCATAAATGCAACTGAAATCACAAATGCAATAGATCCAGCTTAGTTGGATTCAAGTATGACAAAAGGGAGCCTGGTTATATCTTGCCTTCCCTAAGTTGACATCGTCTTTGGCAATTTTAAGTTGGAATGGAGAGGGCTAATAGTAGGAACTGGACACAAAGGTGGTGGAGGGATCTCTGGTTTCTTCCTGCTGTCCCTCTTACAGACTCATGGCAGCTGGTAGGTGGAGGGAGAGCAGGAACTTCTTCCTTCTTTCCTTCCTTGAGTTGCCAACCTCCAGGTAAGGCCTGCAGATCTCCTCAAATTACAACTCATCTCCAGACCACAGAGATCAGTTTCCATGGAGAAAATAGCTTGTTTGGAGAGTGAGTTGTATGGCAATATATCCCGCGAAGGTCTCTCTCATCTCCAAAATTCTGCCCTCTTCTATTTCAAAGAGTTTCACAACCTGAGTTGGCAACCTTATTTTCCCTTTGATGGTCTCATACATTTAGAAGCTGGAGGAAGTATCAGAACTGGATCCAGACATAATGGAGAGGAATCTGTCTCCTTCCTGTATCCCCTCCTTTGATAGCCCCAAACATAATTTAGCCAACAAGAATAGCACCTTCAGACACCTCCTGCTGTACACAGTTTGATTTGATTTACTTCTTCCGTCCACAAAATAGACCAATACTTTTGGCTCGCTTTTGTTTGCTTAACAATGTTTCTACTTGCAGGGGTTAAGCACCTGAAAAACCAGACTGACTCTGCATTCCCAGAAGAAGATGAAGGGGTAAACGAAAGAGATGAAGAATGGAGCCCCTAACTGGTGTTGAAAGTCTATGGGAGGACCTCTCTCATTAATAACTGAACTGCTAACCTCTCAATACTTACCATGGAACTCTGATGCTTCATGTTCCTGACCCAAAACAGTCTTCACCTCAGTACCCAACAGCAGGAAATATTACATGGTGGAATAAACAGCATTTTGCTGTACTGGCCTGTGATACCTTATAACTGGGGGGAGGGGAATAATCTTTTCTTTCACAGCTGTTTTCCTTCTTGTTTTTAATGACTTCTGAAGTGTAGTTTGCAAACGTGTTAGGTCTTCTCTCTTTAGTGCTGCCATGTCTGAAACTCTGAACGCAGTCTAAGATCAATTGTAAATAGTACAGATTTGAACGCTGCAAAATAAAGACAAGCTACATTTAGACAAGATGGTGGTTTTTTTTGCATAGTCCTTCGACCTGACTGGATAGCATTGTACCCCACTGAGGCCCCTGGCCTCTCCAGGTGCCATCCCCAAATCTCTAGGAGTCTCCAATCTGAATCGGGCAACCTCACCCTACCCCTCCCCACATTCCCTCCACAAAGGAGGTCTTAGTGCAGGTAAAATTATCGCCAACCAGCATGCTTTATTTTGAAAGACCCGCAGCCATTTTATCCTGCACTTCTGACATTTTGATCAAAAAGCCTGGAAAGAGTGCTAAAATAGCAGCTCTGAATCTTTTGACAGCTAACAGAAAAACAAGTGGGGACTCGCAAGAAACTTGCAGGAACAAAAATCCCATTCCCCACCCCTTGCCTTGCTTCCTCCCTTCATCTGGCCCACTTTCTCTGCAGGCCTCCCTCTGTCCCCAGCCCAGTTCTCGGTGGCTTGCCTAGAGTGGACTGGTGAACATGTTAAGGCTTCCCTCCTCACATCCCCACTCTCAGCTTCTTGCCCAAAGGAGTCCAGTTGGGCACATTGAGGCTCCTCCCACTGGCAGCTCCCCCAGAGTCATGCCGAGGCTTCCCTTCCCCCTCCCCCCTTTCAGCAGCTCACCCAACCACTTTGGCAGATGTACCAAGGCCTCCCTTCCTCCCCCTTCCTTTTCCTCTTTCTCTCAGCAACTCTCCCGGACTGCTCCAGATAGGCATGTCGAGGCCCTCACTGGAAGCCGCCGAGGCAACTGCTGAGCCCAGCGTGGCTACCAGACTGTACTCGCAGCCTAAGGTAAGTGTGTTCTCTGCACTTGCATAGAGAGCACTTTTTTTATTTGGGTAGGAATTTAAAACCATGCATTTTTAAGTGTTCTGATTTGTTTTTTAAGTGTTCTGGGTAAGTATGCCCCCATCTGTGGATTTGAGAGTCTGCAGATAAGAGTTGGGAATTAGATCTATGGACAATAAAAAATTTCTACACTGCAAACACTTCATCTATGGCCCAAATCTTCAGCCGTCAGTTTTCTTTCTAGTAGTAATTTGTGGGAAATCTTTAGTTCCTAAAAGAGGTCAAAAGCTATATAATGACCGAGTGGAATGGTTGGTAAAAAGCAAGTCTGGGAACAGAAGAATCAAGTGGCAGTTGGCCCTGGTCAGGCCTGTGCCTCTCTGTCTTGTTTCTTATTCTGAGGCAACTAGATATAAATTTAATTTATGTTAAATATTTATATCTTGCCTGTCTGGAGGATTACTACTCAGGTGGCTAAAAGCAGTATAAAAATGGTGCAAGGAAAATTTGTCTAACATAAATTAATGAGAGAAATAACAGCAATGAATCATTATTGAAGCCCTCTTAATACGCTGTTAGCAGTTTTGACTACTTGCTAATCTGTTTATCACCAACAGTGCAACCCTATGCAGAATTGCTCCAGTTTAAACACATTGAAACAAATGGGCTCAGACTGAAGTAACTCTCCTTAGGATTGCATTGCAAAATCCTCTGAAACAACTGGGATTAGAGGAGACACCTGTTTTCTTCCCAATGTTCCCCCTAACAGCAACCACTGGGCCTCAAGAAATGGATGAAAAGCCAAGCAACATGGGTGGTTGAACTTGAGAAGGAGAATGTGGATTAAATTCTTCCAATGGAAACTCCTCCAAATTCCTCCAATTGAAATTTCATTCCTCCAAGTGAAACTTCGTTCTCCAATTGATGTAGGCCCTTGCATTTATTGCATGGGTTTTCATCCATGTGGGTCTCCAAAACCGTAACAGACAACTGCTGGGGGAAGTAAGAGTTGGGAGACCGTCCAAAGACAGTCCAACTCACCAGGACTTCTAACTATCATGGCACAGATTCCATTGCCAGGTTTTCACTGGCAGGCAGAAAGCAAACAGTAATAGAGTAAGTTAAGTTTTCCTCAAAGAATCATTCCATAACTGGGACACCATCAGCATCTAGACTCAAGCTCTTGAACCACCAACTCAGTTACTTATTGATGTAGCAGAGCAGGGTTTGTGGGAAAGTTGTGGCAAGGAATTTCCATGGGAAATGAACCACGTACTTAAACCTGTATCCACAGAAATGACAGAAGTTGCTAACCATGCAGTACTGAGAGGTCTACTTGGGAGTAAATCCTACTGGGTTCGATAGGATTCGCTCCATAGGATTGTAGCTTGAAATGCTTATCTTTGGCTGGATTGTATCTGCTTCCTTTTTTTGTGCTCCCTTTTTAAACAATAAAGTGTAGTTTAAAAGTTGTCTTAGCAAGGAACTAGAGATGCTGGTTTCTTATTACACGTTCCCTAAAGCATCCCCCTCAATACTCTTGTGCCTTTCTAATCATGCTAATTATACAACCATATGTCGATCTCATCTTTCTTTTCCTGTTCTAATGGGAAACCGATTCCCCTCCTCTGAATATGTCATTTGTTTATTGCATTTATCAAGGGGTTCTACATTATAGGGGCCTTTTAATTGCTTTTTTGAAACACTCAGAAATTGATTAAAAATTGACATGGAGGTCAATAATAATAAATAAAAATGCTATCTGGATGGCAGGTGGATGTCTGTTATTATTATCATCATCACCATCATCTTTTGCTGCAACTTTCATGCTTATTGTACAATGCAGTCATTCACACAGGAATATAGGAATTCACATAGGAATTCAAACAGGAAAATTCACACATATATCTGATAGGCCAAAGGCTGGTGCCTTAGGTTATACATCTCCAAGTTTCTAGGTAATCGATTAGAGCAAGGACAATCTTTTAAGTAAAACGGAGCACTGCCATTTAGTTGGGTTTCTGTAAAGGAAGCAGGGGGACATCTGGCTTTGGCTAACTGATGGTGAAAGATGTTCTCATCTTACATGGGTCCATACTAAATGTAGCACTTTACTGAGTTTAAATCAATCATTTTGAAATCCCCCTCCCCCCGCCCGCTCCCGGATGGCTGTTAGTGAGAAATTGGGGTATAAAATGTCTAGAAATATGGGTGTTCAAAATAATATTCTTACTCAGTCTAATCCATACTGTTGTAAAGGGCAAGGAATAAATCTAAACAAACAAACAAACATAGGCACTTTTGTTTTGAATTATGGCTGTTTCTCATGGCAGAGAAACAGGTGTGGAGTGATTGCTTCAGGGGGTGATCCACAAGACTGGGGTTCTCCTAGGATTATGAGTGATCTCCAAATAATAGAGATCAGTTTACCTGGAGAAAATGGCCATTTCGGAAAGTGGATTCCGTGGCATTATTGAAGTCCCTTCCCAAACCTCGGTCCTACTCAGGCTCCGGCTCCACCCTCCAAATCATGTGTTTTCCAATCGGCAGCTGGCAGCACTTATCAGAACACTCTTTGCTACATTGTGGCTCAGAAGCAGAACAAATATGATCCATGTAGTTCTGAAAGAAAGAAAGAAAGAAAGAAAGAAAGAAAGAAAGAAAGAAAGAAAGAAAGAAAGAAAGAAAGAAAGAAAGAAAGAAAGAAAGGTGGTACATGCTTTCAACCTGCTGACAATGTGTCCATGTTTCCAGTGTCACTAGTTTGTAGGACTTCTGGCTGATAATTGGATATTTGATTGGCTGTGCAGATTTTTAAAGAAATGTTGCTTTGGCAGTAGCCGTCACCACAGTACAAGGATCTATACTGCATTATTAAAGTTAAGCTGTGGCAGTCTTTTCCTGGCTGGCTCCTCCTCCCTCGGCAATCATTTTGTGACAAAAAAATGTTGTTGCATCCACTATACCATGTCAGAGCTCCAAATGTGCCTGCAGGGCCTATTCAGTTCTGCCTTATTTGCTGATTTATTTCCAAGTCCAACACAAAGGGCTGGTTCTTACCTTTAAGTCCTCCATGGATCAGGACACACATATCTACATGAAGTTCTCTCCCAGTATCAGCCCATGCTAGAGATCCATTCCTTGGGCAAACACCTACTGGTTATTCCCTCTTGAAAGGTGGTTGGGGCTGGCCTCTGGTAGCTCTGCTTTTGTACTGGTTCCTCCAGTTCTATCAATTAGCCTTCCAGAGACTGTTGGGAATGTTTCCTTATTGCTGTGTTCCTGCATGTTGTGCAAACAGAGTTCTTCAGAAGGGCTTTGGACGCTACCAGTGATGTAGATGCCATGGGACAGGGTGGGGACAGTCACCCCGGGTGGACACCATTGGGGTCACGTGGGGGGCAGAAAATTACCCCACACCCCTCCTCCTTCCTCCCTTGCCTCGATTTCAACTTCAACTGACCTTTATTAGGCATATCACTAAAAAATAAAACGGAATATAAGTGGAAATCTGACCAGGTCTTAAAAGAAGACTTAAAGTCTGGACAAATTGCTTAAGGCTGAGAAGGGTGATAAAGCTTCCATTATGTCCCAGACTAGAGCACTTCTAACAAAAATTCAGCGATTTTTCCAGTTATCCCACCATCGCTGTTATTCAACAGGTGAATAGTCTTTATATGCTCAGAACAATTTATTTTCCCCCCTAGAGCTGGGACAAGTAGGGAAAGACTAGATCCCTACTGGATATGTAATGCTGCTACGTTCTACTAAGTTTTAAGTTATGTATTTTAATTAATTTAATTTATTAAGTATTTATTGTATCTTATTGTTCTAGTTGTTCTGTTGTACACCGCCCAGCGCCATTATTATTATTATTATTATTATTATTATTATTATTATTATTATTATTATTATTATTATTATTATTATTATTATTATTATTATTATTATTATTATTATTAACAGCAACAACAACAACAACAACAATAGATAACGCATACCTCGGACAAGTAAATATAATATGCTGAAAGGTCTCAACCATATCCTGACAGTATGCACGGGTTCTGTCTTAAAGCAGAATATTCAACTGTTGGCCTGTAAGAACGGCAGAGGGGAATACACTACATCTAGCTCAAGTAATGATCCATTTCTGTCTGGTCTCCCACAGTTGGGATAGATATTTAGGTGTGAGGCTAATTTCAGGATAGATTCCAAAGTGCAAAGGGGAACAAGATGTCCTGGCTGCACTCAGCAGCAACTGGTATTCCTGGTCCAATAGCCTCCTTTTCAGGGATAGCCAGATTTCATTTGCAGATTGCATAAAGAAGGCTTCTAAGGAGAGACCCAGAGAGGTTGTTTCGGCCTCTATAATATTCCACCTTTCGAAAGATTGCAGTTCAGAGAGGGCTAAATTGGTGAGGCTTTCAATGAGTCCTGTTTCTTTGGCACAAACAAAAGCTTCTCCCTCTGCAGACTGCAGAACTCAACTTTAGTGGCTTTCAGCGCTTTGGGGTTGATAGAGCTCCCCCCACCCTGATGGGCACTCAAATCTATCCCGAAGATATGCCCATTGTACTTCAGGATTTATATGCAGTGCTCTTTAAAAAAAACCATAAGATGATGGGGGATCAAATTGAGGTGCCTCAGCTGAGCGGCAGAAAAGTTTTTTTCTGTCTGGGTTCACTGAGCACTCAAAAAGTTTTTTCCTGTGCCTGGGTTCTTAGGGGTTGGGCCAGATTGCTAAACTGACTAAACCACTTTCCATATTTTTAATTTAATTTTTTAAATTATTCTTAAACAGTGCAATACAATTTATATTAATGTTATAAGAAAACAGAATTTTTGTTACAATTCAATACATAACCATTTCTCACATGTATCTATAAATGTTTGTACGAAAAAAGAGAAAACATGAAACAAGTTACAATTTCTGATTCAATAGTGAAAAAACAGAATTTTTTTATCAAAAAAAGAGAAAGAAAAAGAAAAAAGGAGGCGAGGAACAGAAAAAATCTATAAAAGTTATACACTACATATAAAGTGACATAAAGTAAAATATTTCCTCTTCGCTTTCTAATTAAAATATAATCTTTTGTTCTTTGTTTACATTTCTCATCTTCAATGTCTTTCCATTTTTTGAGCACACAAAAGGTTTCTCCCCTGTGTGGATCTTTCGATGCTGCTGAACAGCACTCCTCTGACTGAATCTCTTTCCACATTCCAAGCGCATATCAGGGGTCTTCTCTGTGTTCTTTGATGTTTTTGAAGAGCACCACTCTGATTGAGTTTCCTTTCACTCTCAGATCACTCTAAAGGTCTCTCATTTGTGTGAATTCTTTGATGCTGTTGAAGATTGCTACTCCGACTGAATCTCTTTCCACACTCTGGGCATTCAAAGGGTCTCTCATTTGTGTGAACTCTTTGATGTCGTTGAAGAGTGCTACTCTGACTGAATCTCTTTCCACACTCAAAACATTCAAAAGGTCTCTCATTTGTGTGAGTTCTTTGATGCCGTTGAAGAGTGCTACTATGACTGAATCGTTTTCCACACTCAAAACATTCAAAAGGTCTCTCCTTTGTGTGAGTTTTTTGATGCTGTTGAAGAGTGCTACTCCGACTGAATCTCTTTCCACACTCGAAACATTCAAAAGGTCTCTCCTTTGTGTGAGTTTTTTGATGCCGTTGAAGATTGCTACTCCGACTGAATCTCTTTCCACACTCGAGACATTCAAAAGGTCTCTCATTTGTGTGAATTCTTTGATGCTCTTGAAGACGGCTACTCCGATTGAATCTCTTTCCACACTCGAAACATTCAAAAGGTCTCTCATTTGTGTGAGTTTTTTTATGATGTTCAAGATCGCCACTGTCAATGAATCTCTTTCCACACTCTGAGCACTGAAAAGTCCTCTCATCTGTGTGAGTTCTTTGATGCCGTTGAAGATGGCTCCTGTCACTGAATCTCTTTCCACACTTTGAGCATTCAAAAGGTCTCTCATTTGTGTGAATACTTTGATGCCGTTGAAGAGTGCTACTCTGACTGAATCTCTTTCCACACTCGAAACATTCAAAAGGTCTCTCCTTTGTGTGAGTTGTTTGATGCCGTTGAAGAGTGCTACTATGACTGAATCGTTTTCCACACTCGAAACATTCAAAAGGTCTCTCCTTTGTGTGAGTTCTTTGATGCCGTTGAAGAGAGCTCCTGTCATTGAATCTCTTTCGACATTCTGAGCATTCAAATGGTCTCTCCTTAGTGTGAATACTTTGATGCTGTTGAAGAGTGCCATTCTGACTGAATCTCTTTCCACACTCGAAACATTCAAAAGGTCTCTCCTTTGTGTGAGTTCTTTGATGCCGTTGAAGAGTGCCACTTTGACTGAATCTCTTTCCACACTCTGAGCACTGAAAAGGTCTCTCATTTGTGTGAGTTGTTTGATGCCATTGAAGAGTGCTACTATGACTGAATCGCTTTCCACACTCGAAACATTCAAAAGGTTTCTCTCCTGTGTGGGTTCTTTGGTGCACAAGGAGCTTTGATCTGCAGCTGAAGACCTTTCCACATTGATAGCATTTTTGTGCTCTCATTATACTGTGTTTTGGAATATGTATATTACCCTTTCTTCTACCAGAAAAGGTCATTTTCCTCTCTAAACACATTAACGCCTTCTTTCCTGAATGAGTCCTTTGGTGTTGAAAAAAATCTGACTTTTGTGAAAAGCTCTTGCCACAGTCTGAGGAAGTAGAAGGTTTCTCTCCTTGATGTGTTCTTTGATGCCTCAGGAGCTTTGCTCTGCAAATGAAAATCATGCCACACTCCAAACATTGATGGGTCTTCTTTCCACTGTGTATTTGCAAATGAATTGCATATTGGCTGTGATCTGAGAAGTTCCTTCTACATTCCAAACACTTATATGTTTCCTCTAGTGTGTGGATTACTTCATGGCAATCCTGTCCTTGGCCGGAAATGGATTCATCCCTCTTCTCAGCCATGTGACTTCCTGTCTGCTTTTCCAGTTTGCTTTGATTCCTGAAGTTTCCTTTCAAATCTCCATTCTTCACTTGCTCATTGACCTCAATCAACTGCTCATCTCTTACTGGAATAAAAAGAGGGATCCTGTTAGCACCTTAAAGTTACATCCACAGACAAAACACTTCAGTGGCTTTTTTGCTGCTGTATGTTATAGTGTACATTCATATACAATTTAAAAAGACATGAAAACCCGGTGCATCAGAACGGTTTGGTTTGCAAAGTAATGATTTATACGCTTTCTCACCTGAGTCAATTCTTAGATGTGAAGAAAGGGCTGATTTCTGACTGGAGGTCTTTGCGCATTTCATGCAATCGTTCAGTTTCTCTCTAGACAGAATTTGCCTCTCGGAAATAACACTGATGTTCTTACTGAAGGTCTTTCTAAAGGCCATGTTTTCATTTTGCCTGGAGAGGTGTCTCTGGTTTACATGGATGCCTTCATTCTTTTTTGTTGTGGTTGATCTCACTTCTTGCACTAGGACTTCACAAAAGCCTCCTCCTTGGGACAGAATGGGCTTGTCCCTTCTCTGGTCTGCATGGCTTCCCTCCTGACTCTGTGGCCTGTCTTCATCCTCAGACTTTCCTCTGGAATCTTGATCCTTGGCTTTTCCCACAGAGAATCCCTCGAATCCTCCAACTATCTCATCTATTTGTGCTGATGGAAGAAAGAAAAAGGTCCAGTCAGCACTAGGCAAGAAGCCAACCCACCCATCAGGGACTGCCAATTAATGAATGAATGTTTCCTTTATCAGAACTTTTCCTCACAACTGAGCTGCTGGTCACACCTTATCCCAGAGGGCAAAGTGGCAAGGAAACATTCCTCCACCATTCACATTTGACTTGCCACACTGCTCAGGTATTGATGATTAATCTCTGTTATTGAATCTCTGTTATTGATGATTAAAGAGGACAAGTAGAAGAAAAAATTTTATTCCCCATTTTTCTCAACCCTAATGAGCCTCAAAGTAGCTTACAAATCATATTCCTTTCCTTGCTCGATGTGGAGAAATGTCTCCTTCCCCCCTCCCTTTTCTTTTCCTTGCCGCCTCCCCTTCTCCAATCAGGCACCATAGACCTGGAGAACAATATCAGGAAGTACTGCCTGACCTAGGGGAAAATGATATCTTGACCCAGCCTGACCTGGTCAAAGGAGGGTGGGTCTGGGGATCTGATAAATTGCTGGAGTGGAGGGGCGAGCGCTCTCTTCTCTACTTCCTTCTGCTGGAGCACAGACCTCATGCCTGAGCTGTGGAAGGCAGCAGTCATTTTCTGGGCCATGTGTTCAACCAGGTAATGTGAGTTCTTTGCAAATTGCAACATTTTAAGCTTTAAGGACCTACCCTGCTTCTCTTAGGTAGAGTATGTATTAGCAATAGGGACAGAGGATTTGTGTTTATATCGCCTTTTCTTTGGAAAACCTTGCTAAATCTAGTGCTGTGCTAAAACATATGCAGTGGTGGCAAACCTATGGCACTCCAGATGTTCATGGACAACAATTCCCATCAGCCCCTACCAGCATGATCAATTGGCCATGCTGGCAGGGGCTGATGGGAATTGTATTCCATGAACATCTGGAGTGCCATAGGTTCGCCACCATGGACATATGGTAATCATTTTCTTTTTAATAAATACTTTTTAAACCTTAGATGTGGAGGACAGTTCTCTGTAGCACTTATGCTCCTACTGTCTTGGACACACTATTTAAACAGGAGATAGAGGAAGGCTGAGCAGCTTTTCCTCCAGGATCTCCAGTCTACCCTGTGGAACCCAGGAGAGGGGAACCAAGGAGAAACTGAGGCCGAGACCTTGCAGTTGGAAAGGAAGCTTGAAAATCCTGATCTTCCCCAGCGGGCAGTCCTCAAATGATCGGGTGGTGGCAGCATACCCAGAGAGAAAGGAGGATACGTGTTTCCTGGAGCACCAAGAAAAAAGTGTTTTACCTGGCTCAGGTGCGTTACCTGAGGGAGGGGAGGTGTGGAAAACATGCTCACATACATGAGCGATGGCGTGTGCAAGTTTGGGGGCATTCGGTCCAGGCGTTTCGGTGTTAGGGCGTGACTAACAAACTCACTGTTAGCTTTATATATATAGATGTAATAAATGGTTATGTATTGAATTGTAACAAAAATTCTGTTTTCTTATAACGTTAATATAAATTGTATTGCACTGTTTAAGAACAATTTTAAAAATTAAATTAAAAAATAATATAGATTCAAGGAATTTAGGCTGGCTGGCCCCTCCCTCCTCTCCCATGCATGCCACCCCTCACTCTCTCCCCTCCCTCACTTCTCTTCCCTTGCATGGCACCCCTCCCCCTACCTCCCTTTCCTCTCCCTCTGCTAGGGTGGGTAGGTCATATCCAGATGCTGGGTCCCCTCCCTTGCATGCCACCCCTCACTCTCTGTCCCCTCCGTCCCTTCCCTCTCCCTCCGCTGAATGTGTATGAGAGTAGGTGTGTTGTGTGGTAGTAGTGGGTGAGGCACAGAGAGTGAAAGGTACCTTCATGTGAGGGGGGGAACCCCACTTGACGTCTCACACAGCAACGTGTGTATGTGTTTCACTTCCACTTGAGTTATTACCTATATACTGTTTTCATTCCTCATATCTGGCCATCTGAGTGGACATTCTAAAGGCACGAACATTCTAAGGGTGACAGTTACACACAGGCAGCTTCATGTCCTTCACCATGAAGCACCAGGAAAAAGTGTTTTACCTGGCTCAGGTGCATTACCTGAGGGAGGGGAGGTGAGGAAAATATGCTCACATACATGAGCGGCAGTGTGTGTAAGTTTGGGGGCATTCGGTCCAGGCGTTTTGGCATTAGGGCGTGACTAACAAACTCACTGTTAGCTTTTTATATATAGATAGATAAAACCGGAAATACTGAACATTCCAGGTACATCCCCATCGCTGTAGTTGAAAATAAACATAGAAGACTTCCTGTAAAAGAATGTGTCTGTCCTTGTGGAGATGGGAATATTGAGTCATTGGGGCATATTCTCCTTGATTGTAAACTTTATAACAATATTAGAGAATCATTGTGGAACAATATCATTGCATACTTCCAAGGGAGAGATAGGAGTATTCTCTCTCATTTTGGTGGATAAGAATCATAAAATTACTGTCAAGGTTGCCAAATTTGAATGGGAAATATATATCAAGAAAGCTGCTAGAAATTATATTTATGGTTTAATTTTTTTGGTAATACGGAAATATATATACAAGGTTTTAATATTATTAAGTTCATGATCGATCTTAAATCTATGAGCGATGCATAATAAAATTGTATTTTTTAGATATTTTAATTTAAAAACAACCATAAAAGGTCTATTAGTATATTAAGATGACTAAAGAAATGCTGGATATGTGAAGGATGATGTTCTGTTTTGGTGTTTTGATTTATTTTATGTTTATTCCTTTTAAAGATCTGAATAATATCTGAGGCTATATTCATGCACCCATACATATTACTGACTTGGTTGGTTTATAATAGCAGAGGGTATATCAAAAGTATATATAAGTATTTTATCGACGAAGTAATGTATATAATTTTTTTAATGCTGGTCTATGACCGTTATAAATCATTCATTCAGTCACAACACTGCCCTCTGTTGTCCTGGGCAAACCAGGTGGCTTGAGTCGCTCTACTTGGTCATGCTGAATATTGCTTTCGCTGCCATCTCACCACCTCGAGGCCTCCAAAAGGAAGCAAGTAATGGACCAGGCGTCAATACAATGTATTGCTGTTCAGGATTTTGATTCAGGCCTCATCCCAAAGGTAGAAATGTACACCTATGAAAGTTCCTTACCCAGAGAGGCCACACTCTCGTAGTTGTCCAGCATCACGCCCTCGTAGAGAGCTCTTTGGTCTGGATCCAGCAATGCCCACTCTGCCTCTCTGAAATACACGGCCACCTCTCCAAAGGAAACCAGAGACTGAAAGAAAAAGCAGATTCCCCCATCAGAGGTCGTGTCAGGCAGAGACAGGATGCTGAAAAGGGGCATTCTGGGAGGCTGCATTATGGAGAGCTCAGATTAAGTATCAGGAGTGGCATTTACAGCCTCTTGCCCCTCAGCACCAACTGCAGGAGAAAATCTTGCCTGAGAATGGGAGGGGGAACCAGGCTGTCCCTTGCTCATCTCTCCTACCTGGACTGGAGATGCAGCAGCTGTTTTCACACCTCCACAAGCAGAAGGAATCAATGCTCTCTCTTCACTGTCTGTGGGGGAGGGAAAAATGGAAGAAAAAGTATTAGCTCCCACTTCCTATGCTGTTTGCTGCATAAATCATTCTTTATGCACCCCTGTTCCTAGGGCTGTGAAACCTTGCTCCATGTACGCTCAAAAAGATCTGTAAAACTTTCTGATAAGTTGTGGTAGGGGTTCTGCTTATTCACAACACTGAAGAGCTTGGTAGAGATTTTTTCTGCGGAGCCACCTTGAGTCCCTCTAAATAAAGAAGGAGCGATGTGAATATTGTAACCCACGTTACAATATTGTAACCCTTTTATGGGCATCACAAATGCTGAACAACGAGTGTCACATGTTATGTGAAGAAGCATTTTACTTTTTTTCCTGATCAGAACTCTACACATAAAATTCACTGGGTGTTCCAATCCCGTCCTGGAACAATGAGTCCTTACCGTGTAAGATGGCATTTTGGGCAAGTTCCTGGTCATGCTGCCCTTCCTCCAACGGAGCTCTTTCCCTCTCAGAGAACGTAGTTTTGATCTTCATGGGTGCACCCCACCCCTGAAGTAACAGCGAGGGAGACAGGTAAGTGACAGAATGGAAGACACTGAGAAATGCATCCTGCCCCAATCCCAGACTCTGCACCTATCCATTAGCAGACCTAGTAGGGTTTTCCTTCAACCCTGGGGAATTATCTGGAGGGATGAGAAATTCCCTAGAAGAAGCGGAAAGAAAAGCCCTCACCTGTTCTGCCTGCCTCTTCTCCTCGGCTTGACTCAGGAGGAAGCCCTCTGCCAGGGCCACCGCTTGGGAACTGGTCTCCGGACCGCACCCTCTAACCCAGTGCTGCATTTCTGGGGGCAGGATGGTCAGGAACTGCTCCAGGATCACCAGGTCCAGGATCTGCTTCTTGGAGTGCCTCTCTGGCTTCAACCACTGGTTGCAAAGTCCATGCAGCTGGCTGAAAACTTCTCGGGGCACATCAGCGTCATGGTAGCTGTACTGCCGGAAATGTCGGCAAAGTACTTCTACGTTCAGGGGCTCTTGATTCCAGATCTCCAGCACAGCTCTCTCCCGGAATTCAACACCACTCCCAGCTTGGATGGGACAGGGGCCTTTCCTTGCTCTCTTGCCACGTCCCATTCCTTCTAGGTCCTGTTCTTCCATCTCCTTCTTCCACTCAGCCGCCTTCGACTCTGAAAAGATGCCTTTCTCGGTTGGCTATGAAAAAAGGCTTCTCCCAGGCAGATGTGGGGCACAGAGACACAAGCAAAGTAAAATAAAGAGGTAATGCTGATGTACAAACAGGATCACAACAGAAGTGCTCCTTGGAGCTTGTATTTCTGGCTCTTGAAAGAGGTTAGTTTAGATTTAGGGCCCGTCCTAGGGGCTTTGGATTTGTCAGGAGATATGCCCACCCAAATCCACAATGGTCTCCTCCTACTACCATGTTTCCCCGAATATAAGACAGTGTCTTATATTAATTTTTGCTCCCAAAGATGCGCTATGTCTTATTTTCAGGAGATGTCTTATTTTTCTGTGTTCTGTTCATCGGGCATGCTTCCAAACAAAAACTTTGCTATGTCTTACTTTCAGGGGATGCCTTATATTTCGCACTTCAGCAAAACCTTTACTATGTCTTATTTTTCGGGGATGTCTTATATTAGGGGAAACAGGGTATAGTGCACATGTAAATCTGACACTGGCACCCAACGGCTGCTGGGATGAACAGGCGTGGCATGCAAGGAAAAAGCCGGGTGCCCCCCCCCCCCACATAACAAAACAGCGTGCAAGGGAGGGGAGGGGCCTGGCATCTGGACATAGCCCACCCACCCTAGTGGAGGGAGGGAGGCAGAGGGTGCCATGCAAGGGAAGAGGAGTGACGGAGGAGAGTGAGTGAGTGAGGAGTGGCATGTAAGAGAGGGGAAGGAGGGGCCCTGGCATCTTGACATGGGCCCACCCACCATAGCAAGGGGAGGGGAGGGAATGGGAAGGGTGGCATGCAAGGGAAGGGGAGTGGGGGGAGTGAGGGAGGGATGGCATGCAAGGGAAGGGGGAGGGAGGGGCTGCTGGGATGAACAGGAGGTAAAGTGGCAATGAACCCTTCTGAATAGACAAGACTGCACACTTCAGGTTGGAAATTTGGGATGGAACCAGGGTGCTAGCAACTCAAGGGGTTTGGGAGATTCCCTTACAGTCTCCTAAGTCAAGGAGCAAGGAATTCCCAATTCCTCAAGCCAGAGGAATTGCAGAGAGCTAGAGCAGACTTTCCAGCTAATAAGCCAAAGCCAGTAAGGATTAAACAAAGTTTATTCAAAACCAGCAGAGTTTGTCAGCACCAGGAGAGCCGTGGCTCAACTGGCCCAAGACCGGGGTTGATAAGAGGTTTCAGCAGAGTACATCAAAGGGAGAAAGCATCTACACTTCAAAAGACTTATGATTACGTCAAATACATCAAGTATCCCAAATGTTCACAAACAGGCAAAGTGTTCTCACAACAAAGAAACACAATATTAGCATTTTACACCCTTGCATTCCTGATGGCAGCATTCCTTAGGGTACTTTGCATTTCAGATTGCCAGACAGAGAAGTTTATTGCAAATACTTTGTGAATTACTTGCTTATCAAAGGGGAATCTTCTAGGTGTGATTTACAGACAAAGGGGCACTGGCATTCCTGCCTAGGGACAGGGGGAATAAACCCCATGTTCCTCTCGGCGCCCCATTTCCGGGTCACGTGGCCAACATTTCCCATATGGTGGTCGTTTGTGTCTTTTTAAATTTTAAGTGTTTTTTCATCTGCTCCGTCGTCAGGGGGCGCATTTTTAAGGCAATAGCGGCACCAGGGTAAATTTCAGGGTACCCAGTCCAGAGACTTGTTCCTGATGATATCACCCAAATTTGGTGATGTTTGGTTCGGGGCAGCAAAGTTATGGACGCCCAAATGGAATGCCCCCATCCCCATTGTTTTCAATGGGAGCTAACCTGAGATGGGGGCTACCCATCTGAGGGACCATAACTTTGGCCCCCCTGAACATGAGACTTCACCAGTAAACTTGGGTGGGCATCATAATAATAGTTTAACAGATGATACTCCTCAGTAAAATGTGGTGTCACTAGCTTTAAAAAATACCCCTTCCAGGCACCCCAAGAAATTTTGCCCAGGATTCTTTGTTTTGTGCAAAGTGACTTTGCTCCATTGTAGCCAATGGGGAATTTCTGGAGTGTGTAGGCAGGCTTCGCACATTTTTGAAGATAGAGGCACCAGACTTTCAGGGTGGTTCTCCAGGAGGGCCTCCTCCTGGTAATAGGGGCATCCAGGTTTGGAGACCTTTGCTTCTGGAGTTCAATTTATGGGCCCCCAAAAGGCTTATTTTGTTCTCCCCGCCCTGTACACATGAAAGCCTGTGAGCGGAGTTCTCTTCAGAACTCCTCTTCAACCCCTCACCCTCGCTTCCAAAAGCAAAGCCTCACCAAGCTTGGGTGCTATTACTCAAAAAACCTCTTGGAGCCACCCTTTGAAAGTCTGGCTCTCTATCTTCAAAAAAATGTGCAGCCTTGCCCTCAGAAATTCCCTGCCATTAGCTACTACAATGAAGCTAAAGTCACTACAAAAACAAAAGAATCTTTTGGGCAAATTTCTTTGGGTGCCTGGAAGGGGATCGATTTTTAAAGCTAGTGACACCAAAAATTTCAGGGTATCATCTGTTAACTATTCTATAGATTCCACCCAAGTTTAGTAGTGAAGTTATGTTCAGGTGGGACCAAAGTTATGGTCCCTCGAAATGGGTAGCCCCCATCTTCAGGGTTGTAGCTCCCTATTGGAAACAATAATGGGGATGGGGGGCATTCCATTTGGGCTGTCCATAACTTTGCTGCCCCTGAACCAAAACATCGCCAAAATCACTCGGGTGGTAATTACCAGGGCAGTCCCTTGGATGATGCTCTTGGAAATCATGGTGCCAAGCTAGCTTTAAAATTGCAGCTCCCTGCAGGGCCGAAAAAAACACCAAAAAAAAATACCTCCCTTCAAAAACCCCTTAAATACCTTTGGTGATTCGCAAGATTTGTTCATATTTGGGCAGGACATAATCGGACAATTTTTGTCCAAATTTGCCCAGGTTCCAGCCAAATCTGCTATTTGTTTCATCTGAATCTCCAACCCTCAAAAAGTGATGCTGTTTCAGGGTGGGGGAGAATCCACCCCCAAACAGCATCACTTTCAATTTTGTTTTAACCGGGGACCCCAGATTCTCCATTTAAGGTGGATTTAAAAGAAGAATCTGAGCTCCCTAGTTTAAACACCATTGAAAGTGATGCTGTTTGGAGGTGGATTCCACTGGAGGTGTTTTGTGAGAGATGATGTGACATTTGTTTGGTAAATGTTTTGCTGGGGGTGATTTGTGAGATTTACATGCTTAATACCCACTTGCACTGGCTTGGACTTGTTTCTCAGGCTAACAACCTACCTCATAGGGTTGTTGTGATTAGGAAATTAGGAAAAGAGTTGGTGGGTAGAGAGCCATGTATGTTTTGATGGGAATGGGAGGTGTTTTGTGAGCTGGTACAAAAAATTATTGTTTGGTCATGGTGGGGAAGGGTGGCCGCCCATACGCCGGGGGGGGGGGGGGGGACCAAAGTCAGGTTTTGTCCCCGGGCCCCAGTTTGCCTAGGTACGCCCCTGCAAAGGGGTCTCCTTCCCTGGCTGGACATTCCTAGATTGTGGGCCATCTGGCAATTCTCATAGCCAAGGGGTGATGAGGGCTACATGTCCCCTCGCTTCAGAGCTTATGGTTGCATCTTGCACAGACGTATAGGATTTTTGGTATTAGACGTATAGGATTTTTGATATTAGAAATCCTATAACCCTTGTGGGCTGCTCACAAGGGGAAGGCAGGGTAGAAAGGTTTCGAGTCTACCTCTCAAAGGAGCTGTTTTACAGATGGAAACTAATCCATTGCAATTCCAGGTTACCTCCAAGTCCTACCTTGATACTGGCAATGCCACATAAGGGAGATGGTAGATGAGGCGGAGCATAAACCAAAATACTTACTAGGGCCTGAGCCCAGGCCTCCTGTGATTGTGCGCTTGTGTTTCTCTCTGTTGCGTTGCTTGGGGGTCTGTAACTCACCTGCCTGGCAAAAAGATGCTCCACCCACTGAAACCCCAGTGCTGGAGGGATAATTTGGCCTTCTGTGCTTGGTGGGCAGGAGGTTGATACCGGGAGGTGTGGCCTCACTAGCACCCTCTGCTTCTCTCCCTGTCACAAGGGATTGTGCAATGATTGGTAGGCGTCAGAGGGGTTTCCATGGACACTGGTGGTGCTGCTGGGCTGCATGAACCCCGGCAACATGTTTCAGAAATTTTTCTTCTCCTTTGCTGGGCAGGCCTTGGACACCAGTTCATAGCTCCACCCCACAAGCATTCAGGGTCTTAGGATGGGGCTGTGGATTTCTTTAATGTAGGAAGAAGTTCTCTACCTGCATGCCAATTTTTACACATCAAAGCAAAAGGCCTGCTGCTTTTTGCAGAATTCAAATGACCAGCATCTCAGGGTTTGCTCAGCTGAACCCATTTCTCAAATAGTAAATAGAAGGTATGGGTTTAAAAACTCATATTTCTATATACATTCCTAATGTCCAGAAGTGGGATCCAGCAGGTTCTCACAGGTTCCCAAGAGTAGGTTACTAACTATTTGTGTGTGCCGAGAGGGGGTTACTAATTGGTGATTTTGCCACGTGATTTTTGCCTTAGTTACGCTCCTCCTCTCAGCAGTAGCACGCAGAACTTGAAGCAGTCTAGCAGGAGGTGCACCGGTGTGCATGGCAGCCTACGCCTGCGTGTATTCGTTTCCCCTCCCAAGGACCAGCGCAGCGGCTGCGTCCTTGCCACAGCCTCGCCCAGGAATGCCCCGCCCCCAGAATGCCCGACCACGCCCCCGTCTTGCCCTGCCCCGCCCCATTGGCACTACGCCACAGTTTGAATCCCACCACCATGGGAATCTGTTACTAAAATTTTTGGATCCCACCACTGCTAATGTCCTGACAACGCCCCCTAAGAAATTGTGTATATTTATGGTATTAAACATAAAATATGTTGCTATTATACAATATCATACATATTTTATTTATTTCTGAGTTTCGAAGCCTATTCTGCATCTTCTGGCCTTTGTGTGTTATCTGGAGCTTCAACAAAACAACCCAAAAATTCCCAATGAGTTTCTTATGCCAGCACTCAATATAGCAAGGCCACAGTGTGGAGAGTCGGGCCATGGAAGGGATATCTGTAAAGAAAACCAGGGTCACCAAAGGCAGATTGACTCGAGGCAAGGACGCAAGTAAGGGGGGGCTTCCCGGGTTCAACCCCACCAATACATGTCTGAAGCACCACCCCGTTTGTGGCTTTCTTGTATTTTTAGTGTTTTTTCAGTTTATGGCCTGTAGGGGGCGCAGCTTTTAGTTCAGATAAACTCACTCCCATCAGCTCCATCAGCCTCTGTCAGCATGGCCAATTGGCCATGCTGGTAGGGGCTGATGGGAATTGTAGTTCCTGAACATCTGGAGAGCCGCAGGTTCCCTACCCCTGGGCTAGCAGCACCACAATTTCAGGGATTTGTTGGGAGACTCTCCTGATGATACCACCCAGTTTTGGTGAGGTTTGGTTCAGGGGGTCCAAAGTTATAGACATTCAAAGGGGGTACCCCATCCCCCATTGTTTCCAATGGGAGCTAATAGGAGATGGGGGCTACAGCTTTGAGGGTCTATAACTTTGAACACCCTGAACCAAACTTCACTAAACCAAGGTGGTATAATCAGAATAGTCTTCTTCTGATACCACCCAGGTTTGGTGAAGTTTGATTCCGAGGGTCCAAGGTTATGGACTCCCAAAAGGGGGGTATCCCCATTGTTTCTAATGGGAGATAATTGAAGATGGGGGCTACACTTTTGAGGGTCCATAACTTTGGAACCCCTTTAGCAAACTTCACCAAACATGGGTGGTATCATCAGGAGAGTCTCCTAAAGATACCCTGAAAGTTTGGTGCTGCTAGCTTAACAATTGCACCCCTGACAGCAGGCACCTCCCATATTTTCTCAGATTCTCCATTTAAATCCACCCCCTTCGTCATGGACTTAAAGGGAGAATCTGAGGTCCCCAGTTTAAACATTGAAAGTGATGCTGTTTCAGGGTGGGGGAGAATCCACCCCCAAACAGCATCACTTTCAATGTTGTTTTAACTGGGAACCCCAGATTCTCCCTTTAAGGTGGATTTAAAAGGAGAATCTGGGCTCCCTAGTTTAAACACCATTGAAAGTGATGCTGCTTGGGGGAGAATTCCAGCATCACAGTGGCCACCCATCGAGGGGGGGCGCAAAACTCAGATTTGGCACCGGGCTCCATTTTTCTCAGCTACATCTCTGCCCGGAGGGGAGGGCAGAAGTGACTGCCAGCTGCGAGCACAACCGGTCACCAAGCAGACTACAAGTGGAAGAGTGGGGAAACAAATCCAGTTCACCAGATAAAAGTCCACCATTCACGTGGAGGAGTGGGGAATCCAACCTGGTTCTCCAAATTAGAGTCCACCTGCTCTTAACCACTACACCACACTAGCTCCATTGGAACTCTTCTAACAAACCTGTTAATAATAAAAAAATCACCAGGAACAACAGCCTTTCAAAAATTATCCTAAAACTATAAGAATTTTTTTTTTGCAATAAAAACCGGTTGATGCTGCTTTTAATGTCTGAAGAAAAGCAAAAACATCACTGGGACAGTGAGCAAAGCTGTGTTGCCCTGTGAAGTCATGCACTATGGAAATTGATATTTCAAATTACTTATCATTCAGTGGAAGCAGTGTGCTATTTCGCACTATGTTCTGTCAGTGTTCTGTCAATTCAGTGAACAGAACAAGTATTATCCCCGAGAGACCAAATTCATTGCTTGGAGATGTCAGTAATAAATAACGTCTTTTAAAAATCATTCTAAAGAATTCATCAAAGTAAAAAAAAAAATTGACACAGAGGTTGTCATTGAATTCTAATGAGAACCTGAGGGGACAACTTTAAAATGACCTTTTCAGCCCTTGTTTTTATTTATTTATTTATAAATATTTACACCCCACTTCATACCAGAGTCTCTAGGCAGCTTGCACAGATTAAAACCAATAAAAACCACAATAAAAACATTACAAATAGAATATAACAATTAAAGAAGAAGAAGAAGAGTTTGGATTTATATCCCCCCTTTCTCTCCTGTAGGAGACTCAAAGGGGCTTACAATCTCCTTGCCCTTCCCCCCTCACAACAAACACCCTGTGAGGTGGGTGGGGCTGAGAGAGCTCCGAAAAGCTGTGACTAGCCCAAGGTCACCCAGCTGGCGTGTGTGGGAGTGTACAGGCTAATCTGAATTCCCCAGATAAGCCTCCACAACTCAAGCGGCAGAGCTGGGAATCAAACCCGGTTCCTCCAGATCAGAGTGCACCTGCTCTTTAGCCACTGCTCTTAGCCACTACGCCAATAAAATAGCATTAAAATATGCCCCCCCCCCAACAGAGAATGAGGGATTTGATCAGGTAGCCCAGGCCTCAAGCTGCTAGCTAGACTATCAGGAGGAATTCACTTATGCTTCATCCCACACTTTTCCTTTCTTAAATAGGTTTTAGTGTGTACTGCAACCAGCAGGTCCCTAACAGAATTGCAAGGTTGATGCCTAGTCAGACCTTCCCTTTATTCACTCACGAGCACAGCCTCCTCCTTAATTCAACCAGTGTGAAAGGAGGGGGACTCTTTTGGAGATTTCATTGGTCAGAGGATTAGCCAGACACTTCTTTCTTCTCTGTTACTCTTTAATGAGCACGAGCCACAGCAAACAACTTTTTTTTTTTAACATTTCAGTAGAACATGAAATAGTGATGGAGTAAGCTGCCCTGCGCACAACTCCATTACTGGACTAACGTCAAGTTCTTCCCATTGCAGCCCACAGAACCGACACTAGACCTGTGATGGTAAAACAAGCTGGAAGATGCTCACAGAAGAAGAAGAGTTGGTTTTTAAACCCCACTTTTCTCTACCTTTTAAGGAGGCTAAAAGAGGCTTGCAAACTCCTTTCCCTTCCTCTCCCCACAACAGTCACCTTGTGAGGTAGGTGGGGCTGAGAGAGTTTTGAGGGAACTGTAACTAGCCCATACAGGCTTGTGGAGGAATGAGGAAATAACTCTAGTTCACCATATGCACATATGTTGAAATCTGGGTGTTGCTTAGCATGCTGACGCTGAACCTTGAAGGGAGCAAATTGCTAATCTTTACAGCATGCTCTTGGTAATTCCATATTATTTACAGCATAGCTGAGATTATACAGTAAAAAGTGTACAGTTGAGAGGTAGCACGGTATTAAGAGCCAACACGATATAGTGGTTAACAGAGGTGGACTTGAATCTGGAGAACTGGATTTGATTCTCCATTCAAACACCCTCAAGTTGCTAATCAAGACTTGATTATTTGATGTTCAATTTGATAGCTCATCAGTCTGTTCATGGGTTTTCACAAGGTATTTCTTACTAATCACACAGTACACTGCAATTGTCTTTTGATGCACGCACATTCTGACACAGCCCAATTGACTTCTATACCTACCCACCCACCCCCTACTGGTTATATGCTCCCTGCTCAGCAGAAAATGGTTAAAATGGTAATCAGATCACTGACAAACCCTATAAATTAGTCAATAATAAAGTCTTCGTTTCAGTAAAATCCCATCCTTTGGTGTTTCTCTCTTTCTCACAATACTAGAACCAGGGGGCATTCATTGAACATGCTGGGGGGAAGAATTAGGACTAATAAAAGGAAACACTTCTTCACGCAACGTGTGATTGGTGTTTGGAATATGCTGCCACAGGAGGTGGTGATGATGGCCACTAACCTGGATAGCTTTAAAAAGGGCTTGGACAGATTTATGGAGGAGAAGTCGATGTATGGCTACCAATCTTGATCCTCCTTGATCTCAGATTGCAAATGCCTTAGCAGACCAGGTGCTCAGGAGCAGCAGCAGCAGCAGGCCATTGCTTTCACATCCTGCACGTGAGCTCCCAAAAACACCTGGTGGGCCACTGCGAGTAGCAGAGTGCTGGACTACATGGACTCTGGTCTGATCTAGCAGGCTAGTTCTTATGTTCTTATGTCTGTGTAGTCCTTAGTGATGTTAATGGCTGCCAATCAGTTTGAATCAGCAGTGCCTCTTCACATTCAGTTTTGAGAAGTCTTTCCAGTTGCTCGGCATGAACCCAACAGGCCAAGAGGCCAGCTCACAGCTGATCACCAACTTCAAACACAATCAAACCTGTTCATGGCAATATTGGGGGCATCCCGACCCATTTTGTGGAATGTGGAAAACACAGACTGAGATGCTGAGAGGCTTCATTGGTCCCAGACCAAGGGCCTTTCCCCACTTACCTTAAGCCCCGCGCTACTCGAGGAGAGTAGCACGGGGTCCCTGGGCACTCCCCACTGAGAGGGGCGGCGACAGCGCAGCCGCCCCGAAGCTGCTGCTGTCACGCCCCTCAGCGTGCAGCATCCCAGGCGCTCTTAACGGCGCCTTTTGATGGCCCCGCGCAGAGCGCGGGGTCGTGGGGATGGCCGGGCGCACGCCTGGGATGCTGCGCGCTGAGAGCAGCGCAGGGCATAGAGGGGAAGGACGAGAGTGGGGAAAGGCCCCAAGATTCCGACCGGGTCTCCATCATTCCATCCATTTCCAGCCCCAATATCAAAAGATCACATGACTTGTCCAATGCCACAGGCTTCTAGGTTGACCAGGTATCCCTCAGTTTTTCTGTCCCTATTCCCCACATTCCTGACCTGGATGCCCCAAGCCCCTTCCACACGTGCAGAATAATCCACTTTCAATCCACTTTTTATTGTGCAGAGTAGCAAAATTCAGTTGCAAACAATTCTGAAAGTGGATTGAAAGTACATTATTCTACATGTGCGGAAGGGGCCCCAGGCTAGTCTGATCTCAGAAACTAAGCAGGGTTGGCTGGGGTTAGTACTTAGATGGGAGACCAGACCAGGAGCAGCAGTGGCGTAGTGGCTAAGAGCAGGTGCACTCTTATCTGGAGGAACTGGGTTTGATTCCCAGCTCTGCCGCTTGAGCTGTGGAGGCTTATCTGGGGAATTCAGATTAGCCTCTACACTCCCACACACGCCAGCTGGGTGACCTTGGGCTAGTCACAGCTTTTCGGAGCTCTCTCAGCCCCACCCACCGCACAGGGTGTTTGTTGTGAGGGGGGAAGGGCAAGGAGATTGTAAGCCCCTTTGAGTCTCCTGCAGGAGAGAAAGGGGGATATAAATCCAAACTCTTCTTCTTCTTCTAAAGAAGTCCAGGATTGCTATGGGGAGGCAAGCAATGGCAACCCACCTCTGTTCCTTTCCTGCCTTGAAAACCCTACAGGGTCTCTGTAGGTTGGCTGTAACGTAACATTTCCCACCACCACCGTTCCCCTTAGCAGTCCTAAATACAGGGCACAATGACGTCACCTAAATAGCCTTTACACAAACTGCCAATTTTGATGACAATTTTGTGCCCGATGCAGTATTATTTTCCACCCTCAGATATGCAGTTCGGAGACAATCCTTTTCCATTTGGTTCATGGGAATTTAATCTTAATTAACAATGCTGAACTATTGAACAATTATAATTAGAGGGGTTCTTGCCAGTGAAAAGAGAGGGGGGAACTTACTTGGTTCTGTTATGTTATATACTCGATAACAGATCATGCATGGTCTTGCAACATGCTCTGGCTTATGCTTCTTGCTTCCTTGTCCCACGGGTGTCGGTTTGTGAGCTCCTTATGTCTCAAATGGCCTTTTTGACCTCATTGAGTAGTATGTCTATTTGGGTAATTGATCCCTTCCCTTGTGCCTTAAAATTCTCCATCATTATGATTTCATCTCCGGTGAGGGATACCAGCATATGTCTACCAGCTACATGTCATAATTAGCAGACTTCATTAGCACAATGCTCCTAAATCCCCCAGCCGATGCACTTTCAAACTTAACTCTTCAAAACCAACAGTAAGGATTTAGGAACTGAGGTTGTGTTCACAGTGACAGATGGCCAGATTGGCTAATGAGGTAATGGACTAAGTCACTCACTGGTCTGACCTCTGTCCCTTCCTAATGGGTGACTAATCCCCTTTTGAAGCAACAAAATATATTAGGATAAGTAACTACATGCTAGGTGAAAAGGGATGGCTGATGTATGTCTTCATTGCTTGTAAAAAGTTATGTGATTTTCCCTGTTGCTCCATAAGAGTCCTTGTGTTCCTTACAGCTTTATTATGAATGATTTGTGATGCATCTCAGATTTATACAAGCTATTTCTTCTTATCTATGGCTCTGAAACCAAATAAAACACAGCCATTTGGACCTTTTTCCAGTCACGCAAGATGAGAAACTGCTTTTGCTGTTTCCTGAAAGCTGGGCTGGGAATAGGAGTGAGCACAATTTGGGGTTCAGGTTTATTTAGCTCAGAAATTTTCTGTGAAGCCAAATAGAGGCCCCTTCCGCACAGGCAAAATAATGCACGTTCAATCCACTTTCACAATTGTTTGAAAGTGAATTTTGCTATTAGCGTAGTAAAATCCAGCTGCATAGTGCATTGAAAGCACATTGTTCTGCATGTGCGGGAAGGGCCAAAGACAATACCCATCTGCTTTATTTGGCAGTTGCTGAAAATTTTCAGGTGAAAAACCCTGAAATCTGGATTTTTTTCACAAAAACGGGGGGGGGGGGGGGAGATAACTATACCTGCGGGCATTTCCCAAGGATCGGCAGGGGAGAGAACTTCATTTCGCGCTGAGCTTGCTCAGCATAACATGGAGTTCTCTCCCCCCCCCCCTCCGCCCTCTGCTGGCTTTTAAGTCCATGTGTACTTGTGAAATTGTTTTTGGGGGGTGGAATTAAAAAAATCTTTTTAAATATCCAAACATTATTCAGCTATTTTGGCACCAGCTATATTTAGCTTTTCCAAATACACCTGGATTTTTAAAAATTGGTAAATTAAAAACCTGGAAAAAGTTGATACGGCTTTTTGGGGAAGTTTTCTGATTCGGGTTTACCTAAACCACAACCCTATGCTGGGAATTGTGGGACCCTCATTGACAAGAGTCACATAGGACAGAGCTGCAGTGAGGAGGGGTCTCAAGCAAGAGGGATTTTTCTCTCTTTTGGCCTAGCATGAAAACTGGAAGGATCTAGCCCTCAGAGGCAGACTAAAGGCTCCAGACAGGTTAGCCAAAGTCAGTGGTTTTTGACACATTAAGAGCTACAAGATATAGCATTTTATCACCACCACAATAATATTACTATATAGTGGATAATTAGACATTTCCACTCTTGCAGAAGAATATCTTTTGGTTTTGTATGTAAGCTGTCAAACTATGGTTGGCCCTAAGGTTGTGCAAACCAGGATTAAATCTTTGTTTATAATCCAAGTGTACAGTACAAATGCAAACCAGAATCTGCTAGGTTCCCTATAATGGCAATTCATAGTTTACCATGTACCTGGAAATATTTAATTATCTGGCCCTACATAAGGTATGACAAAGGGGAACACAAAAGCAGAAGGATTCCTTGGGCTCATTCCTGTAGCAGCAAATAATGGGTTGGCATTACATTTGAACTAACATTTGAACTAGCTTGCTGGAACAGACCAAACCAGTCTAGTATATTTTTATCTCACCTTCCCCCAAGAAGCTTAGACTAGGATGCATGGTCCTCTCCAAGTTTTCCTCACCTCAACCTTGAGAGATAGTCTTGGCAGATTAAAAGTGACTGGTTGAACACCACCCAGTGAACTTCCATGACAGAGTAGAGATTTCATATCTGGTCCTCCAGGTCTTAGTCTGATACTCTAACTAGTATACCATACCAGCTCTCAAACATCTACCCTATCTAGAAGTCTGTACCCAACAACAGACAGACAGATGCTTCTGGGGATTCAGAACCAAGACTTGAATTTGATGGACATTCCTGGCAGTCACTTAAATTAAATGCTAATATGGATGGATTTGTAAAAAAAAGATGCTTTGATTTAATGGAAAAATGCAGGATGGCATAGTTAACTTCAAAGACAGCATGCAACAGACAGACGGATGGATGGATAAGGATTGGCACTGTGGCATGCAGAAGACAGGTTAAGAACTCTCTGTCCCACTCTATACTTTCTGCCTTGAAATCAGTCATCTCCTGTGTCAGTTACTGACCTTGTAGTAGCCACCATAAATAATGTGGTTTTCTTCAGCTAGAGTACAATCTCCACTGCATAATTTTGCAGCTGAATAGAGCAAAGCGCCCAAGAGTTATTAACCTTATTTCTTTTTTAAAAATTGCAATACTATTTTGGTGGCAAAGTAAAGGTTCCCTAGTCACCAAAAGACCTTGAAGGGAAGATCCTCAACAGAAAAGCATTGTGTGAGAAGTTGCTCATCAGCTTGCTGAAGACACAGAGGTTCTTGCTCAAGTAAGAAACAAATTGTTCCTTCTGTGCAAACTCATGGTAGTTTTATCCTAACCTAGAGAGAATAGAGTGGCCCCATTTGTATGATTAAAAAATTGAATGCTCACCTCCCCAGAGGCGTAGCTAGGAAAAATGGAGCCCGGGGCAAAATCTGAGTTTTGCATGCCCCCCCCCTTCCCCCTATGGACGGCTGCCTTCCCCACCGCGACCAAAGGCCCCCATTCCCCACTATGACCAAAGAATGATTTTTTTTGCTCCAGGCCATCTCAACCAAGGCATTATAGAACATGCCCCAACTCACAAATCTGAACACAGCAATGGTCCATGCCACACAGATGAAATAAAAATTTTTGACAACATTTTCAAAATGCTTACAAAATGTTTAACAACTGTTATTACACTTTAAAATGTTTTAAGTGTCATATGAATTTAAATGCTTTCAAAATGTTTTATTACTGCTGTGAAAACATTTTATGGTGTTATATCCAGCACCCCCAATTTCCTCCCCCCCCCCCCACATTGGAAACACAGCACAGAGCCAGGGAGGGAGGAAAAGATAGGCAAATTTCAAGTCATGTTTTGCACAGTAGTTGCAAACGTTGAATTTTAATACTGACAATATAAGGCACTTACTAACATGAACTCACAGTCTTTACAAAATAACTTCTTTTGTAATAAAGTTAAAGTCACAAACCTGCATTATCTTTATATGGTGGAAACTATTATTGAATTAATAAACATTTCAATAAAAAAACACCAAGAGTTCATATCTTAAGGATTCTCTCACAACATATCTGTATTTACTGCACAACACAGATACTACACTCTAGAATTCATATTTCAAGGTCTTCTCATCACACTCAGCACAACACCAACTTTCCTACCCCTCAGAACTCTTTATTAAGCGTCTGGCCTGATTCAGAGCTCCAAACAACTCCAAAGCTCACTCAAATAGCTGTGCTCTTTCGGATGGTTTAATAAAGAGCTTTTTCATCTCTGCATTGGGGTGGGGGATGGAGGGGAAAGCCACAGAGGGGATCATGAACACAGAAGAAGCCGGCAGTCCCTTGCCCTGCTAAGATTTCAACACATCAAATCCCCCCTCCCCAGTTTAAAAGATCCACCTGCAAACAGGAATACCCTCATTCTTTTTGGATTCTTAGGCCTTACCGTCAGCAAGGCAGGCAAAAACTCAACAGGGGCAATTCTCCAAGCTTGGAGGTGTAATGATAAGCCAGCACCTGCCTTGTCTGACAAGACTAAGGGCCATTTTGTCTAAGCATCATTTTTCCCATTGTGGCCAGCGACCACACTTCTAACCATCATCCGTGGCAGGGGAGAATGGGGAGGGGGTGCCCTTTATTCTAAGGGAGGTAATGAAGCAGGCAGAAAACTCATATATGCGAGGGAGGGGGAGAGACCAACGGGGCAGCTGGGAAGTAGCATTTTCATACTGGCTTACCTTATGTTGTCAGAATAATTAGGTCATTTTATGCCAGAGAAAACCTTTGAAAGTTTAAAAGCACAATCTAAAAACAAAGGTAGCAAATCACCATGTAGGGAAGCTGGAAGGGGAAGAGCTGAACCCAATTCTCCAGCAGGCAACTGGGCTTGCAAAATGGGGGGGGGGGGGTGTATGAGCCTGTGATGTCGTTCTGGCCTCTCGGTAGCTTTGCATGCCAGAGAACAAATGGCTTGCTGACTTCTCTAGCAAGCTTTCTCCCAGGCTTCTAAAGAAATAATCTCTTCTGTAGGAGTTTCCTCCTCCAGACAGAATAAAACACAAGAAAGCTCCCGGCTGCAAGATGTTAAGAAAGTCCAATAGCTTTTTTATTCAGGAACCAAAGGAAGTCTCTTTAGGTGATCAAGAGAGACTGGATAATAGTCCTTCGTAAGCCAAACCTCTGAGCACATTTTAGCCTTGTTGTCCTGATCAGATATCTGGTCCCCCTAGCCCACAGCTGGTGCTTGTTATTAGCCATTGCCATTAATCACCCTCAGGTGTTTACATTCTAGGAGATAACCTCCTTTCCTACAGGCAGCACCCCAACTGGTAGTGCTCGAGGCTGCTATGCAACTCCTACATACAGTGGGTTAAATGGAAAAAAGAAAGTTTCTAACTTAATATGTTGCAGAGAAATAATCATGTCTGACATACTGATTAATCTATTCTATACTACTGAATTAGCGATTTTAAGGCATGCAGTGACAACCTGCTAGGTTGCTCTTCCCATGGATCACAGCATCCATGGGCAGAACATGTTCTCCCAGCCCCCAGCCCCCCGCCCCCCCCCCCCAGCTCCCCCAGTCCCAGCCTGCTTGTTATGCCCATGGATCGTAGGACCATTGCTGTGTTCAGATTTGTGCATTGGGGCATGTTCTTTAATATGATATTGACTTTGAAAAGTCCTGGTACAAAAAAAAATGTTGCTTGGTTATGGTGGGGGAGGGCTGTCGTCTACCCCACCCCCCCACCCCGCATAACACTCTGATTTTGCCCCAGGGCTCCATTTTGCCTACCTATGCCTCTGCATTGTCCCTACGCCACTGCTCGCTTCACTCTTCAATTATAACTTTTTCATGTTTCTTTGTATACAATTAGAACAGTTAACAATCACTGATATTCAGTCTTAACAGAAAACATGGATATTTTGAGCCAAAAATATGCCAAATCAGCAGTTCTTCAACTTGGGGTTCATCATTCCTCCCCTTCTCTTTCATCAGCAACTACCACGTTCTGGGCAACCCCTTTCAAAATGTGTGGCAAGCCATGTCTGCCCTACGGAGGCCTCTGTTCTCAAAACAATACAGTGGCCCATTATGCATGGAAGGTATACCTTGGGGTTCTTCACTGCACAATGGATTTGTAGTGAGGTCTTCTCACATTTCTCTGTTGAGAGCCAGCGTGGTGTAGTGGTTAAGAGCAGGTGCGCTATAATCTGGGGAACCAGGTTTGATTCCCTGCTCTGCCACTTCAGCTGTGGAGGCTTATCTGGCGAATCTGATTAGCTTGTGCCAGGGGCGTAACAAGGCAGCCCTGGGCAAACTGTAGCCCTGGGCAAAACCTGAGTTGGATGCCCCCCCCCCCATGGGCGGCCACTCCGCTACAACCAAATTTATTTTGCACCAGGACATTGAATTTGCCTGCAGAACGGAAGAGCACAGTTTTTTTTGATACTAGTGGCGCAGAATTTTTAGCCCAATATCTGCATCAGGGAGACTGTCCTTATGCTACCCCCCAAGTTTGGTGAGGTTTGGTTCAGGGAGTCCAAAGTTATGGACTCCCAAAGGGGGTGCCCCTATCCCCCATTGTTTCCAATGGGAGCTAATAGGAGATGGGGGCTACAGTTTTGAGGATCCATAACTTTGGCCCCCCTGAATCAAACCTCACCAAACTTGGGGGGTAGCATAAGGACAGTCTCCTGATGATACGCTGAAAATTTGGTGCCACTAGCCTAAAAACCGCGCCCCCTGCAGGCCAAAAATGGAAAACCACTAAAAATACCCAAAAACGAACTCAGCATTTTGATGCCCCCCACAAGGTGATGCCCTGGGCAGCTGCCCACCTTGCCCAATGGGCATTACGCCAGTGGCTTGTGCACTCCAACACATGCCAGCTGGGTGACCTTGAGCTAGTCACAGTTCTTCGGAACTCTCTCAGCCCCACTCACCTCACAGGGTGTTGTGAGGGAGGAAGAGAAAGAAGACTGTAATCCCCTTTGAGTCTCCTACAAGAGAGAAAGGGCAGATATAAATCCAAACTCTTCTTCTTCTTCTACATGGGAGGAGGCTGCCCACAGCTTGCAGTGTAGTTTGTCTGCTGAACTCTGCTGGATCTCAGTTACTGGTTAACTCTGCCCATCAAATCAGCCTTAAAGGTATAGATCTCTCCATCTCCTTTCTCACTCCCCACCCCTCTCTCTTCCTGCCATTGCTGCCACAGCAGTGAAAGGGAGGGTTGTTTAAAAAGAAAGGTTGGTTTGAAACAAAAAGCCCTCCTGATCTTTGAGGAAGATGGAAATTGGGTGTGGGAGGTGGGGTGAAGTCAAAAAGAGCCCCTGCTTGTACTATTCCTTGGGAAAGCACTCTCTGTTATTGTTGTTATTGTTGTTATTATGTTGGCTTATAAGTATATCAAAATAAGCATTTAGAGGAGCAGGAAGGAGCCAGCAACATGAAAGCGGCGAGTGAGAGGGAAAGCATGGACAGCAGGGTAAAACTAGTTAGGCTGGCTGTGAGCAGAGGGAAGATGTTCAGGGCAAAGGTATGCTCATTGGCAAATCTGTCCTGCTCTGGTGACAAACAAATTAAAGTCGTGCTAAAGGTGGTCTCGCTTGCTGCAGAAAGAATGGAAAGTGAAAGTGGGGCTCCAGAAAATACATCCATACAAGATCTCCCAACCCCATATAGAGGTCTGAAACCATGGACAGAAGTTGCCTCAGCCCGCTATTTAAATAACCTTACCTTTAATGCATTTCCATCTGCTCTATTGAAAGGGAGATTCCAAAAGCAGTCTATGGAAACACATCTATGTCCATTTATTAATAATGAGATTGAGACAATTGCTCACATATTACTATGCTGTCAATTTTATGTAGATTGAAGGGAGAAACTAATACTACCTTTATTATCACGGCGCTTTGATTATCCCTGTTCTTTTAATAGTTTGGATGAAATTTTAACTGAATATTTATTGGAAGACAACGTTCCTAATATAACATATCAAGTGGCTAAATTTCTTTATATTGTTACAAGATTATGACAAGCTAAGTTTTAATGTACTTACGTTCTTTTGTTAATACTTATGAGATGTTTTATCTTTTATAATCAATGTGAGCTTATCTCCCTGTGATAGATTGACTGTTAATCTTTGGAAGATCATCTGCTCCTTTGTGTATCTTTTATCTATTTCTGGGTCAATGACTGAATAAATACTTATCATCCATACAACAAATCTTGTTGCAACAGACATTTGCCCCCATCGCTCAGCAGACACGTAGTGCATCATTAGCCAGTGAAATGAGCATCAACTAAGTGGTAAAAGCAATGCTAAGTAAGTATTGTCTATACTTGGCCTACAAGGTCAGGTCTTAGACAGTGGCTTATTCAATAAAGCCACAAGTCAAAAGGCTCTAATCCATCTTATCTCTGGATGGGAAAAAACACCAGAGACAGCCCCCCCCCCCCACACACTTATTAGGTAATAACTTCTAGCCATGCTGGATGAATAGGGGTGAGAAGGGATAAGAAGGGAGAACTTCTCATAACAACAAAAAACATCCAGAAGGGCATCAAACCTGATTTTAGGGCTTTCAGTTAAAAAACAACATTGGTTATTATTATTTATGGATTTTTTTGTCACGGAAATCTTTTGTATTGGAAAATAGGATGAAAGTAAGTTCAACTTTACCCCTAAGCAGCTTTCTGTTACCTCAGCCAATTAGAACTCCTAAGGATATGCTACTGGATCTCGGCATACAGTTAGTTAATTTTCTGGCCAGTGCTCTGAGATGATTTGGACTGAATTAGGCAGATATTCTTGACCCACAAATTAAGATTTTTTGACTGACTCGGTTTTAATCTCAACTATCTATAATCAAATGGCACCCTCAGAAGTGATTAGAGCTCAGATGATCGTACCTCAGGTTTCCCAGTGCACCCAGCTACTATAGTAGTTGCACTACAAGGATCATTCTCCTCACAGTACACTTCAGTTCTGAGGAGAAGTTGCCAGAACTGGAAAGAAAGCACAAAGTAGATGTACTTTTTATAATGGAAGATGAGAGAAATAACTCAGTAGACCAAAGAAATTGACATGGTCTGTTGAATTATTGACAGACCAAAGATGGCACCCCCCGAAAAAGGTGGAAGGCAACGTTACCTTGCCAGAGAGAGGTTGCAGGAAAAGGCGGCAGTGGGCAGGCAAAATGGTGGATCAAATCAACACAGCTGGGGACACTTTGCACCAGGAAGCTTCCCTTTTTAACCAAAAATTGTGGGAAAACCCCATTGTGAAGCATACAGCCACAGGGTAAGCAGTAAGTATATAAAAGGCCATGGACTGTAATTGTTTCTCCTCCAAAGAATTCTGGGGATTCTAGTTGTCAAGAGAAGGATGTTGACAATTCTGTTAAAGGTGCCTTGCTTCCACATAAAATCAATGTTCCTGAGAAGGCTGTTAATAAATGTTCAAGTATATAGTATACAGATACCTTTGGAATAAAAGTTGCATCACTGCTCAATCAGTGGTCAGAATAAGCATGGTTAGTTCTGTGCTTACCTTGAATTTTGTGGGCTGTTCCGTGTACACCAGTGCCACTTATTTGAAACAGTTTCAAGGGGGAGAGGGTGATCCGGTCCCCATCCTTTTGTACCCGACTTGCCAACCCCCGGTCCTTCCAAAAGAGCGGCAGCTGCAGCTACTCCAACTTGCAGCGCCTGCTTCCACCCTCCACCGAGGATCAGGATCGTCCAACCAGGAGCAGGCAGAGTTTACAAAAGTGCAACGAGCCTCGGCTGCTGGCAGGTTTCTGGCCTCCTGCCCTCCATCATCCCAACGCAGGACATCAACACTCGCAGACGGACAGAAGTTAAGGGAAGAAGCAGGGGGAGGAGAGACAGGAGATTTCTGTCTTCTCCCACAGCCACAAGAGGAAAGTTAAAAAAGAAAGGGGACACACACACACACCAAGGGGGAGGGGAAAAGAAACTTTTCTCTCTCACACACACTTTTCTGAGAACTCCTGTACTTTATGTAGCTTCCAAAAGCCCAGAAACTTTTAATGTGCCAGGAATGTTCAGGCTTTACTTTTGTCTGTTAAGAAGACAAGACAGATTTTTAATGCAGTCTACTTGTTGTAGTTATGTGGCCCTGGAGGAAGAAGGCAGAAAGTTAAAGACCAGCATCTCGAAGATAGCATTCTCAGGACTGCTATCAGTTCCATGCACGGGTCCACTGGGCAGGCATTGGTCAGGAGTCTCAATGAATGATGAGGAAGTGATGCCAGGATGTCAGCATTAAAATTCAATGTGTGCAGTTACTTCTTTCATTTCTGGCTCTGCTGTGTGCTGTGTTTCCAATGCTAGGGGGCAATTGAGGGTCCTGCATATAACACCATAAAATGTTTTCACAGCAGTGATAAAACATTTTAAAGTGTTATAACAATTGTTAAACATTTCAAAAGCATTTTTTCTGACGTTTTTCTATTATATGATACATATTACCTTTTTATATTGTAATAGCACTTTTTAAATATATAATAAAAAAACTTTAAATTAAAATTTTTTTTGTGGCATGGACCATTGTTGTGTCCAGATTTGTGAGCTGGTGACTTTGAGATGACCTGCTGCAAAAAACAGTACTTTGGTCATAGTGGGGGAGGGCAGCCTTCGGTCATAGTGGGGGAGGGTGGCCACCCATGGGGGGGCGCAAAAATCAGATTTTGCACTGGGCTCCATTTTCCCTAGTTATGGCTCTGGTTGTGTGCTTCAGGTTTGCTGATTCAACATGGCTGGCACAGGGGGAATCAGGTGAGATCAACCAGGAAATATATACATATCCCACTGAGACATCCAGTTAACAGTGAAATTCATAACGAGTTGATGTAGTGGCAGCCATGAGCACAGATGATTTTGAAAGAGGGTAAGACTGGTTCATGATAGAGAGGTTCATAAATGGCTACCGGTCATGATGACGAAAGAGAGCCTTCACGTATAGAGGGAAAGAACCTTTGGATACCAGCACTGGGAGGGATGACTTTTGTACTGTTTGTTGGCTCTCCAGGACAGTCGGCTGGTTGCTGGGTGAAAAAAGGTGACAAATCATGAGTCTGATCTAGTAGGGCATCACTTATGTTCAATTTTGTACAGCTATAGGCAAGGCAAATCCCTTTAATAACCCAAACCATTGAAGTTTAATATGGGTTTCATCCCAGACCATGAAACGGAGTGAAATGTTTAGAGCCTGTTTTTCTACCAGCTCCACAGTGCTAGAAGTCAAATTATACTGTTTTCACTTAAAAACTATTGACCAATGACTTAAGCATAAGCTGCCAATGCAGTCCATCCCTGTCTCTGCTGTGGGCCTGACCAGCTCGTCTTGTTATCTCAGTGACAGCAACAATTTTTTTCCACCGACAGTGGACCTCCATGTGGTAACTTCTTAGTCTGTTTATTCTGAAGGTACTGTTTCTCATGACTTAGAGCTGGTATGAAGTTTTCGTCCACCAGGCCAAACTCACTCCTAAGATCTCCATGGGAGACAGGCTGATAGTTCAATTTTCCCAGCAATTAGAATGTTTGTAAATATTACAAGGTCATCTAATCATTTCTACATGCTTGATTACCACCACCACACAGAAGGTAGATGTCTGCATGTCTAAGAGGCTGAGAACCAAAGGAAGAAGAGTTTGGATTTATCCCCTGCTTTTCTGAACCGTAAGACCAATGCACAACCAAGTGTGCTTGCACACAGTGCTCCAGAGTAGAGCATTTTGATGTATTTCTCAGGGATTCTGAGGATGAACCTCAGAGTGTACAGAAATTATTGATGCCTTTCTTCTCTACCTTTTTGATTATCAATGAAGCAAACCACTTCTATTCTAACTGCAATGCAATTTCATAAGACAACATAAAGGTAAAGGTGCAGCAACTGATCCAGATCCCTGGGCAATAGCTTGAACATATTTATGGTATGTGTTTCTCTCTGTGTGTGTGAATGTGCAATTGACAGCTTTCAATCTTAGCAAAACTATGATTTCCCTTATACAATATATCATACTGTTTATTCATTAAAATGTCATTTGTTTACTGCACAGTACACAAAGTCCATGCTAAATGCAAGCAGTGGCCCTTATGCACAAAAGGTTTTTTTAATTAGTTTCATTTTCACTTTTTGTATGCACACACAACCCTCCCCACCCCCACCCCCCTTAAATTAAATAATTCATACATAAGATGCACAGCTCATATATGGCTTTCATGGCAACTGACGTGCATTACAACTTCTTAGTTTTGTCTCACACCGATCCCTGATAGAGTAGAACGTAAGTAGCTCAAATAGGGGAGGGTCAGAAGAAGCAAGGAAAATCCACAGAGCTGTGCAGAGCCGCTCAATTTCCTATGACATCACCAAAATTCCTATGACGTCACACATGCTGTCCTGGTAATGCCTTGAGAGGGCCAGACAGGTTTCTGATTCTCCCATGCACAACTTTGCAGTTGGTTTCAAACAAGTTTTATCCATGCGTTCCAATCAGCGGTGGTTCTTTGTCTATAGAAATGATATAGTTCCACAGCATCCGTACTGGAGCTGACATTGAAGATGTGAAGCCACCTTATCTGGAATCAGAGCACATCTAGCCCAGTCACATGCATCATGGCAGGCAGAAGTTCTCCAGTGTTAAATGGAGGTTTCTTTCAGGTCAGCTACCTGAGATCCTTTTAACTGGAGATGCCAGGGACCGACCTCTTTGCTTGCGCTGAAACACCAAACCGTGGCACTTCCTTCCACAGTGACATTATTTACTCTGATGTACCACTATGTTGGTAGTTTTCAACAGATCTTCACCATATAAGGACATGGTTCTGAGGTACATTAGTTGCTCAAACCTAAGAGATTTGCAGTGATTCTTAAATCTTCCCAGGTCCAACCTTCCGGAAAGTTTTTAAAAACTGTACATTTGAGTATAAATGTGGTTCTGAAATGTGACAGCAGGAAAAAAAAACTGGAGTAGAAACTTCAGCACTGTGGCCCACCCTTCATCTGCAAGTAGCCAAAATCAATCTTCTAAGTCTCTATAAATCAGTCTTCTGTGGCACACATTTGTAGATGACGAAACAATAATGGCTGAAATCATTTCTTTCTCTTCCTCCCCCACCCCTCTTTTTTGCCTAAAAATGTATTCCAGCTAAGTTCAGGACAGCAAAATTAAGCAGAAAGAAAATAACTCCAAATCTTGAGCTCTACTATAAGCACCTTGAGTTACCTGCTCAAGGCTTTGCAGTTTTTTTAAAGGCAAACATTTGTATCCATCAGTCCTACATATAGATAAAACGGTCCAAGGATGATTTGGCAGGGAAGATAACAGCCTGGTGGGAAATGAAGATACTTATAGCGCCGTTTTATCATCCTGCAATAGAATTAAAGAGAAGAAGAATGGCTTTACTCTAACGTGATATTTCAGGCACTTAAATGGAGAAAGATAAATGGGAACATTTAAGTAGCATATAAAGGAGACTACATATTGCAAAAAGGAAAACTGAACAGTTTGCAGCAGAAACTAAAGCTTTTATATGAGCTTTAAGATGAATAGATTTATTGTGATCTGATGAAGTGGGTTCTAGCATATGTATCAATAACTCTATTATATTTCAAGGTGCTCAAGAGTTCTTTTTTGTTTAAAGGGTTTTTTTTCCTGACATCATGTGCTATAACACACTTGTTTCCAAGATGGACTGTGGAAATCTAAACATGTTCTGAATAACAGAATAGACTGTTTCCTGTTACTGAAGGAAACAGGCCATGAACACAAAGCAAGACAGGCAGATGTCAAACGTGAAATGAATTCAAATGAGGTTTTTGTGTTTCACAGTCATTTATACATCCAGATTTCTCTGTTAATAGTTAGACTCACCAAGGCCCCTTCTGCACATGCAGAATAATGCACTTTCAATCCACTTTTACAACTGTTTGCAAGAGGATTTTGCTATTCCGCACAGTTGCAAAATGCACTGAAAGTGGATTGAAAGTGCGTTATTCTGCATGTGCGTAACAGGCCCAAGTTTCACAAGCAGTGGAAAAAAGAATGAGCCCAGTCCTTTGGCTAGCCCCAGAATCCTGCTTCTTGATCCCTCACGTTTCCTTGCATTGACTGATTGGTTGATTTGAAGAATTTGTATCTAGTCTTTCTTCTATGGTGTACCACTTGAGACCAGAGGTAAACAACTCCCAGGATGCGTGCCAAACACTGGCATGCTAGACCATTTTCCTTGGTACCTAAGACTGGTTTTCCAATCAAGATAACCAGAAGGACTGTGGGGCTCTGGCAGCCCCACTGGGTTTCAGTTGACTCTCATTATGTCTGGACAACTCCCTTCTTTTTCATTTTCAGGCATGCCAAGGTCTTCATAGAAATATGTTGCTAGTTTTGGGGCACTCAAGGCCAAACAATTGCTTTCCCCTGCACTACGGTGGCTTACAGTTAAAAATATCCAAACAACAAAAGTCAAACAAAATAGATAAAACAGTACAGAAAACAACCTTAAAAGGAAGGAAGGAAGGAAGGAAGGAAGGAAGGAAGGAAGGAAGGAAGGAAGGAAGGAAGGAAGGAAGGAAGGAAGGAAGGAAGGAAGGAAGGAAGGAAGGAAGGAAGGAAGGAAGGAAGGAAGGAAGGAAGGAAGGAAGGAAGGAAGGAAGGAAGGAAGGTAGGTAGGTAGGTAGGTAGGTAGGTAGGTAGGTAGGTAGGTAGGTAGGTAGGTAGGTAAGGATAGATCTGATGGATGAAACCAGACGACGGACGGACGGATGGATGGATGGATGGATGGATGGATGGATGGATGGATGGATGGATGGATGGATGGATGGATGGATGGATGGATGGATGGATGGATGGATGGATGGATGGATGGATGGATGGATGGATGGATGGATGGATGGATGGATGGATGGTTGGATGGATGGATGGATGGATGGATGGATGGATGGATGGATGGATGGATGGATGGATGACACAACTTGTTTTTGGTTTTTGTTAAAGTTGTTTTACATTTTGTTTTTATTAATTTAGATTGCGTTACTTGTGGAAATGAATTCTTCTAGGTTTGTTTTTGTGTTTCAATCAAGGGCATTTTGCTTATGTAAACATTTTGCTTATACCATGCAATTCTACATTTGGTGTCACTTCTCATTTCCCCAAACACAGGAGATCCCAAAGCAGAACTTTTCCTGTCCCAAACTGGAAACTACTGGGGCTGAGGAAATCTCCTCCTCCTTGATTTCTGTTTTTGTTGATTTGTCAGTTCTCAAAGCAAGTTGAACATATTTAATGTGGGGTTTTTTTTAAAAAGGCCTCGGTGGAAGGTCACAGAAACACTAAAGAAAAAAGCACTTTACCTCTCATTTCCAAAATGTCAAGAAACAAGGAAGATGTAGGTCCTCTAGTTGCGTAGTACAGCCTGGTTTGCCTCTGATGCTTTTACTGGTTCTTCTGTATTCTTGCAAAGTTTTCGTTCACCTGGAAGGAAATGCACACGTAATCTGGTATAAGTCATCAAAAGCCTGTGCATATTCCCATATAACTTGGTTTTTGTCTGGTGCAAGTTCCTTATGTAAATTGATAGTTTACAAGATATATCTGGGATTTACAGTGAAGAAGCTGCAAGAAAGGAAAGAAAAGCTGCAAGAAATATCCCTGCTCCTGCTACTTTTTCACCCTTAGGGGTCCATGTGAGATACACTGGGTAAATTACACAGGTTTGTATCCTTCCTCCAGTCCAAGGTGCCTTTTCTCCAATAGATGTGGTTGTTCCACCAAAGGAAGCACCATTTCCTTTGATGGACAGTTCCTCAGGTCCAAGCAGAGGCATAGCTAGAAAGGGCTGGGGGTGCACGTCGCACTGGGCTCCTGCCTGGGGGGGGGGGGGGGGGCAAAATTTTCAGGTTTGCTTTGTGTATTTTTTAGTGTTTTTCAGTTTTTGGTCTGCAGGGGGTGCGGTTTTTCCAAAATTTCAGGGAGTTTTTGGGGGACACTCCTGATGATACCACCCAAGTTAGGTGAGGTTTGGTTCAGGGGATCCAAAGTTATGGACTGTCAAAGGGGGTGCCCCCATCCCCCATTGTTTCCAATGGGAGATAATAAGAGATGGGGACTACACCTTAGAGAATCCATAACTTTGGACCCCCTGAACCAAACTTCACCAAACCTGACTGGTATCATCAGGATAGTCTCCTAAAGATACCCTGAATTTTTTAGGCTGCTAGCCTAAAAACTGCACCCCCTGCCTGCTGCAAACTGAAAAAAACACTAAAAAATAAAAAAACACAAATGGATATGGGGGGGCAGCAAAACTCAGATTTTGCACGGGCTCCATTTCCCCTAGCTATGCCTCTGGATCCAAGGAAGTCTCCAAACTTAGAGTGGAATGGTAAGAACCAAGCCACTAGCCTTTGCACTTCATGCAGCTCTGATGCACTATTTCATTTGGCTGAAAAATTACAGCCATCTATAGTCTGTATACTCTAAATTGCCATACTGCACATTTCTGCTTGTCCCTGATTTCATGATACTTACAGTGTGGTATCTACCATAAATGCTTGATAATCTAAACATGTAAAATTAATATGTTCAGTCCTTATGTAACTGAAGGGATCATTCAGGACTGTACACTGCTCACTTCAGGCTGTTATTTCAAGGGGATTCTGGCTACCAGGTGGTACACATGGTAACTCACTCCCAGCCCTCCAAATGAAGGCTATTTAAGCAGAACAGTTTCCTGGGAAAGACTACTGCATTTGGCCCCCAATCTTAGTCTATTAATCTTTTTGTCTTTTTGCACTGAGAAAGCATTTGCTTGGAAAGTTGGGGTGGGGTCATAGGGACATGTGACATCCTGTACACTGCTATGTCAGTTCTAAAGAAAATCCAGAAGTGATGTAAAGTAGCTCTAGCAACTCTAAAACAATAGAGTCTCCATCCGTTCCTAGAGGTTCCCTACATCAGACCTGGGTTTTCTCTGGATGTGGTATAGGACATTATTTTTTTAAAATTCTCCCACCACCCCTTCAAGCAGTAGCAGGCCAAGACGGCAGCCAGCAGGAGGCTTTCCAGCACAGCAAGAGGCTGGCAGCTCTAGCAGGGCTTCTTCCCAGATACTGGTGCCATTTTATTTCGGCATGCCTGCCTACCAACATCCCATCCAGATTGCTTACATGAAGCCTTAACATCATGGCTTGAAAAGTCTGTTTTCTCCCATTCCCTTGATGAAGAGTTCTGGAGAACACCAAAGTTTGAAGACCACTTGGTCCAATTTGCATTGGTCCAGATAAAAAACACTGGACATGGCTTTTGGTTTTGGAGTTTGCTTTGGAGCAGGAAAGCTAAGCAGTGACCTCTGTCTCCTTTTACTGAGGTTGTTCACTATCTTATTTTCCCATCCCTACCATACGGCATGTTAGGATTAGTTCCATCACCTTTAATCCAAATTACTTATCATAATATATATTAATGAAGGTGATTTTGCCTATAGCCAAGCTTAGCGGGGTTGGCCATAGTCAGTACTCGGATGGGAGACCACCAAGAAAGTGTTGGAATGAGTGACTTCTGCATGCCTGGACAACGGGGGGCGCTGTGTCTGTCTAAATATGTTGTTGCCTCTCTTGCCTGCCATCCTTGTCTGGGCCAGGAGACTGCCTACTGACTTCCTTTCTTCTCCATGTTGCAGCCTCTTTTGTCCTGCCCTTTGTCCTGAGCACATGGACAATTGCTCCCTGCCTCTGTGGGCCTTTCTCACAGAGCAGATCTTACCCCATGCATGTGACAGTGAGTTAGAGTGGCCACTTGTTTATAGGGAAGTCATTTCTTTAGTACAGGTTTTTTTTTTTCTATTTACCTCTCACCTGAAACAAAGCTGTAAACTGAAAACTACTTGAATAAATGTGTTTTTCCTTTTACTTATCTCTCTGGGAGAGTTTCTTTTGCTGCACTCGCACACAGGTCTGGGCTGATCCACAAATAACTAACTCCAACAGAAAGGCCAGGGTTGCTACGAACAGGACGGCACAGACAAACCACATCTGCTTGTGTCTTGTTGTCAGACTCCCTGGATCAGAACCCAATCAACGCTCTGGTTGGTCAAAGGATTTTATTGGCAGACTTCAGGGTACAGTAAAGAAGATGACTCTGAGTAAAAGCGTGCCAAGCAATTGCTAATGTGTCCCAGGTTTCCCACCCCTACATAGGAATACAGAAGCACAACATAGCATAACTAACTCCAGATAAGGCCCATCCTAGCAGACTCTCAAGGCCGGACTGTTAGATAGCAGAGCACCTGCAAAAGCGAAAACAACTCCGGACATGTCCCCCTCCCAACTTGGTAACCCCATATCAAACAGTGGGTTTGATGCTTGTCTGGTATGCCCCGTGGATGAGGTCACCCATGAATCAGCGGCAACTTGATGGCAAATTCTTTTTCTCTTCAGTATTCTCTTCTCCCACTCCATACCGTCACAGTAACCTTCAATACTAACGAGAACAAAACTTCTATACCTACTTTTTCTATTTGGAATGCATCTCATTATGATGTAAAATTAGAAAAGGAACCTTTTTTAAAAGTACAGATCAATGGGCCCATGGGCTTCTAATAATGCTAAGTGCCTACAATTAGCTGGAGGAGCAGTAATAACAGGAAGAGAATTTACACAGCCAAAAAAAGAAATCAGTCATCGTTATTTTCTTAGAGAAGAAACCACCCCCTCTATCCTTAACATTGCTTTGCAGCAACACTTACCGCAACTATTTAAAGTGATACCAAAGGCTTCTGTTAAAATATTGCCAGTCAAACTTGCCCATTTTTAGTTCACTCCGCTAATTGTTGTAAAATCAACACATACTTAAAGAGCAAGGTTCCCAGCTATGGTCAAAACAAACGGTCCACATGGAACAATTAGAGACCCCAAGATGGAAATGCACATCCTAATTTTCATTGGAGATGCAACTGTAACCTTTGAGGATTCAATTACAATAGTCAAGCCCTGATGTGCACTGGAATGGGGACTGATCTGTATGCACATTAGATACACATGTGTAAAGTTGCTTTCTTCTACTGATCTTTATTGATGTATTTTTAATTGTTTTCTTTGTTATTACTAGTGAAACCAAGGTGATTTCAATGGCACTAGAACTGTATGGAAAAAGGATATAGTTCCAATTCCAAGCCCTACGTATGGGCCCCTTCCGCACATGCAGAATAATGCACTTTCGATCCACTTTCACAATTGTTTGAAAGTGGATTTTGCTATTCCGCACAGTAAAATCCAGCTGCAAAGTGCATTGAAAGTGGATTGAAAGTGTATTCTGCATGTGTGGAAGGGGCCATGGCCTTTGTGGAGTTTTTCCATGGCTACGTGGCTAGTCCACTCCTTTCAGTGGGAGGGAGGCATCTGTATGCACGCAACCTCTGTATAGATCTGTAGTGCTCCCTCCACCTAAGAAAATGGTGGTCATAATGAGAACTTTGGATCACATGTGCCCTCAGAGTTCTATACTTCCTGGGCATTTGTGGGTCTAATTCAGATTGAGGACACACTGCATGTGCGGAACAAGCTTCAGCCCATGCATTTTTACTGCTCTGAAACAGCTGCTTTCTGCCCCACTGGCAAACTTAATGGGTTGGCTTTTGTTATTCCCTTCTACTAAGTTGGACCCCTATGATTCCCTTCCGCCATTTTTCCTCCATCAGAAAAATCCTTTCTTTAACAAAGACTTTTCTACAATAGAAGAAGCCTTTCTCCATCAAGCCTTTCTCCATTCTCGATTAGAGGCAGTCTTTCTCTTTTGAAGGGAGACTAAGTGGAAGAGAATCATAGGACCCAACTTAGTGCGATGAGTTATAGGATCTAACCCAATGATGGCTAAGTGTAAGTTTCTCAGTAGGGCAAATGATGACTTCCTGGGGACATTTCAGGTTGGCAAAACGGTGCAGATGAGAAGGCTGGCATGCGTTCTTCTTCAGCAATGTGATCCCCATCTGACTTCGACCTATATATGCCTGGGAAACATGGCTTCCCAGCATATGTGTGATGCAAAGTTCTCATGACTTTGTGACATGTGAATCAGGCCTGAGAACATAGCCCAAACACATTCCATGATGTCAACCAGAGCTATTGTATCCATGAGGAGGGCATATATTTACACCAGTTAATTTTTTTCCATCTGGCAGCACATCAGTCTTTGTGCATGCCTATCCCATGGATCTTCCTAGCGGAGGGGAGAGGAGGAGGGGTGGCATGCAAGGGAGGGAGGGAGGGGGCCCAGCATCTGAACTTGGCCCACCCACCCTAGCGGAGGGAGATGGAGGGGAGGGAGGGGTGACATGGAAGGGGAGAGAGGGGAGGGAGGGATGGCATGCTAGGGAGGGGAGGGAGGGGGCCCAGTGTCTGAACATGGCCCGCCCACCCTAGCGGAGGGAGGAGAGGGAGGGAGGGGTGGCATGGAAAGGAGGGGAGGGAGGGGGAGAGGGCCCAGCGTCTGGACATGGCCCACCCACTCTAGCGGAGGGAGGAGAGGGAGGGAGGGGTGGCATGCAAGGGAGGGGAGGGAGGGGGCCCAGCATCTGAACATGGCCCACCCACCCTAGCGGAGGGAGGAGAGGGAGGGTGGGGTGGCATGCAAGGGAAGGGGAGGGAGGCGGTTCATTTTTCCATCTGGCAGCACATTAGTCTTTGTGCATGCCTATCCCATAGATCAGGGGTAGGGAACCTGCGGTTCTCCAGATGTTCAGGAACTACAATTCCCATCAGCCTCTGTCAGCATGGCCAATTGGCCATGCTGGTAGGGGCTGATGGGAATTGTAGTTCCTGAACATCTGGAGAGCCGCAGGTTCCCTACCCCTGCCATAGATCTTCCATTATCTGCAGATGGGATCAATATGTAAGTGCTGACAACTCACATCTGACTTATGGCAACCCCACAGTGGGGCTTTCAAGGCAAGTGAGAAGCAGAAGTGGCTTGGCATTGCCTTCCTCTGCAGAGTTTCCTTTGGTGATTTCCCATCCAAATATCAATGCTGCTGAGCTTCTGAGATCTGATGGGATCGGGCTATCCCGTTCTTCTAACTCTCCTATGTTCAGCAGGTCTGACTTAATAGTGATGGAACAAGTGCACAGCATGTACCTCTTGCAAAATTCTTGAAGATACATAATTGGCGATGGGGCATTACCATTCAGAGGAGAGGCAGTCTGCGTTTCTTGCTGTACATCTGACATTTCTTTTGTATTCACAAGAATTTTAGACACGGTCTCAGGATCAGGAACATTGATGGGTGAATTGAGAGAGTCCACTTGAAGAGCTACAGAGGTGGGGGGCGAGTCTATTGACAATGCTGTGTCGTCGCTTCCTTGCTTGTTCTCATTTGGTGTCCTGGATGCCACCTCCTCTAATTGTGTGCCTGCAGCAGGTTTGCTTCGGTCTTTAGGCTGGCCTTTGTGCTGCCCACCAACATTCTGCACAAGTTCTTCTAGGAAAGGGAATAAAACACACAAATTAGGTTTGTTTAGTCATGCAATGGCTTTCCTCTATGACATACCAAGCCAAACACAGCCCACAATCTATCAGGGGCTTAATAAATCTCCCCTTCTTGCTTTTTGTCTGTGTAACATTTTCACTCTCTCTGTGAGACCTCTTATATGTAGCACCTGTAAAGAGAGCTGTGGTGTAGTGGTTAAGAACAGGTGCACTCTAATCTGGAGAACCGGGTTTGATTGCCCACTCTGCCACTTGAGCTGTGGAGGCTTATCTGGTGAACCAGATTAGCGTGTGCACTCGAACACATGCCAGCTGGGTGACCTTGTCTAGTCTCAGTTCTTCAGAGCTCTCTCAGCCCCACCTACCTCACAGAGTGTTTGTTGTGGGGTGGGGGGGAGGAGGAGGGAAAGGAGATTGTAAGCCCCTTTGAGTCCCCTTACAGGAGAGAAAGGGGGGAAAAATCCAAACAACAACAATTACTACTACTACTACTACTACTACTACTACTACTACTACTACTACTACTACTACTACTACTACTTCTCCTCCTCCTCCTCCTCTCTGAAGAGTTCTAAGGTGACCTGTGTTATGCTGTCTCCTTGCCTTCCTTAGCATTCCCTATTTATTTTTGCTGCAACCAAAGGCTCTTGTCTTGGAATTCCTAGTGGGAGAAGAGAAGGTAGACTTAGTCATAATTTGTAGAATTAAAGAATGGTCAGTATGTGGGGATGGCTCTGAGGTAAAAGGGGATCCATTACTCTAAAAAAGTTGTTTTCTCTTAAGGAGATATTGAGCGTATTTAGAAGTATAACAGAATGATGTTTTTTGTACGGTTAATACGCTTAATGGTTTCAGGTAGGTACAGAAGTGAATAGTTTCAGATAGATGTACAGTTCTTCTTGTTTCGCTGAAGTTTCATAAATGGACCTAGCCACAAAGCCTTATTTTTCTCATCTGCCACTTAAGCTAGTAGCTTGCCCAAAGCTCGATTTCCTAACTTGTCAGGCCAATAACATCCATTTTCTTTGATTTTTAATTTATTTTTCATTTTTTATTAATTGTATAGGCTGCCCTTCCCCACACGAGCTCAGGGTAGAGTACAACATCTTTGACAACAATAAAAGCAATAAAATCCACCACTGTATCCTGGCGCCATAATCTCCACAAAGGGATAGTAGTTAAATTAAAACTACATCTCTTCAAACCACCATTCACACTGGTATTGAAAAAAATGATGAGAAGAACAGGAGGGAGGGGAGGGGGAGGCCAATGAATGGGATACTATTGCTGTTCTCAACCATGAGCCTGGCAGTTCAGCTCCATCTTACAGGCCCGGCGAAATATTGTACTAAATTTCTCAGGGCCCAGGTCTCACTTGACAGAGCATTCCGACAGGCTGGAGCCAAAGCTGAAAAGGCGCTGGTCCTAGTTCAGGACAGCTGGACAGTTTTCAGCAAGTTGTTATTAGCTGAGTGTAACACTCTTTGGGGAACATATTGGGAGAGGGGTCTGCAAATACGAAGATCCCGGACTGCTTAAGACTTTGAAGGTTAGCGCCAAGCTCTTGTACCTGATTCCATACTCCACCCACAGCCACTGCAGTTGGTGGAGCACTGACTGAAGCCCACCATGGAGTCCCTAAGTGGACCCAGGCCGCTGCTTTCTGCACCAGCTGAAGTTTCTGAAGGAGATTCAAGAGCAGCCCTGTGTAGAGTGAAGTTCAAGGGCAGCCCTGTCTAACCTTGAAGTGACTGTTGCATGGGTCACTGTGACTAATTTGGGTTGGACAGATAGAGGCCACTAATCTCGCCTGGTGCAGATGGTAAAACACTAGATGGATTACATTTGTGATCTGTGCCTCCACAGACAATGAGCCATCCTAAACTGTTGATGGTGGCATAAGTGCAAGTCTGGTCTAGATTTAGAGCTGAGGTGATACATACACGACGTCTTAATCTGATATATTGTTGTGTCATCTCATTGGTCTGTTTTCACTGAGCAATGTTCTGTTTAAAGCAAGCCACCAGTCCCATCTGCTAGGCAAAGATGTACATGTAGGCATCAGTGTAGATCCCGTGATCCATTCCACTAGCAGCAATTTTCTTCCTTAGTACAAGGAAGGCCTTCCCCAAATGCAGGATGGGACGAAGAACCTTTACTTCCGGGAACATCTCCTCATGCTTGGGAAATATGCTATTGTTTACAAAATAGACCCATGGGATCCTACTCATGGTGGTTAGACCAGTGAACACAAAGGTACAGGCTTCCAAGATACAAACTGCCTAAGCAGCACTACCATTCAACCAAAGGAAACAGCAGATGATCTTCTTCCATTCCAAAAGTCTTCCTCATGTGGCACGAAAAGCCCTTTGCAAAACAGAGAGATTTCACATACCCTCACATCTCATAAGCTGGAGGGGGGGAAGGAGGCCCGGTTCATTGTGCTTCAAAGTGACAACTTCATCCTAACTTAGCTGACAGCCATATTATTACCCCAACCTATCAAGGAAATCACACCTTACATATCAGATCCAATGGCAGCTTAAGGCCCTTTAAAATTAGATTTGACCACAAATCTAATTTTCAATGAGTTTTTCTGTCTGGAATTTTTCAATTATCTATTTACCCAGACGTTTGTATTGTACTCATCAAGGATATGTCGCTGTCTCTTATGGGCAACACCCTGCCTTGTTTCTCTTCCGTTTATAGAGATGTCTTTTAAGAAGCTGTCTCACTAGGACAGATCTAAAGAACTTGCACTGCACACTGCATTATAGGATCATTAGTATCTTCTCTATGGGGCCACAATCATTGGACACTTCAAAGATGGAACTAACAGCAGGTACCATGGGACCAGGAACAAAATATTTTAACCTCAACCGAGACCCATTTTTCATCAGATCTCTAGGTGTATACCCCTAGTTCCTTCATAAAAATATTCATCAGGGGGGAAAAAAGGCTTAAAGAGTGGATTCAAACATATTGGTTTGGATCTAAAGTATTGAGAGAAAACCAAGGCTCAGGGATGGGGTTTTCCAGTCTCCCCTCTAGCAACTGCAGCCCCTTGGAATTTTGCTCTTAGGGGTTAGGAGTAGTAGTGGGATCCAAAAATTTTAGTAACAGGTTCCTATGGTAGTGGAATTCAAACTGTGGTGTAGCGCCAATGGGGCTGGGAAGGGCACGATGGGGGCGTGTCCGGGCATTCCAGGGGCGGGGCTGTGGCAAGGACACAGCCGCTGCGCCGGTCCTTGGGCGGGAAACGAATGCACGCAGGTGCAGGCTGTCATGCACGCCGGTGCACCTCCTGCTAGACTGCTTCAAGTTCTGCGCGCTACTGCTGAGAGGAGGGTGTAACTAAGGCAAAAATCATGTGGCAAAATCACCAATTAGTAACCCCCTCTCGGGCTATGCAGAGGAAACACCAAGACTGTGACATGAATCTTTGACTCAGAAACACACCTGCAGTCAAGAGATGGACAAGAATCTGAACACTCATCCACCCTGCACGGAGATGCAAATGTCACATTTCACAGACCATGCTGGCATGGATATGAACAGGCATAAAATTGAGAGGGATGGGATTTCCCATCTGTTGGGCCGGCTCAAGTTTCTGTGCAAAGGACTGACCAAATGAACATGAAGAGAAAAATTCTGAGCCTGCCTCCCCATGTGCATAAGACTCTCACTGGGCGCACGGGGGGATTCTAAAATCAAAGGGATTGCTCTTCTCGCGTGCGCATGACTTGTCCTACATTCAACACTTTTATAGGCAAGAGTTGCACTTTTCAAGCAAACATCGTAAACATACATGAAAGCAGACACACAATGAGTGAAACGAACCACAAAGCGAAGATGTACACAGGGAAATTGGCCAAGTCAAAATATACCTTTTTCGGCTAACTCTTTCCACCGGTCTTTGTTTTCTTGGATGATATGAACCAAGCTGTCCTTGAAGCTCATTAAGTCCACAGTTGCTAATGAGTTCTCCGAGCAAGTTCCACCATAGCATACAGTGCTTCGAGTCCCAATTCTTTTGTGCGCGTCACTGCTGCTGACTCCAGTGTTGTTCTCACTAGAAAGGAGGAAGGAATGGACTGAGTAAGAGACTCGGCTTCAAGGTGTGCCACAGCAATTCCTTGCACTGGGACATTTTTAAGTGAAATGAATGGCACGTTATTACTGAGGCAGGGTTCTCCTAACGGCCTCTAGAGAGCATGGGCAGCGGGCAGCTCATGTAAAAGACAGGCAGAAAGAGCCCATGCATATTTTTTCCCTGCACAGAACACAAACTGGATGAGGAATATCAAGAATCTCCTCACCTCCTGCTTTCCTCTTCCTTGAGTCAAATAGTGGGACTGGTTCTTCGTTTAAAAATACAGGATAAAGCTATCAAAACCTTTAGTGCCCTTGAACTATGAGATGTAGAGCGGCAAACCTTGGCTTAAACAGCAAATATACTTGGCTCGGATGGTATCTGACCAAAGGAGCTGTTATTCTCAAGAGTTCATACCTCCGAAATCTAATGGGTCCTACTGGACATGAATCTACTGCAGACCAAAACAGCTATCCTGAGAAACCTGCTTGGATGGCAGTCTTATAGCTGGTGCTGAAAAACTAGCTTTTTCAAAATTTGCTTTGGCTAAATAGCCTTCACTTTTTAGCAAGGCATTTCCAAGGAACTCCTTTCTCCATGATCATTCCAGTTCCAGTTTGTTGGAATTTAATTCTCTGTGTAAGCAGTTGTTTCTGTCCTTTAGAGTAGGCATCTGCAATGCAGCTATTAAAATTGCCATTAGGTGGTGCTATCTTATTAGGTATTTTCAATTTTCAATAAATTGATGACCACAAGAGAGAAAGTTTTATTGTGACTAAATCAGAAAAGCATTTACTGAGCAATGTTTTTTTTTAAAAAAAATGAAATTCAAACCTAGGTGTTGTCACAAAGGGAGGGCTTTCTGATTTCGAAGCTTCCTCTATAAGAGGAAAAACAATTTTCTCCATGGAGTCAGTAAGGAGAGAAAATGTTGGCTTCACTATGAAATCAATGAAACCTGCAGGGGAAGAATAAAAGAACATATTGAGTTTTCCCTTTCTCCGCCAGTCAGCCAGCCAGTCAGTCAGTCAGTCAGTAACAGCATAACCTAAGCGGGTTCTGGAACCCCCAGTATCCAGCATTATTGAAGATAAAGGGGAATTAGACCACTTCAGAAACCTCAGGAAGTTCCTCATTAGTCACTCAGGCACCCCCATCCAAGTGGCAAGTGTGAACCTGCACTGCCCCATTGCTCTCAGAGAGGCTTTCTGATGGCATGAAGAGGCTTGCAAAAACAAAGCAGCCTCCCCTGCTGCCAAGAAGCCTCTATGGGGCTGAATTAACTTATGTGACCCAAAAGGCTTTAAAAGACCTGAAAATTTTCAGGAAAGTAAAAAAAAAAACCGAATTTTTTTAAGGTTGAACCTGTAAAACACAAACCCCACACAGCTGAATTGGCATTCAGTTGTTCAAAGTCCCCTCCCTGCTCGTGAAGTTGGAACCAACTTCACAAGTGAGAGCTGCCAGTGGGACTGGGAATCTCCCAGCCCTGCAGACAGTTACTAAAGGCAAAAAAGAAAAAAAACCCTATTTGGCTTTTTCAGAGTCGTTCTATTCGGCTCTGCAGAATAGCCTGGGGGTTTTTCCCAGGGTTTTTGGTCATTTAAATTGACCAAAAACCAGCCCTAGTTATTATTCATATCAATTCTGTATTAGAATATTCATTGATTTTTGAGGATATCTATGCACTTTTAAACTGTTTGCCTGTCTCGTAGAGGCTAACCTCTATGAAGGTCAATGAAAATGGACTCTCTGTGCTAAAAGACTTACATTACAACACTGGAAAGACCCAAGCCTATTTCTGGTCATTCAATGGATTGAGGAGTTTAGAATTCTATCAGTATTTGAATGTATGGCGTATACACAGCAACTGCGCATGGACTTATTTTTAGACATTTGGTAACTATTTATAGAAACTTATGTCTACATCTGCCAGATTTTACTTTTGTCTTTATGTACTTTTTCCTTTGCTTTTTTTTTGTTTCTTTTTTTAAAGGAAGTAAAAAGAAAAGAAAAAGGTAGGCCTATATTATGGTCGATTTCCCACTGTAAATCAGATGTAGATTAATGCAAGTTTGAAAAGTAACCAGACCTTTTCTTCGTGTTTCTTCGACCTCACTTGAGCCACTTTCAATTGAAGGCATCTGGACCTGCCTCTGATTCCAGAAAACGGACATTCCCCACTACCGTGGGATCGGATTGCCAGGGCTGTCGTGATTGGCTGTCGTGCCAGGTCGGGGCGGATACTTTCCAACACTCGGATACTATCCAAGAAGCTCTCGTTCTATCAAGTTACCATTTGTAAAAAGAGCAGGGGAATCTGAGTGTACCCGTTCTCTTGAGTTCTCGAGTTCTCGTTTTATTGTTAGACTGGTAAATGTATGACCAAATCAGAGGAACAGGAGGAGCTGAGTGAGACGAAATTGAAACTTAAAGAAAAATCTGTGTGCTCATTGCTGGGAGTAATCGTGTCACTGCTAAGGCAGAAATCTGAAAATGAACTCAGTCGCCCGGAATTCCTCACCAATCCAGAATGTAAATGTGTCCTGGCAAACAGTTGCATAAGCAACCAGGTATGGGAGGAATGCAGGGTAAGGGCTAGGGGGAGCGACAGAGCCAGAACTGATCTGTGGCCCAAGGTTCGGCAGTGGGGAAAATGCAAGGAAACCGCGACATTTCCAGTCACTATTGTGGAACTAACTGAAAGTGGGGAACTGACCTATGACTCCCAGAGAGGAGATCATCTCAGGCCACCTAGTGAGATTTGGACTGAGGGGAGCACCCTGATCGCAGCAGTATTTTAATAATTTAGTACATCCCAGCCTGCTGTTTTCTCGATATCTTCCATATCAATTCCTTTGAATCATCAAGGCAGAGTAGTGGTGGCTAGGGGAGATGTAAGTCTGAGCCCTCTACTCAACCATGAAGCTTACTGGCTGTCTTCGTTGCTTTATTGTTCTTCACAGCCACCTAACCTATCTCTTATGGTTATTATAAGTCTAAAATGGGGAGAGGGAAACTTGCATTTCTTGCCCCAAATTTCTCACAGTGGTGATCCCACATATTAGGAACCTCAGGGAAGGGGTTCCATATCTTGTGCCACGCTGAACATATGCTGAGAAGGACAGCTGGACAAAGAAGGGAGGCCACTAAACAATAGAGATGTCTAACCCTAACCATGGCTCTGTCCCCCTATTTGCTCTTCACTATTGTACAATTCCTGGTGTTCATCTTTTATTTCTGATCCCTGCTTTTTTGGTTTGTAGCCCGTAGCCCTGGTCTTCATACTGTTGGGTTATTAACTCTGGCTTTCCTTCTTCCTAATCACATGACTCTGGTGTCATGCAACTTCCTGTCATGTGCTTAAAATCCAATGGGGCCCATAATCCAGGTGTGAAAAGGCTGCCTTAAAGGGAGGGTGAAATAAAAATGTGGTTGCAAATGTAAAGTATAGGTCAGTGGCTCTCAACCTGGGGGTTGGGACCCCTTTGGGGGTCGAACAACGCTTTCACAGGGGTTGTCTAAGACCACCGGAAAATGGTCTTTTTATATATACCAATTTTATGGTTGGGGGTCACCACAACATGAGGAACTGTATTACTTGAAGATCTCTGTATGCTGTCACCCAGAGAGATTCTGCAAACCTTAAAAAGCAGACTTCTAGAACAGGAATACCATATCTTGTTGGGCCAAGCAAATAAATCATGCTCACCCCTTTCTGTTGGAATAGTACCAGAACAGGGGCACATAGCCAAATATCTTAAACTATTAACTGAACCCCAACAGAGATGGATTATTACAAGGGCCAGATGCAATACTTTCCCATCGGCCATTACAAAGGGTTGCTACCTATCTATCCCTCTCCAGGATCGGGTCTGTCCACACTGTAAAAACCAAGTGGAGACTCTTGCACACATTATACTTGACTGTCCGAGATATGTGGGTATTAGGAATTTCTTTCCCGGGCGGGTCTTAGACAAATCTGAAAGAGACTCTGACAACTCTGTTGTGGAGCTTTTGTTAAATAACACAGAGGCCATGCTCTTGGAAAAAGTAGCAAAATTTCTTTTACAAGTGACAGAATTTTCTAACATCCAATGCTAGATACAGTTTATCTGTCTGTGTTTTGAATGTACTTTTGATTTGTACTTCAGAAATGTCTGTAACGCTCTGGAGCCTATTTTAATATGCCTAATAAAGGTTGTTGAGAAAAAAAAGAACTGTATTAAAGGGTCACGGCATTAGGAAGGTTGAGAACCACTGGTATAAGTGGAAGCAGGCTACTGCACCCAAACAGTCCTTCTGGATGCATTCTCATGGACACAGTGTGGTGCCCTGTGCCATCACCCATCTTCTGAGCAGAAGAGATCTTTTCTTTGGTGCTGCCTGCAAGGATTTCTGAATCAAGACTCCTATATGACTGTGATGATACTCCAAATTACTGTTTATCATTCTGAACAAGTATACATTCGCAATGTGTTATCAGTGTTCTGTCAAATCAGTGAATAGAAACAAGAAATATTCCTGGGAGACAGAATTCAACCCACAGTTCTGAGATGTCAGTACTGAACAATGTCTTTAAAAAAAATGCTGATCAAGGCATGGAATCATACTGAGAACAAAGCATTATCCTCCATGGGGAACTGAACAGGCAAAATTCAATGGGACATAGAATGGCAGCAGATCTTACATGCTCTACATGATAGATAAATGCAGCGATCACAAAAGTAAACATTAGCTTGTTCTCTTGCTGAAAATAGCTATGATCGAAGAAGAGACTCTTCCACTTATGTGAACCAGGATGTGGTTGCACTGAATCCACTGACTTGACCCTCCCCATCAATTATTAGAAGGGCAGAGGTCACTGGGGGCATTGGGGGTAGTTATGACTTTCCTGTAATGTGCAGGAGGTTGCACTAGAGGATTCTTGAGGTCCCTTCTAGCTCTACATTTCTATGTTTCTGTATTTGATTGCATGAGAGAGACACAGCTGAGAATGCTCCGTGCATCACTGAATCAGCAAACCTAGCTATCACATATAGGTGATCGAGTCAGTGCCAAAGATATTGCAGAGGACTCATTTGCAGAAACCACTGCTCACACGAGCGCACTGCTCATGTAAGCAACCTAAGGCTGGTAGACAGAATTTGGGAGAGACTGCAGCCACTCTTCAGTTACCAGGAAAACTTGCTTAACCATATATCTGTTCAGCACTGGTCTCAAATTGGAAGGGGGGGGCAGTCTACAGCACCCTTCCTATCCCCCAACCTCCAACCTCCCATCCCCCAATCTCCTCTGAGCTACTGAGCTGATGACTAAGTTCCACCTTGGCCATTCTTGCTGCCCTTTTGAAGAACATTTGCTGCAACCCCTTCAGGCTCCTTGGCATCTCGTGAGGCTCATTCCCTCATGAAAAGTCAAGGAAATCACCTGAGGCAGATCTGGTTCTGCTCCAAATGCACTGGTCTGTTTCTGACTCCAGACCCAGAAGCTGGTGAAGAAGAGTTTGGATTTATACCCCCATCGTTCTCATCTGTAAGGAGTCTCAAAGTGACCCACAAACTCCTCTTTCCTCTCCCCACAACAGACCCCATGTGAGGTAGGTGGGACTGTCAGAGTTCTGAGAGAACTTTGACTAGCCCAAGCTTACCCAGCAGGCTTCAGGTGGAGTGGGGACACAAAGCTGGCTCACCAGATCAGGTTAATATGGAGGAGTAGGGAATCAAACGCGGTTCTTCAGATCAGAGTCCACCTGCTCTTAACCACTACACCACACCGGCTCTTATTATAATTATTATCATTATTACCCAGGGAGTGACGTTTTAAAAAGGGTAAAGATCCCTGTCTTTCTCCAAGACTTAACTCTATGAATTCAGTTGGATGATGAAGCAAGTCTTCAAGCTTAAAAACCTAGATGTTCCCGTTCAAATGTTCAAATCATTTTTGCTCTGACCAGAATAGTTTTTAAAACACACATAAACACTGAGCATTACCTATTTGGGACTGAGCCACCATGGTAGACTTGCGATCACAGAGGGGAGAAAATGGCAGCCCAAGTTCAGCCTCTTTGTCTCCCTAGGGGGGAAAAGTTTTGAAACAATAAATCTAAATGTACAGCTGAAAGCAAGTCACACAATGCACCAAAACCTATCTCCAACTGAATAACAAAATCAGCTTGCAGGCAATATTGTTTTAGAAGAAGAATGAAAAGAAAAGGAACCTATGCATATACAAGCAGTGTTTCCCCACTGCTTGTAACAGAAAGGGAAAACACTCTGCATACTCTAAGGCAGTGTTTCCCAACCTTTTCGAGGTCAGGGTACCCTTGACCTCACTCTTCATATCTCACGGTACCCCTGCCGCCACCCTCCACCTTCCCCTCCCATTGTCCCTGCTTGCCACACCCCCCACCTTCCCCTCCCAGGGTGAAGGGTAGCACTGGGGGGTGGGTGGCTGCTGACCTTGTGGCAGGCCCTGCCCCATAGGCCAGCTCCATGTCCTTGCTGACGCTGGTGGGAGACACCACAAAAATGAGGGGGGACGGTAGTGTTGCCGCGGTACCCCTGGGACATGCTCATGGCACCCCAGGGTACCAGGGAACCCTGGTTGAGAATGGCTGCTCTAAGGCCTCTTCCGCAGAGCAAATTTATAATGGGCTGCAGTCCGGATAAAGTAACCCATTTCCCTGTTTTTGCATTCACATGAATCCGTGCAGGCAGCAATTGGAGCCCACGGAAACAATTCGGGGTGCTGTCACGCCTTCGCATTGATACATGTATCTTTTTAAAAATTTACTTCCAGCCGATGAAGAGCTATTGCAGGCATGCACAAATGACCCCACCCCCCCAGCCATGCTGATGTCTCACAATACGACTATCTGCACCGGCATAGCTACACAGATGTAAGCCACAAACATTTTTTTTAAAGGAAATGGAGGCGAATAAAGTGCCTTCTGCCCGGCCTCCTTTGAAAAGACATGCTGGCAACAAGATTCTAAAAAAAAATCTGGTTTGGGGAAAATAGCACGAGGCAGATTCATTTTAGGATCTGTGCGAAGTTCTCCCCTGTCCCCCATGTTTTTTTTAACCATCCTACACCCATGTTTATTGGTCCATGCGGAATGGGCCTAAGGCCCTTTCCGCACATGCAGAATAATGCACATTCAATCCACTTTTGCAATTGTTTGCAAGTGGATTTTGCTATTCCGCACAGTAAAATCCAGCTGCAAAGTGGATTGAAAGTGCATTATTCGGCATGTGCAGAAAGGGCCTAAGAGAGCTGCTACAACTTGTAACAGAAATGCCTTGAATGTGTGGGATTTGAATGATATACTCTAACCTATTAATTTTTTTTTGTCATCAAGTTATGTTGATGTAGTTAAACAAGATAATAACCCCAACATCAAGATGCCAATTCACGTGCAACAACATACACCAGTACTGTTAGAAAAGCAAAAAGGATGCTAGCTGAGAAGGAAGAGAAGAACTTGCATCTAGCTCTTAGATATATGTAGGAAGACACATTCATGGAGGAGGTATCTACCAACCATTACTGGAACTAAATGGGACTTCCCAGCACTTCCCTCTCCTTCTCTGCCCAATACCAGGAACCCCAATCAAACCTCCCTTCTCACAGAGCAGCACGTTTCCCCCGCCTCCCTGTGGTTACCTTCTACTAGTCACATCCACAGCTGCCTGCACAATCCACAACACCCTCCCCAGTAACATGGGTAGCATATGAACCTAGGAGTGAAGCTGACATGCAGATGGGGGAAGGGTATACAGGCAGATGGTGGGGGGACAGAGTGGTGGTGGCAGAGGGGCCCTGCCCGCTGCCCTGCAGGAGGGTATGTGGACGTTGGCCCTACTGGTAGCTTGGGAGTATCTCAACAGCCACTGTTAAAAATAGAATTGTGGACTAGATGAACCATTGGTCTGATCCAATGTTGCAGTTCTTATATTCTTACACATGGCAATGTTGCTGATGCATTCACACTCAACTTTTTCGGTTATCTCTAATAGCATTGATCATCTGAGGCAGAGGGAGAAAGAGACAGCCAAATTCCATCTATTTTATAGGACCCTCTGCCACTCATATAAAACTTTTGAACATAGACAGATGTAAATGAATGTGTGGAAGAGGCTGGGCCGGCAAGCAAGAATACATAGTTACAGGGTTTGCTGCCTTCATAGCATAATGGTGCACCTGCCAGAGACTAATCAGAATTCAGAGATTAGACAAGAGTATTAATCATGCTTACAGATCAGCGATATTTTACTTAACGTCTTAAGAAATCTCTCCTCTGTCTTTGGCTCAGAGCGTGTGGGAGGGACACAGAAGCAGTCTCAACATACAGTCAGAAACCAGTGACTAAAGAGTCCCGAGTATAGTTAGACAGGTGGCAACTTGAAGGGCTAGTGAATTTCCAAAATTTTGGGAATCTTATCTCATGGGGAATCTGGCACAGGACCAGCAGTTCTACCGGCTGCAGGAGTATTTACTTTCCCTAAGGTCTGCTTGTAAATTTAAAAAGATTTTATGAAACCACCAAAAGTCATCAGTGAGTTGAGTTCTCATCCAAAAGGAATAAAACCCAGTTGCAATGCACAAGAACAGTCTTGCTGGATCAGTTTGGTAGTCCAACTATCCTAGCATTCTATTTCACACAGTAGTCATTCAGGTTCCTTGGTGGGTCAACACACATGCCAGAGGGGCTAAGGTCTTTCCTGATGTTGCTTGCTAGAACAGGTATCAATGACTTTTCATTACTTGAGGAAGTGCAGAGGCGTTCCTCCCATTGGGCAAAGTGGGCAGCTGCCCAAGGCGCCACCTTGGGGGGGGGGGGGCGCAAAAACTGCAGGTTAGTTTGTGGGATTTTTTGTATTTTCAGTGTTTTTTCCTGCAGAACTTTTTCTTTCCTGCAGAACTTTTTCTTTATTTATTTTATTTTTTTATTTTATTAAACTTATAGGCCGCCTATCCCCGAAGGGCTCAAGGCGGCTTCCAACATGGCTGTTACATAGACAGCAATCAACAACATAAAATACTAAAATCATTAAAACCTAAGAACTAAGCAGCAGTTTACTACAGAACTATAGGTTAAGCAACCCAGTTCATAAATTAATTAAGACAGGCGCCCCGCCGAAGGCCATTAAAAGAAGAAAAAGGGGAGGGAGTAAGTAGGGCCTGGGATGGAATTTATAAGTAAGACAGGCCCAGCTTTAATAGAATGGAACGGCAGTCTCAGTTTTGATTTCAATTTCAGTGTCGATAGGGGGCAGTAGATCCACGGCCGGCCTCCCCGAAAGCCCGGTGGAAAAGCTCCGTCTTGCAGGCCCTGCGGTTCTCATGAGGGTGCCGCAGGGCCCGCAGAGCCGGAGGTAGGGCGTTCCAGCAGGCGGGGGCCAGAGCTGTAAAGGCTCTGGCCGGGTTGAAACCAACCGTATCATTGCAGGACCAGGGGTCACCAGTAGATCTGCCGTTGCCGAGCGCAGTGGCCTATGTGGGACATAAGGGGTGATGCGGTCCTGCAGGTATGTGGGCCCCATGCCGCGTAAGGCCTTAAAGGTTAAAACCAGCACCTTGAAGACGATCCGGAACTCCACTGGGAGCCAGGGCAGAGGGTGTAGCACAGGGGTGATATGGTCTGAGTAATCACCACCTGTCAGAAGCCGTGCCGCTGCATTCTGGACCAGCTTCAACTTCCGGATCAATCGCAAGGGAAGGCCCGCGTGAAGCGAGTTACAATAATCAAGCCTCGAGGGTGACCGTCATGGATCACAGTGGCCAGGTCGGACTGGGAGAGATAGGGAGCCAGCCGCCGTGCCTGGCGAAGGTGGAAGAACGCAACCTGGGTAACATGGGCCACCTGGTTCTCCATAGATAATGAAGAGTCCAGGCGGACCCCCAGGCTGCGAGCCAGAGATGTTGGGGCCAACATGACCCCCTCCAGATTTGGCAGCTGAAATTCCCTCGGTCTCCCCGGCCCAGCCAAAGGCCCTCCGCCTTCGTTGAGTTAAGCTTTAACCTCCTCTGTCTCAACCAACCAGCAACCCGACTCCAGACAGTGCTGTAGAGCTGCAGAGGCGGAGGCCGCTCCCCCCCTCCATCAACAGAATGAGCTGGGTGTCATCCGCATATTGGTGACAGACCAGCCCAAAACTCCCGCACCAGCTGAGCGAGGGGCATGTAGATGTTAAATAAGGCGAGGGAAAGCAAGGCCCCCTGAGTGAACCCCACAATTAAAGTGGGGCTCTGTGGGAGGCCTCATCCCCGCACCATACCTGCTGGCCCCGACCCTGGAGAAACGAGGTAATCCATTGAAGGACTGTGCCTCGCACTCCAGAGGCAGCCAGGCGGTGCTCCAAAGGCGCGTGATCAACCACATCAAACGCTGCTGCAAGAACGAGCAATACCAGCAGCGCCGCTCAGCCTCGGTCTAGCTGCATGCGGAGCATATCTGTGATGGCGATGAGACCGGTCTCCTTCCCATGCCCAGCACGGAAGCTTGGACTGGAAGGGGATCGAGTGCCGATGTGTCCTCCAGAAAGCCCTGAAGCTGCTCCAACACTACTCTCTCAATTACCTTCCCGAGGAACGACAAGTTCCAGCAGGGAAGGTAATTGGCCAGATTGCCAGGATCTTGGGATGGTGTTTATAAGAGGGGGGGGACCACTGCCTCCTTCAAGCAACCCGGAAATACTCCTTGCTCAAGGGGGCAGTCAGCTCTGTTCAACAGGTGGGGCCGTAACTGCTGCCGGCAAGCTTTGGTCACCGAGGAGGGGCACGGATCCAGAGGGCCGGTAGTGGGTCTAACAGCAGCCAGGGCGCTGTAAACATCGGACTCACGGAGTAGAAAACCGGTCCAGCCTAGGACCTGAAGCGTGAGGAGCCTCGAGTTCTGTTACTGCATCAACTGTGGCCGGAAGGTCCAGGCGGAGGGATGCGACTTTATCTACAAAAAAGCTCTGAAATGCCTCACAGCCAATTGCCAATTGAGAATTTGTAGACCCCTCCACCAAAGAGGTGAGGGATCGAACGATCCGAGAGAAAAGTTGTGCTGGAGCAGGAGCTAGCAGATGCGAGGGAGGACGAGAAATGGGCATTCTTAAGCCCTCCGTGTCGCCAACTCATAGGCCTTCATAAACGTCCTATAAGTTGTTCGCGTCCCTTCGTCACGGAGCTTCCTCCACACTCGCTCTAGCCGTCTGAGTTTCCGCTTCATTTTGGCGCAGCTCCTCGGTATACCAAAGGGGGGCCTGCCGTGGCGGGGACGCATGAAGGCTTTGGGAGCAATCTCCTCGATGGCATCAGAGAGCCTGGAATTCCAGTCTGTCACCTGCTCATCCCGAGGAAGCCAGGGGCTCAGGGTCCCGCAGAGCATTCAGGAACCTATCTGGTTCCATAAGTCTCCGCGAGCGGACATAAATAAGTCCGTTGCCCTAGGCAGGGTTGGCGCGGCAAATCCACCCGGACCCTCAGGGCAAAATGGTCGGACCACGGCACTCTGCTAACAGAGGATGCGACCATATTCACTCCTGCCCCAAAAACCAGGTCTAAAGTGTGACCGGCCTCATGAGTGGCGTCAGTGTGTAATAGGGGAGAGTCCCAGCGTCGCCATGGATGACACCAGGTCGCTGCCGCTGAGCATGAGGCAGTGTCCACATGGACGTTAATCCCCCAAGACAATAAGTCGGGGGAATCGCGAGCGTCCACTCGGCCACCGCCTCCAGCAGCTGCGGCAGGCCGTCACCGGGTGCGCTAGGCGACCGGTACACCAGGAGAACGGCCAACCTCTCCCTTGACAGCCACTCCAGTCCGGCACACTCGAACCCGGAAATTTGAGGGGCAGGGACTGCCCTGAAGGCGATAGACTCCCGGATGAACATCGCCACACCTCCCCCCCGGCCCTGTGTTCGAGGCTGGTGGACACAAGCGAAACCTGGGGGCGAGACTTCATTCAAGGCGACCGTTTCACCTTCTCGCACCCAGGTCTCAGTGATGCAGGCCAGGTCCACTGACTGCACCCCGAGGAAATCTCGGAGTGTCGTTGTTTTATTATTAATGGACCTGGCATTAATCAACACCAGGCTCGTGTGTGTTTAATGAGTAACAAGACTATATCACAGGTTGGGGTTGGTGGAGTGTTACAGTTGAGTCCCAGACTCAGATAAATTATGCTCAGGCCATGATCATAAGAAACGGATCCAGGAATCCACAAGCAGGATGAACTACAGACCGTCCAGCGCTAGCGAAATTCAGAAATGCATTGAAAAATGGCACCTGTCGAAAAAATTCTTCCATCAGTGCCATGGTCCACCGGTAGTGCAGTTCCCAGGACTTTGCAGGATGGCTTATGTCAGCGGCATGTAGAATCAGAGACATGGCTTTGGCTTTGTCTATCCTGTCAATGAGAAGAAATTCCCTCGTGATCTTGCAACAACAGTATTAATTCCCCCAAGGCAGGGACTCAGTTTAACTAGACAACCCATCGCCCATTCTTGAGACAAGAGGATGAAACCACTTACCCCTCCGTCTGCTGCAGAGAGTGCCTCATTGTTTTGATTTGCTGGAAGTGACCTGACATGTCCGTAGACAAGACCATCTCAATGACTAGGTTGCGCAGTTCCCTGAAGGCAATCACAGTTACTAATTTACAAATGCATTTATTCTGTAAAGAGACATTTGATTACAGAGCCTGGATTAATTGAACTGTCTGTGCAAAGGGAACACTTTATACATTAAAAAAAATTAATTAAAAATCACTTAAAATCATTAACAGCAAACCTCCATCCCTCATGATTGTCAATCGCAGATGTGTGTTTACAGCCAAACCTGCTATTACTATTTCATTCCCGCTGTTTTGTTATTCTACTTTTCTGAATCATAAACTATAATTATGAGCACTTCAGACACTTGGGGCGGGATGCTTGGCTTCATTTTCCCCACAATCGCATTTGACAGAACTGTGTGATGGCACGAGTCTGCTTCAGGCATTGTGCTTGCTTCATTGGGAAAGAGTGACAGAAGAATCAAAGTGGATCAAAAGACCCACGTGGAGATTCCCTTGTCAAATAGTACCCTTAAGGCAATGTGTCTCAAAGAGTAGCTCAGGTCCTCCTAAAAAGATGGGGAAAGTAGCCAGGAGAGACAGCCCGTTTGGTAGTCCAAGAATCACCGGATGGCACTATCCAATATGTACTCGTTAAAACAATCTTCTGAAAGCACCGCTATCGCAAAACAGAATCACATATTCTCACATCCACTGGAAGGATTCATTAGGGATATCAGACTTTTGTGAGAGGGGCTACGGAACAAAGGAGGAGTACATATGTTGTGTGCTAAACAATTCATGAAGGCTAATCATATGAGGGAGACTTTTCTCATGCTCTTGGGGTGACTGTTCCACCAGTGTAGGGGCTGCAAATTTATTCCACATAAAATATGTCCCTGTTTGGATGGTCGCACACAAGAGGACAGTGAGGTGCAGCTGATGCAGAGAATGGAGCAGCTTCTCGCTATCCGTGGGACCAATGCACATCTGGAGCACAGCGGACCCTCCCCATTTGCAGGAGGACCTCTTTCCAGGATCACCACAAATGGTGAAACCCACGAACACTGGGATGATGAGGCCTGCTGGCTCCCAGGAGCAGAACAACCACATTTCCTGAAGTGATGAACATGATGATGGAATAGTAAGGGTCCAGTTGGAGACCACATCCTGAGTTTGGACTGTTGATCACCCATAATTATGAAACTGCAAATGTTACACCCCTCCCCTCCCCTTTCCTCCCCTCCCTTGCATGCCACCCCTCCCTCCCTCCCCTCCCTCCGCTAGGGTGGGTGAGCCAGGTCCAGATGCTGGGCCGCCTCCCCTTTCCTCCCCTCCCTTGCATGCCACCCCTCCCTCCCTCCCCTCCCTCCACTAGGGTGGGTGAGCCAGGTCCAGATGCTGGGCCGCCTCCCCTTTCCTCCCCTCCCTTGCATGCCACCCCTCCCTCCCTCCCCTCCCTCCGCTAGGGTGGGTGAGCCAGGTCCAGATGCTGGGCCGCCTCCCCTTTCCTCCCCTCCCTTGCATGCCACCCCTCCCTCCCTCCCCTCCCTCCGCTAGGGTGGGTGGGCCAGGTCCAGATGCCGCCCCCCCCTCCCCTTGCATACTTATATTAGCAAAAATGTGGTAGTGGTATATAACAACTTATAGACTTACTTGGAAGCTTAATTTTAATTTCAAGAAAATGTTTTTTAGAGTTGCAGTCTGCAGTCTTATGCAGAGTTATCCCAGTCTAAGCCCGTGGAAATGAATCAGTTTACACTGGAGAAACTCTGCAAGGATTACACTGCTATTAACTATACCTGCTTAAAAATAGGAGCCTTCCATGAACCCGCTCTTTTGAAAAGATGCTGTCTCTCTAGCTCTGGATCATGTATAAAATCTGAATGAATTAGCTTTATTCTTCCCTTCTAATTTCAAATAGGTATAACTCTGGAGTTGTAACTGACATTATTAAGTGGGCTTATTTATTTGTGTTTAAATGACAATGTGCAGCCATGGTAACTGGTGGTGAGTAAAATTTTTGCCTTGCTTGACCTAACTGCAGACTAGCAATTAACTTTGGTTTCTCCAGTATATATATATGAAACAATGTCCTTCAACATCATTTTGCAATAATGGGCCAAACAGGCTTGGAAACGAGTTTATCTTTTTCTACTCAAAGAAACGCTGTGATGGAACAAGGTAGTTATGAGATACAGATTATGAGATACAGATATGAGAATCTCCAGCTTCTTTATAGCAGCCACATGTTTTCATATTACTCTTCCGTTATTGATAAAGCACACAGTCCATTTGTTCTTTCATATGAAGTAATATCTTTTCGACGGGCTTAGACTGGGATAACTCTGCTCTTTGTATACTAAATGCAAAGAATTTTGCAGTGGATCTTATAGTTTCAATTTTATCAGTTTGGTTGCCATTAACAGTTTAGGCTACAATTTGCCTTGATGTTGAGAAGACCATTTGCCTTGTCCCTATCTCCTTTGTCACTGTTGTTCCCATTACTTTCTCTTATTTATTCTGAGAGTTAATTCCCTGCCTGTCTAGTATGCATCTAATAACAATCAGCAGCCTTCCTGTGCAAATCTAAATGTTCATAAAGGGGATACGATATATTTTTCCACAGACTTGGGTCAATTCCTAGCTTTTTAAAAAAATATCAAAATTATAAACAAAAATATTTCAAAATTAGAGGGTTAACTCTCCATTTAAAAGTAACTAGTGACATCTAAGTGGGCACAAAATTTCTAAACCAAAAACTCAAACATAGCTGTCATCTTAAATTGCCTAGAAAATAAATGAAGAAATAGACAGATAGATAAATGCTTTGCAAGAATGTAAAAAACTGGAGAAAAGCATAGAATTTTCTATTCATCACACTCCTCACAAGTTGTCATCTTGTTGGAAATAATACTCAAGGTGGCTTATGTAATCTTGTTATATTGCAGTTAATTAGCAAAGTAAATCATAGGGCAGAGATGCGAGTGTGTTGTTTTGTAGAACTTTATTAGATAACAAATGAATTCACCGTTAATATAGGAACAGCAAACTCTATCAATGGAAGTGCTCGGTTTGGGTATCTGTGTGACACCCAAGTGACACCAAACCACGGCGTCTTTTTATGTGAACGTGGCTATGCCCCTGTTTCATTCATTTTGCATGCTTTGTTGGGATCAAAATTGAACAGCTGTAACCCAACAGCAGCAATCTATTCACAATAGCCATTTTCCAGGAGGACACAAATCGATCTTTTTCACTAAGGCTTATATACCCCGCTTTAGACACAAGTCTCTTTGCCATGCAAGAGCCTCCATGGATTTTTGACATAGTTACACTGTACCAGAAGCATCCCCACAATACAGTGGATAAATTGTGCTAACGATTGATCAATGGCTTCATCTACCGCACTGATCTACACTTCAATACCTAATAATGGGAGGGGTTTTACCTTGGCATTAAAAGCTTTGATTGCTCCATGTATAAAGTTCCTACCTCCGGTATAGAAAAAAAATTGAATTAGGGCATAACTTGGAACTTTTGCTTTAAGTTTAACATTTTTGAGGTGTAATCTCCATTTTAGGTTAGTTAGAACATGATATCCAAACAATTAAATTGTTTAACCTCGCCAATTTTATATCCATTAGCATACCAACTATAAAAAGGAACCATTCTGGCTTTAGAATAAACCCTTATTTTAGATTTTTGGATATTAGATAGGCTCTCCTTCAGACAATTAGAGTTTTACAGAGGCCTACTGAAGAAGAAGAAGGAGAAGAAGAAGAGGAAGAGGAAGAGTAGGAGGAGGAGTTTGGATTTATATCCCCCCTTTCTCTTTGAGGAGACTCAAAGGGGCTTACAATCTCCTTGCTTTTCCCCCCTCACAACAAACACCCTGTGAGGTAGGTGGGGCTGAGAGAGCTCCGAAAAGCTGTGACTAGCCCAAGGTCACCCAGCTGGTGTGTGGGGGAGTGTACAGGCTAATCTGAATTCCACAGATAAGCCTCCACATCTCAGGCGGCAGAGCGGGGATTCAAACCCAGTTCCTCCAGATTAGATACACGAGTTCTTAACCTCCTACACGACTGCTGCTCCTAAGGAGCAAAGTATCATCTGAATATAACACTAACAGTATGGGGCTTATGTAATCCAAAAATTGCTACAAAAGAGTGCTAGAAAACTCTAGAAACATACTATCTGGAATAAGATGCTACAAGAGTACTTAGACACAACCTCAAACACAACCAGCAGCAAAGGTTAAAACTGATAGGAAAAAAAACCCCAGTGACAATAAAGGCAGTCAACAAAATGACAAATCTGCTGTAAGAACATCCAGAAAGTCAGAATAAAATTAATGAAGATCTAGATGTGTTTGGTTAAGCTGAATATTCACTACTACTAGCCCTTGGGTCTGAACTGGACAATTGTCCTGCATAAGATGCTTTTTCCAACTGGTAATTTACCGCACAGCTCACCAAAGGAATGCTTCGGGGGTCTGCATAAAGAATTTCTATGACAGCAATGGACGCTCTCAGGAAATTGTGTTGCTATGTTAAAGATGTGGAATAACCATGGCCTGTTGATCTGATCCAGCAAGGTCCTTCTTGTGTAATCTGGCTTTCAGAATGAATGGTGATGGCTGCTGGTCCTGTTGGACCATTAGAATCATAGCCATTATGACAGCCACTCACGGTGGGTTGGTAGGATAGAATTTATAGTTTCATAAAAGTGATTCTGCAGTAGTACTACTGGAATCTATGATGATTCAAATGTGGATTGCACGTGTGCAGTAACAAACCATATCAATAACCACAGCTAGAACTTTCATACCAACTAACGTGCAGTGAAAGTGGTTCCAATGTTGAACGTCAAGTCACGAAGGGATGAATAATAGATATCCATGTGTCAATCAACCCTTAATTTAGAGAATCATAGTGAATGAAAAATAGTTCATATGCTACGGCTAATTCTTCATAATAGCAAATTAGGTGCCTAAATAGTAATGGAAAATGTATGATTGAGAGCATCACACTATGGTCACTTCCACGAAACCATTCCTCATTGGCAGTATCCTAGATTAACCAAGTAATGCTCTCATTGAAGAACAACAGTCACTTGGGAAAGAACCTTATGATGCAGAAAACCCACACTGGATGAAGTTATCACATGGTACCTTGGAGACATGGTAAATAGTCAATGAGACATGGTTTTGTGACTGCTGGGATGACATGAACCAGACCTCTCATTAGTATCCTTCATATATTCTCCAGTCTTACCTCCATTCATCTTTGGTTAAGTTTACCAGGATGTTCATTTCTTCTTCCTGCATTATTCTGTAAGCAGCACTCACATGGTGGTTTTCAAGAACCGAACGGTCATTGTACAGAATGGCAACATCCGACCTAGATGTTGAGAGTGTGAACATGGCAGAGTTAATCACTTCATTGTGGGTTTATCATTCCATTAAGCTAATAAAGAGATTCATGTCTGGCTGAGACCAAATGCATGAGAACAGCATTTTGCCAACTTATAATAAGTCCACCCTCTCAAAGTGCTGCTACACATCGCTACATGCAACGATAGACAAACTCACCACAAAGTAGCATGTAAGCTAAGCTGCAACTTTGCGGGCCTCCAATTTACATTAATGTATATCGCTATGAAAAAATGTAAGCTGAAGGTCAGAGGGAAATATAGGAAAACCTGCTTGTGCATCAACAGAAAGGTTTATAATCCAAAACCATTTTATAACAGAAGGGTGGGAAATAGTTCCCTGAGTAAAGCCGTGGGGAATTTTGTTTTAGTAGCAAACTCTGAATGGGAAGACCTGGTTTTTTTCTTCCATTTTTCGCTACACTTACAGACAAACTATTTACGACCAAAATAGAAATGTGGTTTAAATTGGGGATTACTGGATTTGAATAGTAAATGTTATTTTTAGCTGACATCTGTAAATGTTAGTTTGGGAAAAGGCTGATATGGTCACCATAGGAGCAGATACAACATTAGGCAAAAACACCAACAGAGACATTCATAGCATTTACAGTTTGTCTTCTGAATAGTGAAATCACTGAGTCCTCTTTTCTTCATCAAATGACAGTAAAAGAAACAAAACTTTATTAAGAGCGTATTCTCATTACAAAGTGGATTTATGCCCTTAGATATCACTTTTAGTTGTGTAACTGGAAGTAACATTACACATCGCCAGGGATGGCCCACCAAGCCCCATAAATACGGGAAAACCATAGAGTCTTGAAGGACTGCTAGAGCATCCTTACAATGTGTGACATCGTTTCTGGTTAGACAACTAGAATTGGTGTCATAGCATTGCTGTGTGTGGCAAGTACACCACGCCACTGGCCACCACGTATAGCGGATTGGCCAGAGAACAGGGATTCCTGGTTGTTGTTTTCAGGAACCCTCCTTTATTTTACTTTCGCTGCCACCATTTACTTAAGGAGATCTAGAAAACTGCTTCTAGCCACCAGTATTTTAAAGGATTCCCACCTCTCAGTCACTCTTGCTTGAGGGGAAGTTCCTACAGGGTCCCGTAATTAATAATTTTGGAGGGAACTCACGATGGCTGGGGTTTCTAGTCAGTCACCCACGTTATCAATCACACACTCACAGACACGTACTGGCACGAGGGAATTTGAACAAAATAAATAAAAGTTTATTTTTGAAATAAAAGAATCTCCTTTAACTGGCTCAGAAATAACCTTCAAATAAGCTGTTGATATTTGGTGGTTCTTCAGACTTAACACGCACACAGACACACGCAGGTGTCTTTCAATAAACGAATTGGCTTTAATATGATTTACTTTTCTCCACAGACACACCCTGGACCTTATTCTTCCACTACCCACTGTTTCACACACCCTCAGTCCTGGCCCTGTGAGTTTCAGGCATTACACAGCCTCCCTCACTCACACACACCAAACCCTCTCTGCCTAGAGGTTTGGGGCCCTCTCCAAATTGGTATGGTACAGGGGCTGGACAGACTCCCAGGTCCGGTCAGTGTGGACAGAAGGATTTTAACTTATAATGTATATTTTAAATAATGTATTGTTGTCGGAAGCTACCTTGAGCCCAGCTTGACCAGGAAAGGTGGGGAGCACAACTTTCTCCCACTGCAGACTGAAATGAGACTTCTTGGGGACAAGTAGGGTTGTCAACTCAGGACTGGGAAATTCTTGGGGATTTGGGGTGAAGCCTGGGAATGGAGGGATTTGGAGAGGGAGGGGACCTCAGCAAAGCATAAAGCCATAGAGAGTCCACCCTCCAAAGCAGCCATTTTCTTCAGGGGAATTGATCTACGTAGTCTGAAGATCAGTTGTCATGCCAAGAGACCTCCAGACCACACCTGAAGACTGACAACCCGAGGGACAACGAGAGACAGGAAGTAAGAACGTTGCCCTCCACAAGCAAAAATCCTTCCATTGGATCCAAACTGCAATCTCTCATCCTAGTGAAGCAGATTGCTGCTTTTTGTCTGCAGGAGATTCCATTTCCTTTCTACCATGTCGCTAAGCAACAACCTCCGGAAGGCTCTCTCAATCCTTCTCTGCAAAGAGAGCAGACTCCAGGATTTCTGCTGCTTCCAAAGAGAGAGAAATCTAGGATCCTCAACGAGAACCATTTCTCCAGAGAAACTGGAATAAGCTGACTCCACTCACTGTTGAGTATCTCAGTCCTGTTGCACTATAGTGATTCTTGACCTCCTGGGTTTTTTTGCTTACACAGAAAAATAGAGTTATTAATCATTACTTCCAGGCAGGGGCATACTGCCTATGGGAACATGGGGTAACCCATGTCCCTAGGCGCACATAGACCTGGGTGCCAGCACCAGCTCCGTGTGGTAGACTTGGATGCCAGTGGTGGCTCCGAGCAGTAGACCTGGACGCCTGGGCGGGAAGAGGAGAAATTTCGGATCTTGTCCCCAGGCTCCATTTTTCCTAGATACACCTCTGCTTACAGGCAATGATGGCACAATATCCAGCAGGGGGTTGATGCAGCCTTACATAGGTCTGGATCCCCGAGACCTGATTGATTCCATATTCAGAGGAACATTCACCTTCTTGGGTTGCCACTCCAGTTTGGGAAATTCCTAGAGATTTGGGCATGAAGTCTGGGAAAGATGAAGTTTGTGAAGAGCCAGGAGCTTAACAGATTCGTGATACCATAAACTCCACCCTTTCAAGCTGTCATTTTCTCCAGTGAAGTTTGTTTGTGTAGTCTGGAGATCAGTTGTAATTCTGGGACAAATTCAGGCCCCACCTGCAGGTTGGCAGCACTAGCCCCCTAAACCTGGCAGTGAAGTGTAACTTGCCAGAGGTAGCACCTGGGAAGACTATATATGTGCTACTACAAAGTTGGTATTATTACATTTCTAATAGAGGAGCCTTGTGGCACAGAGGGATAAGCTGCAGTACTTGTCCACGCTCTGCGCTCATGACCTGAGTTCAATTCTGACGGAAGGTTGGTAAAATGAATACCCAGCTTGCTGGGTGTAAAGTGTAGATGGCTGGGAAAGGCAATGGCAAAGAACCCCATAAGCAGTTTGCCTAGTAAACGTCATCATATTACATCACCCCATGGGTCAGTTTGACCCAGTGCTTGCACAGGGGGCTACCTTTACCTAGAAAACTATGTGATAGACATTTTGTATGTTATCAATTGAGGCTTCCATATTATGCATTGTTGATATTATTGACACAGGAGACTAACATTGGAATCTTGTGGAACGAGACATTTTGGACTAGGGGTCACCCACATGGTGCCCATGTGCAACATGGAGCCAGCCAACATCTTCTCTGGCTTTCACCAAATGTTTTTAGGAAGTTGATGAAGCCAGATGGAGCTTTCGCCCAGCAACATTTCTGATTGACTATTGGCATTGGATCTACACTGTGTTTGAGGAGGAGGAGGAGGAGAAGGAGAAGAAGAGGAGGAGGAGGAGGAGTAGTTTGGATTTATACCCCACCTTTCTCTCCTGTAAGGAGACTCAAGGTGGCTTACAAGGTCCTTTCCCTTCCTCTCCCCACAACTGACACCTTGAGTCTACTGAAGTTAAGCTGTGGTAGCCATTTTGCGGATGGCTCCACCTCCTGCAGCAGCCATTTTTGGCAGTCATTTTGTTGCTGCTCTTACCATGCTGTGTCAGAATTCCAGATGTGCTTGCAGGCTCAGAAAGGCTGAGGGCCCCTGAGAGGGACTCCAGCTGCCCAGACAACATACTTTTTTTGCCCTTGACATCAGTGGAGTTTCAGCCATTGCTCTGTTTTCTGCAGCAGGCTTACCTGGTCTGAATGTGGAAGTTGTTTGTCGTCCCATTGTGCTCGTAGTCATGGACTGCAGCTGCAAAGATCATTGCTAGTATTTCCAGTTCAGTGAGCCAGTGCTAGCCAACAAAAAAGAGAGTCCATGGTAGGCAAATAGCTCAGCTCCAGCTAAACCTTTTGCCAATAAAAGGTAAAACATGCCTTGCCTAGTTTCTAAGGTCATGATGTACTTTGGGTTTCCCATCATGGTAATGATTTTGAAGACGGACATCAGTCTGGGCTGGCCACAGAAAGGGCTAAGCACCGGGAGGCCTTGTGTCATTTCACACTGCCTCCACCATGATAGTGGGGCATCAATGGCTTGCGCTACAAGATCTTTACCAGTTCATCATTTGTCTTTGGGAGGAGAGATACTTTAAGGGGGAAAAAGCAGGTAAATAAGTTGGCTGCCACTAAAAGTTTCCTGCTGAAGACCAAAGAGCTTTGGAAGGCTCTAAGGATGCTTGATCTGAGTGATTCTGAGCCCCTGGGCAAAAGTCCAGGATGTGGCCCCAGGCCCATTCCACAGAAGCCCCTAAAACATTTTGGAAATGTTTTCAACCCCCCTCACTTCTTTGTCACAACCACCCCCTTGAAAGGGCTTCTTGGCTGCCATTTGGGGGTCATTCTGTTTTTCAAAACGTCTTGTTCAGTTCAAAGCTCTGAAGCGTCAAAGCCTTGTGCTATGATTCTCTAGGAGTCATGTCTACATAGCAGTGGTGTAAGGGGGGCAAATGGCACCTGAGGCAAAATGGCACCCAGGCCCTGCCCCTGTGCCCCCCTGTGGGGCCTTGCCCCCACCCCTTTAAGAAAGCAGAAGTTAAGAGAACCAGGAAACTGAGGCCCATTGAAACTAGCTGCAATAAGGCCTGGGCAGCATCCTTGTGTGTAAACAGAGGAATAGAAGGAGCCCACATTTCAGCCCCACTATGCAGCTAAAAGGTCTGAGGTAAGTGTTCCATGAGTAATAGGCCATTATCTGCTCCATACATGGAAAGGGGCAGGTGGGGAGTGTGTGAGATATTGAAAGTTTCCAGGCTCTCTCCCCATACTTAGTAGTTGAGACCTTCAGAGACACCACGGAGGAAGTGCCCTTTAGAGGATGAGGAAAGTGGGAACTGGCCAAAAACAAACACTGCTCAATGCTGAAGAGTGCAGTGCTGGGGCCCACACCCCTGGTGAGCTACCAAGAGAGCTTCTCTGTCTTACCAATGCGACTTGAAGGGAGATGATGGAGGAAGGGCTTCATACAGGTTTTCTGTCTGAGGGATGGAATAGAAGCTGTCGAGAGCTGAGCACCAGAGTCCAAGCTGCCTACCAGCTTCTCAGGCAGCATGCCCCATTTTCCCTCACAAACCCCCACCCACAGTAGCATAGAGATGCTAAAGACAGGGTCACTAGCATGAGGGATGCTAAAGATAGGGTCACTGGCATGAGGGCCAGTGGGTGTGGGTGTGGATCTTCTCCTTCTCTACTTATGTCCAATGACCTGGTAGAAGAAAAAAATGCCAAGGAGACAGAGGAGGTAGTGGAGGGCTGCAATCTGCTCAGTATAGAGAGAAAGAGGCTCCGGTTGCATGTGCCAGCCCAGAGTTTTCCATGTGCGCTCCTTCAGTTGTAGCCTCCTCTCTGACTCCACTCCCACAGCTAACTGGGTGCAGATGTCTCATCTGAAAAGGCCTCCTTTCCCACATCTCCCTTTGAAATGGGGCTGATGGAGGACACTGGCCAGCAAGAAATATTTGCTCTTGCATACTTCTTTAGCCGTCTGTACACATGGCTAGGCACATGTGTAAAGGGGGCTGCAAAGGTGACTGGTCATTGCCCAAGTCCCAAAGTGGGCAGATGGTCTGTGAAGTTGCCAGCTCTTCCTGTTCTTTCCAGCTGTGGAAGGGAGGCCATGATCAATCAGGGGGATCACGGTAAGGCAGGGCCTTCTTCCCAGATTGGGGCCGGTGACAGCTGCCCCAGATGCCTGTGGCTGAGACTGCCCCTGCCTTATTAGAAACAGGATTGTGTTATTTATCTAGTCAGCATTAAGGGATGTACACCATGCATATATTAAGAACATTCAGCCTTGGCGTTACTTACCATGATACCAGTCAGAAGCATGATGCAATGCACAGTGTGGGTGACGTCCGCTGCGTGGATTAGGTTGTGGTAAGGGTTTTTGTATTTGCTGTAGCCTATTTCCAGAGCTTCCCCAAATGAAATAAGACTGGGAACAGGAATCTGAAAAAAGCAAATTTTTGAAAACAATTTAAAAAATCAAATTCACATTGCAATTAAATGCTTTGTCAAACCACATGCACTGCTAATTGTGACATTTCACTATCTAAATGTCGTCCCAATGATGCAATAAAGAGAAATAAAGAAAAATCCCTGCACCTGCAGGGATAAAATATAGGATTATTTCAGGCCACATATAGACTGCAACCTTTACCTTTTATTCAGAGTTTATAATACTACTTTAGAGTTGTGACTTCAGAATGGAGGCACTCTTCTCATATGAATATGTACAAATACATCAAGTGCTCACTGAGTTTTTAAAAGCTGCTTAGCATTTTGTCAACCTTTCCATTTCTCTTCTTATTTGGCTCACTGAGAAAGTAGAGGAGTTTTTCTCTTTTTCTATAATGTAACATGTTTAATACACATGTTAAATTATAATTTACACATTCATGACACATTTTTGGAACCAAGGTGAATAATGAATTACAACATTTTTTTTAAAAAGATGCATTTTTCCTGATGGTAAATATTGAAAACAAGTGAAAATAAAACAGGGAGATACATTGGTTTTCATTGTGTCTTCCATTTGGATGGAATGCCAAAATGAAAAGGGGTATCAGATTATCAAATCACAATCTGTAAGAAATTTGCAAGCATTCAAATTCTGACAGTATCTAAGGGCTGGACATTGAAGGACAAGGGGACAGAATCTTGAGGGTTCAGGCAAGAATTATGCCCTTTAAAATCTACTGAAGTTAATGGCTTTGCGAGGATGTCATTCTGCTTACAATTGGACTGACAGGCATACCCAGTGCCAGCCATTACCACTTCAAGTTCAGCTCTCTTCTGTCAATACAGCGGATGACTGAGGAAGGCCATCAATGGGTTGTTCTCTGCTACCAGCATACCTGCCTTTCAGTTTCCTGATTAGTGTTCTGCCCACTTGAATTCTGCTTGTAGGCATCATCTTTCATTTGGTGTTCTACCTGCTGTCAAGTATGAGCACTGTGAAGACTCTGACAATTCCTTATTTATGGAACAGGTTTCCACAATGGGGGGTATTCTACCACCCCATACAGATAAGAGTAGTACATTCCTTCATCCTCACAAGAAGAAGAGTGTGGATTTATACCCCACCTTTCTCTCCTGTAAGGAGAATCAAGGTGGCTTACGAGCTCCTTCCCTTCCTTTCCCCACAACAGACACCTTGTGAGGTAGGTTCCGAAGAACTGAAAGAGTTCCAAAGAACTGTGACTAACCCAAGGTCACCCAGCATGAATATAGGAGTGTGGAAATGCATCTGGTTCACCAGATAAGCCTCTGCCATTCAGGTGGAGGAGTGGGGAATCAAACCTGGTTCTCCAGATTAGAATACACCTTATCTTAATCACTACACCACACTGGCTCTCCACTTAGTCTCAGCCCACTAGGTGGCAGGATGCGGCCCATTCTTAGGTTGCTTCTTGCGTTGTTTTTAGAATAATTTTAAAGAGATTTTGAAGGCATATATGTGAGTTTTTTCTATATATACGGATTCTTACACTATTTTCCATCAAATTCTAGTTATTACAATATGTCGTCATAGATACTATTTACAAAGGTAAACAGCATTCTTTGTTTTTAGTATGCTCATGTAACATTTCCTACCTAGAAAAGTTATTTCTATATACATGGGTTCTTATTTTCCATCAAATTTTAGTTGTTAAAATATGTTGTCATAGATATTACTTACAGAGGGAAACTTGCATTCTTTGTTTTTGGTATGCCCATGTAACATTTCCTACCTTGAAACGGTTCATAAGGTCGTATCTGGTAAACAATTCATACATCATGAATTTCAAGCTGTGCCCTGTACTTGCTTCATTGAGGGCAAACACATCAAATGACCATTTATCAACATCCTGTTGAGATGGGCAAAGGAGAATGCAGATAATTAAGAACATTCAAATGTTTCAGTATTTTACAAACGGGCTGATAAATCTGATTACATACAGATTAAGACGAAGAATATAAGAACCTCTTGTTTTCAGGTAAACGAGATCCCTCGTGTTTCAGCGAAGCTATTCTTTTCATACAAAAAGTACTCTGACGATAGGGTTATGCACACAGAGACAGACAGAAATACAGGCTTAGACCCAGTGGTAGAATTCAGATAGTTTAACAACCGGTTCTGGTGGTGGAACTGGTTGTTTACAAGCACTATTTTAACAATTGGTTCTGCCGAAGTGGTACGAACCTGCTGAATCCCACCACTGCTTAGACCAGGGGTAGGGAACCTGCGGCTCTTCAGATGTTCAGGAACTACAATTCCCATCAGCCTCTGTCAGCATGGCCAATTGGCCATGCTGGTAGGGGCTGATGGGAATTGTAGTTCCTGAACATCTGGAGAGCTGCAGGTTCCCTACCCCTGGCTTAGACCGACCACAGGATTCTGTGGACAGAAGGATTTCCACACAACTGAGAGTAACTTTCTGGCTTTCCCCTTCCACTGCAGCCTCAAAAAAAACCCAAATTGATCCCCTGTCTCCCAAGAGAAATATTTCATGGGGCTTTATGAGCTGCAGCAGACAAGAGAGTCAAGGAAGTTGCACTCTGAGAAGAAATTCTCTCTGCAGAAAAGCTCCAGTAGATCCAAGTCAGATATTCTAAACAGTTCATGAACTGATCTTACCTTAAAAGTTGAGATCACTTCTGGTGGGTAAGCCAAACCAACCATGTTAGAAGTTCTTCGATACATTCTAGAAGACAAGAAATCTTAGTGAAATGGCATCTATTTCGGACCTCATGAAGTCGCATTTATCTGGTTTGGGTTAATGAAGTAAGAGATTCTTGAAAGAATGTTTAAGAAAGGAGCCAGAAAAGTTATCCCCGAGAACAGATGCTTCACATCTCAACCCAGCAACAATTAGATCACAATCCTTAGCAGAATTACATGCTTTTAAACCCACTGACTTCAGTGGACTTAGAAGAGTGTAACTCTGTGAAGGATTGCACTGATAATCAATTGTCCTATTGGATCTCTGAATGTATGCACTTTAAGTCTTCCTTTGGGAACTACCATGGACAGAGGTTTAACTGACGGAGATCCAAGGGAGGACTTTTAAAAATATTATCTCCACAAATTCTTTAGGACTCCCTCCACTCAGGTGATGACAATGGCTGTTTTGCTAAGGGCACTTTTGCACATGCAGAATAATGCACTTTCAATAATGCACATGCAGAATAATGGACTTTGTAGCTGGATTTTACTGTGCAAAACAGCAAAATCCACTTGCAAACAATTGGGAAAGTGCATTGAAAGTGGATTGAAATTGCATTATTCTGTATGTGTGAAAGTGCCCTAAAAGACTCTTGAACGGGTCTGAAGACCAGCCTTTTCCAGAGTACCTTTAAATGAGATCTGTAAGAAGTGGGGTTGGATCCAGACTAAACTGGCAATTTCTACTAATTTCCCTTTCTTGCTGCAAACTCCCTCATATTTTTCCCCAGGGTCTCTACGCACTAGGAGCAGCCTTTTATGGAGGGCAGTGGGCTGCAGTGGGAGGAAAGAGGGAGGAAAGTCCCACATTGTTGATGGAAAATTTAATCTGGATTCAACTCATGAGGTGGCAAAGGGAATGCAATTTTACTGTATTTTAAACTGAAACTTTATTTTATTCTACAGGCTTTTTACTGACTTTTAGCACCCTGTGAACTCGAGGACGTTTTAGTTGGAGGCAGTCTATGCATACAATCACCACGCAAATGTCACCAACCTTTCAGAATACTTAATCATTACATACATTCGAGAACTTTCAGTTCCAATTTACAGCCCCATCCAAAAGAGGGGGGTGAAGCCGCCGCTGGGAGCAGCACCACACTGGCGGATTTCCCCACCCTGGGGCATTAGCCCTGGTGGAGGGATGGATCAGTCAATGGGTGGTTGCCATGGGTATCCATGACAGTGAAACACGGTGCTGGTGTAGCAAGGGTGGTGTGGAAGTGTGGCTGGAGTTGGCTTTAGCCAGCTTCCACACAGCCATTGCCTCAGTTACACCGGTGTGCGGAACTTTAGATTTACACCACCTTTTTCGTGGCATAAATCTATTAAGTCCAATGGGGGCTTTCCAATGGTGGGGAGGATTTTTTGTATTTCCTGCCTCCCATGCTGCTGAAAGCCCCTTCGGAGTAGCGGGGCAGAGCGGCCGTGGCGCTATGTCTGGGCACCCAGGCCTCTGGATAGAGCTGCCTGTGTATATCATACACATCTTCAAATGTTCATTATGACATTTAAATAGAGGGCAAGGAGGAAACATAAACAAACAAACAAAAGATCTGAGAGCCACATGTTGTGCTCATCAAGGGGAATATAGATACATAAATAAAATGCTAGCTTAATGTAATTCTTTCATTATCACATTTTAAATTCTATTACATTTTTGTTTTATGTCATGTCAAGATCATACCAAATATCATCCTAAAAGAATGCCACACTGAATTATGAATAACATAAGATATAACTGTAAGAGAATCATTTTTAAATTATTTAAATACAACTAAGAACAAGTATCCAATTTTATAGAGAGATCTTCAAAAAGTTCATGGATCTTAGCATCCAGAAAATGGTTCAGGTGTTTACTAGATTTTGAATTAAAGTGAAAAAGGAGAATTTTTTTAGTGCTTACTTGGTCAACAACTTTGCTGTAGATTGTGTTTTAATTCCCTGTTATATTATTAAAACTAATGATCACTCACCTTTCTACAAATATTCCAGCTTGCACTGCATGTACGATGCTTCGAAATTTGGGTTTTTCCTCTGGCCTCCTTTTTGTCATCCCCATTTTCCTTGTGAAGGTGGAGGCCAACCAATCCCGTACTTCCAGTGGGACTGAATCGGACTGGATATCTGAGAGTTCATCCTCAGTGTCCAAGAGTCTCCTACAAGGAAGCATGTCATACAAGCATATATTTTTAGAGCTACACCTTTTGAACACATGCATGGGAAAATAAGTGCCAAGTTAAAATATATGTACAACATAGAAAGTGAATTGTGAATGAGTCACTGTAAGCTTTATACATTGTTAAATCAAGGTTTAAAATTACACAAGTAGGAGACCCACAAAGACTTGCAGGGACATCTCATTTCTTCCTGTATCCTCTACACTATTTCATCTTCCCCTTGTCCTGGCAGTCTCCATATACCTTCTCCTTTCCCTGCTTCTTTCTCTCCTTCCTACCCACCAGTCACACCTTTTATTTGCCCAGCCAATCTTTAACTATATTTATTATTTACTTTCTCCCCAATGGGAACCCAAAGCAGTTTACATTGGGCCTTTCCCCACTTATCTAAAGCCCCGCGCTACTCTCAAGTAGCGCGGGGTCCCCTGGCACTCCCCACGACAGGGGCAGCGACAGCGCAGCCGCCCCGACGCTGCCGCTGTCGTGCCCCCTCAGCGCGCAGCATCCCTGGCGTTTTTGTAAACGGCGCCTTTTGATGATCCCGCGCAGAGTGCGGGGTCGTGGGGACGCCCAGGCACACGCCAGGGATGCCGCGTGCTGAGAGCAGTGCGCGGCATAGGGGGGATCGTGGAGAGTGGGGAAACGCCCATAGTTCTCCTGTCCTCCATTTTATCCTCACTACAACCCTGTGATGTACGTTAGGCTAGGATTGTATGCCTCGCCCAAAGTCACTCAGTGAGCTTCCACAACAGAGTGGGGATTTGAATTTGGGTTTCCCAGACCCTTGTCTGAAACTCTAACTACTATGTCATGCTAGCTTTCATGTGGTGGCTGCTGCTGCTGAATAGTAGCTGGGTCTGTCTGTGGTTACAGCTGTGTCCACCCCAGTGAGTCCTCTCTCAAACACCAAAACAGGACTGGAAAGGGCCATGTCTCTCCCCTGCCTTTACTGCAAGATACCAAGATTGGTAATATTATTGTGGTCATGTAGCAACCCCAACAATATCCACTGCAGAGGGCATTTATTTCTTAAAGATATAGGTGATGCTTCAATTATTTTGGGGGATTTTAACGCCCCAATGTGTTTGTGTGTGTGTTAGTTTTCAGATTTTTCTGGAAACTTGGAGTTTTCTCAGGTTTGTAGAAAGATGTGTTACCGGTACCTGTTTATGGGTTCAGCCTCTAGATTGAGGTCTCCATAGATGCAGATTTGTTGAGAATTAGATATGATAGAATTAAACGGGACCTCTATTTTTGGAGGCATTACACCTCCACATGCCGTGGGAGTCTGGACTCCTGTTGTGGGCCTTATAGGACAGTCAACCATTGCATGAAACAGAATGCTGGACTTAGTGAACCATTCATATGATCTAATAGGGCTTTGTATAGGTCTGATGTTCTTATATAGTTCACTGTTTGGAATTTTTTAAATTATTTTTTAGGGTCTGCCATTTTTTGTAAAAATTACTGGAAAGCTCTTATGGCTTTCCAAGCCTCTAATCTAAATTAAACTTTTTTTATTTTCAGGAGTTCTGAATTTTTTTTTTTATTATACACTTGAAAAATCTGAAACAATTCTATGCTGCCTGAATGTCCTGTTTGTGAACCTCCAAGACACATCTGGTTAGCTGATATGGGGGAAACCATGGACGTAGGTAAGGGGGGGTTTCTTGGGTTTGAACCCCCCCACTCATGTCTGAAGCTCCGCCCCTCCGTTTGTGGGTTTTTAAAACATTTTAGTGCTTTTTCGGTTTTTGGCCTGCAGGGGGCGCATTGTTTGGGCTAGCAGCACCAAACTTTCAGGGATTGTTTGGGGGACTCCCCTGATGATACTACCCGAGTTTGGTGAGGTTTGGTTCAGGGGGTCCAAAGTTATGGACTCCCAAAAGGGGTGCCCCATCCTCCATTGTTTCCAATGGGAGCTAATAGAAGATGGGGGCTACACCTTTGAGGGTCCATAACTTTGGACCCCCTGAACCAAACTTCACCAAACCTGGGATATACTATCAGGAGAGTCTCTTATTGACACCACCTGGGTTTTGTAAAGTTTGGTTCAGGGGTCCACTTCACCAAACCTGGGATGTATTATTAGGAGAGACTCCTAAACATACCCTGAAAGTTTGGTGCTTCTAGCTTTACAATTGCACCCCTGACAGCAGGCACCCCCCAAATTTCCCCAGATTCTCCTTTTAAATCCACCCCCTTCAGCATGGATTTAAAGGGAGAATCTGAGGTCCTCGGGTTTAGAAGAATAAGAAGAGTTTGGATTTATATCCCCCTTTCTCTCCTGTAGGAGACTCAAAGGGACTTACAATCTCCTTGCCCTTGCTCCCTCACAACAAACACCCTGTGAGGTGGGTGGGGCTGAGAGAGCTCCGAAAAGCTGTGACTAGCCCAAGGTCATCCAGCTGGCATGTGTGGGAGTGTACAGGCTAATCTGAATTCCCCAGATAAGCCTCCACAGCTCAAGTGGCAGAGCTGGGAATCAAACCCGGTTCCTCCAGATTAGAATGCACCTGCTCTTAACCACTACGCCACATTGAAAGTGATGCTGTTTCAGGGTGGGGAATAATCCACCCCAAAACAGCATCACTTTCAATGTTGTTTAACTAGGGACCCCAGATTCTCCCTTTAAGGTGGATTTAAAAGGAGAATTTGGGCTCTCTAGTTTAAACACCATTGAAAGTGATGCTGTTTGGGGGTGGATTCCAGCATCACAACGGCTGCCAGCCCCCCCCCCCGCAAAACTCAGATTTTGCCCCAGGCTCCATTTTCCCTCTATGCCTCTGCCTAGAGGGGAGGGGCAGGGGAGTCTGCCATCCCCGACCTCGGAGTGCTGCTTTTACAAGCGCTAGGCGAGGGGCGGGGCTTGGGGAGGCGGGGCCATGCCCTAGGGGCGGGTGGGGGTGTGGCCCCACCCCGAACCCCCCCATAAAAAATCTATACCTACGTCCCTGGGGGAAACAATGATAGACTAGAAGGATAGATGGTATAATCCAGCACAGTTGCTCTTAAATTTCTATGTTGATAAATTATTTTATTTAGATGGTTTGTATGCCACTTCTCCATACAGCCTAGTCAAGCGTGAATAATTGGCACTTATCAAACACTCCACCCAAAAACAAATCTGATAAATCTATCAATTGTATTTTAAAAGATTTACACTACTTTTGCAATTATGATAAAATTGATTTCAGTAAAAAAGATTCCCTTCCTCCGCTATAATTTAATGAACATCTAGGAAAATAAACAGTAGGTTCTTTGTGCAATGGAAAAGTACTGCTCAGTAACTGGAGAACTGTAGCTACATGTACCTTGAAGATGCATACTGTACTCACAGCAGGGATTGCAAAAATATATTTGGCCTCAAACATAACATGGATGACAAAAGAGGGCCATTTCCTTTGGAAAGCCAAAACAGAGGTGAGAAAGGGAGCTCCAGTGGTGTAAAAACTCCTATTTTATTTTGTATAAATGCGCATGTGCATGTTTTGTACAGGATTGTTCTTCCTCAAAGGAAAAAAAAGGTGTTCTTTTAGCAACGTAGGGAGTTACACACACACACACACACACACACACACACAGAGAGAGAGAGAGAGAGAGAGAGAGAGAGAGAGAGAGAGAGAGCTCTTCTTGGCAACCGAAATTACTCATTTTCTCATTTTGCTACTGATGTGTTACATGGACTTCCCTGAAGGATGCAATTTTTTGCCTTGAGACAAAGCTCATTGCCCAGAACACACGTATCTTGGACTTTTATATGAATAAAAACAATAACATTTTTTCCTGCCCTTTCAGGATGTTTTCTTCTTTTTTTCAGTAATGTCATTCAGAAGCTGGACAACCATGCAGCTGTTGGCTAATTAACGCCTTCCTTGCACATCTATTTTTTATGTATACTTCAACTATTATCTCACCCTAACAGAAGGGTTTCTGTGCTAGTAATAGACATTTATGGAAAACCTAGGTGATACATTTTTTAAAAAATCCTTTTTGTTCCTTATTATTCTTCAGTTCTCTATAGGAACTTCCTCTTCTCTTCATGATAGAAACCTCCAAGAGGTTCATCATGAGACATCAGTGGTAATGCCATTCAAGCGAAGAGAATCTCATTTCTGTTGTAATTTCCTGAAAATTCAGTTACTTCAGCCCACATTTTGTGGCCTCCACAGTCAACCATTTCTGATGACAACATTTTTGCCTGACTTTTTATCTCTCAGCTGGTCCATAGCAGAAATAGGGATGCCGTTGAAGGCCAGTTGTCAATTATTTCACTCAACTTTTCTCACAGGATTGCTGTGAGGAGAGTCCAGGGGAAAACCATGTACACCACCCTCAGAAGGATCAAATTTTGAAAATGTACCAGATAGATATTATTCAACACCAACAGGCTATTTGGATAGCTTGTCTCATGTCATCTCTGGACACATTACATACCTTCCCAAAATTGATTGGTCCTTAACCCTATACCCCAGTCCTCCTGAACGTCCTGCCCTCCAAAAGCAGACACCTTATCTCTCCGAAAGATAGAATCTCAATTGTGACCAAATACCCCTCTTCTTCCTATGGAATGCTCCACTTGTAGGTCTGCTCCTGAAGAGCCAAGCCCACAGCGGAGCATTCCACAGGAAGAAGAGGGGTATTTGGTCACAGTTGAGCTTCTATATTTCACAGGCACAGAACTCATTTTGCTGCTTGAGGGAAGTAACTAATAACCCTCCTAGCCTTTTCATGAATAAATGCGAATGCAACATTCTTTCTGTGTGGCAAAAGTTGGCCATAGCCATTTTATTAACAAAATTGGTTCAAGGTAAAACAAAGTGTAAGGCGCAGCATGGGGGTTTGTCCCCCAGACATTTAATTTTTTCTACAGCATGCCTGCTGATGGAAAATTATCACACACTGGAGCAGCTGTGAGATTCCAGATGGGCAGTTGCCACTTCCTGAAGACTCTTTGCTGCCAGGGGTGCAAGCCATGGAAGCCCACATCTGGGCAGGTGACCCCTTGGCTTGCTCCACCCCAAACCTCATAAGGAGGTTCCAATAAAGTGGGCATTTTGCCCGCTGACCCCAAGCTAAAGATCAGTCCCCCATGCGCAATCCGCCAACCCTCTAACATAACAAACATGCATTAACAAAAGGCCAAAAACAGGGAGAGGTGGGTGGGACACATGTTTGCTCCGGCAAATGGGGAGGTTGTTATGCCGGGCCCAGCCTTATATAGGCTGCCTGGCCCACCTCCCCCATGACGTCAGGGTGCCCAACGTCACTGCTCGGCGCCCCTGAGGCTCACTGTGCATACATGGCACGGCGAGCCTGAAGCCTCGTGAGCAAGTGGGAGCTCGCGAGGCCACACGGAAGGCAGCAGCCACCAAGGAGGCTGCCCCTTCCCCAACAGCAATGGGGGCCACGGTAAATTGCAGCTGCTCTTAAAGCAAGGATTCTGTCTAACCTACTAAGTAGCAAATAATCCACTTACCACTAGGACAGGGATGGAGGGAGAGGAAACTGCAACTGGGACGCAACCTGCCTGCACGTGCCCCCTGTCCTGCCCCAATCTGCCCCACCCCTGGGAGAGAAGTCTGGGTGGCGATTTTCCACCCCCACATGATGCCCAACGCACGTGCCCGGGATGCAATGCCCCCCTGTCCAATTGCAGCTCCGCCACTGCACTAGGACTGGTTCAGCATGGTGTAGTGGTGAAGAGCAGTGGACTCTAATCTGGAGAACCAGGTTTGATTCCTCACTGCTCCACATGAGCAACAGACTCTTATCTGGTGAACTGGGTGTGTTTCCCAAATCCTCCACATAAAGCCTGCTGCTTGACCTTAGGCTAGTCACAGTTCTCTCTGAACTCTCTCAGCCCCACCTGCCTCACAAGGTGTCTGATGTGGGAGGGGAAGGGAAGGTGATAGTGATCTGCTTTGAGCCTCCTTCAGGAGGTAAAGGTGGGGTATAAATCCAAACTCTTCTCTCCTCCTTTCCAATAGCATCTTTTAAAAATCATTCTAATAATCTATTGGATGAAAATTCAGAGGCAAAGGCCCCCATGCCTGCAAGGATGCAATCATTCATTTGCATGAAGGGGACAGATTTAGCTCTGTTCAGTTCAAGTATCTTTGTCTTGGCCAAAAGCCTCAGGAAAAGATAGAAGGGTGTGGGCGGGACAGAAATGTATTTCTCCTTTCCTGGAATGAGCACAGAAGGGCATATACACAATGAGTTCATGTATACCTTGGAGCAAGCTCAGGGATCAGACATAAGAGTGTTCTTTAATGAATCCACAACGTTTATTAAAACTTGGATTTCTAAAAAAATATGTATAATTGTGGGGACACCAATCTTAAAACAATGTTGTCCTTTCAACTACCTTTCAATATTTGCTCAGGTCAATCACATGGGCCTATTTATGATACACTGTCCTCATGTCTCTCCTCCTCGCCTAGTCCCTCCCATGATCAGAACTGAATTCCCAGGTGAATGTGCAGGGTTGCCAACTCCTGGAAAACTCCTGGAGATTTAGTGGTGGAGCCTGAGGAGGGCTGGGTTTAGGGAAGGGAGGGAGCTCAGCAGGGTATAATGGGGTACTGTCCACCCTCTAAGTGTCTGTTTTCTCCAGGAGATCTGATGTCTGATGTCTGGAGATCAGCTGTAATTTTGAAAGCAATCCAGACCCTACCTGGAGGTTGGGAACTCTATGTACAGTGAGCCCAATTAGGACTGGGACTACTGTGCTTAGGGAAAGGGAACTTAAGCCTGCCCTCTTTTGAACTGAAAGGCCCTGGCAGGCTCATACCCACAGAGGGGCAAAAAGGGGCAGTGCCCCATCAATCATTTGTCATGCCCCTCCAACAAGCACTAAGGCTGGTGAGAAATCTTGTCACAGATCTTTCAGGTGTAAGAAGAAGAGGAAGAGTTTGGATCTGTAGGAGACTCAAAGGGGCTCACAATCTCCTTGCCCTTCCCCCCTCACAACAAACACCCTATGAGGTAGGTGGGGCTCTATATAAAGGTACAGTCTCTATATAAAGTCTCTATATAAAGGGGAAAGGAATAGTCTATATATAAAGGGGAAAGGAAAGAGCTGAGGATTGGATTAATATTTAATATTTATTATAATTATAAATATTTTAAATATAAATATAATTATAAATATTTTAAATGCTTATATATATATGACATGAGCCACACTGAGCCTGAAAGGGGAAGGGCAACGTATTAAATTTAATAATTAATAAATAAGTAGATCTCCAAGCCCCACTTGCAAGACTGCAACCCTACCTGGAGAGCTCTTGGCTTGCATTGCTTTGTATCCCTGCTTCCCCGTCCCCCACCCCAAAAAAGATCTTGATAGTCCTGCATTAAAACATTGGTCTGACTCCAAAAATTCCAAACTTGAACCTTAAAGTTTGAAACAACCCTAACTTGAATGCACCTGATTGCTCCATTTTCTTATGGCAAAGTTCAGCAACAGGGGAAAATAATCAGGACATATTGATTTTTCCATTAACTGCTGTTACTTTCCAGACAAGTGGGAAACACATTTATTAAACACTTAATGAGTCTACAGCAGTCAAGGCACTTCATTATCACTCATATGCATTTAATCCATAGATTCAAGCCCAGTGACACCTTAGAGCCAGTGTGTTGTAGTGGTTAAGAGGAGGTGGACTCTAATATGGAGAACTGGGTTTGATTCCCTATTCCTCCGCAAGAGCAGCGGACTCTTATCTGGGGAACTAGATATTTTCCCACTCCTCCACATGAAGCCTGCTGGGTGACCTTGGGCTAGTCACAGTTCTTGGGAACTCTCTCAGCTCCACCTACCTCACAAAGTGTCTGTTGTGGGGAGAGGAAGGGAAGGAATTCATGAGCCGCTGAAGAAGAAGAAGAAGAAGAAGAAGAAGAAGAAGAAGAAGAAGAAGAAGAGGAGGAGGAGGAGGAGGAGGAGGAGGAGGAGGAGTTTGGATTTATATCCCACCTTTCTCTCCTGTAGGGAGACTCCATGTGGCCTATAAGCTCCTTTCCCTTCCTTTTACAGGAGAAAGGGGGGGGGGGGTATGAATCCAAACTCTTCTTCTTCTTAGAGACCAACAAGACTTTCAGGTTTTAAACTTTCAAGAATCAAAGCTCCCTTCATCAGAAGGTAGCTGATGAAGAACCATGGGTATTGCCTTACCTCAGAAATCACAACTTTATGGGGGATAGTCCTACAAATTCAATATAGGATTGCCCATCTTCAGGTGATAGAATGAGATCTCTCGGGATTAAAACTGATCTCCAAGTGGGAGAGATCAGTTCACCTGGAGAAAATGGCTGCTTAACAGGGTGGTCATTATACCCTGTTAAAGTCTTTTTCCTCCCGAAACACCACCTTTCTTAAGCGCCACCCCCAAATTTCCAGGTATTCCCCAATCAGGAGCTGGCAACCCTATTTCAGTTCAACGGCAGTAAGATGAAAACAAACCATTTGTAATGTCCAGCAGATAGCCTTTCTGTAAAGGCACAGCTGTGTGTGATCCCTCTCTCTTTAAAGGGACATCCCAAGTCCAAATGACTCACCCACACAACCTCTTAATTTGGTAGTGATGTAAATTGGCTTGGCAAGGGATAGTTAATATTCTCTTGATACATATCAAGCTTCTGGCTGGGATCTTTCCAAATCCTGAATTAGATGGACACCATGGTTTGATTTATTATGGGAGGTAGCATTTTTAGATTTAGATAAAGTCCTTTATCTATCTATCGATATAAAAAGCTAACAGTGTATTTGTTAGTGGTAGTATAACTCAGTAACTGCTGGGCCAATTCCTCTGAAAATTCCCAGCCACTATAGTCAGCCAGTTGAGAGTGTTTTTAGATGTTCACATACCTGAAATTTCACACCTGGCCCAGGTAAAGCACCTTTTTCCTCACGCTCCATGGTGATGGACATGCAGCTGCCTGTGCGTAACTGTCACCCTTAGAATGTTTGTGCAGCTTAGAATGTTCGCTCAGATGGCCAGATATGAGCAGTGAAAACAGTACATAGGCAGTAACTCGAGTGGAAGTGAAACACATACACACACATACACACACGAGGGAGAGGGAAGGGAGGGAGAGGGAGGGAGGGGTGGCATGCAAGGGAAGAGAGGGAGGGAGAGGAAAGGGAGGGAGGGGGAGGCATGCAAAGGAAGAGGAGAGAGGGGAGAGAGTGAGGGGTGGCATGCAAGGGAGGGGAGGCAGGGGGCCCAGCATCTTGATATGACCCACCCACTCTAGCGGAGGGAAAGGGAAGGGAAGGGAGGGGGAGGGGTGGCATGCAAGGGAAGAGAAGTGAGGGAGGGAAGAGAGTGAGGGGTGACATGCAAGGGACGGGAGGGAGGGGCCAGGCACCCTAGATTCCCTTGATACTGTGGTTACAGTTAAGAAAACCAAGCACACATTACTCAGGAGTAAGCTTGGTAAAGCAACCGTGACATACTTTGCATGGCTGCGTCGCGCCCCTCAGAGGGTTTCCTCAGAAGCGACATCCATTGCCACCAACCAAACTTACTCGCAGGTAAAGGATCACGACCAGCCAGCCTAGATGTGTGGGAGGGGTGCCTTTCCATCCCCCCCCCCCCCGCAAAGGAATACGGGCACACACATCAATGACATCGCACAGTATCAGGCTGCGTGTTTGCATGTGCACATACTGCTGGCCTCTGCAATTGATTTGCTGCTACTGTTCCTTTCCCATTTCACCACAATAAGCCACAGCAACGTGTGGCCGGGCCCCGCTAGTGTATTATAATAATTTATCAGTCACCATGTTAGACACCCAGCCCCACACAGGACTTTTAAAAACATTTGGACATTCCTGTCATTTCTGTTGTTGTGCATATTGTTATGTCAAAAGGATACAGTTAACATAGATATGTCACAGCAAATGACAGGAACAAATGCCAGACGTTGGTGAATGTCAGCATGAGCAGGGGGTTGGATTAGATAGCCTGTCTTCCAGCTCTAAGATCCTGTGACTTAGTGGTAATTCCCAATATTTTTAGGAGGCCCAGCAGGCAGTGTTAGAAATGTTTATTTCACAACACACATCTTTGACACAATTCTGACATGCTAATTGCCTATTACTATTTAATAGGGAACAAGGATAACATTCAGACACCAGTGAAGGCACAGTTAGCTTTGAGATTTACTGTAAATGTCAGATTTGCTGGCATTTTCCCAGGCCTGCTTAAACTCTGAAGAATTACCAGTAGTCTTCATCAGTATTCACCACATTTACCATTTACCACAGAACAATTACATTTACCACAGTGGAATTACCACAGCACTATCTATAGAAAAATATTCCTATTTTGTTTTTCCTTTTATGTCAGTGCCAAGCAACAACAGAACATTTTTAATCCGCTGTTGCCCAGAAGTAGCTGCGGAAACTTTGGGAAACCTTTCATTCAAATGTTCCACTGAATTCTTGAAAATATTTAATAGTTCCAGTATGTACAAATAAAACCAGTCTCTCCTGAAAAACAGGGACACTGGAATCTTTTCAAGTCAGTATGAAATTGTATATGTTGGCCATGAGCTATAGCACACAGACCTAGAGTGGTGTGTAAGACTAAGACTGAAGAAAATTATTTGGAACTTACTGATATCAGTGGAAATTGTTTCAGATAAAACTCTTGGGATTGTGGCATGAACAATTGGTGCCTCCTAACTAAGTGTTAAGTACTAAGTGTTAAGTACCAGCAAACCAGAAAAATGGTTTTTGTGTCAAACTAAGACTTTGGCCCCTTCTGCACACGCAAAATAATGCGTTTTCAAACCACTTTCACAACTGTTTGCAAGTGGATTTTGCTATTCCGCTCAGCTTCAAAGAGCACTGAAAGCAGTTTGAAAGTGCATTATTCTGTATGTGCGGAATGAATGTGAGTTTGCCAAATCACTTATTCAAGGGAAACATGATAGTGGACTGAGAAACCTGCCATTCTACTATGCTGTGTCATTCTCATCAGTACAAACCCTACTGGAGAAACACAAAGGTGATACCTCCTGGGCTCTTTCCAAGCACCTTCTGTTCCATTGAGGAAGAGGAGAGCGTGCTCTGTTTCCCCGTGGCTGCTTGCTTCCCCGTGGCTTTCTGTCCTTACCTGGTCACCCTGCTGCGAAGAACACCAAGCTGAGTTGCCATTTTGCCCACCTACTGCTATTTCCTTTATACCCCCTTTCTGGCACTTTTTTTTTGTTTCTCATATTAGATCTAGATTATTTTGCTTGATTTAATATGGTCCACTACTCCAATTAGAGATCTGTGCTTCCAGTCCCACTGCATACCAGAGCACCAGTGGGTATTGGCTAGAGCCCCCTTCTCACTGCAGTCTCCCATTTTTCACTCCCATCATGTTCCTGGGATTCAACTGGCCCAGGGAAACGCAATTTCAAGTGGAATTGAAGACTGTAGTGGGAGAGGTTGCAGGAAAGCCATTTTTTACGCAGTACTGTTCCACTCACAACCCATAAGATACCAGTCTTGTTGACAAAATTCTGTAAAATAGTTTTGTAAATCAGTGCTAGTTTGAGCAGAAATAATTTTGGTTTTATATTTAGTTACATGGGACCAGAGGCATATGGGGGGGAAATGGCGCCTGGATGCAACTCCTTCCCCGGCCAGCCCCCGCCCCTCTGCTCGGGGTGGGGCTTATGGTGGTCCCCCCACCCCTGGGCTCCCTACAGCCCGGCTTTTGCCCTCCCCAGACCCTGGGGAGAGCAGGAGCTGAGCTGGCCTCCAGGGACATGCTTTTAAAAGCATGGAGGGTGGGGGCGGGGCTTGGGGCGGGGCCTTGCCCCCAGCCTCCGTGCTTTTAAAAGCATGTCCTTGGAGGGTGGCTCAGCTTTTGTTCTCCCCAGGTGCTGGGGAGGGCAGAAGCTGGTCTGCAGGGAGCCCTGGGGAGGGGGGCCACCCCGGGGGTTCTGGGGAGGGCAGAACCCCAACTGCGGGGGTGGAGGGGGCAGAGCGCTGCCCCCACACATCCCTGGATGCTGGCTGCTGCTCTCCCCAGGGCCTCGGAAGGGCAGAAGCCGGCTGGCAGGGAGGCTGGGAGGGGGGCAGGGTGCCAGGGGAAGCACACGCCATTTCATCTCATGCGGGGGATCTAACGCCCCTGACGTGACTGAAAGGCATGAACCCAGGGACATGGGTATCCCCATATCCCTAGACCAGTACGCCCCTGCATGGGACAACCCTAAGCCAGTCTGCTCAAGAGTAAGTCCCGTTTTATTCAGAGGGACTTCTTCTTGGGAAGTGTTTTCAGGATTGCAACTTTAGAAGAAGAACCAGTGAAGAATGATGGCCAGCTATCTTTGTTTTTGTTCCCTTGTGCAATTTTTAAATTATATTCAGGCAAGCAAAAGAAAAATCTTCCCAAACACTTTTATCAGTAGGGATTTCTTTTCATCATCTCCTTTAAGAAAGTTATGTAATCTCAGAACAGATGGGTTGTTATAGCCTGTGTTAGTATGTGTGGTTTTCAATTTATAAAAGTGGATTTTAAATTCACATGTCTCTCAGGAGTCCGACACTAATACTTTGGTTCCTGTTCTCTACTACAAAAATACAGGCTGAGATAACACCTAATGTATAATTTGTTCTGATAATCTCTAACCCCTTTTGCTGTCTGATTTGCTAGGTTGAATGATATATAGAGATATCATTTTAGGTAATTAATTAGCTAATGTTATTTGTTCTGTTTCTATTTGCCTGAGGGCAGTAATAAAGACAGGTAGATAGATGGATAGTGTGGGAGTAACATTTGTTAATTGTTTGGCAAAGCTGATGAGTTAACAAGTGATACTAAAATAAATTAGGGTTGGAAAATACCTGGAGATTATGGATGCAGAGGGTGTTTGGATGGAGAGAGAGGGTGGGGTTTGGGGTGGGGAGGGCTCTGCAGAGTGAAATCCCATACAGCCATCCTCTACAGCAGTGATTTTATCCAGGGAAACTGATCTTGATCATCTAGATCAACTATAATAGGGAGATCTCTAGGTGCTACTTGAAGGTTAGCAAACGTAAATATAAATGGGGAGTAATAATAATATGGAATCAACATCATGGGTAAAAAGGCCTGTACCCTTCCAATCAGTGGTGGTATTCAAATAATTTAACAAATAATGTAGCACACATAAATCGCAACCGGCTGCCACCCCACCCCTCGCTCAACCTCCATCGGTGAATAGAGATTGAGAGGGAAGGTGGGGCCGCAGCCCTTGGCTCAAAATCCATCAGTGGTGGTGGCCCTGCTGCCTTGTCTTCGAAGGGGGGAACGGGGGCCAGGGGGTGCAGTGGTGGGATTAGCAACAGGTTCTTCCAAACCAATGAGAACCGGCTGAATCCCACCACTGCTTCCAATCCATGCCCCCACTAAAATAACTGGAAAATATTCTAAAATTAGGACACCTACTGTGTCCAGTGGAAGTTAGAAGATAAGTTTTTGTTGAAGTAAATCAGGATATGAGTAACTGTCTGTGGGTTGAATCTCTGAGTGATTCTGCTCAAGCCAAATAGAATGGGGTTCAGGCCCCTTTTAAAAGCATTGGAGGGGGAAAGTTCCCAAAGAACTCACCCCCAAACACTTCTGATTTGTTTTATTAGCTAAGTCACTAATTTAGCGACTTTTTTCCTTTAACCCAGGTTTCAAAAGCTTCCTGCTTGCCTGTGCGAACTACGGCAAGCAGGAAGTGTTCAGTTCCCACCTCCTTCCACCCACCATTATGGTGGATTCCGCAGGTGGCCACCATTAGATTGGGTTCTCTAATAGGCGGTCGCCATGATGTGCAGGTAGGTGGGTGGGGGGGGGATTCTTTGGGGGTGGATTCTCAGAGAGGTGGATTCTTGGCAATTTTCAGGTGGGCGGATTCTCAGCTACATGGCTCACACAGAAACACAGTGTTTCCTGTGTGAACCGTGCCGCCTCACACTGCTGGGATCCCAGCAATCCTGCTGGCCCCTGCACTTGCCGTGCAAACAGCGGCACAGGCAACTGAAACGGGTTACATAAACCTGTGCTGCCTGTGCAGAATCAGCCACTGTTTCACAAATTACTGGTGGTCCCTGGCAGAATCAGCCATTGTTTCATCAATTTACTGGTGGTCCCTGGCCCCTCAATGATGCGGCTGGCCTCCACGCGGGCCAGGGCCTTTACGGCTCTGGCCCCGGCCTGGTGGAACGCTCTTCCTCCAGCTGTCCGGGCCCTGCGGGACCTTGGTGAGTTCCGCAGGGCCTGTAAGACGGAGCTGTTCCGCCGGGCCTTTGGAGGAACTGGCCGCTGATGTGGTGCCCCCCTCCCTGTTTGGCCCTCGTTTGACCCTGACATCTGGGCCATTTGTCATCTAACGAGACCACCATGCCTCCCTCTGGGGGGTGGGGAGGGAATCTTAAAATTAGGATGCTGGGTGCCATTTATGTTTTCAGTTTCTTGACAATTTTTGTCTAAGTGCTGCTGCTTTTTAATGTTTTTAATTACCCTGTATTGTTGCTTTTATATGTTGTACACCACCCAGAGCCCTTCAGGGATGGGCGGTATAAAAGCCTCAAAAATAAATAAATAAATAAATAAAAATTAACCATTGCATTATGGCTGAACTGGTCCATTCTGAGCATTGGTTAAACTTTCTGAGCTACAAAAAAGGTGGACACTGTTCAGAATCTGAAATATTGACTTCTGAGACTTGTGCATATCTTAATGGAGAAATGTAAATTTCTTCTGCTGTTGTAGTTAGTCCATAAAATGTTTATATAAGGTGGCTGTAGGCTATGATAAATAACTACTACACCAACAGTTATACCCTCTGCAGAGTTATTCCAGTCTCAGACAGGCTTAGAATGAAGTGATTTTATATGGGATTGCACGGGAAGTCTGAAAATGAAGCAGACTTGTTGGATAGTTCTATTAATTTTCATTTCTGCCTAGAAATAATAATGAATCATATACTGACCATGCCTTGTGTTCCTTAGTTACAAAAACATCAGCTGTGTAATGTGCATATAAACTGTACAGCCAAGCAATTACATATATCACATTTACCAAGGCTGGCTCTGTGAATTATGAGAAACTCAGACCTTTCTAAATTTAATAAGGAAACAGAACCAGACACCCGCTCTATATTCAAGTGATACTGAACACATTTTGGCAGCCATGCTTAGAAGCACATCCAGTTCCGAAGGAAATGTTAAAAGGTCACAGTAGTGAAATTTCAAACTTAGGTAAACACTGAAAATTGGTCTTGCACTAGATATAGTTTCACTTACATATCCATCCTAAAAGCAGTAAAAATGACACATGCAAAAATGAGCTGCGAAACAATTTCAACAAAATCCCAGTGCGTACAAGACTGGGTAACTGTGATAGCTTTCTATTTTTATAGTCATGCAGTTCTAACTTTTCAAAGATGTATGGAAGGAGAGATTATACATTGCTTGCCTAACTGGACCACACAGGCTACCCATTCTCTCCTAATAATCTCTTGAACTGAGAAAGCAGGACACGGGAAGAATGACCCTGTAATGTGACTGAAAATAATCTAATATCCTACGTATAAACTTAAATTAATAACAGCTGTATTTATGTAGTGCTTGCTGACCATTCAGAGGACTTTGCATAGATTCGATATTCCTTTTGATGACCTTATAAATTAGGTCTGTTATCTGCACATTTAGGAGTGAGAGAATTTGGCTTGCCAATGACCGCCTAGTAAATTCATGGCAGAGGCAAAATTCAGGTCACGAGTTTCCTGGTTACAGTTCAATATACTATGCCAGCGCTCAGAAGCAGACCAAGAGTTTTAAACATTTTATTTACCATATTCATGAATCCCACTTTCCCCATTTCTAAAATGGAGGGCGATATGCACCGGTTTCGTTTGCTTTAGGACCTTTGGAGCGTGGGTTCATGGTCCCCACCGCAGTTTCTGCCCCCTTGGTCCAATGAATGCGGCAGCCGTGCAGCAGCCACGCAGGACTCCCCATGATCTGCTCAGGGGCTGTCCTGATTGGCTGCTGCGTTATACTGGGCGTCATGATTGGCTGCTGCATTGTGCTGGGGCGGGAATTTTTTTATTTTAAAAAGGACAAATCAATGTGTCCACGCTTTGCCGAGGAATCCACGTCTATTTGAGCACACACAATATGCGTCTCTATGCCCATGTGCGCTCAAAACGACAAGCAGACGTGGATTTCTAGTGTTAAAAATAAAAAACAGGCTGCGCCCGCATCATGCACACCCCGCCGTGGCCTAATTGGACAGATGGCTCTACGCCACCAGCAGCAGTGGGAAACTTAAACCCGGAGTCACCCCCCAGACTTCCCTACTGCCCCGCGCTCTGCGTGGGGTTTTCCAAAAGGTGCTCTTCCATCCAGGATCTGAAATACTGAGGGGGAAGGAGAGCGGCAGAATCGGGGTGGCTGCGTTGTCGCCGCTGCAGGCCCCCTGGAATATTTGCTGTGAGTAGCCCGCAACAAACGGTGAGTGGGGAAATAACCTAAGATGAATGTACTAAAAAATGCTATTTTTGTTTCAAACAGAATCTGTGTTAGTTACTGATACGCCATTTAAACAATGGCAGAAGGGTATATCAAACTTTACTTGGCAAAGGCAAAAACCTTTGCATTCAATAACAATATTACCATTTCCAATCATAGAAACCAAAAATAACTATTTGTTCCTAACCACCGAATATTATATTCAAAAACAAATCCCAATAAGACTAACATAATCAGGAACAATATTTAAAACAACACTATACAGAAACAATTTCTATTTACTCCACCCCTCGTAAACAAATTGCAGTTTCTATCATACTCAACCCAAAATAAACAACAATCACAACCACCAACATACTAAATACATTCTAAATTTATACAGTACATAACCCTCTTTACTAATATATCTACATGTTATACTAAATGCCCCTTGAATAACCATTAGTTATAATTCTTTACTAAATATGAGGCCATATATCTTCAAACAGCTTCCGAAAAACGTTATTGAAAATCTTGATGGACTTGTTGTGCAAAACAGAAAAAAAAATGAATTAACAATTTGTGGTTTTGAGGAATAGAAGATCAAGAATATCGCTTAATAGAGAAGAACACGATTTTGGGGTGGGGTGGGGATAGTATTTATGAATTAATTTTTATTTGGCTGTAAATGTGGTCCAAGTGATGAAATTTGTTTTATGAATGACTATATTTGGCACAGAGAAAATCGAGAGCCTTTCTTTTGCTTTTTTTGTATTTTTTGTAATTTGACTTTGTGTGTTTGGATGTTTATTTTGTTCGTTTTATTATTAATAAAGGGAAAAAAATAAAATGAAGGTAAAACTTACCTTGTTTCATCAATATATACTGCTTCCAACACAGATGCTGCATATTCAATATTCTTTTTCAGCTCAGCCACATTAACGTCACCTTTGTCCAGCTGCTTTACTAAACATCTTAATCTGTTGAGAAGAAGAAAAATTGAGATTATTACTTAGTCAGTTAAATGAAATACAACATTTATCTTTTTCTTGTGTGGGAGATGACTTATGATCCTGCATGAAAATTCTTGATATATTAACCGCGATTATGAGTTGTCCGTAGATTTAACAAAGGCCCTGTCTGCACAGGCAGAATAATGCTCTTTCAATCCACTTTCACAATCGGTTTATTTTGGTCAGGTACAAGGAGAACCTTTACAGCATTTCAGAAAACAATTCTCCTAGTGAATGTTCTGTTTTAACTTTAAAAAAGAAGAGAAGCAAATGTAATGGAGCTTTCTGTGTAAGCTGTTTGTATTGCTTGACCTTGGAAATTTACCTGCAGTCTCTGTTCAATGCTCAAAGCCCACTCATATAAATATTTAAGGGATTTTCAAAAATTTCCATGTATACCAGGATTGCCATGAGTCAGATATTACTTGATGGCACAATAAAGAAATACGGATTTTCTTAGTCACTTCAGGTAGGGGGAATGTAGCAGATATAGTTTCTGGAGACAAAGGTTAAAATAATGATACAAACTGGAGGTAAAAAGTTTGAAATTCTCTGACCTTAAGATTTCCACCTACATGATTCTACAGTTACTCCTTTCTCCCTCTCTTGACACTCTCCACTCTCTTGACACTCCCTCTCTTGACACTCAACCACAATCAATAAACCATGTTCCTGGATTATATTAAGTCAATTTCAGGCGGGGGGGGGGGGGGGGGATTTTCCATTTTGAACAATTAATCATATAACTAATTCCAAACTTGGCTTCAGAGTGTGGATCAAAAAATCTGCACGATGGGGTTAGGTACAGAAAGAACAAATGATTCAACAATCCCTGGGGGAAGCCCCAAGTTTGCAAAGAAACAAAAGGGAGATTTTTTTTAAAAAAAAATACATGATTGATGTCTGTGCAAAAGTAGACAACCAAAACTCAAAACAAAAATATGGTGAATGAGCTCTTGCCATATGCTGGACATGCTTCCTGATCTAAGCCTTAAACCTTAATCAGCCTTAATCAGGGGCATGGGGAGGGAGGCTTGGAGCAGAAAGAGTGCTCTGTGTGCTTTCTCCTTCAGGCCTCCCCTCTCCCCACTGCTGGCCAGATGACCAAGGGAGCTTGAAACATAAGCTCATCCAGTGCACGTTCTGCTCCAAGTCTGCTCCTATCACTTGGTTACCAGTGGCAAAGGAGAGTCTTGGAGCAGAGAGCGCACCCTGTATGTTGTCCGTCCCAAGCCACCATTTATCACAGATGGGGGCCCAGGGACCAACAAGGGAAAGAACAGTTGAATGTCCCCTCCCTACAAGTTTTTGCAGGTGCACTGTTTCTAAAAAATCACACTGTCTTTATTATTGGGGAAGTCTCCAGGTGTACAGGGATCCATACATTGACCTGGCTTTGTGATTGGCTAGTGGTCCAGCATATCACTATTATCCACACATTTAAATTAGACAGTGATAAAAACTGCAGTTGTATTACAGACAATGATTTTGCAATTATAATGAGCAAATGTTCGGCTTCAAGCTTGTTAGCTGGGGAAGCAACTCATAAATAACTCCGATCAGCAAACTAACTGTTGCCACGTATGGAAGTAGTCATGTGAGATCTTTGGTTTAAACTAGGTGGGGCAACTTCTGTAAATGGCTTTCTCCTATCAACCTATACTTTAAGACTCGAAATTCCTAATCCAGAAATATTTTCTACATTAAGCCTTTCTAAACTTTCCACTCTCTCCATACCAAGGTGTCTTCCAGGATTTCTTTTCACTTTCCTGTTAGAATAATATAATTTTTGGAATTTAAAAGGTGAGAATCACTTTGAGTATGATTGAGTATAATATAATTTATTTATTTATTTATTTATTTATTTATTTATTTATTTATTTATTTATTTATTTATTTATTCGGTTTATAGACCGCCCTCCCCCTAAGGGCTCAGATAGACCGCCCTCCCCCTAAGGGCTCAGATTTAAAAGGTGAGAATCACTTTGAGTATGATTTCATTCACACTGCCATGAGTAGGTCTCTGTTCATGCACACGTATTAATACTGTACAAGCTTTAGGACAAAGAGATGCATTTAAATGAGATCTAGCTTTAGTGGTCATGTAATTTCCTTTGAGAAAATTAGTTCTACATTTCTGCCTCTTGTGTGAAAAGCCAAGCTGCAGTACCGACACATAAATGATGATTAATTGAAAATAATGAGGCTGCAAGGCCCATCCTCCGGGGCTTCTTTAAACCTTAGCTCAATATCTGACAAGCTTGATTAACTTTTATAGATGCAGTATTAACAAAAAAATAAATAAATAGACAAGCTCTCTCTAATGTCCTGACATTGTCACATTATTATACCATCAAAGAACCCAATGTAGTTTTTTAACCTGTTTAAGGCCAAAGGATGAGATCTGCAATCTAAGACAAAATCCGAGTCTTAGGAAAACAGATTGAGATCCATTGGGGGATTTATGCAGATAGAAGAAGGCTGATGTCCACTGATTCCCCTCTCCAGCTGCCAGAGGCGGAGGGAGGGGGAAACTGCGCCTGGGGTGCATGCTCGCCCTTGTGCCCCTGCCGGGGCACCACCTGCCCCTGCCCTGCCCTGGAATGCCCCAGAACGCCCCCACCATGCCCCCTCCACAGCCCGGTCACACCTCCGCCGCGGCTCTGCCCAGGGCATTGCGCCCCCCCCTTCCCAGTGGGCGCAACGCCGCTGCTAGCTGCAGATCTACAACTCTCTCACTCATACTCTTTTTGGAGGTCCCCCATCTGAATTCAGGTCAACTTTGTTACATAGTGCTGTATGTGGAAGGGCTGTGGCTGTGGATGAGTGGCAGAGCATTTGCTTTGCATGCAAAAGGTCCAGGAGTCAATCCCTAGTGACTCAGTTTGCCTGTGATGTGCCTGAGACCTTGGAAGGCCGATAATAGTCTGAGCACACAGTTCTGACCTTGATAGACCAATAATCTGACTCCGCATAAAGCAGATTCATGAGTTCATGGAGATGATCCACATCTGCACATTTCTCATCACTTTATTAATTTTACACAATGTCAAGTCATTCACGCGCAGTTCTCTACAACAGCTCATAAAACCAACCGGCACAGCATTCATCACCAAGTGTTGAACACGCATGTTTGGACCAGTCCCAAGTCTTTAATAAACTCCAACATTAATGCAATTTCGTGGGTCACAATATAGTTGTATGCAGGATTTTTGATCCTTTGCTGTTGCTGTGCTGGGACAGTACTTTACATTTGCTTTATGAAAACACAGCTGTAAACTTCTGACTCAGAGAGTTTTTCAGAGAGGGTCAGGAAAGGTGGGAATGCTCCACCTCTCTGAGGTCTCAGTGAATCAGACCATTGTTTTTTATTTGGACAAAGCTGTGTTTTGGAAAGCTTTTTAAAAATGATGTCCTCTTTGCGTACAGTCACTTCAAGGATCGATGTCTGACAAAACTAGACCAATTACCTTGATATATCTCACAATTAAATAAAAGAAAATCCCCCCTACTTTTTTATTGCGTTCCTGTGGCATGCAGGATGTTTTATTTTATTTGCAGATTTCAAGATCTCTTGAACTTCAGAAATACTGCAAGTAACGGACAGCCTGAAAAATTTATTTATGGGCTATATACTTATATGGAACTCCATAACACTGGCTTAAACTGTATAAAATGTCTCCTGCAGATCTTCTGGAATTACAACTGATCTTCAGTCTATAGCACAGGTGTCAAACTTGTGGCCCTCCAGATGTTATGGACTACAGTTCCCATCACCCCTGCCAACATCATGCTGGCAGGGGATGATGGGAACTGTAGTCCATAACATCTGGAGGGCCGCGAGTTTGACACCTGTGGTCTACAGAGATAAGTCCCCATGGAGATAATGGTTACTTTGGAGGGTGGATTCTAAGGCATTATAACTCCCCTGCCCTAAACTATACCCTCCCCCATTTTCACCCCAGAATTTCCAGACACAGAGTAAGTAATCGTACAAGCCAGTGGGGGAAGGAGGGAACTGAACCAGCTTTTAATGTGTGGGTCTGACAGGTCTAGTTTGACTCAGCATAAAGCAGATTTGTAAGTATTCTTGTTCTCTAGGAAGTTTTTCTTTGGCAACAGAATATTTTTGAAGTGCCTCTTCAAAAAGGCACTTCAACAAAACTACTGAGGGCTAGCTTTCTGAGTCAAAGTTTAATGAAAGCTCATACTGGTGTTTAAGTGCTATTGGATTTGAGCTTTCTATTCTAAAAATCATAAAAATTGCCCAGAATTCACAAAAATTATTCATACATTGTAAATTATTTCTTTGCATCCTTTGGTAATATGTCAATTTAGATTCCAGATTATATTTCAGATATGACTAAACCAGTCTTTTGTAGAAGCGGATTCAGCTTTTTTCTCAATATGCCACTATAAACATTCTTAAATCTCTTCTTTCATAAATTTCAATCAGTAAATCTAGTTCTTAACATGATCCCATCTGTGGATATTTAAATTCCAGATATTCGAGCCATGAGCAGATAAGACAGATTTTTCTACAAAGCTGAGAGAAGTCTCATATTGGCAGAAAAAAAAATCTGAAATGTAAACAAACATGAGGGAGGGTTTAAAAAACCCAAATAGAAACAGCACATGTACCTTTCGCAAATGAATACCTTCTGAGATTTCAATGGACATCGTGCGGGTTGCTAGGCAATTACCAGGAAACTTGCTACCATGTAATTTGTGTGGGGGTGGCTCCTGGCGGTGGCTACTGGCCAACTTGATACCACACAGATTGCTTGAGCAGCCTCTGCATAACTTACATGACTTGGATGCCCAGAAGCGGCCACCAAACAACTCATCTGGGCCACTGGTCACTGCCTGACTTTTGCACTTTAGTCATATTTTTTCCAGGGACAGATTGCCAGGAATGGAATGAGGGAAGGCTGAAATGCAGTGTGTTGCAGTGGTTAGAGCATAATGAGGGAGACCTAGCTCCAAATCCCCACTGCCATAGAAGCTTGCTGAATGATCTTGGGCCAGTCACCCAAGTCTCAGCCTAATTTACCTCACAGGTTATTATGAGGATAAAGTTAAGAAGAGAAGAAGGATGTAAGCAGCACTGGACCTCCATTTGGGAGAAAGGTGGGGTATAAATAAGTAGGGCCGTTTCTGCACGGCCCATTAATGGCGCCCTGGGGACGGGATAAACGCCGTCCCCAGGGAGCCATTCGCACTCCGCTCCCTCTCCCCCAGGGCGGCGTCAAGCCGCCCTGAAAAACAACCCTGTTTTTCCTTCAACAGCGTGTTCCCGGCGGCGCGGTGCGAACAGCACCGGCAGGGAATGACGGCTGTTTCCCTTCACCGATCTTCACTCACGAATTATTCCAGTTGTCGGCCTGCTGGCCGTCGAAGCCCCGCCCACGCTGTCCTCCGACCCCTGGAGGTCGGAGGAGCCGAAAGCATGGGCGGGCTGCGACGGCCAGCTGAGGCCGACAACGGGGAACCACTGTGAGTCAGAAGACGAAGGAAGAGGCGGCTCCATCGCGGAGTCAGCCTGCCGTCCTGCCAGCCTGTCTGGAGGTCGCCTCGCGCGCTTCCATGCTTGATCGGCCTCTGCCTCTCCACTGCCAGCCGAGAATTCTGCCGGCGTGGAGGCGCCTCCACGGCCGTGCGGAAACAGCCTAATAGATCTGGAGGCAATAAAGGACAGGTTTGTTGGTGAGTGAGAAAGAGAAAAGGAAGCAGGAAAAGGAGAGTGGCTATAGGGGCTGTGAGAAGGAGGGAATATTGTGGGGAAGTGAGCACAGAGGAAAATGTAAGGTCCCTTGCAGGTTTCACATCCAGTATTACATAAGCATAAAGGGGCATAAAGAATTTGGGCATAATCTCAACACAGCATCACACCAGGAAGAAGAGTGATCAAGAATGGCTCCAGACCTTTCAAGTGGGCAAGGCTGTATAGTAAAACAAATGACTATTGCTGCCACATTTCATTCCCTGAGCCAATAAATCTGGGGGACCTATCAGCGAGAACAGCACGTCAGGAGGGTTTATGCCAGTCCGTGGGGAGCAGATGTGTGCTGAGCATCACTGAGATCAGCTTTAAGTTTTCAGGATGAATCCTCGTACCAGCAGAGTTAATTAAACAGGCCCAAATGCCATCTGAGTTCGACACTCGGTAATTCATGCAAGGGGGCAGGGAATCACAATCTCTTGAGAAGAAGCAATTGCAGATTTAAAGGTCAACGATTGGGTGGGGAGGAGGGCGGAGATTGAGTTCGGAGTCAGCTCTGTGTGGAGAGACAAGAAACCTGTGCATGGCAATTGAATGAATGAATATTGGTTTGATAAATTGCTCCTCCTGAGGAAGACTACTGCGAAAACGGACTTTGAAACGCGCGAGTCGTTTGGGAAGTATAATATGGAGAATGATTTTTCTTTATGAGACATTGATGAAAAAATACTGAAGATTTGGATTACTCAATTTGATGAACCATTTGCATGGACTACTGAAATCATATATTGATTATTTTATGTTATATTGATTGGATGATTACAAATTTGTTTATGAATTTGTTGTTTGGACTTATAACAAAGTGGCAATAATATATGTGCAAAAATATATGAGGATATATACTGGATAAGTTGACTCTCCGCCTATTTAGTGTGTGACGCGATTATCTGTTTACTTACAAAGCAGCATGCATTAACACATCTTCAAAACATAAAGGGGAGAGGTGGGCAGGCAAGTTGCTGGCCGGCCAGAGCGCGTGGCCAGCACAAAGGCCGGTCCAGCCTTTTATAGGCTCTGGCCGGCCTCTCCCGGGTGATGACGTGCCTGCCTGTCCTTAAGGGGCATGGTGGGGTGGCCCCCCATCTACCCTTACAAGGGCGGATGCCAGGAGCTTTCTCTTGCTCTTTCAGGGCAGCAACTGCGGCCACGATGATTCCCGGCCGCTCTTTTCTCAGTGGGGATTCTGCCTATGTGTTCTTACAAGCTTTTTGCATGTCTGTGTGTATGTAAAGTGGGTTTCTCTTGGTTGTGTTACCACTTCAAGTTAAAACTCAGACTTCCATGATACCAGAGACTTGGGGAATCCTGGTAAAGCCAAGGCTGAAGGGCAAAGTTTCCCAATTACTTCAGCTCATCCTATTTGTAAGCCTGTGAGCGCGAGTGATCTAAAAGGCATGCACGAGGAGGAGCTGAATCACAGTGTGCCTTGCATCTTGCATCCGTGAATCATAAGGTGTAACTAGGGATTGCACTGCATCGTGCCTAGAAAACAACTGCCATGAGGACTCCTATTTAGGGTTGTGACTCAGAAGGTTTACCACACTACCCTTTCTTTTGTGAATCTGTTTAAACATGGCCTGCACAGCTGAATCCAGTTCACCCACCATGTATGGAAATCCCCGTTTGGAAATTGTCCCAAAGACAAGTCTCTTGTCTCTTCAGAGTGAAACTCACCAGACCAAACAGTGTCAATAAACTAAAGTCAGAGAAAGAATCCCAAGACAAAGATGCTGACATCTTGGATCAGAAGCGGCCCAACTTTTGGAAATGAAAATGCAAAACAAGTTCCAGTCCAAAAATAAAAATTGTACAGTGTTGATAACATGTGAAATGTCCATGTGGTAAATGAAGTCATAACTTGGCGCGTATTCTCTTAAATGTTTAGGAAGAGCTTAAGTGACTACGAGGGAAGCCCAAACCATATGGACTCTGCCAAGTTTTCACTTTCATTCTAAACTATTCCCACAGACTTAAATGTATGTGAGAACAAGAAAACAGGTGGCCTTCTTGCGGGAAAAGTCATCTTGTGACTCAACTGCAAGGCTCAGAATATTTAGTTTAGTTGCTTGGACATTTTCCTGTTGATAATGTCAGGCCAGACATTGTATCTGGCCCTATGCAGTTACATTTATAAAGACTGGTAAGGAAAGAAACCCCAAATAATCAGGCTCTAGACAGAAAGAAAGGTTTTTACTGTGCAGAATTAGATATTTCACGCAGGGTGTCCCTCTGTAAGAGTCATACACAACCAGACAGAGACTTCGTTTTTTATAGATACAAAGAATACATACGTCATAATTCATAATCGTACCAGCATAATTCATAATCGTCCCCTGCACTGGTCGCATAACCCATATAATTATTTTTCCCACATATGCTTTCTCCCTTAGCATTAAAATCAAATTGGCTTGTCTGACTGTTTCTTATTACACAAAAGCTGAAATTTCTCTCCTCTCTACCTATATGCAAGGGGTAGCAATAAACTGAATTCTTTCTTTCTGGTTTTCAATCCAGAAAGCCATTTCCCAACATTCCTAAGGGTGGGTTTTCCCATAGAAAAATACATCTTTAAGGTGTAAGGATTTCACATACAACTTATTCACTTTAAAAGGTTAAAAATGATCTTGATCATTATAACATGTGATTCTAATAGAATACAAGTTATATATATAATTATCATTGCAGTGTTCATTAAAACATAGAAAAACACATTTTCAATTATCTAATCCGATTCCTTTCTATTCTAACCTTTGATCTTTTCATTCCGATGTTTATTCATGCAGTCCATCTTATCTATTTGGAAGACCTAAAAAGGACTATTAGATATGCTTTCCCTTACACATCTCTAAAACCTGTTCCATGATGCTGTAAATTCCTTAGTGATATAATCTTTCCTTGTCTGCATAGTCAGTTGGAACTAGAGAAAACCCTTTTGAATCTTTGGTTCTAAAAATCCCTTATTTTTTAAATATCAAATACAATGTTAGGCATTAGTTCTCCAACCTCACAATAGCCATTTGCTCTTTGGGGTATCTTCAATATAAAAAATGGAAGTTTGAAGCTCTAACTTTGGTGGGCTGGTTCCAGTGGCGTAACTAGGCAAACTGGAGCCCTGGGCAAAACCTGAGTTTGATGCCCCCCCCAGGCGCGTGTCCAATGCAACGCGCACCCCCCCCTTGTAGCTACATCCAGTGGCGTATCTAGGCAAACTGGAGTTTGGCGCCCCCCATGGGCAGCCACCCTCCCCCACTGTGACCAAGCAATGATTTTTTTCACCAGGTTGTTTCAAAGTCACCATCACATTATAGAACATGCCCCAACTCACAAATCTGAGCACAGCAATAAGCCATGCCACACAGCAGAAATAATTGTTGAAAACATTTTATGGTGTTGTATTCAGTACCCCCCAATTGGGGGAAACAGCATCACATCTTTTCAATGTTCTTCAAAGGAGAATCTGGGATCCCTAGTTTAAACAAGTGATGCTGGAATCCACCCCCCAAAACAGCATCATTTTTCAATGGTGTTTAAATCTAGGGAGCCCAGATTCTCCTTTTAAATCTACCTTAAAGGAGAATCTGGGAGTTCCCAATTTAAACAACATTAGAGTGAGTGATGCTATTTTGGGGTTGATTCTCCCACCCTGAAACAGCATCACTTGGAATGTTTAAACTGGGGACTCAGATTTCTCCTCTTTAAATCCATGTCAAATGGGATTTAAAAGGGAAAATCTCAGGGGAAATTTGAGAGGTGCCTGCTGTCAGGGGTGCAATTGTTAAGCTAGCAGCACCAAACTTTCAGAAGGGTATCTTTAGGAGTCTCTCCTAATGATACCTACCCAGGTTAGTGAAGAGAGTTTGGTTCTGGGGGTCCAAAGTTATGGACTCCTCAAGAGGTGTAGCCCCATCTCCTATTACCTCCCATTGGAAACAATGGATGGTGGGGCACCCCTTTGGGGGTCCATAGCTTTGGACCCCCCTGGACCAAACTTCACCAAACCTGGAGATGAGTATCAGTCAAATGATTCTCCTGATGATACCTCTCAGGTTTGGTTAAGTTTGGTTCAGGGGAGTCCAAAGTTATGGGACCCCCCTCCAAAGGTGTAGCCTCATCTCCCTATTAGCTCCCATTGCAGAGCAATGGGGATGAGGCACTCCCTTTGGGGAGTCCATAACTTTGGACTCCCCTGAACCAAACCTCACCAAACCCGGGTCATACTCATCCAGGAGAGTCTCCCAAAACATCCCTGAAATGTTGGGGCTGCTAGCCTAAAAAACCGCGCCCCTCTGCAGGCCAAAAAATGGAAAAAACACTGAAAATACAAAAATCCCACAAACAAACCTGCGCCCCCCACAGGGCTGCGCCCAGGGCAACTGCCCACTTTGCCCAATGGGAGGAACGCCTCTGGCTGGTTCAATTCAGAAAGGGATGTTCAACCTCCATATTCCATATCCCCCAACAATTGGTTCTCAGGCTAAAATACTGATCTGACATTATAAGCCACAACAGGCAGCAATCCTCATTTTTATATATAACTCCTAAAAGTACAATTGCTTGGCATTGCTCTAGAGACTAGCAGAGAACTGCCAAGCAGAACCGAGCAAGCCCCTCCCACGCACTGGTTGCTGAAGCCCTTTTAATAATATAGAAAGGACTGGGTTTATTTTCAGTCTTGCCTGGCGATTAATGCCCTTGAGGTAGAAGCATGAAAGCACCTAATAAATGTTGCCAATTTTATTATTATTATTATTATTATTATTATTATTATTATTATTATTATTATTATTATTATTATTATTATTATTATTATTAATAATAATAATAATAATAATAATAATAATAATAATAATAATAATAATAATAATAATAAACAACTTACCCCCCTGTTTTCCAATCACTTAAAAACAAAATTAGGAAAATTAGGAAAAAAAATTAGGAAAATTACATATTGCCGGAATCTTGCTTTTTCTGTCCCACCACCAGCTCAACAGCAGTAATATACTGCAACCCAGCACTCTGACTGTATTTGGATTTTTTAAAAAATAGGATAAATACATTAATGGCTGTCCAGGAAAAGATTCCTTCACATCCAAATTTACCAGCAAATTTACGTCTAATGTGAATTAGTAAGTTGGGTGAAGTTCAAAATTATTAGGTGATTTTCTTCTACAAGGAGTATACCAGGCCAAACCTTTCTCTCTGCACACCGGTTTAATTTGATAAATGAGCTGCAAAGATCTATTAGAATGTCAGAACCAAGGAGCTCTAATTTGTATTCTATTTTGAATTAGTAACACCTGTAACATACCATCAATCTGTAAAACATTTGGAATGTTTCATAATTTTTTTAAAAAAAATAACTCAGATTAAAACAAATAAACAAGCAAAAAGGCCCTGCCGACCCCAGCAGAGAAAGAAACACCAACACTGTTGAGTCTCCATGTGCCTACACTGCAAGTGTTCCCTAGCAGGGATGACTGCTCCTATTTGCCCAAAATTTGGCAAGGTAGATTCTAAAAATTCCATGCTGTTTGAAAATGACTCAGTAAATATTTTTGTGCATACACCTATCCTTAATGCCTTCTGATTTCCTAGCATGACTAACTTAGAGATGATTTTTGAGTAAAACTAGACTCGCCTCCAGAAAAAGAAACCAGCGTTCATAATTTGTATAACATTCACGCTGCTTCTCATGCACTTTTGATAATCCTGAAACAACCCTGTTCGCTTCACCAGTACTATTACTGTGAATCTGTAAGGATGCTGAACTTGACTATTTTGACTAAGAAGCCCAACTTCATGAGTTTGTGACAGAGGCCGAATTCCCACTGAAAATTTAATCTAGATACAACCAAGGGCCTTTCCCCACTTACCTTAAGCCCCGCGCTACTCTCCAAAAGTAGCGCGGGGTCCCCCGGCACCCTCCACGATAGGGGCGGCGACAGCGCAGCCACCCCGACACTGCCGCTGTCACGTCCTCTCAGCGCGTGGCATCCCTGAAATGCTTTTAAGCGGAGCCTTGGTATTTACACTCTGGTGATGGGGATGCCCGAGCACGCACACCAGAGATAGCGTGCTGAGAGCAGCGCGCGGCATAGGGGGGATTAAGGTAAGTGGGGAAAGGCCCCAAGTTTCAAAAGAATCGGCACCTTTTCATCCAGGTTCCAACATCCTCATTGCAGCATGTTTCTAGTGAAGACGTCTAGGCCTGCCCCTTGGGTGTGCCTGCGTTCAGGGGTGCAATTGTTAAGCTAGCTAGCAGCACCAAAATTTCAGAGTATCTTTAGGAGACCCACCTGATGATACCACTCAGGTTTGGTGAAGTTTGGTTCATGGGGCCTATTAGCTCCCATTGGAAACAACGAGGGATGGGGGCACCCCCTTTGGGAGACCCTAGCTTTGGACTCCTGAACCAAACTTCCCAAAACCTGGGTGGTATCAGTAGGAGACTCTGCTGATGATACTACCCAGGTTTGGTGAAGTTTGGTTCATGGGGGCCAAAGTTATGGACCCTCAAATGTGTAGCCCCCATCTCCTATTAGCTCCCATTGGAGTGTTTTTTCAAAAAGGTGCATATACAAGCAGGTCCAGGAAAATCCTGTGATGGTGGGGGGGAGTGCCAGAAACGGGACTGATCTGTGTTCCACGGTTCAGCTGTGAGGAGATCGCGAGGAAACCTGGATATTTCGGGTGACTATCCCAGGATTAATCATCAGTGGGAAATCGCCCAGTGACAGGATCTCAACTCGAGATAACATATTTCTCCATTTGATTTTAATGGTTCCTTCCTGGAAATCAGCTAATGTGTTTTTCTGCAATTAATGCAGTAATTGGAAAGAATTAAAAAGGCTGCTGTTTTCCAGTGAAAGCCTCCAAGGGTTTTTTGTGGCTTGTAAAATGGGAATCTGTCCAAAATACACGGAACATGCTGTGGAAGTTCTTGGAGTGACTTGAGGCCAATCTATACCTGATGTTGGGAGATCTGGGAATGTCCCTAGCCCATTTTATGCCAATAACGGCTTACTCGACTTGACTACCCCCAGTATCTATTTCCTTCCACTTACTCATTGGAGCAGTAGGAGAAAAACATGGGGTTCCTGACTAAGAAATAAGTAAGAATGAATTTCAGAAGATTCTTAAACATCTAAATATATTCAGGATTCTGGTGTGTGTGTGTGTGTGTGTGTGTGTGTGTGTGTCTCAATCCCTTATTTGGCTAATTTTACTTTCCAGAAATGCCTCATCTTTCTTCACTAGTGACCTTTCACTCGTGAAGAGAGAAATATCAGAAAGGAACAGAAGCCACTGTCTGTATGGTTATATTGTCCAGAATCCATGGTTTGCTAGACTCACAAGTTCTGCTTAAAACCCCTAGAGTGAGCTCTAGCAACACAAGTACACTTTTATTATTCAGTCACATACACACACACAAACACATGCACGACCCTGAAATCTAGGAACAGCAACCTGGCTATAAAAGTACTGCTGCTCATGATGTATACTGCTACCAGAAGAAAATGGACTTATTTCTGATAAGTCTCCTATTTTCTTCTGATAGCACTTCTGTGACAGAGGACAATTCACATTTGAGAGCAATGTAGCTATTGGGTCCTAGGAATTCCTTTTAAAAAGTCAACATTTCATTAACAACCGGATACAAAGCACTATGTTTGTACTCCACTAGGCAGTAAGATCCTGTAGCACACTCTATGGTTTTTATCTAGGGTCAGTGACACACACTAACAAATTTAAACATTGCTGGGTCAAGGCCCAAATGACCCAAAGAAGAGATACTCTTGCTACATGAGATATGCTGCTGTAGTAGTACAGGGCAGAAGTAGTACTACATGGTCTTCAAACTAGGGCTGCCAGCTCCCCACCAGATCAACCATTATTGAAAGATAGGGGTGGGTAGGGTGCACCTGGATTCACATGTGAACGCGGGAAATTCTATATTGGACAAACTTCATGCAAGCTCTGTGTTAGAATTTTGGAGCATATTTCGAGGATTAAGAACCAAGTACTAGAGGCCCCCATGGTAGAACATTTTTTGACAGAAAAACACAAACCAGATTCCTTCAAAGTACCAGTTCTTGCATCTTTGGATCCCAAAGATATAACTGGCAACATTAAACAGAAATTGATACCAATGGAATCAAGATTCATTTTCAGACTCAAATCATTCTTTCCTCACGGCTTAAATCAGAGTTTAGATCTTTCTGGACTCTTATAAATCTAAATCGATATAAACCCTGCTTTGAGCTTGGGTCTGCCTGGGTGCAACAAGTGTACTTTCTGGTAAGCTCAATGTGCCTGGTCTTCTTCTGACCGGTGGCTCCCTGCCTGCCTGCCTGCCTGCCTGCCTGATCTCCTGCCAGTACAAGAAGAAGAAGAAGAAGAAGAAGAAGAAGAAGAAGAAGAAGAAGAAGAAGAAGAAGAAGAAGAAGAAGAAGAAGAAGAAGAAGAAGAAGACGAAGAAGACGAAGACGAAGACGAAGAAGAAGAGAGGAGGAAGAGAAGTAGTAGTTTGGATTTATATCCCCCCTTTCCTGCAAAGAGACTCAAAGGGGCTTACAATCTCCCTTCCCCCCTCACAACAGATACCCTGAGAGGTAGGTGGGGCTGAGAGAGCTCTGAAGAACTGTGACTAGCCCAAAATCACCCAGCTGGCATGTGTTGGAGTGCACAAGCTAATTTGGTTCACCAGATAAGCCTCCACAGCTCAAGCAGCAGAGCAGAGAATCAAACCCGGTCCTCCAGATTAGAGTGCACCTGCTCTTAACCACGACACCATGCTGGCTTAACCTTAGACTGCATTGGCCACATCTTTGCCTGCAGCCTGCCCTGACTATGCCTCATGCGCTGCTCGTCTTGCCTCTGGCTTGTCTGGCCACACCCTATCTCTTGCCTGCCTCAAATGTGTTTTGTGGACATCGAAATCACAAATCACCATGCACATGGGATGCATGCAGAGCCACTCAAAGAAGTACATAGGTGAGTCCCACATGTCTAAAATAGTTGTAAGAATAAAATGTGGGGGATGTAGGGAACAAAGCAATGTAGAACACAATACAGGGTACGAGAGAGCTGGCAGCAAACCAGTATATCAAAACCTTTCTGGGGGAAACTGGAGGAAAGAGGTTTTTTTCCATTGGCATACCACTCTCCTTCTCTAATTAGATGTCTGTTTCCCTTCCCTAGTCCTTGAAATTGCTGCAGCACTTTTCCAAATGGGACTACGTAATAACTCTAATGGTATTAAAGTGGAATGTTTCCAGTGAATGGCGCATAAATACCTAACCTTGTACCAAGTGTGAACCTTGAGAATTTAGTGCTCAGAGAACTCTTTATAATGAGAACCACTTCAGTGCACATTGCCGTAAAACTTTTCAGTACTTCATGTCAAGAGAAGTTCTTTCATGTAGCAATGCTCTTTCACTACAGAAAGGGAAGGCTGAAAACGAGTTGTATCCCCATGTGCTTCAAATGCTCGTCCGAAATCACAGAGCTGGCCCCCTTTATACAAGAAGAGTGGCTTCTCCATTGTGTTTCTTCAATGCTTCTTTATCTTACAACCTTGATACTATCTGTGGAAGTTCAATTCCCTTGTAGCATTCATTTGGAATGTCACAGTGCAAAAGGGAGAGTTCTCCCATTTGAACATGGGTTTTCTTGCAGTTCTGTCACTATGAAAAATCCTGGATTTATGTTACGATATTTTTGAGGCCGAAAAACTAGAAGAACACTTAAGAAGACATAATTCTAAAGCAGCTTAAGGGATGAGAAAAGATTTACAGTGTTTTAAAATATACCTTCAGGTCAGTTGTGATTCCAGAAACTGGCAGATGAAAAATATACCTAATATTTTATATCCTACAAAAATTTTAGGTTGGTATTTCTTTGGCCCCTTCCACACACACAAAATAATGCACTTTCAATCCACTTCCACAATTGTTTGCAAGTGGATTTTGCTATTCCTCACAGTAAAATTCAGCTGCAAAGTGCATTGAAAGTGGATTGAAAGTGCATTATTCTGCGTGTGCGGAAGGGGCCTTTAATCAGCATTTTGTAAATCAGCTATTTTGCCTTGTCTGTGCTGCAGGATTGACTCTCCTCCAGTGGACCATCTTCAATATGACTGTCAGTATCCCCATTGAGATAATAACTCGCTTGATGGGTTCAAGGATTTTACTGAAGACCGGAGAAAGACAGCAGAAGACTGTTCTGGCAAGTTGGCGCCAGAACAGTTGATAATACGATGTAGCAATTCACACACACACACACACACACACACACACACACACACACACACACACACACACACCCATGTGAACCAATGCAATAGAAACAGTCCAGCCTGAAGTCTTGTCCCAGCTCAGAGTTTCAAGGCTAGGGAAACAGATAAGCAGCACCTGCAAACGCTTAAAGCTCTCCCCAGCTATGCCCCCCTCCCAGCAATGGCATCCTGACAATAACCCTGATCCAAACCAAAATTTTGTAATTTTGTATTTGTGCACACATACATATGTACACCAATACAGGACACATCTTATGAAAGGAACACAAAAACTTCATATCAAAATAAATCTTGAGTAAGTAAATCAGTAAGAAATCTATTTAAGTTTAATTGTGCATCATTACTTAGCACAAAAGCAGAGGCAAATTGATTGTGTAGCTGTCCTGGATGAGATCACTGGAATTGATTAGCTGACATTGTCTAAAAAGAATGGGCAATTTGTCAGATAACATGAAGTTTATTGTAGAGTTTACAAAGGGATATTAGATGTCCTACCAATACAACTCACTGCCTGAACAGTTTAAAATGTGATAAATCTAATGGGGGACGGGGGACGGGGCAGGGGACGAGTTCTAACTTCTGTTCCAGATGCGTAACCGCTAATACAGATTAACATTCCATTACCATGCATGTAAAGGGGGAAGGAATCCTTTTACCAGTTTGATAGATCATCGCAGAAATATTAACTCCCTACTCCAGCTTCACATTATAATATTTTTTAAAAGGATTTGCTGCTATACTACCATCACATACATTCTAAATTGCCAACCAGGGATGAGAAGGAGTTGAAATCAAGATTGACAAAGGGCTTGGGATCAGAAGGTGGTGAGAGAGAAATGAAGTCATATCATGAAAGGAAGAGAGCAAAATGAAGGAAAAGTGTCAAAAAGAAGAAAAATTAAGGATGTTTTATTTTATACAACATGCTAATAGACCTGCCCCTTTGCAAGAGCCAGCTGAGCAGACAAAATAATGGAGCTAGGTAATGGCTGTATCAATCGTAAGCTATGCTGGCTGGTTTTGCCTTGCTAAACAGATCAGCAAATATATACAGTCAAACCTATAATGAAAAATTTGAGGCCAACCAAGCCTAAAAAACAAGGACTGTATATATACAGTCCTTGTTTTTTAGGCTTGGCTGGCCTCAAATTTTTCATTATGGTTTTGCCTTGCTCCAGCACTGGCTTGGCTGATGGGTTTAGCAAGATCTGAGAGGTGAGGGTTTCCCTCCGCCTCCTATACTCTGTTTCACATAATGATATTAGTTGATTGCATATTCCTCTGCCACAGAACTAAGTATGCCAGACCTTCTTTGTTGTACAACACTCTGCCTGGGTCCTAGTGCCTACCTAGCCCTGCTCCTCCCATCTGTTTGAAAGTTAAAATACATTTTGGTACAAATGCTCTTGTATCAAAGTACCATGCCCAAAATAATGGTTTTGACAAAGGCAGTGCATAAAAATGAATGACAATTCTCATATTTATTCGGGACTATATTCTCATGTGTAAGCATACAATTTTCTCATCTGCTGCACTTCAACTGACCGAACTAACATCTCTATCAAACCTCACATGTCTGCTGCCTTTCTAGAACTGCAAAAAAACCCAACAAACAAACAAAAAACAGGCAGTTGTCCAGCAACTGTCTGACCACAATACATGGCTACTGTGGGCTACGCTGAGCACAAAGGGTCATAGGCCTGCCATAGGACATGACGATTAAAATCAGTCCAAGAACTAAGAGCAATTTGTTTACTGAAATGACTACTAGCCTGGTGGGTGTTTTTTTTCCTTTTCTTAGTAAGCTCTGAGACCTATCAACAGGCACTTCTTAAGCATTCCTGGTAATGGATCACATAACTATGATACAACAATGAAAATGACCGATGACTGAAACGCAGAAAATTGATTTTTAAATGTTAATTAATTCTCAGCGTAGCCAAGGCTAGAGATCCATAGAATTCACAGAACAAAGAGTCCAGTGTTGAAGCGTCAGATATTACCACCAAGAGGGAGGATGTATCGTGTGATCTGGTGTGTCCTCCAGCTAAAAAACATCAGGATGTTAACAGCAGTTTGAAAAGAAGTCTGACAACAAGTCTTTCAACCATTGCTGGGAAGCCGTGAGTAACTTCATGAATTGTTGTGCAGCATTGCAGCTCCCACAGGATTGCTGGAATACTTATAGCTGAAGATTATAGCGTGGGATGCAGGAATTGGGTAATTTGTCAAGAACCAGGCCAGAGGAGGCATATTACATTCATCCTGTATAATCACACAATTGGCTGCTAATCACCTACTAGGTTCAGTTCAATATAGCCATCACATATGGTCACATCCCTTCGTGGACTTGGACCCTCATATCAACAAGACTACCTGTCCTCTCCTCCTATGTGCCATCACGGCAGCCTCACTCATTGGAGCCCGGCCTTCTGCAGGTTCAGGGCAAAATCAGCAACTCTCCAAACTCAATGGTAAAGTCATAGAGTTTTTGGTGATATCTAGCGAGGACTGACATTGCTTCTGGGTGTTCCTAGAAGTGGCTGCACGCTGTCAGCCAGATGGACATTATTAAATTTTATTTCTGGCTGCCTGCCGAGCGTTGATGAGAAAGGGGAGTTTGGGGCATGGTGTCCCCCCAGTGAAGAGGCCAGGGGGACTCCATGCTGTTGGCATTTTGTAAACTATGGGCACTTTCGCACATGCAGAATAATGCACTTTCAATCCACTTTCAATGTGCTTTGCAGCTGGATCTTGCTGTGCGAAATATTTGCTATGTCGCGCAGTAAAATCCAGCTGCAAAGTGCATTGAAAGCGGATTGAAAGTGCGTTATTCTGCATGTGCGGAAGTGCCCTTAGTTAAACAGAATTGTTCAGGAAGATATTGTTATAAACGTGATAGGGCTGTATTAAAAAGGTTCACGAGATGTTTCAAGGAAGGCAACAGGTCTGTGGACTTTGTACGTATGTAAAGTAATACCAAGTCACAGATGACTTTTGCAAACACAGTAGAGTTTTCAAAGCAAGAGACTAACAGAGGTGGTTTGCCATTGTCTGCCTCCGCGTTGAGACGCTGGTGTTCCTTGGTGGTCTCCCATCCAAGTACTAATCAGGGCTGACCCTGTTTAGCTTCTGAGATCTGGTGAGATTGACCTGGGCAATCCAGGTTAGGGTCTGTGGACTTTACTAATGTGTATAATATGTATTATCCACTGCTGAATGTATGATCTTTTCTCAATGCACTATTCTCTACTCATGTAATATAATTTACTGATTGTTATATTTAATATTTACGCTTTGGTTCAGATTTCTGCAATCCCAGTCCTATTACATTGCTTATTAGATTTCTCATCCTATCGAGTGCATTGATTTACACTCTGTAATCCACCTTCAGGGAAACAATCATGCTATAAATAACGCAAATAAATAAATGAATATATGGAGGAGCTTCCCTTGAGCTTGCTTGTAAATTACGGCCCTGCAGAATCCCTGATTTTTCTGAATTTAGCCCAGCAGCTTTAAGGACACAGATTATTTTGACAAGGAATTGAATATACATAGCATGAACCCAAGGAAGATTTATTTCCCACATCTGTTAGGGTTTTTTTTTTAAAGCGGGGGGGGGGGGAGAGAAACACCAGTGTATTCAAAAGTCAGCCCTCACCAATAATGCAGGGTTGCAAATCATGAACAGTGGAAAAATTGCACATAAAAAGCATTTGAGCTATAATTTCCTGTCTTCTTGTTTGTGGCTTGGGGTCAAACTGCAGGTGCGTGGAAAACTTCTTCCCAAACAATGTTTGTCATTTAAAGATAGAAAGCTTGAAAGCTGAAAGCTGTTTCAGCAGGAAGAACGGGATTTGTTGGCCATCATTCTGACACACCAGGAATAAATCTTTGCCCAGAGAAAAGGAAGGTCTATATTTTCCTCTAGAGAGTCAGTGGACTGTGAAATCTGTTGTGGGAGCAATGCATGGTGTGCAGATGAATGCATATTATTCAACAACAAAAAATGTGTGTGTTTTGTGACCAAATCATTATTTGAAAAGCAGGGGAATTTAGCACCCTTGGGCAATAGTATCATTAAGTTTTCTTTGTGTGTGTGTGTGTGGGGGGTGCTATTGGGGGCTGCTGCTAATTTTCTAGCAGACCATTACTTGTGACTTAGTGTGATTGTGAGTCAAGATTGTGTGGCCAGAGGTTATTTTCCTAGGTGTCTTTGCTTGGGAACCAGAATGGTGGGAGTCTCAATGTATGTGTAACCTATAGTAGAAGAGAAGAAGAAGAAGAGTTTGGATTTATATCCCCCCTTTCTCTCCTGTAAGGAGACTCAAAGGGGCTTACAATCTCCTTTCCCTTCCCCCACCCCCAAACAACACACTGCGAGGTGGGTGGGGTTGAGACAGCTCCGAAAAGCTGTGACTAGCCCAAGGTCACCCAGCTGGCGTGTGTGGGAGTGCACAGGCTAATCTGAATTCCCCAGATAAGCCTCCACAGCTCAAGCAGCAGAGCGGGGAATCAAACCTGGGTTCTCCAGATTAGAATGCACCTGCTCTTAACCACTACACCACTGCTGCTCCTTATTTAGTATAATCCTAAACAGAATTAGATCTGGTTCTTTTCACAGAGTGCCTTTTCTCTGGGCAAAGAGGGAAAAATCACTAAACAGGATTCTGCTGAAATTATCCATACAACATTCCCAGTAAATTCCTTCTAACAAAAAAAAAAAGGAAATACAAGACTGGATTTTGATTTCACCAGACTTTCCTACAGATTACACAGTAAGAGGTTTCCAACCAAGTATGCCGTCAACAAGAAATCATGGCCAAGCTTGAACACATGGACGCACCAATACAGGAAACTGCCTTATATCAGACCATGGGCCCATCAGAGTCAATATTGCCTGCTCAGACTGGCAGGTTCTCGAGCTGAGGTCTTTCACATCTCCTTCAGCCCGGTCTTTTTAACTGGAGCCACCAGAGATCAAAACAGGAGATTTCTGCATGTAAAAGAGGTGCTCTACCACTGAGTCATGGTCTCTGCTCCCTGAAACTACAAGCATATAAGGTCTCTGCATGGGTTGCTTTCCCCCCCAGACTTAGAACTCCAGGTGTGGCCAAGAGATCCCCGGAATTACAACTGATCTCCCGACAACAGAGATTTATTCCCCTGGAGAAAGTGGATCCTTTGGAGAGTGAACTCTGTGGCCTTATGACCTGCTGAAGTCCCCTCTCCTCCCCAATCTCCAAGTCTCCAGTAATGACCCCACCCAGAGTGGGCAACCTCCTTAATATTAAATTCCCAGTCAATCTTTCACTAGGGAATAAGCATGTCTTGGCATATGTTAACTGCATGGTTAATGGTCCATAGAAGCAAGGTTAGTTGAACTTTCTTGGGGGCTGACAGGCGCATTTGGAACACAAGCCAACCATCCAGTACTTGGAGAAGTCTTCTTTATTGGGTCACATTACAACTCCTCTGCCTGTTTAGGTGCTGAAAACAAGCACCTTGTGTGGGGTTGTATCGAGGCTGATTTCCCCAGGAGCAATTAAGGCAGCTGCAATTACACAATGTAAATCGTTTCCTGCTGCCATCATCGGTTAGATTGTGCTGCTGACAATGGTCTGCTATATCCCCAGCAACGAGCAAAATTCTCAAAAGGAAAAAAGAAGCTTTCATTTGGTCAGAAATAGAGTCAGTTTTCTTCTGCGTTATGGAATTGCCGCATTCATCCGGTTGAGAGGGAGACTGGATTGACATTCTATGAACTTTGCCGATTACATCCAGAGTAATGTTTGCCATGCTGTGCCGTCCTAAACAGAGTTATACCCTTCTAAGTCGGTTGAGGTCAATGAGCCTAGAAGAGTGTAACTCTATTTAGGACTGCACCGTTAGTCGACAGCTAAATCTTGTACCAAAATTAATTTCTAAAGAATACAGTAAATGATAGCTTTCCTCCTCCGCTACCCTGTTGTCACAGTGAAAGATGACTGAGGTGTAGAGATAGGATATAGAAGTTTATCTAACCTTTCCTAATCCATGGCTTTTCATGTTATTGGAAAAACCTTTATAAAATATTGGAGTCTGATAGCCAGTCATTTGCAGATTATTTTGAAAATCGTTTCTGCCTAGTAAAGTTATGCACATAGAAGTTCAGACCACTATTAATGATAGTATCTCTGTAATATTTCAGAGATCACATTCATAGTCCCTAGATCCGTGGTGGCGAACCTTTGGCACTCCAATTGGCCATGCTGGCAGGGGCTGATGGGAATTGTAGTCCATAACATCTGGAGTGCCAAAGGTTCGCCACCACTGCCCTAGATAGTTTCAGAGGATAACTGAGTTAGTCTGCAATAGAAAGCAAGATACAAGTCCAGTAGCACCAACAAGATTTTCAGAATATAAGCTTTCAAGGGCCAAAGTTCCCTTCACCTATCACTGACATAGGAGCTTTAACCAGATGTTGTGCGTGTTCTGGATTGTGTGGCTGTGGTCTGATAGTTGTTGATCCTAATGTTTCACCTGCATTGATGACTGGCATCTTCAGAGGCAAGTCATGATAAGATGTTATTCTTTCTGTGACCTCATCTTAAGGTGACGTGCCTTTGAAGATGCCAGCCATAGATGCAGGCAAAATGTTAGGAGCAAAAACTAGCAGGCCACAGCCATATAGCCCAGAAAACCCTCCACAGCTAGTTGATTCTAGCTGTGAAAGCCTTTGATAATACATTGGAGCTTTGACTCTCAAAGACCTATACTCCAATATCCTATTGGTTTCTAAGGTGCCACTGGACTCATAGCTAGTAGAATATGGGTTTCCTACCTCTTTACCTTGCTACTCCTCTCCCCCAAATCACTCCTGATGTTCAGGGGGACCCCTGAACTCCATAGGATGTGGCATGTGAGGGATATATAGCAGGAAGGAAGGTTAAATTGAAATGTGCCCCTTTCCATGGCTGGAATTGCCATTTCAACCTGTGCCAGGGTGGGTTTGCATCTAAACAAGCAGCCCTTGTGACAACATACTTTAGTTTCCTTCTAGTTTGATCTGTTACAACTTCCACCCTTTGTTGTTTAACTTCCTCCATATTGTCAGAGTGGGACCTGGTAGACCCAAGTCTGAATCCCCCTCTTGTGCCATAGAACCTTTCTGGGTGATCTTGGGCCAGTCACACACACTCAGTCCTGCCCCTGGCTCATATTTGGATGGAAGACCTCCAAGGCTGAATTCCCACTGAAAATTTAATCTAGATACAACCAAGTTTCAAAAGAATCGGCACCTTTTCATCCAGGTTCCAACATCCTCACTGCAGCATGTTTCTAGTGAAGACGTCTAGAACTGCCACTTGGGGGGGTGGGGGTGGCCGCTATCAGGGGTGCAATTGTTAAGCTAGCAGCACCAAAATTTCAGAGTATCTTTAGGAGACCCTCCTGATGATACCACCAAGTTTGGTGAAGTTTGGTTCATGGGCGCCAAAGTCATGGACCCTCAAATGTGTAGCCCCCAGTTCCTATTAGCTCCCATTGGAGTGTTTTTTCAAAAAGGTGCATGTACAAGCAGGTCCAGGAAAATCCCGTGATGGGGGGGGGTGTGTGTGTGCCAGAAACTAGACTGATCTGTGTTCCACAGTTCGGCTGTGAGGAGATCTCGAAGGAACCTGGATATTTTGGGTGACTATCCCAGGATTAATCATCAGTGAGGAAATCACCCAAGAATACAAGGTGACACAAAGGGTGGAAATGGCAAACCACCTTCAAACATCTCTTGCCTTGAATACCCTTTGGGATCGCCAAAGATCAACTGTGACTGGATGGCAAAAAAAAAAGTATTCAATATTTATTCCAGCAAACTCTGGCAAATGTTGTAAAACCTAGTTCCAATGTTATACTTATTTCCTGCTAATCTCATAAATAGTTGGTCATATTTTAGGCAACTTTGTTTACTTCTATACTATGAGTACCAAAATGGTTGGCTAGACATAAAATGATCTTGAAAGGTTCTGGGAAACAGGCCACATTTGGTGTACAGTCACAAAGATGATGGGAAAGAGATTCCAAGTTTGCTATTCATCTCTTGTTGCTGTTTTTGGGAGTAGCTGTACACTTTCCATATTGTACTTTTTCATTACCTTTAGGGTTTTTTTAATATATAAAGAAGAATACCAATCTGGAACAATGGATGATTTGAAATTACCCATTTGTAGGACATGTTTCCCATGACACAATCACTGTTATCATCTGGTACCCTAAATTGTTTAAAACTGGAATTTCTCCACAATGACATACCACCAGAGAGTTTCTGTTTCTAACCTCTTTATTGACTCAGCCAGCTTCTGTGTCTTAAATAAGAGTTGGGTCATGATGGAATGTAACAGGTTTTGTCGTTCTTAGCATCTATCCCGATTTTATCTCACGCTCCTTCAAAGAGTTTAGGGTGGCACCCATAAGGTTGTATTCTGCCAGCTTTTGGACTCAATCTCACCCAATTCTCCCCCTTATTCCTGTTCTGCAACACTTTTGTCTGTGCGGATTCCATGGGTGCCAACACAGTCTCTTTGGTAGTTCCTCCTACCTTTTCCACCGGTTGACCACACAGGTTCGGCCTAATCCATTGGCCTCCCCCCCCTTCATTTTGTCCTCACAACCAGCAAGAGGGTTTGTAGTGGGCTGCAGGAAGTATCCTAACTCCCAGCACCCAGCACAGTTAAAAGGAGAAGGGATACAGTGTCATTATTAGAGGGCATTTAGATGTGGTGGCAAAGATGCCAAGAACAACACATGCATCTGTGCCATGCTCTGCTAATCTTTCAGTGACAGAATGCTTGCACCTCTGACAGTCATGGCTCAGCACTTCCAATGCTGCCTCCAGACACCCTCTGAAAAGGGCACTGACACACACACACCCATCTTCCATCGGTTGAATTCAGTGTTGAGAGATGGGATATCCCATTAATCCACCCCCTGAGCCATTGCTGCTCATGGGGAGGAGCTGTGGCTCAGTGGAAGTCCATCTGCTTTCCATACAGAAGATCCCAAGTTCAGTCCCCAGCATCTCTAACAAAAAAGGATGAAGGGAAAGGTGATGAGAAAAACCGTTGCCCAATGCCCTGGAGAGAGCACCACTGTCAGAGTACACAACATTGGCCATTTTGGCCTGGTCAAAATATCCTGGGGTGAGCATGAATTCTACACGGCTCCCAAAGCTGCACAGGGTCTGCCCCAGTATTGCCCTGTGATATTTACCTTAGCCCGGGTTTTTCAAAAATCGCCAGTTTGGAGGTTCTTTTTAAAAATCTCGGAATGACCCTCCTTGTGCCTGCTACCATGCAAAAACTAATCAGGAGCAGGACCAGTTTATTTTTCCCACACAGCCGCCTGATCTCCCTGCCCGACGTCTGTTCAAGCTACCACTAAAAAAACCCAGCCAATCAGAACGCAGGATGCCGGGCAATTACAGGTGCCTGCAGCTGCTACTCAAAAGCAACAGCCAATCAGAACTATCACTTGGTCTGTTCTCCTCAATACAAGGTTTATTTTAAATCAATTAGTAGATCTATTCACCAGTTTTCTCCCTCTGACAGCAAAACCTTACTTTAAACCATTAAAAACACAGATCAGTTTGTTCCATTCCCACAGCACATGCACAGAAACACCAATTGGGATTGGAACAAGTTTATTTTTCCCGCCCAGCTGCCTGATCTCCTTGCCTGGCATCCATTCAAGTTGCCACTCAAAAACAACAGCAAATCAGAACGTGGGACACTGGGCATGCTCAGACATGCTTCAGAAGTAAATACAGAAGTCCGGCTCGTGCGGAGCAAACAAAGCATTCCCTACTAGTCCTAACTTAGCTCCTGGGCAAAAGCAAGGAGCCATGCATAGGCAGAAACCAGGATTAAAAAGCCCAGGTATATATGATCCTGGTTCAACCCCGGTGTAATTGTGCCATGCAAAAAGGCCATTGATATTGATAGACTGGTGGTCTTAAGGCAACTTCATGTGTTCACAACAACCTTGGGTATTATGTCTGGGAGAGAATGATGATCTCTGCACATGTACCTCAAGTTTTTGGTCAACCATGATAATCTATTAAGTAAAGGAATCCTTTTTATTCATCCCTGCCCCAGGCAGTCCAATCTCATCAGATCTCAGAAGCTAAGAAGGATCAGCCCTGGTTGATACTTGAATGGGGAGAACACCAAGGAAGTTCAGTATTATGACACAAAGGCAGGCAATGGCAAACCACCTCAGAAGATCTCTTGCCTTGAAAGTGAGGTTGCCAGGATTTTGCTGTGACCTGATGGCACATCCCACACTGATAAAAGGATATTGTTGTCCGTAAGAGCCCCTCGGGGATGGGGCGGTATAAAAATCGAATAAAATAAAATAATAAATAAATAAATAAATAAATAAATAAATAAATAAGAGAACTACTTTGTCAATGCCAAGTTTGTAGTCAGATTCCAACCCTCGACTTGAGTGAGTTGCCTTCAATATACTTTAAATGGAAGAATCCCTCCTTGTTCCCCCAAAGGCAGAACACAGAGCTCCCAACGTGACCCTGCAGCCCAGACAATTTGCCGGCGCTGCTGATTTGTTTATTACAAGCACTTAACATTTAGCTGGAAGCCTTTTTACAAACAAAGGTATTAGGTTTTTACTTAGCAAAGGCTAAATAAATGATTAACTAGACTTAATTTAATGTAACCAAGGGAGTGCTCAAGACTGAAATGTCACCACTTCTCAAATGGTCACACTCAAATTTTGATGCAAACATGAGCCAAAAGTGACATTGACACTGCTTTTGAATGAGCTTTCTTTCTTATTGCTTTAGGAAACAAAAAAAAAGTACTCTTATCAGTATTTGGGATTATGATAAATCACCAAAACAGAAAAGAATCCGAAATGGGAATAGTAAATGTGGTCTTCTGCTATTAAAATATTTTACGCACGTTGTATTTATGAGACTTCATCTGAGATTTCATCTATATCTGTTGCTGTGGGTTTACATGTGGGCCTCTGGAGTTAGAAGGCTCCACCCTAAGGGGTGAAGTTGATTGATGCTTAGAGAAAGTTTTTGTGTGTAATGGTAGAAGAGAGTTGAGTGGGTGAAGAGCGGTGTGCTATGAGACTATGTTCTTTGGGGAAGTTATGAGACTGAGTGGCAAATGTGAAAATAATGGCCCAATTCGGGAGCAAAGCGACTTTTGGAGACGGCATGGAGCTGCACCCATGGATTTTGCCTTCCTGGAGCTGACTGCAAGATTAAAAGCATCCATGAAAGAAAGATTGTTTTTTGAAGCCATTTTAATTTTAAAATTCATAGTGACTTGCAAAAAGATGGATTTTAAAAATTCCTTCTTCTTGCTGCAGTCCTGGTTCTATCCAGGGAGCAGCAGTGGCGTAGTGGTTAAGAGCAGGTGCATTCTAATCTGGAGGAATCAGGTTTGAGTCCCTGCTCTGCCGCTTGAGCTGTGGAGGCTTATCAGGGGAATTCAGATTAGCCTGTGCACTCCCACACATGCCAGCTGGGTGACCTTGGGCTAGTCACAGCTTTTTGGAGCTCTCTCAGCCCCATCCACCTTACAGTGTGTTTGTTGTGAGGGGGGAAGGGCAAGAAGATTGTAAGCCCCTTTGAGTCTCCAAGTATATGGTAAAGTATGTGAATGGATCTACCAGAAATCTCTTCCTCTTTATACATTCTTTTCACTTTCTACCCGTGCAAAAGGAAGTGTCCGGCCAGTTTATACTTTTCCGAAGTTTCCAATCTGATCTTTAAGTTAATCAGTGCACACACAGAAACATTAATATTGACTATTTTTAGGAACACAGGTATTGGTTAAATATACATTTTCTGTACTGCCATACCAGCTCTTTTAAACTGTTGTTCTTCCAATACTGCTAAAGCATGTTGATAGTCCTTCATTCCTCTCTACAATCATTGTTTCCTTTGTAAACAGAACATGGCATGTTAAATGCCACATTCCGCCCTTGGCAACTACCCACAAAAACTTCACTGACTTCATTGCAATGTGTAATGTTCGTCAGAGTACTGCTAATATTTAGCTTTACCAGTCGTAAGAACTAACTTGTACACTATATTCCTCCAGTGTGCATAATATGATTACTAATGTCCACCATATTAATTCCAGCCAATTGTAGAGTTGACTGGTTATGCCCCTATGAATGATTTGCCTCCATCTGCAAGGATATAAAACTCTTAAGTGCTCTAAAAAAGAACAAATTGCCTGGGGCATGGACACATCTAGCATTTACGTCAGAGAGAAACAGCTAATAAGGCTTGCCAGCTAACCTTGGAACATGGAAATGTGACTTATTTAAGTTTCAGATTCAGGATTAAGTCCATTTACTTTATCAATATCGCATATTTCTCCCCCCCTTGGGAACTGAACGTGACTTATTACGCTCTCCTCTCCTCCTCAAAACAACCCTGTGAGGTAGGTTAAACTAAAAGTACATGAATGACCCAAGATCACGCAGCAAGTTCCCATGGCATGATGAGGATTTGAACCTGTGGGTTTAGATCCTAGTACTTTGACACTTCAGCCATCAACTCTTTCCATGCCATTTGACTTGAGAAATGGAACGGGGGGAAATAAGTAGGCCCTTCTTTCTCCATGTCACTGTTCCAAGCCAAACAGGGCCCCTGTACTTGTAAAATATCCAATTACCTGCAGGTATTTGTATGTCTTGGGAAGTGGCGAGGGAGCAGGATTTATTATTTTAATCTGATTAAACACCGTATATTGCCTAAATAGGTCTTAAAATCTAGTTGCTACAATTCAACCCATCTTTCTTAAAGGTCCTTTAAGATGTGGTTTAATGCCTGCCTTCTGTGTGAGCCCCCATGTTTTCTCCACCAGATGTGTATCTATCTTATCTATCTGAGACAGATTTTCCTGCCAGTCTATTATGGGGGATAAAATGAAACCTTTTTATCGGTTTCTCACTTGACTGGGTTTCATAGGGGCACGAACCAGCAGTCATACTGTGAACCATTCCCAGGGTCTGTTTGAAGGCTGGATGCAGCCAGGAGCAATTTGACAAGGTTATTTAAACGCTACTGTGACCTTCTCCTTTCAAAGTAAATGTCACCTTTTTTTAAAAAGTCACTTTAGCACTGGGACTGGAAGATGCCAATGGAGAGCCAGAATGGTTTAGGCAAATTCCCCTTTTAACCATTTAATACAGCTGGAAATTATATTAACAGGTGAAAGAGTGCAATTAGGGGAGAAATGTAGGAAAAATTTTTGAAGAGTTCTTTATGATATGGCAATGGTGTGGGACACTAGCAAAGTGCTTAATCAGAGGAAAATTAGTAGTTTTTGTTACAAAACAAAACACAAAAGACACCATGGAACAAACCAAGAAGATGATGGATAAAATAAAGGATTTGGAAGTTCAACTCAAAAATCATCCTGTAAAAAAATCTTGAAAAAGATTAAACACCTAAATAATACGTTAGACATTATGGAGATAGAAGAAATACAAAAGAAAATGAGTTTTCTAAGACAGAAGCTCTTTGAACATGTGAATAAACCTGGAAGATGTTAAGCACAGTTACCAAGGAAAGAATCTGAAAGAATGATTGTAGGAACAAAGAAAGGAGACACCATTATGTACTCAGAGAAGGAAATACAGGAGCAATTGTTTATTTCTGAACACGGAGGCATCGTAAATCAAACAATCCAAGAAATATCACAAGGAATAAAAGATATGGAGAAAGATAAAGCACCAGGCCCAGATGGACTTTTGTATTAAAAATATTTAGCAGACAAATTAATATGATCTTCACAAAAAATTAGGAATGAAATGAGAAATGAAATAAGCAAAGAGAATATGCTACTACTCTTATTGCAAGAAGCTTACATAACATTGATATGTAAGGAAAGAAATGATCCTTTATTATTTCAATCGTATAGACTGACCTCTGTCTTGAACAGGGATTATAAACTCTATATTTCAGCAAAGGTGAATAGATTAAGAAAATGCATAGGAAAACTAAAACATGAAGATCAGACCACTGGGCCCTTTCCCACAGAAATTATGCCGGTGGAGGGGAGGGGGCCGTTTGCACGGGAGCATGCAAGCGGTCCCCGCAGAGGCCAGCATAGAAGAGGCAGCTCCGCATGAAGCCGCCTCTTCTGCGTCCCCCCCACTCACCTCGTCCTCCAGCATTGGTCTGGAGGGCTGCAGGGACCCGCCCATGCTGCCCTCCGACCTCCAGGGGTCAGAGGGCAGCGTGGGCGGGTCTCAGCAGCCCTCCAAACCGACACTGGAGGACGAGGTGAGTGGGGGGGACAAAAAAGCGGCGCTTTCGATGGGAAGGCGGCGCTTTCCAAAAACCTCCCTCGGGAAGGGAGGTGGAAAGCGGCGCCTTCATGCCGCTCGGAGCCACACAGGACGGTGCTGCCGCAACGGGCGAACAGCTCCCCAGGGACCAGTGTTTTTCCGTCCCTGGGCCGCTGTTTTTGGCCCCGTGCAGAAAGGGCACAAATTTGCACTGACATGTCAGATGAGGGATAATGCCCGATTTATAGTTAATGTGATGGAAGGGAGGAAAAGAAGAAAAAAGTGGCATTTTTATTTTAGATGCTGAGAAAGCATTTGATGATATAGCTTGGACTTTCATGTTAAAAACATCTGATTAGAGTGCATCTCAAGATTTTTGAATTGGTTACAAAGTTATCTATACCAAACAGCATTCTAAGATTTTGATAAATTGAGTTTTAACTGGAGGAACAAAAATTGAAAAAGCCACACATCAGGCATGCTGCTTAATCTTGTATTGCATGTTCTGACTAACACAACTGGACAAGGTTCAAGAATCAAAGTGATAAAAGTTGAGGGAGAAGAGTTTAAAATGAAAGGTTAAACTGATGACGTTGTAATTGATAGTTATAAATGGAAATCAATCTCTACAATACATAATGGAGCAAGGTGAAAAATCTGGATCCTAAGATTAATAGAAAGAAGACAAAGATAATATTGAAATTCACTGCCTTGGAGAGTGATGGAGTCTCTTTCTTTGAAGGTTTTTAAACAGAGGCTGGATGAACATATGTCAGGAGTGCTTAGATTGTGTGTTCCTGCTTTATCAGGGGGTTGGATTTGACGACCCTTGTGGTCTCTTTTAATTCTATGATTCTATGAAATATGTTTCGAAAAAAGAAGAGAAAGAAATCAGCAGAGTAATGGACTGCACTGTTAGATCAAATTGCATTAAATGTCTAGTAATGCGTTTTGATGACAACACTATCCACTGAGTCCCTTCTGCATATCGGGGCTCCTGGAATGGTCAGACTGGTGTCTCTCTTTCCCTTCCACTTCTCGTCCCCTTTTGTATTTCACCTTTTTAGCTTGTCAGGTTTCGCTACATTTATTTTTACATGATATTTTTATTTTACAGTTTTAGCCCTCATGGTTGCTTGTCAACAAGGAGAACAGCATAGGGGAGAAGAGGAAACTTTAATCTTTTTTCCCCTGCATTGTCATGCTGGTAAAAAGCAGCCCGAAGCTGTTTCTGCCTCCACTGGGGAAAAAATTACAGGTATCCAATAGAGCAATCCTAGCAACTAAATTTGAAAAAAAGAAAGATATCACAGTTAAGAGAGAGACGGAAGTAATTGCAACATATAGCTGAGTCTTAATTCCAAGGTCAGCGTCTCTTGTTTCTTGATTGCTTCAAGACATATTGGGAGACAATTATTTGAAAAGTGGAATACAAATCAATAAATACATTGGCAGGTGGGAGCCTCGCATCGAGTGAGGGAGTACCAGGAGGGGTGGGCTGATCACTTTGCCTAGGCAACTGAGTAGAAGCACCCAGGGCCAGGAGCCTTTATCACAGTCTTTTGACCTTGAGTTTGTTTTGCATTCTTTTCCTCTGTGCTTTCTGTAGCATGGGCAAAGGGAGAGGGGGACAGCTGGGGTTGATATATTGGGGGTGCCTGGTTATGCAGTTGGAATTGGCTTTCCCCCCCTTGCCAACTGATGTCTGCCAATAAAGACTTCTAAACCTTCAAGTTACAGAGTCTGAATTGAGTTACAAATCCAGGGCTTGACATACTTATGGCATTATCTTTTCTGAGGGGAAATCTTATTGTGTAAAAACTTCAGCTAATCTGCAGTGGCCTCCTATTCTGTCTAGCATTGCCAACTTTGAAGTGGGAAATACCTGGAGCCTGGGAAAGGATAGGTTGGGTTGGAGCAGGACTTCAGTGGGATACAGGGCCAGAGTGTCCACCCTCAAAAGCAGCCATTTTCTCCATGGAAACTCATATCTGTCACCTGGAGATCAGTTTTATTTCTAGGAGTTTTCCTGGCCCCACCTGAAGGCTGGGAATCCTATGTACCATTTTGGATACAGTACACTGAGCATGGGAATGCTAATTCGTTCCTCAAAATTACAGAGTTTCAGCTCAACCAAAATTGACAGACATAAAACAGTTAACTAGAATATGCCCACTGAAGCCAAACTGAGATTAAGTGGAGAAGTGGGCCCTTAAAATGTAAATAAACCCTAAAAGAACAAAACATGTAAATGTGTGTACAACAGTATTTCATATACAGCCATAATGGGTACTGATTTAAAAAATAATGATAATATAGCTTCATATTTTGTAACGAAGACCCAATTCATGAAAAAATTCATCTGCTAAAGGGCACTTGCTGAGTGAGAGAACATATTTTTCCAAGCATGAACTTTTATGCCCAGCTGGACTGAGAAACAGGTATGTTTATTTAGGCGTGGACTGAAAACGAAGATAAAAAGTAAGATTTTAATCCATGTGTATCTATTCATACCACTACCTTCTGAGTCTACAGCATGTTGAAGTTTGCCACTTGAGAAATGAATAAATTGGTCAGTGAACTATAGTGGTGTTTTTGGCACTAAAGACTACAGTGTGATTAGGGACGCCCCACCATTTAAAACCAGTGAATTCCCGCCAGGAAATAATACCTCATGGTACTGTTTCAGATCAGGAAAAGCCATGACTTGCTCCTCCAACTGAGCTGTGGCAGTCCCAACCAGAATGTGTTTCTGCAGTGCAGTTAAAAGGAGCCCTCTCATGGGAGCTTTACAACATCTATGCTACCACGTTGCCGAGCAAAGTTTGAAGCCTTCTTCTGACCCAGTGGTCTCCAGTGTGGTGCCCATGGTTCCATGACACTAGTTGATGTGTTTCCTGTTACCCACTTGCTTCTTCCCTCAAGCTAAAAGCCAATCCTGACATCTTCCCAGTTCACTAGAGCAGGATGTCCTGCAGATGAGCCCAAGACCCATTCCCTCTATGTTAAGGTGACCAGATTGTCACCTTTTTAAACCGCACGAGTTATGGGTGGGGCGGATCTTGTGAGGGCAACTGCAGGGCGCATCTTCCATTTTAGGCTCCCGGTTTCCCGCCCTGTCACAGTATCGTGCGGAAATGGGGCGCTTCCAGAAGAGCAGGAATCTTGACGCTTTGAGGAGGATTTGCCACACTGCGGGGCTGTTTCCCGCCCGAGGCAGTTTTAAGCGGGAGTCCCTGCGGCAGTGGCCCAGTCAAGGCACAGGAGGCTGCCGCGCACTGCGTTGTTCTTCTGGGAGGCACTCTGGGCGCCCGAAGTTGCGAATACCTTAGCCTTTCAAGCCGAGGACGGTAAAAAGCCAGCGGGGCGCCGGGACAAATTGGTTATGGGAGGACTGTCCCGCCAAATGGCGGGCGTCCCGAATCTGCTGCTCTATGCGTCTGCAGGGAATATGAATTTTGCTTCCAACTGGGGAACTACTCAGTATTTTGCCTTGACTGGACGCCAGCTGTCATTTTGCTGTTGCTCACCATAGCAGTTCTCAAAACTCCAAATATGCCCTGTGGTCTAACAAGGTTGGGTGGGGGGCCCTGCTCTAACCTGAGGAGTCTTCCTTGAACAGAATGCCTCTTACTCTGGTGTAAGAGCCCTTTCCAGTGGTGGAATTCAGCAGGTTCGCACCACTTTGGCAGAACCGGTTGTTAAAATGGTGCTTGTAAACAACCAGTTGTTAAATTATTTGTATCCCACCACTAAAGGGCCGGTTGATGCAAAGATTATTTTGAATCCACCACTGGTCCTTTCCATTAACAGAAGTCTCCAAACTTTGCCATGTAGAGCGGTAGGATAATTGTGGCACTCTCTGTAGTATTGCTAGGCTAGTTAATTCCTGTGATTAGTAAGAAATATTAATCGAGGAACACCAGTGCCTTTTTGAGAGGGTGTTAAATCTGTTGTTTTAATTTGTATACCTTCACTTTGTTAGCCTTTCACTGTTCTGATGGGTGATCTCACTATTCAAAATCATCTAACAAATGCTGTTAATTAACTTTTAACTTTTGTTTCATTTGAATTCACAATGCATCCTGAATCACTCCCACATAATTTTAAAAACCATCCTACAATTAAGCTGTAAGGTAACAATTTACGTAAGTTGGAAATTAGATAAAGATCACGACGGTAAAGAGATGTTGAGAAGACAAAGGCCGCTTTGCAGACGGAAGAGCGAATGGCGTCTGGAGACGCAAAACGCCATCTCCAGGCCGCCATAGAGGCGAAAGTTGTATTGCGAGTCGCTGCCGCTTCCTCGCGTCAGCCTCGGCCAGTCTCAAGCCATGCTTCCTGAGCCGAAGCGCCTTTGTTGGGGAACGTCATCAAGCCACGGCAGTTTAGCCAAACGGTAGCTGCTTGGGACGCTCTACCCGCCGCATCTTCTGTTTCCAGCCTCTTGCCTTCGAGCGTCAGCCGGTAAGCTCCGGGGATACCGCCCTGCACCGCTGGAGCAGGCGCAGGGCTGATGGTCCCAGGCTCCGGCATGGCGCGTACCGGAGGCTCGACATGCCGTCGCCGGTTTGAATCGCTCGGCTGCCCAGTTGTTTGTGGACCGCCCGTATGGATGGTCCTTAGCTAAACAGCCGGTCGGCGAAATGGCGCTCACGCAATGCTTTCCACCTCCATAGCGGAAACGCCAAAGTTAGAGAAGATGCATTAGTACAATTAACTAGTATTGTAAATTGACCAAACACAAAATGACAGAAATAGAGTCTCTATTTTATAACAAATAAGGCAAAGCAGATTAAGACAACAACAAGATACTGAAAACCAATACGTATAATAATTGATCTAGTAAATACTGAAGAAGTAATGATAAAGATTGCAGACCCGGTATGTTCTACCAGTAATCAGAAAATTTATATTGGGATCCATAGCCATATATAATATAATGTTGGTAGATAACTTTATGTTGTAGTCCAACTATTTTCTACCGCTTTTCTCTAAATGTTTAATATATAAATTCAAGAAAGTAAATAATTTAAAATGGCAAACCACCCATCCTGCAATGGAGCAATAAATGAATTCATACACAGGCTAAGCATATGCATTAATTATACCCCAGACGGTCACCACCCCAAAAGGGATAGATATGGACAGTCTAGAAGAAGTTGATATCCATGCATGTCGTAAAATTCAACTAAGGCACATACACATCAAGTTTCAAAACATGTAGGAACAGACCTCACGGTCAAGTTCTGGGAACAGACCAAAGATTACTGCATTATAAATGGTACCCACCAAATGCATAAGGCGAGAAGGAGCAAATTTGCTCCATTGGTGACAGAAAGGATAAAAATATGGTTGACACATGTTTCTGGAATGACTCATCTTACAAGTAATTTCTTTTCATTATGTAGTGTTTGTTTCACCAACAATCCATGCCAACAGACTGTTGCATGCATTTGTCGGTTAGCTTCTATGACCGGATTCAACCATTGTAGTGGGTTTTCCTGGCTGTGCGGTCGCGGGTCTGGTGGATCTTCTCCTCCGTGATACACCTCTGAAGATGCGCAGCCACAGATGTAAAGCGAAGTTCGCTAGGAACAAGATCCACCAGTCCACGGCTTCATTGCGCCCAGAAAACCCGAATTACGTCCAACGGCCAGCCGCCCAGTCCAGGCGTTTCTGCAATGCAGTAAAACAAATTCTAAGGCTGAAAACGTATTTTCGTGTCAATGGGCATTATGCATCAATTTTAACCACAAAGCAGCTACCCGTTTAAAGAAGTTATTAATTGTTCACAGCTGACAATATTCAACGATAGTGAAAATTGCGCGCTGACCTCTACGGGCGGTTCTCAGTGTAGCAACAGCATTACACAACACAGCTCTTCGTACAAGTAACCTATTACGACTCCCAAATCTTCAGCAAACACCGCGATGGCAGGTCCGCACTCATCACCGATGATCTCTATGTTTGCTTGTGCAGCATTTCTATAAAGCATTTCAAAACGCCGGCGTACCGGTTAATAAGAGAAGCTGTGGGTTGGATCACACCAGTGGTTTCCCGCCCTGTGACAGGGCGGGAAACCGGGGAGCGCCCCAAAAGGCAGTGCGCTCCTGCGGCCGCGTGCACAGGAGGCTGCCGCACTGCCTTCTGGGGCACTCCCCTGGGGAGCGCCCCAGAAGGCAGTGCAGCAGCCTTTCCAAAATCGGGACAGTAAAAAAACCCGCGGGACGCAGGACAAATTGGTTTAAGGAGGGACTGTCCCGCCAAAAGTGGGACGTCTAGTCACCTTGCTCTATGTCTGCAGGGAATATGAATTTGCTTCAACTGGGGAACCTCCCAGTATTTTATGACTGGACCTAGCCAGCCATTTTGCTGTTGCTCACCATAGCAGTTCTCAAAACTCCAAATATGCCCTGTGGTCTAACAAGGTTGGGTGGGGGGCCCTGCTCTAACCTGAGGAGTCTTCCTTGAACAGAATGCCTCTTACTCTGGTGTAAGAGCCCTTTCCAGTGGTGGGATTCAGCAGGTTCGCACCACTTTGGCAGAACCGGTTGTTAAAATGGTGCTTGTAAACAACCAGTTGTTAAATTATTTGTATCCCACCACTGGAACCGGTTGTTAAATTATTTGAATCCCACCACTGGTCCTTTCCATTAACAGAAGTCTCCAAACTTTGCCATGTAGAGCGGTAGGATAATTGTGGCACTCTCTGTAGTATTGCTAGGCTAGTTAATTCCTGTGATTAGTAAGAAATATTAATCGAGGAACACCAGTGCCTTTTTGAGAGGGTGTTAAATCTGTTGATTTTAATTTAGCCTTTTCACTTTGGCTTTCACTGTTCTGATGGGTGATCTCACTATTCAAAATCATCTAACAAATGCTGTTAATTAACTTTTAACTTTTGTTTCATTTGAATTCACACTGCATCCTGAATCACTCCCACATAATTTTAAAAACCATCCTACAATGCCGCTGTAAGAGTAACAATTGCAACAAGTTGGAAATTAGATAAAGATCTGACAGTAGAATGTTGAGAAGACAAAGGCCGTTTCTGCACGGGCATTTAATGGCGGCCTGGAGACGGCAAAAACGCCATCTCCAGGCCGCCATTCGCACAGGAGGCGCAAGTTGTATTGCGAGTCGCTGCCGCTTCCTCGTGCCGTCAGCCTCGGCCAGTCTCAAGCCATGCGTTTCCCCTGAGCGCTCGGAAGCGCCTTTGTTGGGGAAACGTCATCCCGAAGCCACGGCAGTTTAGCCAAACGGTAGCTGCTTCGGGACGCTTCCCCTACCCGCCGCATCTTACCTGTTTCCAGCCTCTTGCCTTCGGAGCGTCAGCCGGTAAGCTCCGGGGACATGCCCCCCTGCCCTGCACCGCTGGAGCAGGCGCGCAGGGCCAGGGGAGCGTGTCCCCAGGCCTCGGCGATGCGCCGGAGGCCCGGGGACATGCCGGGTCGGCCGGGCGCCGGCACTTTGAATCGCTCGGCTGCCCAGTTGTTTGTGGACCGCCCGTATGGATGGTCCTTAGCGTAAACAGCCGGTCGGCGCAAAATGGCGCTCACGCAATGCCGTTTCCACCTCCATGCGGAAACGGCCAAAGTTAGAGAAGATGCTACTATGGCCAAATTAACCAGTATTGTAAATTGACGCTCAAAACACAAATGTGATAGAAATAGAGTCTCTATTTTACATCAGTCATGTACAGACAAGACAACAAGATGATTGAAAATCAATAATGGCTAAGGTATAATAATTGGACTAGTAAAATACTTCGGAAGAAGTAAATGATAAAGATTTTAAGACCTTATAAGGTCTCTACTAGTAATCAGAAAATTTTATATTGGGATCCATAATAATATATATATATAATATAATGCTGGGTAGATAACTTTTATGTTGTAGTCTCAACTATTTTCTACTATTTCTTTCTTCTTTTCTCTAAATGTTTAATATAAATTGAAAAATAATTTTAAAAAATTAAAAAAAACCACCCATCCTGCAATGGTTAAAATAAATGAATTCATACACAGGCTACATATGACACTATGCACCCAGATTGCTCACCACCCCATGGCGGGGGGGGGGGATATGACAGCCTGCCCCCAGAAGAAGTTGGATATCCATGCATAAATGCAAAATTCAACTAAGGCACATACACATCAAATTGCAAAACATGTAAGAACAGACCTCACGATCAATTTCTGGGAACAGACCAAATATTACTGCATTATAAATGGTACCCACCAAATGCATAAGGCGAGAAGGAGCAAATTTGCTCCATTGGTGACAGAAAGGATAAAAATATGGTTGACACATGTTTCTGGAATGACTCATCTTACAAGTAATTTCTTTTTTCATTATGGAAGTTTGTTCTCACCAACAATCCATGTCAACAGACTGTTGTATGTATTGTCGAAGGCTTTCATGACCGGATTCAACTGGTTGTAGTGGGTTTTCCGGGCTGTGTGGCCGTGGTCTGGTGGATCTTCCCTCTGTGATACACCTCTGAAGATGCCAGCCACAGATGCAGGTTAAATGTTAGGAACAAGATCCACCAGTCCACGGCCGACAGCCCAGAAAACCCGAATTACGTCCAGACTGTTGCCAGCCGCCCAGTCCAGGCGCTTTCTGCAATGCAGTAAAACAAATTCTAAGGCTGAAAAATCTGTATTTTTCAGTGTCACGGCATTATGCATCAATGCATCCACAGCAGCCACCTGCTTAAAGAAAGGCTAATCTGTTTCATGGCTGACAATATTCAATGATATGAAAAGTCTGTGCATGACCCTCATGGGTGTTCTCAGTGTAGCAACAGCATTACACAACACCACGCAAAGTTCTTCATAGTGCTGCACCCACATGACCTCCCAAATCTTCTAGCAAAAATGGCATATCACCACAGATGGTGGTATTCCAGCATCGCATCAGTTGCCGATGACTTTTATGTTTGCTTGTGCAAGTATTTATGCAGCATTTCAAAATGCTTATAAAAATACACAAGAGAAGCTGTGTTGGATCACACCAGTGGTCCATGTCGTCCAACAGTGGCCAACCAGATGCCCCAGAGCCCTGACCATGCTCACAGATGAGGTCCTAAATCTGTTCATAACTTGGTTTCTGGTTACACTTTCGGACTCCATGGTTGTCAGAACTTCTTTTCAAGAAAACAGCCCCTATACCCAGCTTTCTTGGTACGCATATTTTAACAGTGTTAACAGATACAGGACCTTGAGTCAACACTGTGCCGATAACTGGTGATACATGTAAAGTAGTATGAATCTCACTGCAACAATTTCTCGGATAGAACTATTCAAAAGGCTGCATCTTGCTCCCTCTTCTATTATTAGGATGTTTGCTTAAAAGTTATTTTGGTTGTTATTTTTTTTAATTGGAAGCTTGACATGTTGTTTTGTGAAGCAGCTTTCTGCTGTACCTCCATGTCAAGTTAGTAACTGAGTAATCAATAACTGCAGGCCGAGGCAGACGCATTTCATGCAGTAGAGAAAAGGAACAGGGAAAAGGTTACCAAAGGCATTTTCCCATGAGCTTCTTGTTCCCTGCATTCTATAAACCTCCTTTCTCATCTGAGAAAACTCAGATGGGTCATTGCAGCCCAAAAAGTACACAAGGAAATGGGGGTCAAATAGTGTGTAATGAAGAACAAGCCAATGACATTTGTTTATATATAGTCCATTTCCCTTCACGGTGGCACAGAGTGAGCGATTTCGCCAGATACGGTTGCTGAAGATGGGGAAACAGCAAAAGTTTATACAGCTATAGAAAATGTGTGCAGATAAGTAAACGTCAGCGAATCTGAATCTTCATTCTCTGTTTCCTTCTATCATTTTGGAGTAGTAGATTTAAAATGCAGTTCTCCTGTTTCCTTTTTATTAACACATTCTCATGATGGCAATTACCGCAACAGGATTGATGTAAGTTGCCCCGCCCCGACCTGGAAAACCAACCTTTAAAGTTGCATTTGAATGTTTCAGTCATGAAGCACGGAATATTTGCTTAAAATTATAAGCCCTAACTAAAGCTAAGCTCACACTACATATTTAGTTTCATTTCTGCTATTGCCAGTTACATCAAATTCTTCTGTATTTTTTTCTTCAAAGTTCAGCGTTATAAGCACAATTCGGTAGTAGCGTGCATGAAAATTTCTCATTATACAAATCGTCGGTGCAACAGAATTCCCTTTTGCAAAAGCACGGCTCTTTGTCAGTAAATAATAACTTTGAAAAGTTAGGAGATCAAAACTTGAATCAACATTCACCCAGCAGTTCTATTCAGAACAAAACAGGAATCTCAGCATATGCTGTATGTCCCCTACATAGTTAAGTACACCCGCTTTTCTCCCCAATAGGACTCCATCTCTACATGAAGAGTGTGCCAACTCTCGCTTGGGACATTCCTGAAGATTTTGGGGATGGAAGCTGGGGGGATAAAATTTGGGGAGGGGACTCAATAAAGTATAAAATTCCATAGTCATGCCTCTAAAGCAGTGGTTCTCAACCTGTGGGTCGCAACCCCTTTGGGGGTCGAACGACCCTTTCACAGGGGTCACCTAAGACTCTCTGCATCAGTGTTCTCCATCTGTAAAATGGATAAATGTTAGGGTTGGGGGGTCACCACAACATGAGGAACTGTATTAAAGGATTGGAGCATTAGGAAGATTGAGAACCACTGCTCTAAAGCAGCCATTTTCTCCAGCAAAGTCATCTGGAAATCAGTTGTAATTCTGGGAGATCTCCTGACTTATACGCGCGAGGTTGCCAGCGTCATACCAATCTTTTGCATGAATGTCAACAAGACTGAAAGATAGGTTAGGAGTGGATGGTCCAAGGTCACACACATGGCAGAGTGGAGATTCAAACCTAGGTCTCCCAGATCCTAGTCTAAAACTTTAACCACTATACCACGCTGACTGTCAATATACTTAAGACATATGTACATATTATAAGCTAAGACTGTAGTGAGTATCCAACTATCTATGGACTCTGCAACAGGACTCTCCCCATCCTGCTGCTGTCTACTTAGTGCTTCCAAATTCTGTCCCTGAGAATCAGCAGATCTTCAAGAACAGGATAAGTGACACAGTGGAGGTTGGAAGCAAGAAGGGGGAAATCGGCATAAATCAGCAAAAGAAATGCCGTTCTTTTGGAGGAACTATGCAATTGGATGCATGCCACTGGCAGTAAGATACATGCCAACAATATATAATCAAATTACAATACTATGTAATTCAAAAGTCAAATGTCCTTCCACGGCGTACCCAGAAGAAGTCTGCCTTAAAATAAAAGACCTTAGATCTGACTGTATCTCATGGCGTCACAATACACGAGCCGCCCCGAAATATTGTTTGGCTGGCACCACTGGCACAAATTTATCTCTTGGGGCAGGAGACAAGTAAACAGTGATGGGAAAAATTGCCTACCATGTACTCCTCTTCCTAGACAGTTTTAACAGTTCTTTGCAAAGAGATCACAGGCACGATTTAGAAGGAGAGCACTCTACATATTCCCCATGTTGCATCAAAATATTCATAACAATGGAATATTGCATTTTAATGTCCACTGCTGACCATTTAGCCACTAAATCAGGGGTAGGGAACCTTTAACACTCAAAGAGCCATTTGGACCCGTTTTCCACGGAAAAAGAAACACTGGTTAGCAACAAATAATATTTGACATATTTAAAACAGGGCTGTGAGAGTGGAAGCCCAAGAAAGGTTGAAAGCTGCACCAGCCGGTAATGCGGGCAATTGGTGCATCCGCCCTGTTGCCTGCAGGGCGGGCAAGGATGAAGCTGGTGGCTCGGCCTCGCCGGCTGCCAGGAAAGCGCCTGCTCCGCTCCAATGGGGCAGGTGAGAGGGGAAGCCCGCGCCGCAGACCAGCCGGCCGTGGGCAGTTGGTGCGCCTGCTCTGCTGCCTGCAGGGCAGGCAAGGATGGGGCTGGCGGCTCGGGGAGCCGCAGTGCAAGGGCAGAAGAGCCGCATGCGGCTCTTGAGCCGCAGGTTCCCTACCCCTGCACTAAATTGTAGAAGTCACTCCCTTATCAGCTTCGTGCCATTGCAAATATCCTTGAAGGAAGACCAAAGGCCGTTTCCGCATGGCCTCTTGATATGCGGTACCCCACGCCGCAAGAACGCTGCCGGGCGCAGGAGGCCCGTTCGCGCGCAAGCAAGCGAAGGAAGCTCCAGCAGATGTCGCCGCAAGAGAGGCGTTCGGTGGAGTTCCTCTTCCCCCTTTCCTCTTCCACTTACGTCATTGCTGTCATTCGGCTTAATGTCTGAAGTCCCGCCCACGCTGCCCTCCGGATCTCCAGGGGTCAGTGGAGGATAGTGAGGGAGAAGCTACCGGAGGCCAGCAGTGCCTGCATCGACAGGGACGCAGGTAAGTGGGGAGAGGGGAAACAGCGTGTTCCCGGGCGGTAAAGCAATGGCGGCAAAAACAACCCTTTAAAGGGTTGTTTTTTAGGCCGCCCTGAGGGAGGGGAAGGGCAGCCAGGTCGGCGCTGCTGCGTTTCAGCAGCACCGCCAGCGTAACAGCGGCCTGGCAGCGCTATTATCACTTCCCAGGGCAGTCAAGCGGTTTGGCCCATGCGGAAACAGCCAAAGAGACTGGGGGAAATTCAAAAACAGTGAGGTTTGTAAAGGAGCAGGATCCGCTGCAAAGTGTGCGGGTTTTAAATCACTTTGCAACGTCTAGTTTCCTCAGATTTTCTGGTCTTGTGCAGAACTGCCACTACCTGGTTGGTTATTACTATTGTGCATCCCTAGAACTCAGTAGCCAGAGGGTGTGGTGACAAAGGATGATTCCACACATTCCAAATACAATGGTTGCAGGTTTGGGGGGAACTTTGCACAGGTTCCACCCCCAAAATGAACCTGCCCCATTTTATTCCCCCAACCTGGGTTTTTCAAAATTCACTAAACCAGAGATCCTTTTGAAAAATCCCAGGTTGGAGTTGCTGCCATGTGAACAGCAAGATATTTGCAACAGCTCCTACTCCCTGAAGAAAGGCAGAGGCCCAAGCAGGGGAGGGAATCGTGTTGCAGTGGTAGATGTTTGACAGCTGTTATTGGCCTAGGCACTACCTAACTCACACACACACTCAGGCCCTTTCAGTCAAAAATCCTGTCAGGAAACTAATATATAAGCTGCCACCAAAACCTGAGGTAAAAAATTGAACTTAGAGAGGCTTTTAAAAGATAAAACAAAACTAGATTTTATTTTATAATTTTTCTTCTCAGGTTGTTTTTATAGGTAAGTACTTAAGCATTTCTGGTTTCTTTTAAGCAATTATTTACTTTTAAATAACTGCAAATGCAGTTTCTTTTAAATTACTGTTTAAATTACAAGACTATAGCTTCACTTAAATATGGCTGTTTCAGTTTCCAGATAACTTCACATATAGTTCCACACATGCACAGGTGTCTCTGTTTAGGGTAAACCTCTTCTACAGTGGCGTAGTGGCTAAGAGCAGTGGCTAAGAGCAGGTGCACTCTGATCTGGAGGAACTGGGTTTGATTCCCAGCTCTGCTGCTTGAGTTGTGGAGGCTTATCTGGGGAATTCAGGTTAGCCTGCACACTCCCACACACGCCAGCTGGGTGACCTTGGGCTAGTCACAGCTTCTTGGAGCCCTCTCAGCCCTACCCACCTCACAGGGTGTTTGTTGTGAGGGGGGAAGGGCAAGGAGATTGTAAGCCCCTTTGAATCTCCTACAGGAGAGAAAGGGGGGATATAAATCCAAACTCTTCTTCTTCTTCTTCTACATGGTCCTGAACACTTTCCTAAAACTCCCACCCTTAACTTCAAAGAGAACTCCCACTGGCTTGGGACTGATTAAGCTCTGGGGTTTCACTAAATTTACTCTTAACTCTGCCAGTTAAGCTAAACACACCCTCATGGGCTCTGCGGCACCAGTATCTAGGTGTGGTCTCATGAGACAATAGCCAAGCCCTCTGTGTGGTCTTAGGAGTGTCCCCGTAAAATCAGTTTCCCTCTTGTTTTCCACCCTCTCCAGGCCTCCTAGCCTCTAGTGAAAACAAGGCTCTTTCCTCTCAGTCTGAGATCCCTTTGAGAATACTGGCCCCCTACCCATTCTCCCTCTGTCTCTTTCTGCTTTTAGATACGCTTTCTCCTGATTGAATCTCCTTGATCTCAGATTGCAAATGCCTTAGCAGACCAGGTGCTCAGGAGCAGTAGCAGCAGAAGGCCATTGCTTTCACATCCTGCATGTGAGCTCCCAAAGGCACCTGGTGGGCCACTGCGAGTAGCAGAATGCTGGACTAGATGGACTCTGGTCTAATCCAGCAGGCTAGTTCTTATGTTCTTATGTTAATCTGAGGACTGACATGATTTGTGTGCCACACAAGCTCTCAAAGTGCTTTCAAGATCTTTCTGATCTATTCAAAATCTCCCCTGTCTTTCTGGCCCTTTCTGTACTGCGGAAAGGGTGCCCTTGCACCGGCAGGAATTCTGCCAGTGGAGGGGTGGGGGCCGTTCGCACGGGAGCGTGCGAGCAGCCCCCACAGAGGCCAGTGCAGGAGAGGTGGTTCTACACCGAGCCGTTTCTTTCCTCGTAAAATTTCACCTTGTTTTAGCTGTTGCTTCTGCTGGACTTATATTCACTTGCTCATTGCCTTCTCCTCCAGGGGTCGGAGGACAGCGAGGGAGGGTCTCAGCAGTCCAGTAGAGCGACGAAGGTGACGAGGTCAGTGGGAGAGGGACGGCGGGAACGCGCTGTTTTCCAAAAACCTGCCTCCAGGAGGGAGGTTTTTGGAGGTGGCCTGACGCCGCCCTGGGGGTGGTGGAGGGGAGCCAGGTCGGCGCTGTTGCGTTTTAGCAGAGCCGCCTGTGCGAACGGCTCCTTGGGGACAGCGTTTTTGCTGTCCCCAGGGCGCCGTAAATGGCCTGTGCGGAAAGGGCCTCTGACAGGCTTTTCCTGCTTTTATATCAGCCAGCTCACCCTATCTGTGGCTCCTGGCTACTGCATTTCAGTCAGCCAATCAGGTTGAGCTCTGGTTAACACTTGGTGCTCCTGGTCTGGCTGAACTGCACCTTTTAAAATTAACCATATAAAAGCCTAATTTGTCACATACTTTATTTCCCTTCCTTCCACCGAGCCATCTACGGTCAGGGAAAATCTACCTGTCATTGCCCAGCCATTACAGGAAGGCCCCTTTTTTCTTTTCTTTTGTATTTTGCAGGTTGCATCTGTGTAGTTAGGCAGGTGCAGCCGATCATATTGTGGGACGATCGGCATTGCTGTGGGGGTTCATTCCTGCATGCCTGCATAGCTATGCATGTGTTTCAGAATTTTTTTTTTTAAAGAGAGGATGGTCTCCATGTGAAGGTGAAAAAGCAACCCAGATTGCTTCTGTGGGCTCCAATTGCTGCCTGCACAGCATGCATGTGAACAGGAAAATGGGTTCCTTTATCATGACTGCAACCCATCATATATTTGCTGGGTGGAATCAACCAAAGTCTCCTCTCATCCCCAAAGAGAATTGAGCAAGTCCTTTGTCTCCAGCCAGACAACAGCATCCTTCTCTTCTTTAGTTTTCCCTGTGTATCATCTTCCGAGAGTTGACCAGCTGACCATGGGGAACATGGGGGGCTTATTTTAAGCATCCTGGGAGATGAATAAATGTGGAGTGTCAGGAAAGAGAAATACAGAACTTAGAACAGTATAGTTTCTAGCTAACTCTGGACTTAGAAGGATGCTTGGGTCTTTTTGCCTTCTTTGTTGTTAGGCCAAACATTCCAAAGTTCATAGTTATAAACTTACAAAAGCCTCCTCTTTGCTAGGTTTTATTTTAGGATTCCCAGAAAGGAGAGAGCTTTTCTAAGACCAATTCAGAAAGAAGTTGCAGGCAGAGATTCCCTCCAAAAAGGTCCAGACCAATGAACAATTTCCCTAGGATTGTGTGAGTTGGATTGGGGTAAAGAAACAAAGGGTGGTTTGGAGAAATTTTCAGAAGTGTCAGATAAACAGGAAACCCCTGTGAGGGTATTTACTAAGTAAATATGCGGATACATACACACAGAAAGTCCTGAGGTTTAAATGAATGGAGACAACCTTGTACACAATGAAGCCTTTGTATGGATAGATGGAAGCCCCTTGCTCACAAAGTTATGAAGTTGGGCTGAGCATCCTCAAAGACGAGCAGCTGCAGAAACTAAATGAAAGGGATCTTATAATGTTTAAAAATACATGACAATGATATGGTTTGAAATCAAGTCAGTGATGCAATCTTTGCTTGTCATCCTGGGAACATCTGAAAGCACTCAAAATGTTTTCCATTTTAATGAAGAACATTGTTGGGCATACTAGAAGTAGCACCACTAGTCAATCATTCAGACTGTATGTCTTGTACAATGTACAAATGCTAATCCTTGGTTTCCAAATTAATAATGTCATTGGCAAATGCCACCCTAATTGGCATTTGAAACATGGAGAAGAAATGGATTGAGCCAAATTATGCAATAAAAGCTTTCACATTTAATAGAACTTCCCTCTGAAACCTTAATGCAGTCAAAAAATCTGAATAAGACATTTGCTCAAAATTAAAAACATTACCCATTAGTGTACATTTGGCTCTGATAATGAATTATGGGTGTAGTTTTTGGTAGAACTGTTGTTCTTCAAATAAGACAAACATACATTGTGTTGGAAAAACCTGGATTTAAAAAAAAGCAGATTAAATCTGACTTTTTCCAAAAATGAGTTTGCTATGGGAAGTTACAAATATTTTAACTTAATTTTTTTAAAGGCCAGAGGGCCAGAGTTCCGGTTTTGCTCACCACTTAGCAGTACATCAACCCTACTCTTAACATAACAACCCAGTAGCTCTATTTTAAAGGTCTCTTTCTCATACAATTACAATAGTGCCTTCAATGGGATTTCACTTGATATTGCAGGCTATAATTTTCAGGAACAAAGATCTAAGCAAAGAAAGATGACATAGTGATGTAGACAGAATGATGAGTAGGCTTGGGTTCAAATTTCTCTACTGGATGACCTAGGACAGGAGTGTCCAACTCTGGCACCCCAGATGTTTATGGACTACGATTCCCACCAGCCCCTGCCAGCATGGCCAATCATAGTCCATTAACATCTGGGGTGCCAGAGTTGGACCCCCCTGACCTAGGATTAAGCTTTCAGCATAATCTACCTATCAGGACTGTTGTGAGGATATAGTAGGCAATTCTATATGTATACGCTGGAACGTGTCCAGAGGAGGGCAACCAAAATGGTAAAAGGTCTGGAATCCATGCCCTACAAGGAGAGACTTAAGGAGCTGGGTATGTTTAGTTTGGTGAAGAGAAGGTTAAGAGGTGACATGATAGCCATGTTTAGATATTTGAAGGGATGTCATGTTGGTAAGGGAGCAAGCTTGTTTTCTGCTGCTCCAGAGACTAGGACCAGGAGTAATTGTTTCAAGGTGAAGGAAAAGAGATTCCACCTAAACATTACGAAAAAACTTCCTGACAGTAAGGGGTGTTTGATAGGCGAATGCACTACCTTGGAGTGTGGTGGAACCTTTGGAGGTTTTTAAACAGAGGCTGGATGGCCATCTGTCAGGAGTGCTTTGATTGTGTGTTCCTGCATTGCAGGGGGTTGGACTTGATGGCCCTTGGACCTCTTACAACTCTATGGCTCATTCCACACATGCAAAATAATGCACTTTCAAACTGCTTTCAGTGCTCTTTGAAGCTGTGCGGAATAGCAAAATCTACTTGCAAACAGTTGTGAAAGTGATTTGAAAACACATTATTTTGCGTGTGCGGAAGGGGCCTATGATTCTATGATTCTACACTGTCCTCATATCCCTCAAAGAAGGGTTGGTAATATCACAAATGTGATAGGAAGATTTATGATAGGAATGGTCAACCATGTCATACCACGAGAGAACCTTAAAACTCATTCAGTCTTTTTTTAAAATCTGGTCTATTTGGAGTCTGATGAAATACATTTCTTTAAGTGGTAACTGTGCCTATCTTTTTGATGATTTCCCACCCCCCACCCCAAATCCTTTTTGGAGAAGATCCAGCACTTCCTGCAGTTGACACTGTAATAATTAGCCTTTGAAAAATGAGTTACGTACAGTTGCTATTGAGAATTCTCACCATCAGTGTCTAGAGTGGTGTTCTTTTTTTCAGAGTCCTATTATATATTAGAGATCTCTTATTCTTTCTGGTGAGATCTGGTTCAGTTGTAGTTCTCCCCTGTACAAATCAAATCTGTGATTATCCAGTTTCATGCTCTTTTTTTTCTTCATGCTAAATTTCATCTTGTAAAGTGAACACCACTTGCAACGTTATTTGCACATCAATAAATCTGTCTAAAGGATGTATACCATGAATGTAAATGTTATACAAGTAGCATATAAAAGCCCACACCACATGTAAACACAACAGCAAATGCTCAAATGTGCAGAATTGAAACCCCTGGCAAATATAAAGAGAAATGAAGAAAGAAAAATCCATCCTTTTCATAGACTGAAACAATATCAAATGCTAAATCTGATATCTATGTTAAAAGTATCAACGGCATCCTAAGCATCAACAAAGGGCAACTGCCTTGAAAAGACAGAATATTTTCTGTATGGGATTTCTCACTCATTGAAGCATTACTTACATCCAATCTAGTCAGGTTACAGTACTCTTAAGCACTGTACTATGCTCAGTGTAGGACACATTTGTTATCGGGATCAAGCTGGTAGGCATGTTACTCCTATTTTGACACTGCTGTATGGATTTACTATTTGTTTTTTAGTTCAAGTGAAGGATTTGGTTATCATCTTGGACCTACATACTGGAACGAGTGGCTGTCCCAGTTTGAGCCTACTCAACAGCTCCATTTCTACGACCCATCTTTCTTCAGTGTTCCCTCTTGCCAGTTTGTTAGAACAAACTGTGTGATCCCCAGCTGGGCATGTCTGGTGGTGGCCCCACATTTTGGAACTGCCTTCCTGGGGGAGATCAAGAAGGCACCCATTCTGTTACACTTTCAGAAGTTCTGCAAGCCTGAATTAATTAGGAGAGCATGCCATACTGAATTGTGTTTGGGAGGATATTTGGCAGTGAATATTGTGGGTGGGGGCTAACGTTAGCTAATATTTTATTAACATGGTTTAAAGTTTTTTTAAAAAAATATTGCTGGAGAAAGGCAGTTTAAGAATACAGTAAATAAATTATTTTCCTTCTTTCTTCTGCCCTAAATAGCTATAAAAAGTGGCTTACACATTTTATTTATTTCTTTAATTGATTTTTTACTGCTCCCTTTCCTGACAAGTCAGGCTCAACTCAGACTAGCTGAACAAACAATACTCCTATCCCAATAAATACTACAAATGAACAAGCAGCAACTAGTTTGTAAAACACCACCACAGTTTAGGCATTGTCCTTGGACAATAAACAGTCAATTGCAGTGGCATAGCGCCAACAGGGCACGGGGGTGCGATGCCCTGGGAGTGCACCAGGACAGGGGCATTTCGGGGCATGGTAGGGGCGTTCCGGGACATTCCATGGTGTGGCGGGGCGGGCGGCTCTGTGGCAGGGGCGCAAGGGGCGCACTTGCCCCGGACACATTTCCCCCTCGCTTTGCCCCTGGTCAATTGTTACAGATTTTAAATAATGAGATTCTCTCTCTAGAAACCAGTGAGGCAACTGTTCTTGAGCATCTCAATAAATAGTACAGAAACATTTTCGGGTCATGGAGGATTCCACAAACATTTTATCGTACTTGGGAGGACATATCCAAGAAAGTTACTGTGGAGTCTCAAGCCATGTATTAGTTGGATTTAATCAGATGATTAAAGGGAATTTGTAGCAACAGATAGGACCAATCCATATTTGCAAAATGCAAATGACATTTAATCAGATCTGGTGCATTTATCAAGCTCTCTATGGCAGGAGTAGCAGGAATATGCTATCCTAGTACTGGCATAGCCATATGCTTTAGTTGGATTGCAGCAATAACCAATTTACATGTAAAGTATGAACACCATACAAGATTCATTGTAGTCAAAAGGTTAGCAGCTCAAGTAATTCCTGAATGTTTAAATCTTTCAGCATGGTTTTCTAAATAAAAAAATAAGACCAATACCAAGAACAACAAAGTTCACCTTTTAGTACTATCAAGAGACAAGATGTGAATCCTAATAAAGACGTAAGTGCTCATTGGTGTGCATGCTTACTCACAAGGAACATGTAAGAAGAATATCTATGCATTCCAAAATAGGTTGTTAAGCAGGTTATGTGATTGGAAAATATAAAAATTCTGGCAATTAAAAACAACAACTGCAAGTAATATATTGATGTAGTCCAATTTTTCCAGACAATTTTACTGCACTGTTAATGAAAAGCAGGGGGAGAAAAATCGCCGTTGATCAAAGAGTATTGCTATTAATGGCCAGAATGCAGCTGGACTGGTCTGTTCTAGTGGCACTTTGTGCTTTTAATCTTCCTTGTGTTGCTGGAGCCTCCGGAAAGGTCCACAAAGATTAGGATTTCACACAATGTATACTCAAGCAAAAAATATGCACGGTGTCTTATTCAGAAGAAATGGCAGCCACATATATTGGGTTATACAAGTAGCATGGGAAAGCACAGCTGGACACTTCTGATTGTTTGAAAAGGACTCTGGTTTGAAAGTGAAATAATGCGTTGCAGTCTCACTTTGAAGGATACAGGCTGAATTACCAATAGCTTAAAGGGAAAAGACTCCTAGATTGGATCAGCTCTTCTGCATTAACTTTAAATTCACCCCCTAAGGTGCAGCGTCACAGAGAATATTCTGCCAAGTGAACTTAATACAAAGAGTCAGATCCAGTATTGATTTCTCCTGTTGGAAACGATTTCCATCAACTGAATGGAAATTTGTCACTTTCCTTTAGGGCACTTTCACACATGCAGAATAATGCACTTTCAATCCACTTTCACAACTGTTTGCAAGTGGGTTTTGCTATTTCGCACAGTAAAATCCAGCTGCAAAGTGCATTGAAAGTGCATTATTCTGCAAAAGTGCCCTTAGGGATGTGAACTTGGAAAGGGGCGGAATCAGTATTTTTCAGACTTGGATTTCAGGAAAGCCCCCCAAAAACTAGTCCTTCAGATTGCTTGGATTCCCAACCCCAGTTTCCTAATTTGATTCAGGGCTTTCCCCCGCAGGATTCTGAAAATGTTGAGGTCCATTATTCCCTATGAGGAAAATTTCCAGGGAGGCCTGAAGTGGCTACTTTTCAGGCAAATGAAACCAAAAGTGCAACTCTACTGCCTGTACAAAAAAGCCCTCTTGATTAATTCATTTTTAATAGTTTGTGAAAAGTCAGAAGGGTGGGAATTTTCCTGGCCTCAGACAGGACATTCCATAAGGTGGGGGCAAAACAGAGAAGACACACAGTGGCACAGCGCCCAGGGGTACATGCAAGTGCATGGGCATGATATGGGCGTGGTGTGGCGTGGGTTGGCACCTGCAGAAGACCTTGCTCAGATAACGAAACTGTCACAGTGGAGCACAGGAAAAGAGGCAGTCTCACAGATAAGAAGGTCCAAGACCATGAAGGGCTTTGTAACTTAAATTGAGGCAGATAACTGATGGACAGCTAGTGCAGTGACTGCAGAATGGGAGTATTATGCATGCCCATTCCAGCTTCGGATAATAACAGAACCACAGCATTCTGCACCAACCGGAGTTTCCAAATTGAACCATCTTTTGGGCTGGACTGAATCAGGAAAAAAAAAGCCTGTTTCAACAGCATTAACTCACTTCTCCAATAACAACGTTGGGTCCAGTATAACCCCAAGGTTCTTAGCTGACTCAGCACTCCATCATAAGTGTCTTTCAAGTTCTCCACCTTCTCAATTAGCATTACCTCTGACTTTTCAGGGTTTGGTTTCAACGTGTTCCCTTGTCAGAATTTGTCAGAATTCCAAATGTTCCCACACGCTCAAAAAGGCTGGGGACCCCTGGCCTAATCTATTAAGAAGATGACATCACATTACACTTTTTTTCCCCCCAATTACACGTTACTGAGATTTGCATTGCCAACATACACACGTATCTCACCAACGCGTAGCTTGAAATCCAAAAGTCTTTGCATAACTTTGGTCATTCCACAGTTTTTTTGGGGAAATCACTGTAAGAAAGTGACGGCTAAGCTTTCATACTGATTTGTCCATATATGCAAAAATAATATTTTAGTTGCTTCATGAAAAGATGAGCGGAATGTTAATTATATATCATCTGAAAAAAAAAAAGAAAGAAACTATGCAATTCAATGTTTTTCTGAATGATGGCAAAAAGAATGCAGCGCTGTCCGAAAAAAACCCTAACAATTTCATAATGACCAATGCATTTGTGGTTTTTTTTTTAGTCTTTGTGCACACGGGGGTTTATTTTCTAGCCTTTAAAACAACAGGGCTCTGCTGTTTTGGTCACCATCAACCAAAACTGGTGGTCCCTGGCCCCTCGGCAATGCGGCTGGCCTCCACGCGGGCCAGGACCTTTACTGCCCTGGCCCCGGCCTGGTGGAACGCCCTTCCTCCAGCTATCATCCGGTCTCCGCGGGACCTTTTAAGCGAGTTCCGCGGGGCCTCGCAAGACGGAGCTGTTCCGGCCGGCTCTCGGAGGACCCAGCCGCCAATAAGGTGCCCTCTGCCTTTGGCCTCCCTCGCCAAACATCTGGGCCACAACTACATCATTGAGACTCGCCATGCCCCCCTCCACCTTGGGGAGGGAGGGTTTTTTTTTGTTTTTTTTTTACAATATTGGAACGCTGGACGCCACTTTATAACTTTATATCTTTGTATCTTGAATTTTTATCTAAATTTAATCTTGGGCTTTAAACTGAGAATGTATTGGGAGTTTTATCGCTGCTTTTAAATGTTATTTAATTACACTGTTTTAAATACTGTACACCGCCCAGAGCCCCTCGGGGATGGGGCGGTATAAAAATCGAATAAAATAAATAAAATAAATAAAATAAAAACAACCACAACTCTTCTGGATAACGTTACATTTTTTGGTATTTGACCACAGGTTTTACCAACAGATCCTATGGCTCCTTCCGCACATGCAGAATCATTCACTTTCAAACTGCTTTCAGTGCTCTTTGAAGCTGTGCGGAACGGCAGAATCCACTTGCAAGCAGTTGTGAAAGTGGTTTGAAAACGCATTATTTTGCGTGTGCGGAAGGGGCCTCTGTTATGGCTTTCTGCAATAGCTCCTGGCTTTGACAACAAAGCACACAGTTTTAAGACCTATAGCTCCGCATTAGCGCTAGCCAAAATTTATGGCATTTCCCAATGACTGAAAATTTAGGAACCAGCACTGCAGCACCTATCAGTGTTAGGTGACAATAAGAACCACAACGCCAACATGGCAAAAATAATGACATTAAAAATTCTCATATAGCACTACCTGGAAGTAGGGGTGGGTAGTGTGGTGGCCAAGTTTGCAGATGATACCAAATTATGTAGGGTGGTGAGAACCGCAAAGGATTGCGAAGAGCTCCAAGCGGACCTTGATAAATTAGGTGAGTGGGCTCAGAAATGGCAAATGCAGTTCAATGTAGCAAAATGTAAAGTGATGCACATAGGGGCAAAAAATCCAAACTTCACATACACGCTACAGGGGTCAGTGCTATCAGTCACAGACCAGGAAAGGGATTTGGCTGCTGCCTTAGTTGATAGTTCCATGTGGAATGTCAACTCAATGCATGGCAGCTGTAGAAAAGGCAGAACTCTATGCTGGGGATAATTATGTAGGAAAGGAGTTGATAATAAAACTGTAAAGATTGCTTCATGCGTTCCTTATATAAAGTAGAGTGGTGCAACAATCAAGACTTGGAGTAACTTCCTCAGTTCAGTCTTTCCTGGTCGCCACATCTCAAAAAGGACATCAAGAGATAGAAAAAGTGCAGAGTAGAAGGGCAACGAGGATGATTGAGAAGGATTGGAGCACCTTCCTTATGAGGAGAGGCTGCAGCGCTTTGGGACTCTTTTCTCAGTTTGGAGAGGAGACGTACTGAGGGTGGGATATGCGGATTGAAGTCTATAAAATTATGCATGGGGTAGAAATGTTGGACAGAGAGAATTTTTTTCTCTCTTTCTCACAATACTAGAAACAGGGGCATTCATTGAAAATGCTGGGGAAGCGAAGAATTAGGGACTAATAAAAAAGGAAACACTTTCCTTCTCACGAACGCAGATTGGTGTTTGGAATATGCTGCCACAGGAGGTGGTGATGGCCACTAACCTGGATAGCTTTAAAAAGGGCTTGGACAGATTTATGGAGGAGAAGTCGATCTATGGCTACCAATCTTGATCCTCCTTGACCTCAGATTGCAAATGCCTTAGCAGACCAGGTGCTCGGGAGCAGCAGTAGCAGCAGCAGCAGCAGGCCATTGCTTTCACCTCCTGCATGTGAGCTCCCAAAGGCACCTGGTGGGCCACTGCGCGTGGCAGAGTGCTGGACTAGATGGACTCCGGTCTGATCCAGCAGGCTATTTCTTATGTTCTTATGTTCTTATGCTTTGCAAATAGAAGGTGCTGCGTTTAATTCCTAGCAAGTCCAGCTAAATGGATCTCATTTACTGAGGCTGATGAAGATCCCTCTGCTGCTGAGATTATAAAAACAAGAGGGGAGCGTGAAACTCATGGGGGGAATCTTACTCCCCCAACCATTTACCGTACATTATAGAAAGGAGCAGTCCCAGGTGTCCACCACTATGGCGCTGGAGCTGCTCCCAGTGTCTGCCACTGACTGTTTGGACCCAGCGTGGCTCCCAGTGTCTGCTGCCACCTCAGAATAGGGACGTGGGTGGGAGGCCTCATTTGCTCGCCCGCTTACTTGCTTTCCTGTCAGCTTGTCCACCCACAGTGACTGTGAGTAAGCTGGGATGGGGTGGTCTCCATCCCTCTCATGTTCACTTGCTTGCCAGCCCACAGTGGACAGCAGCTTCTGGTGAGCCAACAAGAGTAGGAGGTTGGCCTCCCTCCCTTCCTCACTCACCTGCTTGCCCGTCTACAGGCGTTTGGGACAAACTGGTAAGATTGAGGTGGGGGTGGACTCCTTCCCTCATTCACTCACCCACTCGTCTGCCCAGAGTGGCTTTGGGCTAGCCAGTAAAATGTGTCGGAACGCCTCACCTGCCCACCTGATGCTGTTCCAAGTGATTAAGCAAGGGAGGCCTCCCCCTTACCCTTGGCTCGCCTGAAACTGTGCTGAGCTAGTGTGGATCCTTGTGGCAGCGACTACCACTTCAGCAGGTCAGAGTGGGGGTATTTCAACGCTGTTTTAAAACATCTTCAGATATTTCTGCAGAGGGTTCCCCAAGTCTGCAGGAAACCTGTTTGGGATGAGTGTACCCTCTATCTGCGGATTTAGGAAGCCGCAAGTAGGAGGCAAAGTGGGAATGAGATACATAGATTACTGCTGAACAGAATCACAGAGAGGAGACCACAGAAGGGGACCAAGGTTCTCATTCCGTGCCACAGGGTGGGGAAATACTTCAGTGTCACCACCCATGTTTGGGTTTCAAGAGTAACTTCTTATTTGGGAAGATAGAATTGACAAGAAACAAAGACAGCAGGGTTGGTCCTGTTTGCTAATTGAAAAGTTAGCTGCACACGCAAGTTGCGCCTTATCACAGCTATTGAGATATTGCCTTTGAAATGCTCTCCCCCTTGAAGGTTCTGTTTTACTCTCTTTTACACACCAGGTTAACATACATCCATGAACCCAGGTGTTTAATGGTGGGTTTTATCTTATCAGCTTTTAATGGTCTGCTTCTGTTTTATGCATAGCTTTTACACTGCCTGTCCTCAGTGGCTTGTGTTTTTCATTGTAAGCCACCGTGAGCCAGAATCTGAAGCATAGAAACATTCTAAATACAAAAATAATACCCCGACTCAGCAAACCAATTTATGTATATGCGCATATATTTACACTATGCAACGGGAATCCCCAAGCAGTAAATTGTTTGAAAACCAGAAAGATATTCTGTGAAAGCTAGTTTCATATATATATTGATGCAATATGTACATATTTTGGACCTTCTGTTCTGAAAATTCTGCATTGTTTAAAATTGAGAAGGCATATCTTCTGGATTAGAAAAAACATCAAACAAAAACTTAATTCCATTTTTTAGTCCTAAACTGCAGCCATTCATTTTACAAAGTATTTGGACTTAACTCACGTCAGATAAAAGAGTGAGCCGACACTGATTTCCTTAGCATTGCAGTGCCACCATGATCAATTTTATTCCAAAATATCTACCCAAAGTATTTTGCCATTACTGTCAATCTCCTGAAATGCCAGTTTATACTTTGATTTCAAGATGTGAGGATTCTTGCTTTTTATTCTGACATCAGAATACTGGGGGGTTCTGTTACTTTGAACTAGTACATCTGATGTCTTCAACGATTCTATCTACTGCTATCTTCCATTAGTATGAAATATCCGAGGGATATGTGTTGTGGATAATTTAAAGGGTTCTTGATCATCTCTTCACACCAGTCAACTCTCTTCAACACATTTAGCCCACTCTTAACATTTACAGGATCTGGGTGAACATGCTTATATTTACCCAGGCTTCTAGCTGAACTTTTTGTTGACCTTTCAGATGGTTCTTATTTTTATGATCTCACTCTGCATTGCTCTTGCTTTGTCAGCTTACTCCTATGGGCTCCTTTCTATTAATTTATTTATTTAATTGAAATGTTTAGAGCCCACTTTTCCCATAATTCAGAGGATTACAAATGCGCATTCCTTTGAAAACACAATAAAAACCCATAACACCTCCTGCAGCCTACACCGCATTAAAAGCCTGTGCTGCATAGCTCTAGAGATGGCATGACACTAGTTGCAGAGGCTTATCTGGTGAACCAGATGCGTTTTCACACTCCTACATTCCTGTGGGTGACCTTGGGCTAGTCACAGTTCTTTGGAACTCTCTCAGCCCCACCTACTTCACAAGGTGTCTGTTGTGCGGAGAGGAAGGGAAAGGAGCTTGTAAGTCACCTTCAGCCTCCTTACAGGAGAGAAAGGAGGGGATATAAATCCAAACGGTTCTTCTTCTTCTTGGGTAACCCATTCCATATGGTTGGAGCTATGGTGGAAAAATCATGGGCTCTGGTTGATGTCATATGTGGGGTGGGGACAATTACCAGATGACAGATGAGACCCAAAACTGGTACACAGGGAAATATACAAAGAAATGTTTCTTTAGGACTTCAAAAGGTCAAAGCCACACGAACTGAATCTGGGGATAAAAACTACCAGCTAATGGAGCTGTTTTAGAATAGCTGAGAGATCTTTTTGTTTTTATTCTTTTATTTATTAGGTTTGATATCCCAATGCTCTCCTTTCGGGTTTGTCTGCTAACCCCTGGCAAATAGGGCTCCTGCATTACAGACAAGCAGCAGGTTCTGAGTTGTCTTTAAGGGCAGCCCAATGTACAGTAGACTACAGTAATCCAGCCACAAGGTTACAAAGCCAGGGATCAGTGTGGTCATATCAGCTGATAGCAGGAACTGCTGGCCATTAAACTAACGGTTCTCAAACAGTAAGTCTTTTAAAAAATAAAAATCAAGTTTTACACTGTCTTACATCAATAAGATGTTAGGTTTTTGTGGTTTTACTGGCTACTCAATGCACATTGAGATGGTTTTATCGTTGGTGGAGTTAGGTCATTGGAAGAAGAGCTTGGATTTATTTATTTATTTATTTATGTATTATATTTGTATACCGCCCTCCCCGAAGATTGGGTTAGAAGAAGTCTGCAGGGTTGCAAAGTGGCTCCTACTTTATTTAATTTATTTTTGAACGATCTACCTCATGCTCCAGTGTTTGGTGAATGGTCACAGTCCTAAGCTACATTCTACCCATGTTCCCTTGCTCTTGTATGCAGATGATGCTGTGTTATTGTCTTTGTCCAGCATTGGCCTTAAACACTTATTACACTGCTTTGCCAACTATTGTGAAGTGAATAGATTTGAAATTAGTTATGTTAAATCCAAAATGCTCATCTTTGCCAAGAAGTGGAAGCCCATGTCTTGGCACGTTAAGGGCCATAAAATCGAACAGGTCAAATACTTTCGATCTCTTGGTATTTGCTTTAGGCCGTTTATGCACGGCTCCAGCTCTACTGGCGCAGAGTTTCACGGGCGCAGTGGAGCCTGCTCGCGACGAAGGCGGTATGCAGGGGAGGTCGGGTAGAGGCAGGTTGCCCAAGACGGGATTATCGGTAGGTCAGCAGTTCGCTGCCCTCCGGACTTCTGGAGGTCGAGGACAGGGCGGGCCGCTAATACCGCAGACGCATCATCATCGCAGAAGGACACGGTAAGTGGAGGGAGGAGGGGGAATAGTTTCGCGCGCCGTTCGCATCGCTGCCAGGAAGACGCTTCCCTTCCCCAACAACAAACTTTAAAGGGTTAAAGTTGTTTATGCCTGAGGCCTTCCTGCGGGAGGGGAAGTTGCGATTTCAGTTCCGCCGCTGCCGCGCGCTGCAGCAGCTGGCGCTTGTAGAACGGGCGCCTGGGGCTTACCGCCCCAGGCCGTCAGATGGGCCGCGTAATAAACGGCTTTAGATATAATTTGTCATGGCTCTCACTGCGACAAGCAGTAATTACTTCTGCACATACCAACATTACGACAATAAATCGCTTTTTCTATAGCAAAAGTAACTAATACATTCCTGCTGTCCTGAAGGTTTTTGGGGCTAGGATTGGTTCCCTGTTATTGTTTGACTTCTCCATCTGGATTCTGGCAATAAATAAATCACTTAATATATTACATTCCAAGTTTCTTTGGCAACTAATGGGGCTCTCTAGATGTGTGCCTTACTCTGTGCTGTGCATAGAGATGGGCCAAACTACTCTTGAAACTTTGGCATGGATGAGGGCCGTAACATTTTGGCTGCATATACACTTTCAAGAGGTTCTAATAGCTATATTTCCTCTCTGTTATTGGAGCACTTTGTTTCAGAGTGGTATACTCTGATTCTCAGCAAGATTAAAGCAATTGGCTTGCCTTGGGAATCACTTCTCATGTTTACGAATAAGGAAGCTTGCAGGTTAGTCAAGAACAGACTCTTGGATCTTGACTTTCATAACTCGATCCTTGCAGCTAAGACAACTTGTTCCCCTACCACATTATTAATTCCATGTGAGTTATGGCAGCATATCTGTGCATCTTGATTAACCCCACCCAGAGGAGAACCTTGGCTACTGCACGATGTAATGTGTCACCATCAGCTCTTTTGGATGGGAGATACAAAAATGTGGAACGTTCTAAAAGGTTCTGTTCTTGTGATTTGGTTACTGTCGAAACACTTGACCACTCTTTGTATGCCCCAAATATGACAAGATACAGATGAAACATATGAACTCCATTTTTTGCATTGTTCCCAATGGCAACAGTATATATAAACAGTTATAAAATTTCATGTCTCCCGAATAGTTCTGATGTACTTTTTTGTGAGAATGTTGCACATTTCATTCTTGAGATCAGTAATTTCTAATCGTATTCTCACTTGCAATTTTTCTTTATTATAAATATCTGTTCTGTAGTATTTTGTTTCTGTTTGCCAATAAAAGCCGTTGTTGTTGAGTTTGGATTTATATCCCACCTTTCTCTCCTGCAAGGAGACTCAAGGTGGCTTACAAGCTCCTTTCCCTTCCTTTCCCCATAACAGACACCTTGTGAGGTAGATGGGGAGTTCCGAAGAACTGTGACTAGCCTAAGGTCACCCAGCAGGAATGTAGGAGTAGGGAAACACATCTAGTTCACCTGATAAGCCTCTGCTACTCAGGTGGAGGAGTAGGGAATCAAACCCGGTTCTCCAGATTAGAATCCACGTGCTCTTAACCACTACACCACGCTGGCTCTCTTTTATTATTATTTGTGTCATTGTTTTTAATTGTTTTATCTATTTTATTGTCATCTACTTTTACCAAGTCACTGGAAAGGCAGCATGAACTATCTTAAACACAGTTCAACATAAATCAACTATCATTCAGAACCAAACTTCAAAGCAGGCAAGGGGTGAGGGAGTCCATCTGAATCCTTTCACTTTGGACTGGACCTGAAGACTCCTTTTTACTAAGTGGCGTAAGGTCTATTCATTTATTAAATTCATTGATGCCCAACAGAGACCCCAAACATCCTCCATCATTCTCCTCTGTTCTAGCTTCACAACAACTCTGTGAGATAGGTTAGGCTGGACGTGTGTGTCTGGCTCAGACACACCCAGCAAACGCTCACGGCAGAATAAGGGTTCCAAACTTGGGTCTCCTACATCTTAACTTCATGTATGCTAATCACGACAACCAGCCATTGGCTCTCATCCCACTGGAATGGTATCCCTCACTCGGCAGAAAGCAGCTGTAGGATACAATCATGTCCTTTCCTTAGAATCAGAGCTCCATTGAACAGCATATCAATAAATGTTCTTGAATATAAGAAAGTACTTTGCCGGATAAGACCAATTGTCCGTCTAATCCAAAAGGATAAACAGATGTTCCCAGAAAATTCCCAGTGAAACGATCATGGAGGTCACAGCAATTGATATTCAGATACATACCGCCTGTGAACATCAAGGCCCTATTTGACAATTATGTCTAATAGCCACAGAGGCATCTCATGGATTTACCTTTTGAAACCATCCCAGAGATCAGTCATCACTACTTCAGACTACCGTTTGGGGGTTTGATGCTATTCTCTTTGACTTTGAATTATCTCATAATGTTTCCTAGCAAATGGTGTTTCATAGCACATCATTTCAAAATAATTAGATGAGGTAATGGAAGGCATTTTATATTCTTTTAAAAATATTACATTTGTTAAAAATGTGCAGCAATTGAAGATACCCAGTTTTAGTATCTCCCTTTTCCCTCGATTCTGAATAAAAAGGTTTTTTAGCAGTATTAATCTGGTAGAGATGTTTCAAATGTTTCTTGAGCACTACCCTGTTGCTTTAATTCTGTTTTGCTTTCTTTCTCTGTTAAGGCAGACAATCCAGAGTCCCATATCTCTTTCCAATCAGAATAGAGTCGGCATATATAATGTGTACTAACTTGGCATTTCACAGATCCTAGCAGTGTGTTCTGCTATTAAATGTCAGTTTTAATGCAATAGCCTGGCTGGACTAAATGATTTAAATCCGAAGATTTGGGAAAAATTCTAAACTTACAGTAGACCCAGTGTACATACGTACACACACACACACACACACACACACACACACACACACAGAGAGAGAGAGAGAGAGAGAGAGAGAGAGAGAGAGAGAGAGAGAGAGAACAAAGCTTTATTTACAAGTCATTATCGGGGGTTTTCCCATAGGTTGCAATTTGAGAGTAGGGTCCCCAACTGGCATGAGTTTAGAAGTATTCGAGTCCCTCTTTTGTCCATATTTATAGCTTTCCTGACTTTCAAAATTTAACATAATTATTCTTAGGTGACTAGACAGCTTGTGTCACTTTTTCCATGATTAACTTTTTCAAATGTACATAAAAGGACAAAACTTTTTAAAGAATTAAATAAAGTATGCTGAAGGACAAGTCAGTGGAACCATATTTTTGGAGCTCTATCGGGATCGGCACGGCACTCCCCACTGCCTTCAGTGCCGACCCTTATTGCTCTCTTGTGGTTTCCTACTCTTTTGGACAATCTGAATGGGACACAGGTTGTCGGGGCAGTGGGTGACTATTAAGCTTTCCTTGTACTAACCTCTTTGATGCCCAGGCAAACACAAGTGTCCCCACAGAGCAGTGATGTATGGGTGAGAAGGTCTAATGGAAACACATCAAGAAAGATGCCCTACCTGGAAAAATCCTCTTCAAGACAAAGCTTTATTCTCTCTTCCAGGGCTAACAATCTTTGTCGAGGAATAGCTATGTTCATGGCTGGTTCCAGGTTTTGGGGGATCAGGGGACTCTCCCCTCTTTGGCCCACCATGAGACCCCTCCACTGGCATCTCTCTTCCCTCTCGCCCCCTGTCTAAGCACAAATGTACTGCAGAGGTTAGACTCATAGAGTCCCAGGGTGCCCAGGCCATAGCCTGAATTAATACCCCATCAGTAAGTTCCTGCCTCACACTGGGCAATGGCACATGCTGGTAGGGGCTGATGGGAATTGTAGTTCCTGAACATCTGGAGAGCCGTAGGTTCCCTACCCCTGGACTAGAGCATTGGCTTAAGATCTCTGAGGCCCAGATTCAGATTTCCACACAGCTGTAAAGAATTCTAGGCAATGTTGGGTCAGATATCCTCTCAGCCTAACATACCTCACAGGAAAGTCATGAGGATAACATACTGAGAACCATGTGCTTGTCCTGAGCTCCTTGGATGAAGGACAGGATGAAAGTCAGATATTGCCCTTTAAAAATAACCAAAGAACCTGGGATTCATTCATAGGTCTTGTGACATCTGTTCTGACCCCATCAAATGCCTTTCGAAAAAGCAACAAAGTCAAACAAATTTAGCCACATCAGCATAGCACTGTTGGCTATCAAAAGACGTTTTGGAAATTCAACCCATACAGGTGCACAATGGAACATCTGATGCATGACAATTTTTGTGCTTCACTGCTACTAATGATGTTCTGTCAAAACATATGCAGAGAGAACAGTCAAAACCCAAGTCAGAACTTCCCCTTTCCCTCTATAATCCTGGGTATGCAAACCCTTCTTCAAATCCTACCCCTGCTTCATACAACTGGTTTTACCCCTCGAACATACCTGTGGGGATCAACTCCCATTCTTCCACCTCTTGAAGTGGAACAAAGTTAAGACAGTAGTGTTTAAATAAAGCTGGAATTGCTTTCTGATGCCAAAACAAGGGCAGTTTTCCTTGTCTACCTCTGCTTTTACTGTCCACTATTGGATATTTCTGGTGTCTATATTAGTGCATGTGTATTTTCCAGGCATATACAAAATACCTTCCGCGTGGCCTTCCATTTCTAAATTGTGTTTTTTTTTTTTTTCCACCCCTCCCTTTCTGAAAACCCTGCTTAACTCTTCATGACTTAATATGAGTGCAGCAGTAAGTTAGTTCTTAGAATCATGCGGAAATCTGGATTCAAACCCAAGTCAGTCAGCCATGAAGGCTCACTGAACATTATGTAGAAAAATCATACTCTTTTCAGCCAAAACCGTCCGCCTAGGGTTGTTATGGTAATCAAGCAAGAAAAGGGGAGAAGAGCCCTAAGTTATCTAGAGATGGTGGGATGCAAAACTTGAAAAAGACATTGGAAGAACAGACAGGACCATGAGGAGACATGCGACTTAAACAGATGTGCTGGCTTTTGGAAACAAAAGTGGAAAAGGTAGAGTATGAACATTTTGAATAGAATAAATAAATAAACCCAGACCATCCATAAAGAATAATAATGCAATTTAAACGGAGAAGGAGTGGAGCAAGGAGGCAAAGGATAAGCCGCCAACAGGCCTGAGAAGACCATCCTGTCCTTTTAAAAGAAACTTTAACGGAAGTTCGTTATTTACCACGCCATGTTATTTTCCCTCCATTACATGAAAAGCTTCTTGCATCGCCCATTTACTTCTGCTTATTGATCTGTGATGAATTTCCAGTTGATGGGCTTAGTTCAGAAACCCTCGGAAAGCAGTTGGAACTGAGGACGTGGAGGAGAGTTAAGACTGAGAGCTTCTAGTTAGCTATATTAACTGTTCTCAATTCGTTTTGTTATTAGATGTAAATAAACTTTTCAAAAATCACTACTGTCATCCTTCCTACTTGCTGTTGTGGATTTTCTGGGCTTTGTGACCATGGTCTGGTAGTTTTTGCTCTTAACGTTTCATCCACATCTATGGGTGGCATCTCCTTTCTGGAGAGAAACACATCTTATTGTGACATGCCTCTGGGGATACTGACCACAGATGCGAGTTAAATGTTAAGAGCAAAACCTACCAGACCATGACCACACAGTGTGATGGAGCCAGCGTGGTGTAGTGGTTAAGTACAGGTGGGTTCTAGTTTGCAGAACTGGGTTTGATTCCCCATTCCTCCGTTACATGAGTGGTGGATGGGCTTCTATCTGGTGAACCGTGGATTTGTTTCTCTGCTCCTACACTACGAAAAGCCTGCCAGTGATCTGGGTGACCTTAGCTATAGCCCCCTCAGAATTCTGTCAGCCCCACCTACTGCTCACAAGGTGTTTGTTCCATGGAGAGGAAGGGAAAGGACTCAGAGTTTGTAAGCCCCCTTGAGTCTCCTTACAGGAAAGAAAGAGGGCAGGGGTATAAATCCAAACTCTTTTTCTTTACAGCCCAGAAAACCCATAACAGCCAGTGCTGAATTCGGCCAGAAAGTCTACTGATAGCTGGCTTAAACTGATGACAAATATCTTTCCGTGTATGTTAGCAACCTAAAGAAAGTTATTTAAATGGAAGGAAAGCATTTACAAAATATGCCCGCAGGTATACCGCTAGCAAGTGTGGTCGCTAGTTTTCCCTACCACTCGTGGCAACATGCATGCAAATCACCAACATAATCCCTCTGCCGTGCACCGTGAAAACGCTATTTCCCTACCTGGAGCTTTGAATCCAACTGAAGGGTGGAGGCGGTAATAGTGTAGTCCATACTGTCCGAACTTTAGTTCAGAGCGCAAACCCAAGCTGGCTGCCTTTGTACCGGCGTTCTCAGCTGGCGAAACCCAGGAAAGGACCTGACATCAGGTGAAAAAAGCAATTCCTGAATTCATTGGTTTCCAGCGTCTTCCGGCGATTCTCACTTTAGGGCTTTCCTCAAGACAGCAGAGGCAACCTTAGGGTTGACTCGCGGCCCTATGAAATCATTACCTGAGCTCTCGACTCTTCTATTATTCCGCGACAGCAGCCTGGTTGTCTCTCCTAACGGAGTTCAGAGGGGCGGGTTACCCCCTCGTGATCTTCGCTTCGCCTCATTCCCGACATTGTTGTTCTATATGGAAACGTGTAAAGCGCTGCAACTTTTTCGCTCTTGCAATACAGGAGCTATGTTGTGACAATGTCACAAAGTGCCTACTTCCTCGCCTGTCGCCAAACTGGCGTATGGAATTCGTATTTTCAAGGAAGCCTCTCTGTCGCGAAAGCAGAACCTGGCGCAGAGCTGAGCTGCTGCTTCATGAACTAGAAGGGTTTGTTTCTGAAGGTGAGCTGGCCAGCCATGATTCTCTGCTCTGGGCGCTGCGGGCCAAAATACCGCACTGCATTTCAGCTATTGGCAGAGTCAAGCGCCAGAAGCCCACCACTACCAAGCTCGCTTGAGTGCAAACCTGGGTTCGCAAAAAGTCGAAATGCCTCGAAAATTTGATGGTGAGAGGGGGGGGGGAGCAGAGACACGAAGCCTTCTAACGCTACGGGCTGCGCGGAGTACCCGGTTCGAATCCATGCGTCGAACCGCGTCGTAATCCTACAGTGCGGGAGGGCCCTAAGTTTCGCCAGAGGGAGCTTCGTATTGGCACCCTGATCTTTCTCATCTTGGAAGCTAAACAGGTATTGGCACTTGGATGGGGATATAATTCACAAAAGGCAGTTATTCTTGGCAGCTGCACGTCAAAACTCCCTGAATGTTCAACACTCTGTTTCAAAACCTTACGCTGGGGTTGGCCGCTGTTATTGCTACCTCGATTTCTCGCGGAGCCTTCTCCTGGATGGTACCTTTAGGATTTCAGCCTTAAAAGTGCTCAATCCTTTGTTTATTGGTAATCCTATTCTAAAACCAGCATTATCAATGGGATTTTAGAAAGTGTTAACTCCACTTCAAAAAATTGTATTCGATGCAGCAACTAATGTACAACCATATACAATAATATTAGCAACTAGTTGTAACTTTCTAACTGCTCCATAGCACATGGCTTTAAATGGCCTCCATGAACACATGTATGAAAAAGCTTATTTGAGGACATCATAATTCTTTTCTGAAAAGGCATCATTTACATTTCTGGTTGGCTTTTAAAAAAGCAGTACGAATTCTAGCTTTGGATGCCTCCAGCAAAATTTATGGCAGATGCGTTTTGTCTAGATACACCAATGATGCTGTTCACATTAATATCGCAGTGCTTTAAAGTACTTTTAAGCATTTCACAGAAAAACATTCCCAAAGGCAGAGTACTGAGGCTGTAAAATTCAAGTGGCATACAGATCTAGGAGAACTGAATAGCCACACCCACATATGTTGCCAGGCCAAATTAAAACCAAAATCTCTACATTCTATCAGGTCCCATCCTCTGAAGCCTCTCAGGTTTATTTTCCTGCGCTTCTTGATCTTCAGGGTCATTCATTACAAATAAAATCCCACCTGATTTCTCTCTGATTTCTCATGTCCCAGTAGAAGAGGACATTGAGGGGGGGTAGGGTTGCCAGATCCGTGACTGAGAAACTCCTGGAGATTTCGGGTGGTTTCCAGGGAGGCAGGCGGACTTACGCGGGTAACACACACATAGAGCCTCCTAAGCAGTTTTCATTTCCGTGATGAACTGACTTCTGTAGTTCGGAGGTGAGCTGCCACTGTGGGAGATGGCCATCCCGGCCCTACCTGGAGGCTGGCATCCCCGCTCTGTGGCTAACACCCTATGGAATAGAGCTTAGAATAGACTTCCTGTTTTCCAGATAAGCCTAAAATTAGAACCAGTTCCCAGCAGTAAGTTCTTCGTCAGCATGGCCAATTGGGCTACATGCTGGTAGGGGCTGATGGGAATTGTAGTTCCTGAACATCTGGAGAGCCGTAGGTTCCCTACCCCTGGACTAGAGCATTGGCTTAAGATCTCTGAGGCCCAGATTCAGATTTCCACACAGCTGTAAAGAATTCTAGGCAATGTTGGGTCAGATATCCTCTCAGCCTAACATACCTCACAGGAAAGTCATGAGGATAACATACTGAGAACCATGTGCTTGTCCTGAGCTCCTTGGATGAAGGACAGGATGAAAGTCAGATATTGCCCTTTAAAAATAACCAAAGAACCTGGGATTCATTCATAGGTCTTGTGACATCTGTTCTGACCCCATCAAATGCCTTTCGAAAAAGCAACAAAGTCAAACAAATTTAGCCACATCAGCATAGCACTGTTGGCTATCAAAAGACGTTTTGGAAATTCAACCCATACAGGTGCACAATGGAACATCTGATGCATGACAATTTTTGTGCTTCACTGCTACTAATGATGTTCTGTCAAAACATATGCAGAGAGAACAGTCAAAACCCAAGTCAGAACTTCCCCCCCTTTCCTACCTTACAAACCCTCTTCAAATCCCACTCTATTTACAACTGGTTTACCCTCAACATACCTGTGGGGATCAACCTACCTTCCACCTTGAAGTGGAACAGTTAAGACAGGTGTTTAAATAAAGCTGAATTGCTTTCTGATGCCAAAACAAGGCAGTTTTCCTGTCTACCTCTGCTTTACTGTCCACTATTGATATTTCTGTGTCTACAGTGCATGTGTATTTTCCAGGTATACAAAATACCTTCCGCGTGGCCCCATTTCAAATTGTGTTTTTTTCCACCCCCTCCCTTTTCTGAAAACCCTTGCTAACTTTCATGACTTAATATGCAGCAGTGTTAGTCTAGAACTGCGGAAATCTGGATTCAAAACCCAAGTCAGCCATGAAGCTCACTGAACACAGGAAAATCATACTCTTTCAGCCAAACCGGCCGCCTAGGGTTGTTATGGTAATCAAGCAGAAAAGGGGAGAAGAGCCCTAAGTTCTCTAGAGATGTGGGGGATAAAACTTGAAAGACAAAGAACAGACAGGACCATGAGAGGAGACAGACAAACAGATGTGCTGCTTTGAACAAAAGGGAAAGGTAGAGTATGAACATTTTAATGAATAAATAAATAAACCCAGACCATCCATAAAGAATAATGCACGCAAACGGAGAAGGGAGTGGAGCAAAGGAGGGTTGCCAACAGGCCTGGAGAAGACCATCCTGTCCTTTAAAAGAAACTTAACGGAATGTTATTTACCACGTCATGTTATTTTCCTCCATTACATGAAAAGCTTCATCGCCCATTTCTGCTTATTGACTGTGATGAATTTCAGTTGATGGGCGGAGTTCAGAAACCCCGGAAAAGCAGTTGGAACTGAGACGGGAGAGAGTTAAGACTGAGAGCTTCTAGTTAGCTATTAACTGTTCTAATTGCTCTTGTTATTAGATGTAAATAAACTTTTCAAAAATCACTACTGTCATCCTTCCTACTTGCTGTTGTGGATTTTCTGGGCTTTGTGACCATGGTCTGGTAGTTTTTGCTCTTAACGTTTCATCCACATCTATGGGTGGCATCTCCTTTCTGGAGAGAAACACATCTTATTGTGACATGCCTCTGGGGATACTGACCACAGATGCGAGTTAAATGTTAAGTTAAATGTTACAGAGCAAAACCTTACAGTGTAATGGAGCCATGACCACACAGTGTATTGGTTAAAGCGCGGTAGTGGTTAAGTACAGGTGGGTTCTAGTTTGCAGAACTGGGTTTGATTCCCCATTCCTCCACATGAGTGGTGGATGGGCTCTTATCTGGTGAACTGGATTTGTTTCTCTGCTCCTACACATGAAGCCTGCTGGGTGACCTTGGGCTAGCCATAGTTCTCTCAGAATTCTGTCAGCCCCACCTACTGCTCACAAGGTGTTTGTTCCATGGAGAGGAAGGGAAAGGACTCAGAGTTTGTAAGCCCCCTTGAGTCTCCTTACAGGAAAGAAAGAGGGCAGGGGTATAAATCCAAACTCTTTTTCTTTACAGCCCAGAAAACCCATAACAGCCAGTTGAATCTGGCTGTGAAAGCCTACTTATTAAGCTTCTATTAAACTGATGTGACAAATATCTTCCAGGTATGTTAGCAACCCAAGGAAAGCATTTTAAATGGAAGGAGGCCTTCAAAATATGGCATACGTTACAAGTGGTCGCTAGTTTTCCTCACTGTGGCAACATGCATGCAAATCACCAACATCTTCCTCTGCAGTGCACCAGAAATTCATATTTCCTTACCTGGAGCTTGAATCCACTGAAGGGTGGAGGGTAATAGTGTAGTCCAGTACTGTCCGAACTTTAGTTCAGAGCGCAAACCCAAGCTGCTGGCCTGTACTGGTGTGCTCATTAAGGAAACCCTGACCTGACATCAGTAAAAAGCACCCTGAATTATTGGTTTCCAGCACTCTATGATTTCACTATCCAGGCGCTTTTCCAAGACAGCAGAGGCAAGTAACTCTAGGGTTGACTTCGTGTCTCTGCGGTTCGCTGCGTGGAAATCGCTACCTGAGCCTCGACTTCTTCTATTATTATTCCTCAGCGACAGCTTAGCCGGGTTGTCTCTCCGACCTGGAGTTCAGAGAGGCGGGGTTACTCTCCTTCGCGCATCTTTAAGCCCTCATTCCTGATTGGCTGCTGCTTCTATTGGCATGGAAAGCGTGTTAATGTAGCGCTGCCTCTTTTTTCGCAAGCTTTGCCACATAGGAGCTATGCGTTGTGACAATGTCACAGATGCCGATTCCTGCCTGCTCACAAACTGGCGGGGAATCTGCATTTTTCGCTGAAGCCTTCTCTGTCGCAGCAGAACGAGCAGAGCTGAGCTGTTGCTTCATGAACGAGAAGGGTTTTTTTTTGAAGGTGAGCTTTTCGCCGCCATGAGTCTCCCGTTCTGCGCGTGGCCAAAATACTGCACTGTGATTGGCTGGCTGGCAGAGTCAAGGGCGAGAAATTCTCCCATTGACTACTCGGCCGCTTCGCTTGACGGCAACCTGGGTTCTGCAAAAGTCCCGAAGCCTCGAAAATTTGATGGTGAGAGGGGGGGGAGCAGAGACAGACACGAGTCGAACGCTACGGCTGTGCGGAGTACCCGGGTCTGACCTATGTCGAACTAAGGTCGAATCCTACAGTGTGGAGGGGCCCTAAGTTTTCAGAGGGGAGCTGTATTGGCACCCTGATCTTTTCTCATCTTGGAAGCTAAACAGGGCTGGCACTTGGATGGGAGACCACAAAAGAAGACTTTGCAGCAGGCAATGTCAAAAACCTTTAATGTTCACTTGCCTTGAAAAACCCATGCTGGGGTCATTGTTGGTTGCTACTTGATTTTCGGTGGAGCCTTCTCCTGGATAAGTATCTTTAGGATTTCAGCCTTAAAGTGCTCAACTTTGTCATTGCAATCCTATTCTAAAACCAGTGACATCAATGGATTTAGAAAGGTGTTAACTCCACTTGGGGTGGCAATTTGTATCTGATGTACAACTAATGTACAACTACATATACAATATTACAACTAGTTGTAACTTTCTAACTGTCTATAGTACATTTTTAAATGGCCTCCATGAACACAAGGGAAAAAGCTATTTGAGGACATCATAATTCTTTCTGAAAAGGCAACATTACATTTTGTTTTGCTTTTTAAAAGTAGAAAATGAATTTGCTTTGGATGCCTCCAAATGAGCAGATGTTATTTTGTTCAGATACAGACGAATGATGCTGTTCCACATTATCGTGTGCTTTGGGGTGTCTTAAGCATTACACAGAAAAACATTCCTAAAGGCAGAGTACTAGGGTTGTGTAACTACAGATCTGAGAACCAGGCAAACACTAGCCACACCCACATATGTTATTGGTGGCTAAAATCAAAATCTCTACATTCTATCAGGTCCGATCCTCTGAAATCTTCAGGTTTATTTCTCCTGTGCTTTGATCTTCAGGTCATTCATTACAAATAAATCCCACTGATTCCTCTGGGATTTCTCATGTCCCAGTAGCAGGGGACAGAGGGGTAGGGTTGCCAGATCCAGACTGAGAAACTCCTGGAGATTTCGGGGTGGAGCCTAGGGAGGAAAGGGACCGACAGCGGGTACCAACACCACCATGCGAGCCCCCCCCCCCTCCTCGCCAAGCCAGCCATTTCTCTCAGAGGAACTGACTTCTGTAGTTTGGAGGTGAGCTGTAATTGTGGGAGATGCACAGACCCTACCTGGAGGTTGGCATCCCTACTCTGTGGCTAATTCCCATGGAATAGGTTTAGAACAGGGGTAGGGAACCTGCGGCTCTCCAGATGTTCAGGAACTACAATTCCCAGCAGCCTCTGTCAGCATGGCCAATTGGCCATGCTGGTAGGGGCTGATGGGAATTGTAGTTCCTGAACATCTGGAGAGCCGCAGGTTCCCTACCCCTGGTTTAGAACAAAGATATAACCAATGTAGTGTTACAGGCACTGGATTTGCAGCTTGTTCCACTGGGGATAATGGACAGAAATCCAGTTCTATTTAAAAAACAACAACTGAAGAGAGTTCCTACTACAATCAATTTGCAAACATTGAACAGGTTATGGGACTCTTTGTTGTAAAATGACAGTAAGCTTTGGCCTTCACTGCAGTGAGAAGTCGCTCACACTCAGCATGTCCGTAGGGGACCAACAGCACACATCCCAAGCCCATTGACTTCAATGAGCAGGGCTGTCCTTGAATTTGATGGGCAGAAATGCTCTAAACCCACTGATATCACTGCAGCAGGACCTTAAATGCACAGCCCAACAAGCACATTTCAGTTTTTCAGATCTGTGCAAGTATAGTTTCCACGGTGGCATAAAACTGTCTTTAATTTGCACTGACATTCCAGGCAATGTAGGTTTTGATGTTTGCATGACAGATACCCTGACTGCAGTTTTAAAGGTGGCACAGATCTGCTTTACAAATGCAGCAAATTCTGGAGATTCAACAGTGGGAAATTTAACCTCTGGGGCAAGAGTCTCCCCACTGGGATAGGTTTCTAGCAACAGAGATAATGTTATTCCTCCAACCTGCATCTGAAGCAGAGGTGCTGTTCATTGTGCAGGCAAGGAATTGCAAATCAGCTCCATTAATCTCTTGACTGAACAGATCGTTATAAATTTGCTGTGCCTTGACAGCACTTCACACACACGTGATTTCTTACTCACAGGACAAGGATTACAAACTTGTGAAGCCGTTCAGTCGAAATGAAAAGCTTGAATAGAGCAAAGAACAGAATTCTTCAACCTTGACATAAGGACGTTGGTCATAACGTTCACAAAGTGTACATATTTTAAAAATATAGTTACTATCTGATGGACTTTTTTCATTATTTTATAGGTCAGAATATACTGAGAATACATACTAGTGTTTGAATGAGACTGAATACAAATATCTGTTGGTCCGGTTTTTTGCTTGAAGCTAACCGACCACTCTGAGTTCCCAAGTAGTAAACTGGTAAAAATCTAAGTGACTTCAATGAGCTTTGAGCATCAACTATATGTAAGATCATGTAAGATCACAGCTCTCAGCTCTCAAATAGTTCAGATGTATGTATGTATGTAAGTACGAACGTACGAACATACGTACGTACGTATTTTGCCAAGACAGCATTTTTATAAATTTGGGCAGCAATCCTATCCATATTTACTGGGAGTAAGTCCCATCAGACTAAGTGGCACTTAACACTGAGCAAACATACATAGGGTCATACTGATTGAGTAGAAGTTGTTTTTTAATGCAATGTGATTGCATGTGAATACCAAATGGCTCTACATTTGCAAAGATGCATCCATATATCATTTCCAGCATGCAACAGAATCCACTAAAGCAAGCATGAAAATTGCCCTGTTATCTGAAGCCCCATTCCAGAACGCGATCAGAAGACTGCCGGACTTTGGGAATCAGTTTCTGTGTGCCTTTCGCAAACATGAAAATCCCACATAAAACCCAAGTGAAAGTTGATGACCTGTCTCGCTTCCTTGTTTTTGTTTTTTTAAACTTCCACCAAAGTCTCTGAAAGTTTACTCCAACCTGCACTAAAGTTACTAAAGCTTTGCAAAAACACCACTGGCAGGCACAGTGAATTAAGCTTCTGCTGTCGGAAAGTCCCTTGTTCGCTTTCCTATCTGAAAACCAAGTTAGCAAAAAGAGATGCAGGAGGGGAAGCCAAAAGCTCAGAATAGTTTTCTCCAGAGGAACGATGGTATGACTTACCGAAAGATAGGTCTTTGGAGATGCTTTTTCCTAATTGTAACACAATCATCCATTTAAATGAGGAGGGGTAATTGCTTTTTCCTGAAAACAGTTCCAGAGAAAATTTGGGAGCAGGAAACTTGTCCTTAGCTACTGAACTGTAGAGAACAGACAGAACAGAAGATTTTTTTTCTTGGTGCTGGGGAAAACCTCCCTCCCTCTCTCTGACTGTCGAACAAACTGGGGCCATAAGACCCACATAATGTCTAAGTAATCCCCGAGCATGTAGGCTGTACAGGCGGTTGGGAGTCAAGTTGATTGAAGCAGGAGAAGTGTGCTGGAATCCTTTCAGCGGTGCAAGGAAAACAGGAAACTTTGCCAAGTGCAAAGACAGGTACCAAAAGGGGAGGAAAAAAAGTTTGCCAGATGACTTCAGTCACTTCTGACACACGCTGGTCAAAGTCTTCAGCAGAGTCTCCCTCTCTCTGGGAAGCAAACCGTTTGGAAGCTCTCTTTTGAAGGCTGCCCTTTCTTCAAAATAAAAGTTTTCCAGCTGTTTCAGCAATCCCCTGCAAGGGCTTTCAGAAAGTTTTTTTGTCCCGCTGGTGGAGCTCGATGCAAATGAACAGAGACGGCTGCTTTTGGTCCTCGTGCCCGGCTTCTCCTCAGGACATGGCTGTAATTATTGGGGGCTGATGTGTGGCTCCAATTATGCATGTTCAACCGTTGTGCATAATTTTTGGCACTCACACAGTCTAGTATCCCACAGCTGGCCGAAACACAATGGGATGTTTGCAGCTGCTGGGACTTGAGCTACACAAAGCAGAGCGACTCTGCTAGAGTTAGGAAAATGAGGCTGGGGTTTGCTGGCAGAATGAAAAGCCACATTTCAAGTCAGCAATGCTTCATGCTGGTACAAAATTGCTCCCCAACATACTGAAATCCCAGTCAGTTCTGTTGCAGTTAACAGGAGTCAATGAGGCAGTAAACTGGTGTGGTTAAGATTCTGGACTGTACCACTTCAAAAGCCAGTAGGGGACTGGATGGCAACCAGCTGGAAATGGGTGATGGTGGTGAGGGAATGATGTCATGCCAAACCATAGAGTTTTGTCCAAATCCTAGAGTATCATGTCAATGTCATGCCAGGGATGTGACATCATTTCCGGTTATTTGCCAGAAGTGATATCACACCATTGGCATGGTGACACCCTTTAAAAAAATTATCCTGCTGGCTCTCAGCAGGCCAGTGGACAACAGGCAGGAAACCCGGGGGACTGATTCATTCAATGCTACCATATGTGATTCCTGTATTATGGAAACTATTACATAAAGTTTGATGTTGTTTTTCCACAGATGTGCTAGCAAATTATACACAAGGAAGATTTTTATATAGATTCTGTCCAGATCCTCTGCCAATGCCCTGCTTTTTCTACACCCATCTGCAGTGGGTGAGTTGAAAGATGGGCAGAAACAGGACTTGCTCAGTGGTGAAACTTTTTTTAAAAAAATGGTGAGCACCACAAGCTGTTTGGAAGGAGGTTGGCAACAGTTACTAAGCTTTCCAGCATATGAGTTCCGCTCAGCACAAACAAGACATCTGTGGGAATAGTGGTTAGCAGAATCTTACGAAATGATTGGATGAAGGGCAGCCCAATCCAAGAGCAGCTGCGCTCAGCTGCCACTCCCAAAGAGGTCTCACAGTGGCATGAGAAGGCCAAAAAGTCCCCCGCCACCACCAAGAAGGCCCAAAGGGCTGCACCGCACTCATGCCAGCCAAAGAGCTGGCTTAAGTGGGGATTGTGACCTGCCACCGTTCTGTCAGCAAAGGCCAGCAGGGAATCAACTGATGTCAGCTCCTCCCCCAGCCTGCCCCTGCTACACCAATGATGACAGGGTGCTGGCACAGCATTCAGAGTATCATTCCAGTGCGTGCACGCGCGGGGGGGGTGGGGGCAGCAACCGCACACCGGCAGGATCACCCCATCCACCAGGGTAAATGCCCCAGGGAGGGCTAATCTGCTGAACCAGCCAGCCTACCACTCCCTGAAGACCATTTCCCACTCTAGATGGAGCTCTGAAGGGGGGGAGGGGGAGAGGACGGTTTTCTGCCATCTGTTTTAGTATCTGTTTTAGTATTGGTTTACTTTTATATATTGGTTTTAAAGTTTTAATTATTATACCATTGTAAATGTTTATGTTGTAACCCACCCTGAGCCCTAAGGGTATAGGGCGGGATACAAATACAAAAAATAAATGAATGAATGAATGAATGAATGAATGAATGAATGAATGAATGAATGAATGAATGAATGAATACAGCACCTATCCATTAAAATGCAACCAGACCTTCTTGCAACAGCCCTAGGAGCCCATATTAACCTGATCTTGTCACAGCTCAGAAGCTAAACATGGTCAGTATTTGGATGGGAGACCACCAATTGAAAACTGGGTCTGCCATACAGAGCCAGGTGATGGCAAACCTGTGGTGGGATCCAAAAATTTTAGTAACAGGTTCCCATGGTGGTGGGCATTCCAGGGGCGGGGCATTAATAATTTCTCTGCTACTGTAAAAAAAAAGTTCCTAATTTCCAGCTGGTATCTTTCTGTCCATAATTTAAACTCATTATAGCAAGTCCTATCATCTACTGCCAACAGAAACAACTACTTCTCCTCTAATTGACTGCCTGTCAAACACTTAATACTTTCAAATACTTAATTTTGTTTCTAGAAATCAAAAGGAGGATACTTTCCTTAAACAAGGAACTTTACCATATTTCTAAAACATGTTTTTAAAACAGCCCAACAGGGAGAATTATCCCGTTTTCTACCTTCGCTAACCAGCCACATAAGGAAACAACAGGACTTTATGATTTTTGGATCTAATGGAATTTCTAATGGAAAAGCAGACCCAATTAGTAACCCCCTCTCGGCACACACAAATCATTTGTAACCCACTCTCGGGAACTGGTGAGAACCTGCTGGATCCCACCTCTGTGGCAAACCATTGCTGTCGGACTCTTGCCTTGAAAACCCCATGTGGCAGAATATCAGTACACTTCTTGCAGCTGAATTTGTACTAGACCATCAGAGCACAAATAGGTCACGTTACCTCAAGATGAGCATGAGGTTGAGGATTATTATTGCCTCAGCCTCAGGTCGTTTCTTCTTAATTCTTTTCAGGCAGTCCTCTCAATTCCCCGTGCACCATTCCCACAGCAAGGAATTTGACCTGAAGTGTGTTCTTCAGGCTAACTGCTTATGTGGAATGACTAAGAACTGGTCTGTAACATCCATTCTGAGTGCCAACAGAACATCCCGCAAACTCTTTTCTCCAATGGACAACGACACGAAGCCCTCTCAGTTTCACCCAGAAATGGAAAAGAGGGGGGATGGGTTTTTTTGTAATGCCGTAAAGCACTGCCAGAAAATTCACACACTTTATAGCCACTCCTGGAAAGGAATGGATCTTCATCACAACTGGATAGTTGCCTGGAAATATACCCTATAATTTTAGCAAAGTGGAAAGAGAGACAGAGAGAGAACCTCAGGAGATTATCATCATTTTGGCCTCAGCAAAAAATAAAGAAATTATTCTGAGGATGTGTTAAGAAACACTTTCTACCATTCTGCAAAACGACAGCTTAAATGCAAGATGTCTCCTGCCTTTGTATTCACCAGCGGCTGTATGGCTTTTCTCCCAAAACTGTCAAGTAGAAATAATTCTCATTTTAAGTGTGATTTGTGGGTCTAAGCCCATTGCTGTGGAAGTATCTTCAAACCACTTGATTTGTATTTATTCAGAAACCAATAAAAGAGGCTGCTCTTGACTAAGTGGTTTGAGGTTATAATTTTAAGGAAATGATTCAACAGCCACTTTCACTGAAGTAGGGTAGAACGAAACTGCTTTTGGGAAGAGTAAATATTTCTATAAAGAAGGGAATCCCCAGTCCAAGAAGACTGGAGGTTGCAGTCTTGGGCTAAAAGAAAATATAAACATAGCGACATCCATTTTATTTCAGCACCCAGACTGCTCTAAACATTAATCCACTGAATGAAGCTCCTTAAGAGCCACAGAGGGAAAATGGACTTTGAACTGGGTTTAATTTTGTAATCCTCCTTGGACATGTGGACAGAACTTGGTTTGTTTTGTTAGTAAAAGGGGAATAATAGAATTCTGTCAACACTTATCTCACAGAATCATCATAAGGATTCCCTGTATGTGTTCCCATTTTGGCTGCTAAGATGGTCTGGAAGAAGTGTCCATTGGAAGTACTGGAAGCTGGAAGTACTGAAGGCATTTCCAGGATCTGTCCCAGACCATGGTGACAATGGCCCTTTCCCCACTTACCTTTGACCACCCTTTGCTGTGTACTGCTCTCAGCGCGCGGCATCTCTGGCACACGCCTGGGTGTCCCCATGTCATAAAAAGGCGTCGTTTTGAGGAGCGCCAGGGATGCCGCAGACTGAGGGGGCGCGAGAGCGGCAGCGTCGGGGCAGCTGCGCTGTCGCTGCCCCTGTAGTGGGGAGTGCCCCGGGACCCCGCGCTACTTGAGGAGAGTAGTGCGGGGCTTAAGGTAAGTGGGGAAAGGGCCAATGATGACAGACATAGGCATGTTTGCCAGCTCCACTATGGCCCACTGAAGTTGGTCCTCACTACTGCACAAGTGAAACATGGTTCGGTGCTGTTCCAGATTTTCCTGTCTGGATAAGAAAATCCAGGAAGTGAAGATTGTGCCTGTAAAGTTGCATCCAACCCAGGAGTGTTTTCAAGGCAAGAGACTAACAAAGACTAACAATGGTTTGCCATTGTCTTTCTTTGCTTGGGGAATGCGGAATTTATTTGTGGTCTCACATCCAAATACTAATTAGGGCTGACCCTGGTTCTGAGATCTGATGAGGTCAGGCTAGCCTCGACCATTCAGATCAGGGTGAAGTTAAGATTACAATAGTAATCCAGCATATGGATTCTCCAAAATGTTATAAGTGTTTCACGTGGCTTTGTGACTATGCAACAGCATATACTTTAAGTTAACATGGTATTGGTGGTAGGGTACAGTGCTGTCAAGGGACAGATGACTTATGGCAACCCCATAGAGTTTTCAAGGCAAGAGACATTCAGAGATGGTTTGCCATTGCCTGCCTCCATCTGGACTGCAAGAGTTCTGAGAGAACTGTAACTGGCTCAAAGTGATCCAGTGGGCTTCATGTGAATGAGTGGGGAATCAAACCCAATTCTCCAAATTACAGTCTGCTGCTCTTAACCACTACACCATGCTGGCTATGGCATGAATTAATTTGATCTTGGTTGCCAACTTAGGCTGAATAAGCAACCCTTGCTATTTCCACCATCTCTAGTAATAGCAGTCACAAGGCCTGGTATATTTACATTACATCAATGGCAACAACATGAAGCAGGCAGAAAAACCTTCCCCTACCATAGTAAAAAAAAAGAAATCCCTGCTCAGTTAGTCCAGCTAAAACAATGTTGTTCCCACAGAAGGATGGGTATGTAGGTCAGCAACAAGTAGGGATGCCAGAACTGGACTGAGAGATTCCTGTAGATCTGTGCTTAGTGCTTGGGGGGAGGGGAGAAAACAGAAGGAATGTAAAGCCATGGAATCCACGACTGAAGCTGCTGTTTCCTCAAGGGGACCTGAGAGACAGCATGGTCTAGTGGTTAGGAGCAGTGGACTGTAATCTGGAGAACCAGGTTTGATTCCCCACTCCTCCACATGAGTGGCAGATCCTTATCTGGTGAACTGGATTTGTTTCCCCACTCCTACATATGGGTGATCTTGGACCAGTCACAGTTCTCTCTGAACTCTCTCAGCCCCATTGACCTCACAAGCAGGGCTGCATTAAGGTTTTATAGGCCCTAGGTATGCTTGTATTTGACTCCCTGCCTCACCCCAATGTATCACTAAGGACAGACAGACACAGTTCCAAAAAGCTGATGACCTCTATGGACCTCAAAATAGGCATATATGTGAAAAACCAAAAGTCAAAAATTTTTTGCTAATAGCTTTATTTTGAATTTTTGTTTTTCTTCCCTATTCCAGTAAACCTGTTTTCGTAGGCACTAACATTTTTATAAGCCCTAGGCACTGTACCTAAAGTGCCTAACGAATAAGGTGGCCGAGCACACAAGGTGTCTTTTGTGGGGAGAGGAAGGGAAGGAGTTTGTAAGCTGCTTTGAGACTCCTTACAGGAGAGAGAAGTAGGGTATAAATCCAAACACGAGGCATATGTTGGGAAGGCGGAGCTCCCCTCTAAGGTACTCCTTCTAGCCTTCCAGTTGGCTGGATTCCACCCAACGCTGCCAATAGTCTCATTTGCACAGAACAGCTAGCACAATAGCACCCCAGGCACTTTCAGCCATGAAGAAAATCGCTTGATTCCTTAGCACAGTTTTGCACATTGTAAATCAGTCCAACTATGTTTTAAATGATCTCCCAACCTGTGGTTACCAACGTTTGCATTTACCTCCCAGCCCCGGAAGCACATAAACGTGTAGGGCAGCCTCCATTTATTTCATCGTCTTGACGTCAGCCAATGGAAAAAAGACACTCTGAAATTTAACCTAATGACTTCTCCAAGCTTACAAAACTAGACATAAGCCTGATGACTCACTCAGGGCCTGGGTGGGGGGAGGGGGGCAGGTCTCAGCAAGCTGACCAGTCCTGTTCTCAGTTTGCACGGTAAACTTGTGAGCAAACAGCCATAAAGGCCTTTAAGCTCCGATTTCCTTTTTCACCCATGGCAAATAGGAATATTTGTCAAACTGATTTAATCTCGGCCTCTCTTTGGCTGTGTACACAACAGGCACTAGGAGGCCAAGCACGTCACGATATAGGAGATTAATTTGCTTGCTAAGATTTTCCTGCCTGCACCGGATGAAGCATGGCCCAGTCTGGTTTGGGCATTCGCACCACCCTTGAAATTTGGCCTCACTTGCCTCATTTTTTTCTTCTTCAAAGGAAGCTTTCAATCCAGACACACTACAGAGCTGTTTTACAACCTAACAGTGGAAGCCCCTTTCTCGACAAGGAACCAAGGTAGGATCCGTGTTATTGCCCCCATCCCCAAAAGAGGATAAGGAGCTTGGGGAAGAGGGCTATGACCCTAAATTAGCACACGGCCCCTTCCTGCAGACCCCTCAACTGTCATATGGGTGTGTGAAAAGTATTATCAACTTGTGGCCCTAGCAAGAGCCTTGCAAGGCAAGTGAGAGGCAGAGGTGGTTAGTCAATGCCATTGGCCCTTTCCATATAGCCAACATAAAATGTTTGCAAAGCATTTGCAAAAGTTTTCAGTTCTCTCCCCCAACTCGTTTGTCCACACTCACCGCCTCAAAACACCAGTCTGGAGCTGCAACCTTATCTCAAAAGCCCTCTTGCTACCTGCCCTCACAGATGTCTGCACTACTCACATGCCCATTCCCTGACAATGATAGGCAGTGCACTGGAAGCATGGATGGCAGAATGCTTGAAAGCAAGCAGGTGGGGGCAGGGCAAGTGGGCAACAGAGGAGGCATGTGGTCATTGGCAGTGACCCTGCCAGACACCTTGGGCCTCGGCAGCTGGCCCACCTGAAGGGAATATTGATGCCAGCCCTGCTCTGGCAGGTTCCAGATGACACAAGGCAGGGAGGGAGGACAGGATAAGCCTATTTCTTTTGGTATCTCCTGCACAACTGGAAGCCAGGAGCAGGGAGTACCACTGGAATTCACCTTCATGGGCATGGGGGGAAACACAAGGACCAGTAGTCCTGCCAGTGGCTGTGGAATTCACTTTTGACTTGATGGCAGCAAGGAAGGCCTGACAAATAACAAGGAGCACATCCAGCTCCCATCATCTTCTTGCATTCTTCTGCCCTCCAGGACTGGTAGTGACCCTGTTGATATAATTTCTCATGTCAAAATCGTATAGAAAGATACAAGCCTGTATCTCACCACTCCACTCCACAAAGTTTGAAGCCTTCCTTCCATCTAAGGAGGCTTCCTTCCATAGAAAAGGGACTTCCTCTGGTAGAAGAAGATTCTAAGGCCAGAGGCTGCAAGCTTTACTGATCACAGTGACGGGATACAAACTGTTCTAGACTGGATTCGGTCCATGAAGGTGAACAGGGAAATGTCAGGAGAGATGAGGGGATGAGGGGGGAACCAGAGAAGAGAAACATACCCTCTTGGGAGTCAGAATGCTAAATTTGTTCTGGGACACACATACGAGTCAAAACATGGGATTCCTTGGTCTGCAGCCAGTGCAGTATTATTGTTGGCCAGAGTGGATGGAACTCGGGCTCTTTATTTGAATACATTATGATTATTTCCGCATGCACTTTATAAGTGCAGCAATCTAGTAACTGCTGTGTACTGACCAGTATAATTGCTTGCAGTAAAAGCTGCTACGAGGCGTTCATATCTGAGTTGCCATAGATGAAATTAGATACAGTAATGCCTCAAGAAAGCATTAAATACAAAGGTTATCGTGCAGCCTCAGCATTCAGAGAAACAGGGAAGAGAGAGTTGTTTTTAATTTTGTTAAAGCTCACATTGTATCCTGTTGGTATTGGGAACAGTGAATGTTCACATGTTAAAACTGTGACTGTTTTGGAGGTCCTGCACCACAAAATTATAATGGTGGTAGTGATGCACATTTTCTGGAGTGGTGCTATCTCCTTTGTGGGACTTTCCCCTGTCACTTCTGTTGGCCACCTTCATTGTTAACCTCCAGGTGCTAGGTTAAAAAAAGTTTTTATTTACCTGGACGTTTGGCATGTAATTTTCATTTCAACTTCTCCCCTTTCTATTGAGTTGATGCATTATGGTTCCCTGGTCATTTTTCTGCCAGCAGAAAACAGAGTTAAGATCCACTGTTATTACATAGATCAACCATTCTCAACCAGGGTTCCCTGGTACCCTGGGGTGCCGTGAGCATGTCCCAGGGGTACCGCAGCAACACTACCACCACCACCCTCATTTTTGTGGTGTCTCCCACTGGCGCCAGCAAGGACATGGAGCTGGCCCATGGGGCAGGGCCTGCCACAAGGTCAGCAGCCATCCCCCCCCCCAGTGCTTCCCTTCACCCTGGGAGGGGAAGGTGGGGGGTGTGGCAAGCAGGGGCAATGGGAGGGGAAGGTGGGGGGTGGCGGCAGGGGTACCGTGAGATATGAAGAGTGAGGTCAAGGAACCTGACCTCAAAAAGGTTGGGAAACACTGACATAGATGTATCACATATGCTTTTAATTTTTAAAAAAATCATTTAGCTTTATCTGCTATACTGTACTTTGATTTTTAAATCACTGTTTTTTTTTGTTTTGCACTGGAGTCTAATCTTGTTAATTATGACTGATTTTGTTGGACTTTTTCAAGTGTTTATAGTGTGTTTTATTCTTGCTTGCTATTTAATAATGTGAGAAAGTTCAGACATGGCTTAAATATATGTATGCAAGCAAGCAATGACCTAAAACATTTGTAGATTCTCGATAGAATTTGTAACTCTTCATCTCGCGTGTCTTTTGCCTTTCCTTCTGCCTAACATATTTCTACCCTCGTGTGTTTGATTTAAGGGTGTTTAAAAGACTAAGAAAAAGAAATACAAAATTTGATTCCACTTTAAAATAAATTCTTTTTCTAAAAATAATAGGAAGTTAAGTGTCTCCAGATTTCTAGTCATCTAAAGTTACAGGGAATATTGAGAGAAGATTTGTCATGTTTCCTAATCAGTGGGGGATCTATTTTCAAAAAATTAAAAGCCACATAAAACATAGTTCTGAAACAGATTGTGTGTACCAGAAATGGTAAGACGCAATATACCATAGATACAGGTACCAAACAAGAAGGGAAAGGGTATGCATAACTATACTCTGACTTTGATCGCCTAGGTCAGTCCAATCTAGTCAGAACTTGGAAGCTAAGCAGGATTGGTCCTGGTTAGTACCTGGATGGGAGACCACAGACCACCAAGAATTTCCAGGGTCATTATTCAGAGCCAGGCAATGGCAAATCACCTCTTAATATCTCTTATCTTGAAAACCCTATGGGGTCACCATAAGTCAGTTGTGACTTTAAAATTGACAAATATTACGACAGACATATTTTATAGAAGGATGTAATAATCCAAGATCTCATTAAATAGTATGTATAATTACATTGGCAAGTGCAGTCAAATCACATTATGGTGACCCCATAGGTAGGGTTTTCAAGGCAAGTAATAAACAGTGGTGAAAAGCTGCCATTGCTTGGCTCTGCACAGCAACCTGGACTTCCTTGGTGGTCTCCCATCCAAGTACAATTAGGGCTGACTTTTCTTAGTTTCTGAGATCTGACTATACTTTTTTCTGGGATAAGATGACACCAGATTTGAGAATTCATCCACCATTTCCTGGACCACCTTTGTTCTAAAATGCTCCGCTAGGGCCCTACTGCTTTGGGGACAGAACTAGGTAGGCATCAGGATCTAAATAGGGCATTCTAGAAGAAAGATGGTCTAGGAAATGGTGAATGAATGATAAAATCTGGTGTCATGTTTATCCTGAAAAAGGTATATTCAGGGCTAGCCTTACAAACTCCTTTTTCTTGTGCTCCCCACAAAAATCTTGTGAAGTAGGTGGGGGTGAGAGAGTTCTGTGACTAGCCCAAGGTCACCCAACAGGAATGTAGGCATGCGGAAACAAATCCAGTTCACCAGATAAGATTCTGCTACTCATATGGAGGAGTGGAGAATCAAACCCAGTTCTCCAGACCAAAGACCACCTGTTCTTAACCACTATGCCACGCTGGTTCTCAAAAAGTCAAATAGCACTGTTTAGATCACATCCTTGATAGCACCTAATATATAAAACAAATGGATGTTCATAATTATTCTAGATGGTTGAAGTAAATTCAGTCCACAGTGATACCAACTTTCAGCTCTATGGCTGAATATTACCAAGATTTCAGCAACCCATTCTAATAATGAGCTTCAAGCTTTACAATGGTACTTCATGACTAACCTCAAACCTAACGCCAAAGCAGTCAGAGTGACTGATGTCTGAGAAACCAAAATTTACTTGTATTTATTGGCAAGCTTGCCTCAGAAATGAAGAGTTGTATCCTACCATACTACACATCAGACCATTCCTCCATCCCAGCAGCAAGCCTTCTTCCTGGTGGACAAGACTCTGCTTCCAGAGGAGGAGGAGGAGGAGGAGGAGGAGGAGGAGGAGGAGGAGGAGGAGAGGAAGAAGAAGAAGAAGAGGAAGAGGAGCAGTTTGGATTTATATCCCCCTTTCTCTCCTGCAGGAGACTCAAAGGGGCTTACAATCTCTTTGCCCTTCCCCCCTCACAACAAACACCGTGTGTGGTAGGTGGGGCTGACAGAGCTCCGAGAAGCTGTGACTAGCCCAAGGTCACCCAGCTGACGTGTGTAGAAGTGTACAGGCTAATCTGAATTCCCCAGATAAGCCTCCACAGCTCAGGCGGCAGAGCTGGGAATCAAACCCGGTTCCTCCAGATTAGATACATGAGCTCTTAACCTCCTACGCCACTGCTAATCCTCTCTCTGACCACGACCATTGTGTCTCACTGGATCTCACCTTGTGTCTCACCTTGAGCTGAGCAGAGGGTGCAGGTTGCAAGCCAACAGTTGGAAGAGGATTTGCAAAACATTCTTCGCTTAGGCTTGAATCCACCACAGTGTTTCCATTTACAGAAGGATCCCTTGTGACTTTCTCAACTCCCTCCTCCCACTGTAGCCCAAAATGCCCCTGCTCCCAGGGGACCTCCAGGAGGAGTGCTTCAGAGGACATGGTGAGCTGCAGCAGGAGGGGGCGAGAGTGATAAAGTCATGCTCTGCAAGTGGAAATCCATCTGTCCACTGAACCACTTTGATGTATCTTTGCCATAGTGTGATGAAAGGTCTGAAGTGACAACAGGAACACAAGCAAGAAACAATCAGCCTAGCTTCATAGAGTCCCCAACCTCCAGGCAGGGCTTAGAGATCTCCCAGTACTATAACTGGTCTCTAGGCTACGTAGATCAGTTCCCCTGGAGCATAGGTGTCAAACTCATGGCCCTCCAGATGTTATGGACTACAGTTCCCATCATTCCCTGCCCGGCAGGGGATGATGGGAACTGTAGTCCATAACATCTGGAGGGCCACGAGTTTGACACCTGTGCCCTGGAGGAAATGGTTGTGTTGATGGGTGGATTCTCTGGAATCAGATCTTTTCTGAACTCCCTCCAGTCTCCAAAAGACACCCTCCACAGGCTCTGCTCTTAAATCTCCAAATATTTCTCAACCTGGAGTAGGTGGCAGTTCTCACCAAAAGGGGAACAGCTGCTAGGAGCCTGATCACTAGGTTTGCCAACCTCCAGTTGGTGCCTGGGGACCAACTAGAATTTCAACTGATCTCCAAGTGACAGTAATCCGTTCCCCTGGAGAAAATGGCCACTCCACTTTGGAAGTCTATGGCCTTATACTCTGTTGATGTCCCATCCCTCCCCAAACTCCGCCTTCCTCAAGTACCACCCCCAAAATGTGCAGGTACTTCCCAACACGGATCTGGCAACTCTCCTGATCACCAGTTGCTGTACAACCAAAGAGATGAGGGAGAGAATACTAGCCTCAATCACTACACAGGAAGGAGAAAAAAGCATGCTGGGGAGGCGGGACGCATCACTTCCCTGCAAGAAATGCGATGCCTATGGGCCTCAATTCTGTCCTTTTTCTTTTTCAGAGGAATCATTTTCACACCTTTTCTGTAAGCCTCTCAGGCCATTTGGGATAGGCCGAAGTATAAATCCAGTTAAAATCTCAGACGGCCAAAACTACTTATCCAGTTTTTCAACTGACATGATTTCATTCTAACTTCCTGGAAGGAAACACACAGTGGAGTTGGTAATTGGCATTCCATGAGAGGTAGAGTTAGGTGGGCAGGAAAACCGCTCTACAGGCAGTTTAATGAATTCAGAAATCAGGTTGGTAGCATTCATTACCATTTTGAAGTGAATAATCAAGAAAGCTGTCCAGATGAGCAGGGAAGTACCCTCTAGATTCGCTAATTTTTGGATTGTCTGGGATAAAACAGAGGTGAAGAGAAAGTATACATACATATCCAAAAGTAGTAATTACTAGAAGCTGGTAACACATTTACCTGTTGATATATCAGAAGGATTAAGATTAAAGTGATAATTATATACACACATCATAGGAAGTAATTCCCACTGAACCCAGCCAGACTTGCCTCTGAGTAAACATGCATAAAATCTGGTGTAAGATTGATTACCAGAGTATTATAGTCCATTTGGCAAACCCAGGCACACAATGTTATTTTATTTCTCAGCAGATCTAACTCTGTGGTAGCAAAGTTAGTTCCAGGGTTTATTTATTGAGCATGAATTCTGCTTTATGTCTCGTTCCTCTTTGCTTTATGTCAGCCCCTCACTGAATGTCAGTTATCTCTGCTTTGTATAAAGCTGGCCACTGAGAACATTTTTGGCTGAAAAACAGACATGTGACTCCCAGAATCTACTTCTAACGGATAGATATTAATAAACTTATGACCAAAATTAAGTTTCTTTACTATTAGAGACGTAAAATTCTCAGCCCCTTAAATTCCTTTAACATTAGCATGTTTTAAGACAACAGCAAAATTCAATTAAAATCATGTTGCGATTAATCAGTGTTTCTCATGTTGCAAAACAAATGAGGTTACTGAAATCAGATTCTCTTAATCCTGTGAAGGTAATAGTCTGAAGGCATGTGATCTAATTCCATTATAGAGAAGTCCTGGCTGTATCTGCTTAGGATTTTCCCCAGGAAACCCAAGGCAGCATATGGGGTACAGGTTGTAGGCATCTTTTGGCAGGAGCAGGGTTATCTGGGGTTGTATTAGGTAAGTTTTAAATTGTGATGTTTTAATTGAAGAAAAAGAAGAGTTGGTTTTTACACCCCGTTTTTCCCTACCTTAGAACATAAGAACATAAGAACTAGCCTGCTGGATCAGACCAGAGTCAATCTAGTCCAGAACTCTGCTGCTCGCAGTGGCCCACCAGGTGCCTTTGGGAGCTCACAGGCAGGGTGTGAAAGCAATGGCCTTCTGCTGCTGCTGCTCCCGAGCACCTGGTCTGCTAAGGCATTTGCAATCTGCCTTGCCCCTGGCACCTCAAGGACTCCATTCCTGCATAAAGAGCCCCACACCGCCACCCCCAAGCCCCACCCGACAAGGATTGCCATCCCCACAACTCCCGCAAGCCTGCTGCCCCAACCAGAGCCCCTGTAATATGGCCAGAGCCAGGGGTCTGTAACCTGCGGCTCTCCAGATGCTCATGGACTACAATTCCCATCAGCCCCCGCCAGCACGGCCAATTGGCCATGCTGGCAGGGGCCAACAGGAACTGCAGTCCATGAACATCCGGAGAGCCGCAGGTCAGACCAGGCACAGAGAGCGCGAGGGAAAGGTGCGGGCGGCCAATTGGTTTGAAGAGGGCGCTGTTAGGTATGGCCTTGAGACGTTTCAGAATGGCTTATATCCATAATCTCTTCCTCTCCCCACAACAGGCACCTTTAGAGGTAAGTGGGGCTGAGAGAGTTCAGTGAGAACTGTGACTGACCCAAGGTCACCCTGCAAGCTTCATGTGGAGGAGTGGGGAAACAAACACTGTACTCCAGATTATAGTGTGCCACTCTTAACCACTACACCACAGTGGTTTGCAAGCTGCCTTGCACCACAAGGACAGACATGTTACAAATATTTTAATAAATATGTAAGTCTCTCCCTTCTCCCTTTTATCCTCAGAAAAGCCCTATGAGGTAAATTATCCTGCACAGGAGGGACTTTCCCAAGATCACCCAATGAGGGTCTATCGAGATGTGATCAATGTCAAGGGATCTTGCTTCTGAGTAAGGGATCAAGGGATGCACTACCATTTTTAAAAGTGAGTTCTCAGCTGGAAACTGCTTTAAACTTGGCCTGCTGGCCTGATTCTGGTTGGGACCATCACAGCATCGGGTGCGAGGAAGATCCTGCCTCCTTTCCCAAGCTGTTTTTCTCCCCAAAACAGCACCATAGACAGTGGTGGGATCCAAAAATTTTAGTAACAGGTTCCCATGGTGGTGGGATTCAAACAGTGGCGTAGCGCCAATGGGGCTGGGTGGGGCACGACGGGGGCGGGGCATTAATAATTTCTCTGTTACTGTAAAAAACTCTTACTATTAAAAAAAGTTCCTAATTTCCAGCTGGTATCTTTCTGTCCATAATTTAAACTCATTATAGCAAGTCCTATCGTCTACTGCCAACAGAAACAACTACTTCTCCTCTAATTGACTGCCTGTCAAATACTTAATACTTTCAAATACTTAATTTTGTTTCTAGAAATCAAAAGAAGGATACTTTCCTTAAACAAGGAACTTTACCATATTACTAAAACATGTTTTTAAAACAGCCCAACAGGGAGAATTATCCCATTTTCTACCTTCGCTAACCAGCCACATAGGAAACAACAGGATTTTTGGACCTAATGGAATTTCTAACGGAAAAGCAGACCCAATTAGTAACCCCCTCTCGGCACACACAAATCATTTGTAACCCACTCTCGGGAACTGGTGAGAACCTGCTGGATCCCACCTCTGACCATAGGGCATGCAGACAAATAATGTCCAGTGGTTCAGTTCTAGGAAGGAGATCCCCCCCCCCCGTCCCCTCAACAGAGGATCCTGACTAGAACTGGGCCCCCACAAAGCAGTTTAAGGAAGTTCCCAGCAGGAAACTAACTTTCCAAAAATTGCAGCATGTGCCCATTTTATAAACCAATCAAGCAACCCGGGAATGCACATCATATCCTGATGGGCCCGTCCAAGTGGAAATGTGAAGCTAGGTTTTCCCAGTCCTAGTTTGACATCCTAAGCATTACATCACACGCTGACTTGGATCCACCAGAAGATTTCCATTAATGGGAGGGAGGCATTTTTTGCTAATTCTGCCTCCCTTCCTCATGCTGTTTCTAGGGTTATGCTTTTCCCCAGGAGCAGTATTTTGGGAGCCATTTTGGGACGCAGCAAGAGGGCAGCAGAAAGGGATTCATGCTCCATTGATGGAAATCTTATCAATTTGTGGAAATCTTCCAGCAGCCCTAAGCCATTGGCTTTACCTGTAAAAAGGCTTCCTGGGAACCATATGTAAGCTGCTTGTCTGGTAGGGTCTGCATAAATAGGGAAATAAGAAAATTCCCCCATAGTGGACAATCTGTTCACACTTCATTTGTAATATATACTGTTGTCAAGTAAGCTAAAGCTCAAGTTAATTACCCAGATATTAGATTTTGAATTGTTTTGCAGTTTCTAATTTTCATTGGTATCCATTAATTTTGTCCCAACCTCACAGCAGAACTACGTTAATTTACAACTTAAGTTCGTAAAAAGATGTTCAAACCAACAACATACTCGTAATTAACTTCTTGCGTGAGCTTGTGATTGTTCTTTGGAGCTCTTCATTTTATGGCTTTCCTGATCACAAGTTTTGTGATCTCATTTAATTCACTTATTAAACCAAACAAAATATGCCCCACGACAAACGGGAAATACTTGCAACATACAAGGTCATTTTTAAATATTCACAAGAATCCAAGTTAATCCAGTTGGTTCTCATTATCTTTCCATTTCATATTTCATTCTGTGAGCATCATAAAAATAAACACAATAAGAGGCAGGCACATTGCCCTCTCTAGAAACACAGGGCTCTTTAGAGAATTATTTACATCTGTGTGAACAAAAATCCCTGGATAGTTATTTACCCATTTATAGGCTAATCTCTCGGCCCACAGTTCCTGAACGAGTTTATAGCACAAGAAACAAGGCCAGCACTAAAACCTACACAAAGCAGGGAAAGGTTTAAACTTCTTCAAAACCTTAAAAAGCACCATGTCAATAAGATTAATCCTAACATGAGCATAAACAAGGACACGCTTGTTCATCAGGCAAATGCAGAATGTAAACAAAAAGAGGGGAGAAAGAATGAAAATAAGCCAGTCCACAGACTGGGTTTTTTTTAAAAAGATCTTGACTTGCCAAATAAGCTGGACCTAAAACTGGAGATCCTGGTGAGGAAACCCACAGTCAAGGAGGTCACATGATTGGAAGGACCACCTTACCCCTAGTGATTACCCATACCACACAAAACAAGGCAGGGTGGATGAATTTCACTGATGTACGGACTGCTTTGGTGGCTTTGCCCATTGAATCATTCTACTTAGCAAGCTGTGGGTCGCTGGTTTGAGCCCCACTGAGGACAAGGGGAGAAAGGCTACTGCTCTGAAAATCCAGAGGAGGGACGATAGCTCCATGACAGAGCATCAGTGTTGCTTGAGAAGATTCCAGGGTCAAAGCCAAAATCTCTAGAGAAATGCAGCTAATGTCTACGGGTACATCTATTGACTTGCCTGCCACCAATCAGAGATAGGCATGGTTTGGAGACAGATCAAGGGAATGAAATATTTATTAATGCAATTTCACAGGGCCTGTAAGACACAGTTGTTCCAACAGGCACATGGTTGAGGCAGCTTCGATTAACATCTGGAGGCCTCCCCCCAACTATCAACTCTCAACCATTGATTTGTCAATCGATGTTGTTCTGTTACCTTGACTTAGCACCCCTTAATGTGTTGGTTCAAAAATTGGGATGATTTAGAAGTGTCGCCGCTTGATAATCTGTATTTATTGATGTGATATTTAAATGTTTTAAATGCTTTAATAGTTTTAAAATTGTTGTACACTGCCCCAAGCCTAAAAGGGGAAGGCAGGTCTGCCCAATGTTTTTCAATGGGAGATAAAGCAGTCCTCCAAGCAGCTAAGATTCTTTTATGCATGTCTGCGTAGATACAAAGATAGCTCCTCAAAGACAACAATTTAAAAGGAAAACTACACATTGCCGGAATCAGCAGAACCAACTGAGTATTGCTATGTACTTTTTGAGCTGCAAAGGTGCCCAGCATCAGAGGCTGCAGAGCAAATATCCTGGGGCAACCTTCAGCAAATGCTGGAAGATAGAATCCCTTTATCAGAACACCAAAATGTTGGGTGCAAGCTTAAGCTGACACTGACCCAGAGGTGGGATCCAACCAGTTCTCACCACTTTTCTAGAAGTGGTTACTAATTTTTTCTGAGTGCCGAGAAGGGGTTACTAAAGCAACCTCCCTGCCCAATAGAGACTGGAGGTGCGTGTGTGTGGTGGCGCCACTGTTTGAATCCCACCACCATCGGAACCTGTTATTAAAATTTTTGGATCCCACTACTGCACTGACCCGTCAGCAAAACGATCGGATTTTGATGCCTTTGCTGTCCAGAACCAAACCTATTTTTAAGACATCATCCTGGACGTCTTGTTTTGGATGTGTGGAGTGAAAAGAAACAGTCGTCTTTTTTAAAGACGGACGTCTTTTTTTGAGATGTACATAATGGACCACAGAGTCTAGTCCCACTCCGTATTGGCAGGCACCATGGCATGGAGATGCTACCCTGACTTTTAAATAGTAACAGCACTCCTTAGAAACAGTTTGCTATGTTCCCTACTCCCATTTCACCTTTTTCTTTTTCACAGGCAGCTCAGACGTCCTGTCTCAGCATTTTGTTTGTACTTCTGTTTGGCCCTTTGGTTCCAGCCATATCTATGGAAAATGTTCTGTGTGTCACACTACATTTATCACCATGGAGCCAAAAATGGAGAGTCAGCAGAACACTGGAGTTGATTAGGAACAAAGAGAAAGAGGTGATCTGGGACTAATGCAGAGCCAAAGATGTAATAGCCGGTTGGAAAGGCTCCACAGCGGGAACAAGTTGAAGAGCTTTCCATGAAGGGAAGCAAGCCTGAACATTATGTTGCTCCATTCCATCCAGCATCTGCCAGCCCCAGGGCTGAATATACCCACACGAGCACGCATTTCTTGGACCAAGACAGGCAAAAACAAAAACAAAATGCACCAGTGATAAACTATGTAGGGAAATGTTTTGACATTAAAAAAAAAAACAATTCCAAGGAAATTAAAACCTTCTGCAGTGAGATCAAATTAGGAATTGATTAGAATCATCTCTAATCCAGTCATTCAAACTGATTTAGCATTCTTTTTAAAACATGCAGTTTACCAACAATGTTTTCTCCAGCACTAATAAAGACAGAATCCTGCACTCTTGAGGCAGGGGAAATGAACTGAAATTCAGTCCTGGCTTGGCATAACACACACAGTTAAGCAAAGGACTGTTGTGCTGTTCCCTCGAAGTAAAATCATGATCAGGTGAGTTATAGGAAATGAGTCACACTGCATAATTAACGAGAGGAGCAAATGATTCTGGATCCCCACATCCTCCTCCACTAATGAGTTGTTGTTTCTAAGCAGAGGAAAATGACTCTCCTTCTGCTTTAAACTTATGTCAGCTAGACCTTGCATGCAGCGATGACGACAGAAATCAACAAAAGTGTTATAGATCTCCACTGCCAACCACAATTATGCACCCATCCTGCAAATAGAAAGCAGCTTTGGGGAGGTTTGGAGCAGAAAACAGACAGAATGGAATGAGTTAACCTCCCTCCTCCAACACACACTGCAGGGGTGGCGTTTTTTAGGGAGTGGGTGGGGTTAGGTAAGACTTTTGCCCACCATGGCATCTGATTAACTATTACAGATTTGATTGGCTGTGCAGATTGTTTAAATTGTTGCTTTGGCAGCAGCTGCCGCCCCAGCAGATGCAAGCAGGAGAAATAAAATGTTCCCTTTTTGACTGCACAGCAAGGAGAAAACATTTTGAAAACATTTCAGTCTCAAAAATTGTTATAAAAGTGGATTCATCGAAAATGTTTTCAGGCTGGAAATGAAATGTTTTCAGAATGTAAAGGGTGGGAATGTAAAGAACTCCACAGAGGGAATGTAACAGAGGAAACATAGAGGAAACTCCACAGAGGAATGTAAAGAACTCCACAGAGGAAACACTTTATTTTCTGCCTCAACATTTTATTTTGGTTGCGCAAATAGGGCCTGTGTAAAGCAACAACAACAAAAAAAATTGCTTCACCACCAGTTGCCACCACAGCACAAGGATTTTCAGAGTATGACTGAAAGTAAGAAGTGTACATGAAAGAAAATATTATAAAGAATATGCTAATGTTAAAAGGCATTCTATGAAACAACTTCTGACCAAAACACTGAAGATCTATTATAGCTATGGTGGTCGCAAGTACCCTCTGTGTTAGAATTCCAAAGGTGCCTGCAGGTTCAAAATGGTTAGGAACCCCAGTGCTAAATATATATAAGTTATCCCCCAGGAGTCCAAACCAAGTGTGGCACCTGCATTTTAATTTCTATAGACTAAAATTGCTCATATTTATTGAGTGCAGTGCACGAATGTCCCAGGGCAATTATGTGACATTTCCTGGCTGACGAAGCCTCTGTGTGAAATCCCATTAAGTCAAGTTGTTATGCATATACGGCAGAAACTATAGCTACCGGTATGTATATGCTGCTTCTATTAGCAGGACAATTTTCTTCATGTTTAGCAAAAAGATGAACAATTTTTTTTAAAGTGAGCTAGTGTACATTCTGTACTAAGTCCAAAAGAGCAAGAGGGAAAAAATGGGGTGATTTAAACGATGAAGTAGTTCTTCGTTAAAGCAAGTGACTGAGTATTCCTTGAAATGCTCCCAAATTCTGACACAACTGGGTGCAGTGAAGAACGAATAAACCTGGGTTCGAAATCTTCTATTCACAGCTTCTGGGAGACTCCCTTGGAGGTGATGGCCCTTCATTTCTGGCAGATGACCCATAAACAATTACTTTGCTAACAAAAACAAAACAAAAGGATGTGTCTTTAATGCAGTTGATATTTCAGGGGCTGAAATCTTTACTCAAATCCAAAAGTAACTTTGACACTGAGTCGATGGGGAGACAAAAGGAAATACTCACTGAGCAACTAAATTGTAGAGAGAAGACAATATCCCTTCCATGATTATATTTGGAATGCGATTGAGTAAAATTGGCGTCCGCTTGCTTTCTTCAATCATCCATCACCATAAAGTAATAGCGTTGACATTCTCAGCAGTATAAAATATGCAATTTCTTTTCTTTTGAGAAAAAATTATCGTCTCGCAGAAGGGGTGGGCCTTGGCATCTTCCCCACCTCAGCCAATGCTGTTGCTGGCACTGGGGTCTATGCCTTGTCTGCTGGCTCTCGAGGGCAACCAGTTGGCCATGGGGAGAAACGGGAGGCCAAATGGACCAGTGGTATGATCCAGCAGGGCTCTTCTCCAGTTCTAAATTTTGGAGGCAAACAATGAGTCTTCAGGGGATGAGCAGAGTCCAGTAAGCCCAGACCAGGGCTGGGCTTGGAGCAGCCAGGGCCCCTGCAGGCTTTACAGGGTGAACAACAGCCAGGTCAAAACTCAGAGCCAGAAGTGCCTGTAGAAGCAGGCCGTGCATCCAGCCCTGCTCCAGCTGCAGAGACTCAAGCACCTGGCTCAGCTGAGCCCACAAGTCAGCAAAGGCAGAGACAGAGGGAGTTGTTGAATGTTAAACAAAGAAGCTTGGGCCTGCTAGCTCAGAGAAGGCAGCTTCTGCAGCAAGGGGAGGCAGAGTCTTCACAGGATGAAGCCTAACACGCTGGAAGAGCCGATGTCAAGCAGGTTCACAGAATATCCTGGCCTGGGTGCAACAAAGCCCGTGACTGCTGCAACGCTTCCTCTGACTTGTGGGTTCTGGGCGTTCTGACCCTTGGACCAGACTTCTGGCGCTGAAACCTGACTCTCGAACTGGACTCGGCTATAACCTGATACCCCTGCCTGGCAGCTCAATCCAGGACAGTCAGCAGACAGGGCATATGACATAGAGGCTACCAAAGTCCCCCAAAGTTTGTGGGGAGGGGGGTTCTCTGAGTGGCCAAGGGGCAGGCGCCAGAAGGAAAAATCAACAATTTGCAGGCAGAAGTACTTTGCGCACATGAGTGGTTTTCTGGATCTGGGCCAACACTTATAAAACCATTAAATCTGAATAACATTCTTTGTGAGTTTACAAGTCAAGAAGGCTGCACCAGATCACATGCTGAAAGACCCAGTACGTGTTTTCCTTAAAAATACACTGCTGGCTTGTTTTCAGAGTGGCTCGTGTACATCTTTTCGGATGCCGTATGTGGGTGGATTTTAATTCCAAGCTGTTGTAATTAGACACTTCTCCGAGGAGCACATGTACTAGACAGCAATCTATTCCAATTGTACCTGATTGAATTTGTACTCTAATTTGATTGAATTTCAAATATCAGCTTTGCTGTCCTTGAAAGTTCTAGTAACCGCATTCTCTGCAGGGGGTGGACAGTCCGTTCTTTTGGCCTACTCTTTCACCCTAACAGGCATGACCTTTTGAGCTGTAGAAGTTCAGCCTTGCAGTCTGTCTCTTATACATCCCAAGTCCTCCTGAATGACCTAGAATAAGATCACATCAATCTTCAGAGTGCTGAGGTCAGAGATCCCTAAGTCAGTTGCAAGATCAAAGCATATGAGACTAATCTACAGATGATGTCACACTCTGTGACTCAGGCTCAAAATTGTGGAGCCCCAAAAACCTAATCAGGGACACCAGGGAGTGAGAAGTATATGGCCTGTTACATGTGAGGCGTTTTCTGTGGGGTGCCTAGTCCACAGTCCATCCATAGTGGGGTCTCCTCACATTTCCCTGTTTAAGCGTATGGAGCTGCCCCGCTATGCGCCACACAGCCTGCTTCCCACATTGCTTGAAGGGAAAGATCAAGGGAAATGGAAAGATCAAGAAAAAGTTGATATTACCCTTTAAAGGTAGTATTGATATTGTTTATATTGATGTTGTGGAGGCTGTTTTTGTGGCTTTCGCACTTTTAGGGTCGCTCCCCCCTCCCCCAACTGCTCTCAGGAATCGACAGCAGGCTTTCCCTTAAAATGCAACAATCAATCAGGAGAACAGCCTCCACAATATTGATATAAACAACATGACATTACCTTTAATAGACTTTTAAAAAGCAACCAACTCTTGCTCTTGCCTTCCGGAGCCACCTGCAGCGAGAGGGAAACCTTGCAGTTCCCCCCCCCCCCCCCAATTCTCGCCAACTGCAGGGCATCAGGGATCCCCAGTGATGCAACTTTATTTGTGTCAGTACAGGAATCTCTGCCCTGCAGGAGTCATAGGCTCACTGCTGGGAGAGCACCAATGTATAATGGGCCTATAATGATGTCAGCTGCAGCAATCTGGGCTTTCTGACTCCAAGGCGGAAGCAACGATTACATTTCAGGGTGAGCGTTATATAGAGGTACATCCATCCAGGATCAATACATCATTGCTACTTCATTGATTACATTACTTCAGCCCAACCTTTTACATACAAATACAGGTTAAGCCAACTACATGTAGAAGAAGAAGAAGAAGAAGAAGAGTTTGGATTTATATCCCCCCTTTCTCTCCTGCAGGAGACTCAAAGGGGCTGACAATCTCCTTGCCCTTCCCCCCTCACAACAAACACCCTGTGAGGTAGGTGGGGCTGAGAGAGCTCCGAGAAGCTGTGACTAGCCCAAGGTCACCCAGCTGGCATGTGTGGGAGTGCACAGGCTAATCTGAATTCCCCAGATAAGCCTCCACAGCTCAGGTGGCAGAGCTGGGAATCAAACCCGGTTCCTCCAGATTAGATACACGAGCTCTTAATCTCCTACGCCACTGCTGCTCCTTAGTCCTTAATCTCCTACGCCACTGCTGCTGTGTGCCATGTTTACTTAGAGGTGGGGTTTTAGCACTGGTAGGTGGGGATTTAGCATGGTAATGAGGCTCAGGACAACCTGAGGTAATGAGGCTCAGGACAACCTGAGGCCAACATTCACCCCTGGAGAAGACAGCAGTCTTCCGCTGAAGGCCATATAACAATCAACTGAGGCACATCAGGCATCCTTATTTCTCTAAAGAGGGGGAAGCGTCTGATTCATTGATTATCGGAATGCCTAGTGCCGGTTTGGTGTCTCAGGACACTGTGACTCCCTTTTAGTTACTGCCTGCAATTTAGCAATCAGAGAAAATAATTCACACTTCAGGTCATTCTACTGACAAGCAATTGATTCAACTACCCTCCAGACCAGATGGTTTCAAGAATAGGGAGTGAGGGTCCAAGCTATGGAACAATGCCAGAAAAACACCACAAATGTTTAAACAGAGGAAAATTCCATCTATCATAGGCATCCTATATAGGATTAATGGCCAACAAAACTTAAACTAAACTAATATAAAAATACATGTAAAATAAGAAAATTTGATTTATTTCCCAAGTGCTATCTCAAAGAAACCAGGGGAGGGACCACCTTTTAAAAAACTTGATGGTCAAAATGCACTATGACCTTAGTGCCATCGCTGCGAATGAAAGGTGTTGTTTAAAGCAACTGGCAGCTCTTCAGCTTTAAACAGCAGCCTCATATGTAGACAGAGGGGTGCGGCGGGGGGGGGGGGGAATGGTGCCCCGAGTGCCCACCGCACCCCACTTACCTTTTGCCAGTGGGAGCCTGCTGCGGGCTGCCCCACTGTTCTCCTTCAACCAGCGGAGCCTCCACTGGCTGAAGGAGCTGCAGGGTGGGCCCAAGGGGAGGGCCATGGGGGCGATTCTCCACCCTACCACATGACCAGCTGGCGTGTGCCCGGGGACATGTGACCCCACATGTCTCTTTGAGCGCTCTGCCTCTATGTAGACATCAGTGTTTGTGATCATTTGTTGAAATGTGTAACCATGTTTATCTCCTTCCCATGAGAAGTTTCATTTGCTGATCTCCAGAGGTCAAATAGCTCTTAAAGACAGGCTTCTCCTGTGGTAGATGCGACCCAGCGGTCAAGCGTAAAGAAACGAAGACGAGGCAGCGGAGATAACATCTGTAGTGGAGAATGCGCCAACTTAGCAGCGAGGAAGACCCGGAGGAGTCCGTGTTGTTCCCTAAGCGAGTCCTGCCGTCTGCGGTTATTCCTACTCCGAGCGTGTAGGAGGGAGGACCCGGGGAGTTCGGAGAGAAACGGGGAATGAGGAGGTCGGAGATCATCATGTGATGCATGATCTCACCTGGCTACGTGCGGAGAGGAGCGTAAGCGTCTGAGCCTAATCCTCACCTGGGGGCAAGACCATTGTCCCTGCGCCCGGTGATTGAGCCAGACAGTTCACGACCCGTGACTCATGGGGGGGTGAGGAGTGGGGGTGCGGTGCGACCAGAAGGCCGTAGGTCCGTTGGCGTCCCAACGTTCTACTACGGTGCTGCTGGGTCAGCAGTGCATTACTACACTCCTGTTCAGGGGGGGAACTTTTGTCTTTTCATACAGACTAATCCATCTCTTCTCAAGGACTACAAGAATCAGTGGTCATTTATGCACTTACCGTCTGCCTCACAGCGAGTGTACATTTTCTTTGGGGCAGATTCTCAGTTCTGAACATGCCCCCCCCCCCCATCCAAACTCACTGTGCTACAGCTCAGATAATCCCACAGTTTTGGAAATCTCCGAAACTGTAACTTTTCCTCTCCCCCATCCAGGAAAGGTGAAGGGAATCAGCATGTGTTTTGCTTTCCTTGAGTCTTTTTGCTCCTCCCACCTTTTCTCACCCACACAACAACAGTTTCTCTTGCTCTTCCAGGATCGAAAGGCTGCTTGTTTGTTTTTAAAGTTAAGGGTCTAAACTGACAAAACTTGAATGATCTAACAAATTAACGTTAGACCACAGAGGGCAACAACAACAGCAAAATGCGGTAGACAACCTCCCCAAGTGGAGGTTGCATAGAAGAACAAGGAAGTGGTGAGTAGGCAAAATGGTGGATCGGATAGGATCAGATCAGTTGAGGACACTTTATAGCGGGGTAATCTGGTTAGGATAGAAAACCATGGGAAAACCCCACGATGAAGAAGCAAGCCATGGGCTAAGTGCTGCATGCATAATGGGTCAATGTTACCCTCATAAAAATAAAAACTCTATACACAGCTTTCCAAGAATAAAGGATGTTTCCTAGAGATATCTAACTTTACTAGTACAATGAATCTTATGCAAAGACCATTCTGATTATGCAGTAATTGCATAAGATGATGCAGTATAAATACAAATCCAGCTCAAACTGAATTCTTTCCATAATGTGTGCATCATTACATAAAGGGTTTTAACCAACAAGAAATTTTTCTCTCTCTGTCTCTCCATCCTACACTTTAATTAAAAGTAATTGTCTTCCCCCATAAAACCCATTCATTGCTGCCCTCAGAAAAGTTAATTTTGAAAAATACTAATTTACAAAATGAAATGTTCCAAGACATTTTAAAATTAACAATGGCATCCCAATTCTGTCTTAATAATTTCAGTGAAGAACCTTCAATTGTATTTTACTGCCAAAAGCATGGTTGCTGGAGGAAATAAGTATTAAAGGCTATATAGCATATAGTCTTCCGGCCTATAAAATTCATTCTAAAGGGCATTATAAAGCTGGCTTTACAATCTTGATGAAGACTGACCTTTCAGCTAGCTCCTCCTTGCTTGGGTTTTGCCAGAACTTAGCAATAGCTCCTTTGATTCATATGAATAGTGCCCTTTTAATATTGATCAATGTCTATCTTTCTCCCTTTGAAAATTCGACCCTAAACTGTAACTGGATTACGTTATCAGATTTTATACTTTCCTTGACCAAGCAGCATCCATCTGCCCAAATTATTATTGTGGGGGACTTTAATGGCCACATTGGTACTAAGATTCAATATATAACATCTTGAATGGGCTTTGAAGACAAGGATATACTACCTTTTCCTCTTTTTGTCCTCACGGACATCAAACGATGTTGTCATTAACAGAGCTGGGATTACGTTTATGGAATGGAGCATAACCTTATGATGTTAAATGGCTCTGCTAAGTTTCCTTATACTAATGATTTCACATATATATCCTCTCATGGAAGAAGTGTAGTTGATTACAGTCTTTGTTCCCCTAAATTTATTTCCAAAATTAGCTCTTTTCTACATGTACATGTATAGAAAGTGATCACTTATCCTTATTATTAATTTGGAATTATAATAGGGATAATAAGAATAGTGATAACACTGAGCCTTCACTAGTAAGGGAGGAATTTTATTTGAAAAGGATTAGATGGTCCAGTTCCATGGAAAGGGAATTATCTCTTCTTGAGTCAAAGTCGGTGCTACAAATAACAAAGGCCCTCACTACTTCTAGTTCAAATAGTGAAGAAATCCTCCCATACTCTCAAATAATAGAGTGATGTGGCACTAGAGCTTGCCCTTCTCTCACCTCAGTGAGCAAACCCTCTTCTTGGTTTGATCAAGAAGAGCTGAGGAAACTATTTTGGGAAAGTTTGTTTAAATGACACCAAAAACTTCAATACATACTTAGACTACAAGAAGAAGCATCATGATTTGATGGAAGAGAAGAAACAAGCTTTTTTGCAGAGAACATGGGACCATCTGTTTAATATTATTAAATCTAAGAACAGTAAAGTCTTTTGGTCAGCTGTTTCTTGTACTCTGATAAATCTTCATCTGAACCTAACATCTGCCCTCAAATTCCGGTTCTAATTCTAGTATATTCAATGCTTCTACCAACTTTTTGACTAACTCCCTGCTTAATTCAGATGATACAATCCCAACAAATGTTTCAAAATGGCCTCCACTCAGGCCTGAGGAAACTAAAGAGTTAAAAGCAGGTAAGGCCTCAGGTTCTGCTGAACTTCTAAAAATACTGAATGGTAGGCTTTTCCCTTGGCCAATTTATTCACTCTTGTAGACCAATATGGGATTGTCCCAAATTCTTGTCTTAATTTGGTTATTATTCCCTTATATAAAAACGGTGATCCTAATAACTTGGCAACTTTAGGCCAATTAGTCCTTTTTCTATAATTGGTAAATTATATGCTGGACATCTCGAGCATCACCTAATGGACTGGGTCCAGTCTCATAATATCATTGGTTTGGACAAATCGGTTTTTCCAAGGGTAAATCCACTGTTGATCATTGTTTATCTCTTACCTTTTTAGTAGAAAAGTATATGAATACTGGTAGAAATAAGCTCTATGTAGCTTATATAGATTTTAAAATTGCTTTTGATGGGATTGACAGTTTTTGTGGAGTAAGTTGCTTAAACTGGGTATAGAATCAAGATTACTTCATCTGTTAAGGAAAGTTGCCACAACTTGTCAAATTAAATACTCCTCCAATGGCCATCTAACTCCTAAAATCTGAACAAAGGGTGTTAAGCAAGGTTGTGTGTTCGTTTCCCAACTTTTCAATCTATTTATAAATGACCAGGCACCACAACTAGACCTTGTTAATGGTCATCCTCCAAAGTTAGGTCATTGCCCAACCCTTTTATTATATTCCAATTCCAATTCCAAAGCCTTTATTGGCATTATAAATTACAGAGTTAGTAGAAAAGGGGTATTTATCTACTAACTGAGACATTAAAACATTAAAATACATTAAAACATTAAATACGTTAAAACAATGTTGAACATTCACAACCACGCCTTGTAAACCGCACATATAAATTAATTTAACCATTACTACTATGTAGGCAAAGATTGCGCCTGACCAAATAGTGCCTCAAAAAACTTGCAACATTTTCACATACAAGATCACAGGACCCGTTGAGTAGAAAGTTCATCACAGATGGTAACCTGACAGCGTTTGAGCTCTCTACCAATGGACAGATGTACATGGAGCGTAACAACTTGTATATTGGACATTCCAATAGTACATGTTGAACCGTCTCAGCAACGGCCATGTTACATTGACATAACCTGTTCTCATATGGAGTGTTATTATACCTGCCAAGAGTCATAGTGTTAGGTAGAGCATTAAAACGAGCCAAAGTGTACACTCTGCGTTGTTTTGGATTGCACAGAATGTACAGATAGTTGGCACAGTAATCTGATCGGACAATTCCCAAGGCCTGTGGGGAGCAGCTTTTCCCCCCTCCTGCAACATTCTCAGTTTCTCTCGTTCAACTAAAACAGATTTAATTTCATTATGAATTCTGATGGCAGACATAGTTTGGAACTGGTCAGCTGTTAAGCCCATGTTGTTAAGTTTCTTATCTATGTCAGCCAACCATTTCACAGATGTAGATTCTGATAAGAGTTGATGTATAAAACCATTGGGTCTGGGCTCAAAATGAATTTGGGTCCAATTACTTAAACTCTTGTCCATGCCATCAGTTCCATACTATTTTGTCCAGTTTCTCTGCGTAGGGTGTCATATGGGACACACCTTGGTGACCCTAAAATTCTTTGCAAAAAGTATCCCTGTACTGACTCAAAAGGTGATTTAATTTGGGGGATCCATATTGGGGCTCCATATAATAGCTGAGGGATTATCTTTGCATTGAAGATTTTCAGTGCAGCGGGGACAAATTGGTGTCCTTTAGAGTAGAAAAATCGGAGAATCGCTGCAGCATTCACCTTAGCTTTGTTCTCTGCTTGTTTGCTGTGAGGGACCCAAGATAGGTTGTAACTGAATAGGAGCCCTAGATATCTAAACTGACTTACTTGCTCTAGGACATGGTTGTTCACTTTCCAGCTACATTTACACCTAGATTTTGCAAAGATCATGACTTTGGACTTGTCGTAGTTGAGCGTCAGCTTATTTACATGGCAGTATTCTGCACTGCAGTTTAGTAGGCGTTTTAAGCCTACTTGGGAATATGACAAGAGGACAGCGTCGTCTGCATAAAGCAGGGTAGATATATGTAGCGAACCTAAACGTGGCGGATGGCCATCAATTTTAGTTAAGGTTGCAGGGAAGTCATGGAGAAATGGGCAAAATAGACTGGGTGCCAGTGGGCAACCTTGTTTTACCCCTTTGTTAACCATAATTGATTCTGTTAATGTGCCGTCTCTTGAAGTTCTTATTTGGCAAGTTGTATTCGTATGGAACGCTTTAATTAGAGCTAAAAGTCTCTGTTCCATGTTTAGGGTTTTTAATTTATGCCATAAAAGTTCCCTATCTACCGAGTCAAAGGCACCCTTCAAATCCAGAAAAGCAGCATAAAGCTTGCTTTTTCTTGTGCCTACGTATTTGCTTGCAAGATGTTGGAGAATTAGACAGTGATCTAGAATAGAATTACCTGCCCGAAACCCGATTTGCTTTGGGCCGAGTAGCTGATGTTTGTCTGTCCAGCTCTTTAATTTTTTCAGTAGATAGTTAGCATACAATTTGCCTACGATAGATAAAAGACTGATCGGCCTATAATTAGAGGGAACCTTTTGTTATTTGTGGATGGCACTACAATAGTTTCATGCACTAGCATTGGTTTGCAAAGATACTTAAAATCAATGTATTGTCGAAGGCTTTCACGGCCAAATTCAACTTGTTGTGGTGGGTTTTCTGGGCTGTGTGGCTGTGGTCTGGTAGATCTTGTAACAGACTTCCCTCTGTGATACCCCTCTGAAGATGCCAGCCACAGATGCAGGCGAAACATCAGGAACAAGATCCACCAGACCACAGCCACACAGGCCAGAAACCCACCACAACCATACTTAAAATCTTTTCACTAATATTGTCAAGGCAATAAGCTTCTAATCAATTACACCAAAACCAACGTTATGGTCTTTTCCAAAAGTTGGCACCCTCAGAAATGGTCTATTGGCAAAATAGCAATTGAGCAGGTTAAAGTATTCAAATTTGGGGATATTAATAATCAACACAATCTAATTTGGTCTGCTCATCAACTTCATGTTACTAATCTGGCTAAATACTCTGCAACACAAAGCAATTCTTTTTTTTGTATTGTCGAAGGCTTTCACGGCCGGAATCACTTGGGTCCTGTGTGGTTTCCGGGCTGTTTGGCCGTGTTAGGAGAGAATGCTGCTAGAACACGGCCATACAGCCCGGAAACCACACAGCACCCAAATTCTTTTTTTATTTTAGTACTCAATTTATTCCAGCAGCAATTAAAATTTTTAACACAAATGTTTTATCACAAATCTTATATGGTATTCCTATATGATTATGGCTTTTAATAAGGCTATTGAAGGCATTCAAGCCTCTTTCTCCAGACAAATATTTGGGTTTCCCAAGTGTATTCCTTACTTAACCAACTGTGCTAAATTGGATCAAAGCTGTTAAGGTTCGGATTGCTACTTTTAAATATTGGATCAAAATTAATTTCAGAGCTGAATCTGAAAGTCTATTAGTATAAAGAGCAATCCTTATTGGTCCCAATGGTTTCAGGTCATCTTACAAAACTAGCCCAAATTGGAATTGCCTTCGACTCCTTATTACTCTCTGACAAAATATCCATTTTTAGGTCTATTAAACAAAGGCTTAAAACCAGGAGTACCAGAATTTTTTTTCCAGCTCAGTCATATTTATGTTCACCTGCCTTCTTTGGCATTCAAAGTCAACTGGGATCTATGGCCCAATATTTTTATAATTTAAACACCCCTGTCCTGAGAAAAGCCTTAACTTTGGCATGTATGAATGCTTTTCCATCTAATGTCTATCTAGGAAGATTTCAGCATGACTCCTATTGAGATCGGCTTTTCCCCTGTGGGGCTGGCCTACCAGATTCGATATCCCATATCACTCTTGAATGTCAATTATACGAGGCACTTCGTAGCAAGTACCTTTCAGCCTTACTTCAGACTAAAAGATTTATAAATAAGGCCTAGCAAATTCAGTTTTTATTGTTAGACTCTGACATGGGAACTTCTGTTTTGGTAGCCAACTTCCTGGCAACAATGTTAAAGCATTTTAAAAAGTCGTATCGACATTACTATATGCTTGTTAAAATACCTATTGCCGTTTTATTTTAGTTTTAACTTGTCGAACTGACCTATTTATATTGTAATTATATATTATATTGTAATTTCATATTGCTTGTGTAAAGGGTTTTATTGTCATTTTTTAAAAAAAATTCTGGCAATTTCAGCCCGGAAACCAAACACCCTTTGATTTATTTATACCTATTAAAGGTTAATGAAATGAACTTTTAAAAAGTAACTTTCATTAAGGAAAGTTTTCCTGATTTGAGACGGCTTGCCTTCAGAACTGCAAGCACTGCCAGAGTTGCCAACTTCCAGGTAGGGCCTGGAGATCTCCTGGAATTACAACTGACCACAGAGATCTGTTCCACCATCAGCTTCGAAAGGCAGATTCTATAACACTATTTCCCCACTGAGCTCTGTCCTCTCCCCAAACTCATAAACCTCTAGGTATTTCCCACGCCAGAACTGGCAAGCCTATGCACTACTCATATATGTGGCCATTGTGTAAATGTATATAGCAGAACAAGAGGAGGACGACTTTGGATTTATACCCCGCTTTTATGATCCGGAAGGAGTCTCAGAGCTGCTCACAAACTCCTTCCCTTCCTCTCCTTGGAATGCGCATCGTCCCACGGTTATCCTCAGAAATTTCAGCTGTACAAGGTAGGATCTGAGGCCACCCAAAGTGAATAAAGGCAGAATAAACACCAGCCAGGTCCAAGTTGCACATATATACACATCAGTTTGATACCTGTTTAAAAGGGAGCCAAGGAGCGTATTTGAGAACTGGGGCTTCCAGAATGCTGTAAAAGGAAGACTTGCCTTACCTGCTGAAACCACAGAAAATCCGAGCAGTGACTCCTTTAGGGGGGCTGCTTCCTTGCTTAATATTTGTTTAGAAAATCTGTATGCTGCCTCTGCAGACCTGCTGGAGGTAGCTCTCATCAGTAAAATTCCCAAAGGAAATAAATTGTAAAAACTAATTATGCCAATAAAAACATACCAATAAAATAATCTAAGTCCACAACCTTAATCAAACCAAGTCAATAAAAAGCACACCAATTAATTCTGTATTATTTTGTTTGATATTAAGTTAATTTTCATAAAACAACACTGCCTCTCAGTAGAAACAAAAGGTTTTGCTTTCGCCTCCACGGATTATGTTCCTCTGTGTGTGTGTGTGCGTGCGTGCGTGTGTGTGTGTGTGTGTGTGTGTGTAAGAATACAACACTGTTCTAGCCAAAATATGCGTTAAATACTTTCCTTTTGCATTCCCTCCTACATTTTTCACACCTCTCTAGAATGAATCCAGGGATTTTCTTGTTGTCCAGAGCACACTGAGCATTTGCTTCATTTCAAGGAACAGATTTTCTTTCCAGCAGGCTAAACAGAAATGTTTTTGCTTAATTTTAATTCAGGAAGGCTAAATATATTTCTACAGTGGTTCTGGACATCTGAGCCAGTCTCCTCTGACCTGTTTAAAATCTTTCAATCCTCTCCTTCTCTAAAGATACTAATTTGGGGGGGGGGGGTCATTCAAAAGTATTTGTATACCATTTTAACTAAAAATTCTCCTATTGGTGTGTTTCTTTAACAAACTTGCTTGAGCTAAGAGAGCAGAGGGCAAAGTACGTTAAAGATGAAAAAAGACAGTCTATGTGCGATGGACACTGTTGAACACATATTTGCTGTAATCTGAAGTGTTTCTTCCCAGGGCAGAGAAAAACATATTCAAACACTCTCACTGCACTTAGGATGTATTCAAATGTCACAAGCCAACAGCAGCTCACATACACGGGTCACTGGCATGTGCTTATGGTCTCTCTCTCTCCCCGCTCGCCCCCACCCCACTTTGTGAGGAGAAAACAAACTCCAGTTCAAATGTCACATAGCCAATTGGCGTTTGGTTGAAGTTTTCTACCACTAGGAAACCTTTGACTCTTCTTGAAGTGTAAAGAGAGATGGGGCCCAACCATGAAATATGGGAAATTTGTGCCTGTTGTTGTGAATGGACTAGTGTCTGTGAGTTCTGATTGGTGTCATTCCTGACCCATGCATGCTGCACTCTGCACCCCATGCCAGACATATCCCCATACCAGGGGATTTCTTTTTGTTGCAATTTGTGGCAGTCAGAATGCAAGTAAGCCCAGAGCAAAGATGATCTCATCAACTAATCTTAATCTGAGGCAGGGCCAGGTGAAGGAGCTGAAGACACTTCCTGAGATACCTTAACTCCCATCCATTTTGGGATTTAAAAAGAATGAGCACCTTCATTTGTTTCAGGAAGCTAACCAGTAACTAGACATGGCCTTATTGTATGCAATGGACTCTAGATGATCACTGTTTGAGTTGAAGGTCCATCTTCAAATACTGTATACAGCACTCATACAATCTTTCCATTGCAATAACTGGGGCCAAACATATATCACTACATTAGAAACTATGCAAAAGACACAGTCAATATGAAATATATTGAATGAGCAATGTACTAAAAATATATCAGCAATATGCATGCAAATCTCTCTGACCTGACACGTTTTGAAAACTTTTTCAAGTGTTAACGTAGGTTGAAAAACTGGACAATAGGAGTCCATGTCAAAATGGGTCTGAAGGCAGTGTAGAAAGTGTGGCTATGGATGACGGAATTTCATTATGAAAAAGACAAAAGTGGACAGCAGTTCAGGCACAAACATTCACATCAGTCAAAGGGAAGGGTTGAGGGACTGAGCAGAGAATTTAGAGGCCCCAGCGGAAGGGAGAAGGAGTAAAGAGGGCATTCAGTATACAGGACCAGTTTTGAGACAAACAACCTAGTGTTCCATCTCCAGATACATCTGAATTTTCTCTTTTGGAAAAAGACAACAGGGAAGTAACAGTAACTAAGGAATTAAAAAACCAGAATGATCTGGCCCACACATGGACCAAGGTTGGATAAGTGATCATTATTATTTTTATAAGTTTTAAGAGAAGCGTGGAGTCCTATGGTTTTGCAAGTTCATCTGAACTTGCTCAATCCTTTGTTGGGAAATTTCTAGAGATTTCAGGGTGGAGTCTGGGGTGGATGGTGTTTGGAGAGTGACGTATGATACCATGGAATCTCCAAAGCAGCCATTTCCTGGATATCAGTTGTAATTCTGACAGATCTCCAGGTCCCACCTGGAGACTGCAAACCTAGTCATTCACTCAGGTTAGAACAGGGGTCTGAAACCTGTGGCTCTCCAGATGTTCATGGACTACAATCCCCATCAGCCCCTGCCAGCATGGCAGCCATGCTGGCAGGGGCTGACGTGATGGGGATGTGCAATCCATGAATTTATCTGGAGAGCTCCTAAGTCTGAACCCCTGGAGTTAAATACAGAATGCCCTTGGGTTGGCACTTGGGAAATGCTGACATTCTCAGTTTAGTAACAGGGTAGAAGTACTTTTTGTACACTGCAGGGGTGAAAAGGCTTTTCTGAGACACGCCAAATATAATTGAAAGTGAAGAGTTTCTGGAGAGAGTATTCCACTTGGTGGGGGAAGAGTAAAGTTTAGTTATATAAGAGCCCACAAAGAAAAAAACTTACTGCAGATCTATGAAAACAGCATGATTATCATGACATTTACTCCTACTCAGACATTTGCTTTTGCAAACTCTTGAAAGATTACTAAAGGAGCCCATTCTTACTCGTAGACATATCATGAGACTTTCAGTCACTGGAAAGAAGTGATCACACACACATAGACCTGTCTACCACATCTAGCACCAAAAGGAAAATTATACGTACATGAACCCACACATTTCGGTACAGCTTGGGGGATTCATTCTTATAAGAAGGCAAATTATCATGCACCTCTATTCGATTTCATATTTGTGCACTATTTTTTTCTGCAAACATCATAGGCCAGGATGCTCCCATTTTATGTCACATGCCTATAAGGTAGGTCAGAGCTAATGAATTGCTGCAAGACCACCCTCTGAAGTCTGCTGCTGAGCAGGGATTTTTGAACCTCATCTGTCAGGTTCAAATCTAGAACTCTACTCCCTGCTTCACACAGGATCCCCATGAAATTGTAAACCTCTCTGATCCCTCCGGATTGGAGGGTTACATGTTCAAACTTGTTTTGATGGAGCTGTCCAGCCTTGATTCTTTGAGGTTCAAACCAGCAAGGGGCAAGTCACTGTTTTATTTTTCCAACATAACTCGTCCTACTAATACATCGCATTGTATTGCAGGTTTCAGCTTTAGAATTCTTTTGAATGTTGTAAGACAAACAGATGTGTGTATGCCCTTTATTTCCACTGTGACCTCTGAAAGAAATGCATGCAGATATCGTTAATAAAATTTAAGCATCTCACTTCCTCATGCAAAAAATAATAATAACATGCACAGTAATAGAGGAATATTGCTCTTGGAAACTCAAGAATGGAAGTGGCCTTATGGGCCAACATATAGGTCAACCCCCTACTCAGTGCAAGTAATCTGAAGCTCCAGCTTCTTTCTAATGGCATCACTCTCTCTCTCTCTCTCTCTCTCTCTCTCTCTCTCTCTCTCACACACACACACACACACCACACACAATAAGAACATGTTTCCTTGGTCAAACTCCTCTTCCTGTTGAATTACTCCTATTGTTCAACCAAAGTCTGCCCTCCAGTGACCAAAGGCCATTCAATGCAGTCTCGCCTTTCTGGAGAAGCAGAGAACAAATCTTTGCCCTATTCTACTTGATTCCCCTTCAACTATCTGATCATTCTGCCCTCTTTCAATCATATACATTGCTCTCCTCTGAACCGATTTTAGTTTGTCAACATTTTTTTCTTAAACCGCAACATGAAGAACTAGACACAGTATACCCCATGAAGATTGACTTGCAAACAGAAGAGTGGAAGTACTACTTCTTGTACCTGGATGTGTTACGACATCAATTCACTTCCAACTTTCAGAGGCTCTATGAATTAATGGCCTCCAAAACGTCTTATCTTTAACAGCCTTGCTCAGGTCATGCAAACTGAGTGCAACAGCTTCTTTGACTTAGACCAAGGGTCTTCAAACTATGGCCCTCCAGATGTTCATAGACTACAATTCCCATGAGCCCTACCACTTGGCCATGCTGGCAGGGGCTGATGGGAATTGTAGTCCATGAACATCTGGAGGGCCATAGTTTGAAGACCCCTGACTTAGACCATTCATCTACTGGATCTTCCTCTTTTCCAGCTGCCTTCAACTTTTCCTGACATTATTGTTTTTTCTAGTAAGTTGTCTTCTCATGATGTGACCAAAGTACCTGCTGGCTGTTCATGGTTTCCATAAACTCTCCCCCAACTCTCTCTCCACTTTCTTCACTGACCAACTTTCACAGCCATACACAGTAATGGGGGATACCACAAAATGATCTTGGTCTTGGTCTCTTGCAACACTTCCTCACACTTAAGAATCTTTTCTATTTTCTTCATGGCAAAACTTCTGAGTTTCAGTCTCCTGGTTTCTTGGCTGCAGTCTCCCTTTGGTTGATGGTGGTACTAAAAATCCTGAGCAATTTCAGTTTCTTGACCGTCAACCTTAAAGCTGAGTATTTATTTGGTAGTCATTTGTATTCTTGATGCTCAGTTGTAATCCTGCTTTGGCACATTAACCTTGATGAGTAATTATTTCGAACTTTCACTTTTTTCTGCCAGTATTGTGGGATTACCTGCGTATCTCGAATTGATGATGCTCTTTCCACAAGTGCTCACTTCACCTTCATCTCAATCTAATCAATTATTCAGTACAATATGCTCATCACATCAATTGAACTAGACAGATAAAATGTATCTGGAACCTTTGCCAATTGTAAATCGTTGCGCCCAGATGTGCAGAGGCTCCATCTGGTGAATAACCACAGGACACATTTTAGAATTAAAATGGGCCGCAGCCCTTTTTATTGGGGCAGAAGCTGGGCAAGCAAGAGGAGCACATCTGGTAGCCGGTCAGCACCCCTGACTGACCCCGGTACCAATCCCAATCCATATTGGGAAGGACAGATAGGTACTGGGCCAGTGGGGCGCCCGCCCTTTGTGGCCCCCTTCCTGCTGGAATGTTGGGCTCGATTGCAGAGACCTCTGCAGCATGCACCATGAGCCCGCCCCACCCCAAGCCTCTTATGGAGGCCCCCAACCGCGAGGAGGCCCGGCGCACAAGCTCAGTCTTCCCATAAGGATGCGCTCCTCTGCCCAAACCACCAAGGCTGTGACAAAGTAAGCATCAAAAAACCCTGCCCAAATAGGGAGGGAGGGTGGGTCAGTTTGCTCCAGGCGTCGGAGAAGGCCAGAGCAACCAGGCATTTGAATAGTTTTTGCGCATTCTTCCTTGATTATATCTCTAGGTTCAATTCATAGTTCTTTCAGTTCACATTCAATTGAATTTAGTGATACAATTCTGTTCTTTACGTGGTCTATAAAATCTTCATGAATATTATTAAATTATATTTTGGCACTATGATTGTTTTAGTATCTTTTTGCAGCTTTACGTTAATTTTTCATATTTACATTTCGTGGTTAGTTTTAACAGAGATTATAGAACTCCATTTTCTGCTCCTTATTAGATACTGTTTTGATTTCTGTATTGACTATTCAGTGACATCCACATTCTGTTTGGTTGCCTACAGTATACCGGTATGTTTGCAGTGAGCAAATTGTTGGCTTCACAAAATTCCAAGTTGTTCTCCTGCCTTATTTTGTAATCCTAGTACATAATTTCTGACAATATCTGTTTCTACAGCTCGGAAACCGAACAACACTCCAATTTCTGCTTCTGCTTTGTTTCCTACTTTTGCATTCCAGTCACCTATGAGTATTATTGCATCTTGTTTAGATGTGTGATTGATTTCCTCCTGGATGCTTTAATTCACACACACGCACTTTAGATTATAATATCTTCGAGACCGCATCACCCCATATGTCCCGGCACGGCCTCTTCGATCAGTTGAGGCCAATCTACTGGTGGTCCCTGGCCCCTCGGTGATACGGCTGGCCTCCACACGGGCCAGAGCCTTTACGGCTCTGGCCCCGGCCTGGTGGAACGCTCTCCCTCCAACTGTCCGGGCCCTGCGGGACCTCGGTGAGTTCCGCAGGGCCTGTAAGACGGAGCTGTTCCGCCGGGCCTTTGGAGGCACCGGCCGTTGATGGTGCCCCCTCCCCTGGCCCTGATATCGGGGTCAGATGTCATCTTAGACTCGCCACTCCTCCCTCTTGGAAGGGGGAGGGAATTTTTAGACTGGAACATGGGATTTCTCCCCCCCCCCCAGGGGAGGGGAGGGAACTAAAATGGTAGATTGCTGAACGCCACCTATCTTATTGTAATTTATTATATTTATTAGAAATGTTCTTATGTTTTCGCTGCTTTTAAATGTTTTAACTGCTTACATTGTCGTCTTCTATGTTGTGCACCGCCCAGAGCCCTTCGGGGATGGGGCGGTATAGAAGCTCAATAAATAAATAAATAAATAAATAAATAAATAAATAAATAAATAAATAAATAAATAAATAAATAAATAAAATAATATGTAGAGGTTCTATTTCTTGTTTTGTAATTTCAAGCTTCCCTTGATTCATACTACTCACTTACCACGTTCCTGTCATATGTGTCACACAGCTGTGGACTTTCCCTTTGCATTTATACACATCAGAACTGAATGCCCTTCTGGCTTTAATCTGGTTGCATCATTACAAACAGCTCTCATCTTCACTGAAACACTCAGACCCCCTCAACACTTTATGGCATCTTTCCAAGGTGAGGTTACCTGGATACTACCCTTCTAGTCATGCTGCTTAAAATCACATTTGCCTTTTTTTCTTTTTTTGCTGCCACACCATACTGTCTGCTTATGTTCAACTTGTAATATAGACAACTAGATATTCACTTCCAGGACTTCCTGTAAACCTTACCTTCTTCTCAACTCATTTCGTCTTCACCCTTTTCCCCAACTTGTTTCTTTGGGGGTTTTCTTTAAACTAACATTAAGAAAATGAACTTCAATCAAGGTCTATGTAGAAATATAATCTTCTAATTAGCAGAATCCACAAAACAGTTGGGGGCTTTGCAAGGTGGCATCAAAATTGGAATTACATATTCAAAAGGATGATTGCTCCTAAAATAAGCTCAACCCTCGTTATCCTCTCTAGAGAAAATTCTTGATTGCGGTAAAATTGTTCCTCAATGGCTTCCCACAACCAGCTACCACACTTCCCCCAGGGGATAATTAACACTCCTTCAGTTTCCTCCATCTCTTTCCCCTCATCTTTTGACATTTAGAACTTAAACCCTCACCCCTTTTTACTCTGATTTGACATGTACCTTAAAAATTGTTGCAGAGACCAGTGTGGTTGTAACAGATTGATACTAACAAACTATACCTCCCTATTTGCTGTCCCTGTACAATACAGTTCTGAAATTCACTAGTCAGTTGGTATATTCTTTCATGCCAGATGAGGTATTTTTTTAATTACCAAGGGACACAACTAGTAGGGTACCACAGGCCCCTAAACAAAACTTCCCCTGGGGCCCTCTCCCAGAAGTGAGATCCAACCCAGACTTCATGTGAAAACAAATCACCTGACTTTGCCCAGCTTCATGGCTCCCAAGAGCAACTAGAGATCGCAAATTTTGTCCCCTCCAGCCCCTCACTCAAGAGCCCTGGATTGTTGTACTGCACAATCAGAAAGACTCATGAAGTTCAGTTCTTGAAGGACTATATCAGACTGTCACTATGAGGACTCCATGTTCAATTACTCCCAGAACATACAGGAAATTCACCTAACTTCACAAACAACATGACTTGGTGAGGCTCCAACTGGACTGGACTGCTTCCAAAAGTGAAGCCAACTAAATTCCCCTAGAAAGACCCAATCTCACAAGACTTGCTGACGCTACTTAAGCCACCAAATATAATTTACATCAATTAGATAAACATTATTACACCTAGGCAATTATACTATTACCGTGTTTCTCCGAAAATAAGACAGCGTTTATATTAATTTTTGCTCCCAAAGATGTGCTATGTCTTATTTTCAGGGGATGTCTTATTTTTCCGCTCCACAGCTGCATGCTCTGGTGTTCTGTTCAATGGGCATGCTTCCAAACAAAAACTTTGCTACGTCTTACTTTTGGGGGATGTTTTATATTTAGCACTTCAGCAAAACCTCTACTATGTCTTATTCTCAGGGGATGTCTTATTTTAGGAGAAACAGGGTACCTAAAAATGAAGGTTCTTTCTCCCACCCTGGACATTCCATATACCAGACATTGCTATATATTGGTATATATATTGGTACATATTCCATGGGTATATATACCAGACTCCATAATTATGTATACTCTTAATTATATATACTCCACCTGCCATCTCCCCACCCATCAGATCTTCTGAAGATGCCAGCCACAGATGCAGGCGAAACATCAGGAGAAAATGCTACTAGAATTCTTCCATTGTTATTTTCCCTGAACATTGAGATTTATATTGAAAATCGATATGGGGAAGGACTGGGATAATACCCATCACTCATGGTAGCCATATTGTTATGGCCCCTTTGTACTCAGAATTCCTCAAATGCCTTTTGACTTATTGCAGGACCCTCTTTCCTATTTGAAGCCTCACGATGCCTTACACGCAGGAGTAGACTGGGAAGCGAAAATGGCACTGAAGGAAGTCAAACTAAGCAGCCACTGCCGTCCTACAAACCATTATCACCAGGCCATTCAGCTCAGTTGGACTGACAATGGGCATTGGATTGCCCAGGACATCATTCCCAAAACTGGAAGAGTCAGCTGAGATAAACAACCATGGGTAGTGAGGGAATTGCTGACTCTGCTTACTCCTGCCACCAGTAGCCCTCTAGAGCAGTGACCCTCCGGGAGATTTCCCTGCAAGTTATTTTATTTCTTCCACAGGTCAAGGTACAGTTTCTAAAACTAAATTATGTGTGGCTAATAGAATCGCAAAACCAAATGAGGAAAGTAAAGACTTCACTCTTCATTCCTTCACAATGTTCCACAACCATTCAAGTACCACCACTGAAATTGATTTTTTTTCTTAATTAAACAAAGCAATTTATCCCTCTCATTGCTTCTTGTAAATGTCACATTTTTAGTACCTTTGGAAATGATTTTTCCTGTAAAAGATAGGCTGCTACCTTTTATGCATGAGTAGATTTGTATAAATGCTGAACATTATAAAGCATATTGAAGCAAAAACATTTAGCAAAGATTAAGCTACATACCACTTTATTTTTTTTCCCTTAATTTGATGTCATTATGAATCTGTTATTCCTTGGTATTGTTATGTAAATCAGAGCCAATCTAGCAGACTACAAAAGGGAGGTGATTGATAAAGGCAGTTTTCCTGATAAAGTTCATATTTTGAGAAAATATGAAGTGCAGTCTTGGGCAAAATTTTGCAGATATGGATAACATGGGAAATCTAGGCAATTTTCTGAAGCATTGATCTATTTGGTATCTCAACCCTATTACTGAAATTAGAACAGTCAGCCTAATTATCAGCAATGAATCATAAAAACAATTCTTATGACTACTGCTGTGTCTTCTAACATTGGGAACATGGGGTGGTCTCCTATGTCTAGCAGCCTTGCTAGTGCCTATCTTGATATCTAATGATTGCCTCAAAGCAGCACAGCATGAAAAATCATCCTGCCGTTATGAAGTGTAATGACAGCCAAGTAGTATGAAGTACAATACTGATACAACCGGGCTGGACAGCTATCTGAGTGTGGAGTGCTTGCAATATCAGACTTATTGATACAACAACTATATTACTGTATCTACATTCAAATCAAATTAAAGTATGGCAATTTCAAGAAGATGTTTATTCCACAACACAGATTGGCCTTCTGTAACAGGACTTTTGCTAGGTGACAGAAACTTGAAAATATTTGCACTTTTAGTTAGGGTAACTATCCAACTAAATCCCTAAATAGGGTGTCAGGAACTAGTACTCATCTAATGTTACAGAGTAATGGTAAGAACTACCAGCATGGTGTAATGGTTAGAGTGGCAGGCTGTGAACAGGAAGGTCCGGGTTCCAGTTCCACTAGGACTGCTAGCTGTGGGTTGGGAAATATCTGGAAATGTTGGGGGTGGAGCTTGAGGATTGCAGAGTTTGGGAAGGGAACTTCAATTGGTATCAGGCCACCTTCTGAAGTGGTCATTTTCTCAGGTGAATTGATCTCTGCCACTTGGAGATCAGAGATGTCCAGTCATCACCTGGAGGTTAGAACCCTAAGGTTGATTCCCCACTGCAGAGTCGACTAGATTCGACCCGGTTCCCTGAAAAGGAACTGACCTAGGTCGACTCCATTGTTACTCCCCACAGCAGCCGAGTTCGTCCCACCAGAGCTGAGCTCAGAGGGCGGGATCACCTCAGCACCTCTTCTGCTCTTTGTTCCTGATTGGCTGTCATGTTACCATGGAAACGTGAACATGCATCCATTTTTTTTAATATAATGGCAACATAGCCACATATCAGTGCTCTATGTAAAAGTGTGCTGTTTATATGTATGGCCATTGCTTCAAATACAAGAAGGATTTTTTTTAAAAGGGCGCACGTCTTTCATTCTGAGCATGCCCAAAACACTGAATTGTGATTGGCTGACCAGAGGGAACAGTTCCTTGATGATTCCCCACTTTACCGGCTTAGACCAGAGTTCGATCTAGGTTCGCTGAAAACATTGTACCTCCCTGATGGAGTTGGAATTTGACAGTTTGAGGGGGTGAAGCTGGGACAGAACCGTGTCGAACTCAGTGGCTGTGGGGAATACCTAAGTCAAACCTAGGTTGAACCTTGGTCAAACCTGCCAGTGGGGAATCGACCTAAGTCCCACTCAGTATAGAAGTTTACTGGATGACCTTGGGCCAACCCCACCCCTCTCTCTCAGTCTAACCTATGTCACAGGATTGTCATCAAGGTAAAATGGGGGCAGGATTTAATATATTTTTATTTATTAAAAATTGTGATGGAGAGATTCAAAAACCAAAAGGTAACTTAGGCATGAGAAGTAGCTTTGATCTCAGGAGAGAGATCCGGAAATTTTATGCAAATGTACCAGAGTAAACTTCAAAAGGCCTAAATTACCTCATGGCCGGAACAGAGTTTTCCTGAGCCATGAGAGACAAAGGCTAGAGAGATTCCACCTTGGGCCAGGCTAAGGGAACCAGCTCCCTGCCATGGCTCTGAGTTTTGAAACAAAGAAATCCTATGAGAATGTACTATGCTGAGGAAACTATGTAAAAGTAATCTTTTTTATTTTTGAAATAAAGACTTTAAAAACTCAGCAGTTGGAGTGCCTGGTTGGAAAAGAACCCGGATTTGTAGAGGCAAGGCTGGAGCCCTCAGTCTTGATCTCATGACAAAAATGTATACACCCACCTTTCTGTTGAGCATTGCAGGATGTAGAAGCAATTTTATGAAACAAATATGAAAAACAAGAGATAGTAAAACCAGCCTAAATACACTTAATGCCCCCACCAAAGGTGGACAACGAAAAGACCTGGCTGTGGTTAACAACAGAAACTCTGAAAAAGGAAACTGAATCCCTGATTTTAGCTGCTCAAGAGCAAGCCTTTAGAACAAATTCGATCAAGGCCAGAATTGAAAAATCCTAGGATGATGCAAAGTGAAGATTATGCAAAGAAGCTGACAAAACTATAGATCATGTCCTCAGCTGCTGCAAGATCACCCAGACTGAGTACAAACAGAGGCACAGTTCAGGGGCCAAGATAATCCACTGGAATTTATGCAAGGATTACAACATTAGGACCGCTAAAAACTGGTGGGAACATTGTCCAGAGAAAGTCATGGAAAATGAGGTCAAGATCCTGTTTCAAATTATGACAGGTAGTTACAACTACTTCTAAGCAGACTGACCTACAGAGAATAAGATGTAAGAATATCTAGAAACAGAGGCCGTTTCCGCACGGACAAAAGGAGCGACACGATGACGTCGTAAATTGCGACGCCTCTGAAAAAAAGCGTTCGCACAGACAGGCGGAGCTGCGGGCGTCCGCAGTCCCGCAGAAATGTGCCGGTTCGCACGGAGGCGCTGCGGAAGCGGTGTCTCGCCATGCTCCGTTGCGGCTGCGCACTCGCGAAGCAGCGCGATTGGCTGCCGTGACTGCCCTGATGTCCTGCCCGTCCCCCATCTGTCATTGCCTCTCCTCCCAGCTACTGTCTGTCCCAGTTCATGTTACCTGTGAGACCAGAGTGTGTATGGGCAGCCACCATCTGCACAGGCGAGATGGATCTGGGAAAGGTGCTTGACCATGCAGGGAAATCACCAGGGACAAACGTGTGTGTGTGTGGGGGGGGGGGACGGTGACCAAGCTTGGCCTTTTGGCAGTCACCATTGTTGGGAACGGCTCAGTGGTTAGCCGAGTTCGCCGCGACTCTTATGATTATTGATTGCATCACATGTGGGAAAAAAACCCTTCGAAGCGTTTTTTTGAAATCTGGCGTCTTCGGCGCCCGATTAAGCGTTTTCACGACGGCGAGCCCTGCGCACCTCCGCCACTATCGCGTCTGACATCACCCGCTCTGACGTTTCTTTTCCCGTTTCCACGACGTCATATTTCGCCCGTGCGGAAACGGCCAGAGATAGCTACTTTACTGAAATAACCAAAGGACTACCATTGAGGGATTAAAATCTGACGGAAGATAATAAAAAAAATAACTGGTTGAAACATCTTGTCCAAAAAGCTTTTGAGTTTTGACATAAACAAAACAAAGATTAACCCATCAAAAAGTTCTTGATCTTTTTTTGGATGCATAGAAATAAATGAAGAAATGTCCGATCGTTTAATTTCTGTTTTACAATTACAGAGATATTTTTTTATTAATTTTCATAACATCAAAACTATCTGTGTTGAAATCACAGGAGGGAATATGGCTCATTGGTTAGTTAAGGAGCAATGGACATTGTTAGTTATGAGACTGAGCAAAAGATTATCTGACTAATGGGAAACATAAAAATGTAAATGAGCCATTCTCAGCTTATTATGTGTTTCATAATTCACAATGTTACCCTACAGGAGAAGTAAATGTTGCTTGTTCTTAATCATTAACTTCAGTTTGATGCAGCTCAGTGTTTATGTTTTTAAAAATAAATCATAAAGATTTTTAGTAGCCAGATGCAGCACTGAACAGTTATAAAAACACCAACTAAAAATTTGTGGCAACATAATCATGGCCTTTGACATAGAGTTACTGTGTGAACTCACAGTTATTACAATGAACTACTTTGTCAAGTTGTTATTTATTCTACCTTTCCTTCATCATAGAACTCATAACCTCTGTTCAGGCACTGTGCATAACCACGATCTAATTAAGCTCACTGTGGCTAAGGTGAGTGTCTGAATGCAGGCCACTTCACTATTAGGATGCCAGCCAGTCCCTCTTCCCCAGGGTCAGAGGATCCCAAGACTCCAGCTGCTGCCCCTGCTACCAATCAGCTGGCCAGTGGGGACGGTTTACCAGGCAACAGTGGGAAGGCCTATATTGTCATCACATTTTTGCCACACACCATAAGTGACAACAGCATATCACTAGCAATGCCAGACACTCTAGTATTTGAGCCCAAATACTAGTGAGTCCCGCGTTGCCAGCAACACACTGACTTCATTTTCGGTATGCACCAGAAACAACAGTGCTATGTTGCTGGCAATGTTGCCAGTCCAGGCCTCCTCAAGCCACCGGTAAGCCCTCCCTGTCCCCGCCAGTTGCCAGGAAACACCCAGCAACCCTACTAATTATGTTTAGTTGAGGTGTATCGAACTACAATTTGAAACCAGGACCTGAAGTTTGTTTATTAACTGCTATTATTCTGCTATGGTTTCAGGTGGTCTAGGAAGGGAGACATCTTAGTTTAATTGTAGCTTGTTCTCCAGAAACACCCTCACAATCTACAGGCAGAATACAATGAAACCACCATTTTTCAACACAAACCAGGATTTAAAGTACCACCTACTAGCTGAACCCAGGATTCCCAAACTAGCCTTGATTAAAATGGTGAGCCGTAGGGTTCCTAGAATGTCAAACACTCAGTAGATCTGTATCCCTTAGCTCCAGTAAATGTGATAAATCACATGCTGGCCAGCTGTACTATATCCAAAGTATGGAGTCCAGGGTTATACATTTACCTTGACAGATGCACGCTACATGAAACTCTATTGCATCAGTTTCTCCATTCACTTCAATAAAAACAGCAAAGTTTTAATAGCAGTTCCAAGAGAAGGATTGGTATTCGAATCATTAATTCCTCCCTCTTGTCTGAACTGCCTTGATATTCTGCAGTATGTCACCTGCTACCTATCCTAAAAGACAAAAATAATTTCTCTCCTAATGCTGCACTAATATATTATTTTCACAAGCAATTTTCTAAAGGAATCTTTTTTAAAAAAGCAGAAATTGGAATCTTCAATAATAAAACTGTGTGTGGTTTGTTTAAAACGGAATGAATGTTTTTGTGGAAAATGGAAAGACAAAAAAAGAGGAGGGATAGCCATCTTAATTCTCACTTTGTGACTCATATCCTGGAAGTGGAACCAGATTGTCTTCTTGTTCTGCTTATTTGAGAAGGGAAAGAATCCTTGAGTAAGTCAAGGCTTCAGTTAATATACTAATTTTACTTAAAACAATGCCTGCATCAGTGGTCTATTGTTCTCAATTGAACTGGAGCAAACCATGTGAGGTCTTGGTTTGTTTTATTAATTTTTATATTTGTTTCATGTATATTCACAAACCTGGTTTCAAGGGAGGTCTGTCTGTTCCCCAAAATATAGGTCATACTTAACACCTATAGTTTCTGCACTGTAAAAACACAGCCGATACTCCTTTTGTGTGCAGCGCAGGTTTATTTAGGCAAGACAATTATTATTCAAGGATACAGTAATGAACCATATCTGATGCACGGGCAATGGGTGAAATTAATTTCTTATGAACAAAAGAATAATAAAACTTGGAAATTATTTCAAGGCTTGATTCAGAAGAAATCTCTACTACTTCTGTTAGATGGAGGTAAATGCAGATCAAAAGCAGAATTACTGTCATTTGGATGGCTTTAAGAATCAACCCAATGATTATTTACTGGCTTTTGACACTTGCCTTTAATGAAGTTTGGAAGTCACTTCCTATCATAGCTTTGAAAATTCACTCATGAGAACTGATGTAGACCCTCTTATGTGCTGTCAAGTCACAGCTGAGCTATGGCAACCCCACAGGGTTTTCAAGGCAAGAGATGTTCAGAGACAACGACCCTAGACTTCCTTGGTGGTCTCCCATCCAAATAATAACCAAGCCTAACCCTGCTTAGCTTCCAAGATCTGACCAGATCAGGCTAGCCTGGGCTACCCAGATGTGAGCAACACCTCTTATTAAGACCAGCCCCCCACCAAAAAAACACTGTGACAGCTTTTAAGTTCTCCAGAATTTTCTACCAGGCCAGATGTTTTGAAAAAGCAAAGAAAGGGAAAATGTACCTGTTTCAAGCACTTGAACGTTCCATGTCTTAAAAAGTACCAGGGGTACTACCCCATCTCAAATTCCAGGGGCTGACTTAGGATAGCTCAATAGAGACTGGAGGAATGTATGCCAAAAAATAAACAAACCAAAAATTAAAATCGACACACAACACAGCAAAATAATAACAGTTATAATAATGTTTCAGCTTGCAATAAAGTGTGATTGGGTTAGGATGAGGTAGGTACTTGGATACAATTCCTGGCAGAATTCCTGTACTTCAACAACTGCAAGAGAAGCGAAAAATCGACTGCTGGATTTTTTACTCATGAAAAACTGCAGCAATGGAAAATTCAGTTGTTGAATTTCGGCCTATTAATGAAGCCATTAAAGATCTCAGAGTCCCGGCAGCTACTGAAACACCTGAGGGGAGAGAAGTCCAGGACAACAGGTCCTGAAGGAACCCCCAAGGGCCTGAGGGAAATCACCTGAGGTAACCCCTCTCTCGCATGATGGAAACTCTACTTCAACTTATGTGGTATTTATGGCATACAAATATATGTGCCTAAGGCTCTCTTGATGATTTTATTCATTTGTTTAAACATTTTTACCCTGCTTTCTTCCACTCTTGGGACTCAAAGTGGCTTACACATAAAATGGCCAACAACAACAAATACCCTCCCCTCAATTGAAACAGGTCTACAAACAGGCACTCAGAATTCTTTTCCAGCAGGGAATGGGATGTGACGTCATCCTGAGATGACCAAGTTCCTTCTACTCTTTGCATCTTTGGGCCATGAAGGGCCTGATCATCACCACGTCTCCCACAAGAAAATTTGCTAGTGACTAGGGTGGCCTGCTCTGAGTTGGAAAGTACTCAGGGTGGATAAAAATCAATGATTAAATTAAGATAAAAATAAATGGGATGGTTTTGATTTAAATAGGATTTTTTAATAGAATGCTTTCTGAGGAAAATTCTATCTATAGATCATTTAAACAGTTTTCTATTTAAGATTCATTATAGTCCAAACGTTATTCATCATGTAATAAGGATTAGTTTTTAATTTTGTAGCATGAGACTGTGTATACATGCAAAGTTTAATTTTTTGGACAAATGAATTCGATTAATCCATACACAATGCCATGCTCTTCCAGAGGTGTCTATCAGATTTTTTTGGGTGAATTTGTATTTCCAGAGATTACATGTCTCTTCTTCACACTAGAAATATTATAAAATAAGCAGACAGGGTTCAGAAAAAGACCTTAATCTCATAACTTTGCAAATTTATGTACACAGAATTTACCCATCTTTTAAGTGCCAAGTTTTAAGAAGTCTAATGAATAGAAAGGTGTTCAGAGTAAAATAGATCTTCACAAGGAGCTAAGTGTGAGGAGGGAGGGGCAAGCAGTAAACATTTAAGTGAAACCTTTTGAGCAGAATGCTCCACAAGTCTTGGTATTTTTGTGTGTATAATCTGAGGTTTATCATATTATCCTCTCCCTGGAAGAGAAAATCTATCATGGCAGCAGGCATAAAGAGACCCAGTTTGGGAATATTTGAATGAAGTTCCTCTAGCTATGGATAAGGCAGGCATGTGTGCATAATGCAAACACTGCAACAAAGAAATGCAAGGCCCGATAGCCCAAATGAAACTGGAGAGAGATAATTATGAAATTATTGCAAGGCAAACTACCTATGAATTTCTAATAGTATAGCCAAATCAGTAATTTTTAATATAACTGTAAAACTAATCCAAAAAGTTATGATTCTAAAAACGAAACCTTTCAGCTGGTTGTAAATATTAACATTATACCAGCAAGAATGAGTCTTTATGTAGAATACCGTGATTTAAACAAAGTCTTACTGACTGATTTAAATCATGATTTAAATCGTTTTGATTTAAATAAAATTCACCCTGGAAATACCTGAGTATTTGGGAGATGGAACCTAAAGAGGGCGGGATTTTCTCCAGGTGAACTGATCTCTCTCGTTGTCAGGCATGACTTCCGCCTTGCCTGGCATCAGCTGGCCAAGGCCCAAGGCCCACATCTGGGCCTCCTGTTATCTGTATGTTAATGGGCCTTTCTACTCATTATCGCTGTGCTTCGCAACTAGTAAGTTGGCATCCTCACCTCAGGCCCCAGAAAAATAATTGAGGCTGAAGACTATTGCCTGATCATGAGACATCTAGAACACATAACAAAGATATTCACACCTCGTTATTCTGTTGTTATGCTAATCTATGGGAAGTCTGGACAGGGGGCGTTCGAGCAGGAAAAGTGGAAAGAAACGTTTCTGCAGGAACCATGATCCTGCAGCGTGGGTAACTGTGGCAGCATAATAAAGGCTACAGATTTTATATCTAGAGTCTGAATTAGGGCCTGTTGTACCAAAACCTATGGAGATCACTCATATGGATTTGTAAGGAATCTGAGGTGATCTCCAGTCACTACCTGGAGGTTGGCAACCCTACTAGCCACTCATAAGCTGGTTCCACACAGTCAGGATGGGAAAAACTAACCTGCTGTGGAAGCAGCAGCAAGTGAAATGGAGGGGCACTGTCCATAAGCCCCAATCCCACATGTCATCTGTTGATGTCACCACCCCTTCTCATTCCTCATTGTTGCATCGACCCAACAAGAACCTTGCTGGAGCCCCTGTGGCTCAGCAGTCCCCGTGCTTCTAAAAGCTGAACTGTGGATGACAGTGGAGGCTGTTAAAGTGCTAAAAAGAAGGGGGAATTCCAGAGCAGAGTCTCAGCATTGGGAAGGTGGCTGGGCATTAAGTCCACCTCCCAGAGCTTTCATAAGGAGGCTCCTCCTGCAGCCCCTTGAGCCTTGAGTTGGACCTAAAGAGGCTTGTCTTGCACAGCATGTGAACAAGGTCATCTGGAAACTTCTCAGAACAGCAGAAATAAAGCAGCCATACAAAGCCTGAAAGGGGCTACTGGTGGGATGATCATCTTTGGCCAATTACGGACAGGAGAACTTACCTCTTCTCTGCTCAGGTGGCATCAGGTGTGTGCCTAAAGTGCTCTTGCTTTCCATGGGGAAAGCCAGAAGTAAGAGCAGTAGGTGCATGGCAAACTTCCTTCTGATGCACAAGCATAACAACTTCCTTGTACATCAGTACAAAAAGTTTGCCGTGCTAGGATTCAGTTGCCTCCTATGTAATCGACCTTCATGAAAGGAAAAATGCTGATCTCGCTAATCTATCAATCAAATGCTTTCTCATCTGTCAATCAAAATTATGTGCTTTTGCACACAATTTGTTCAATCAAAATCACCTGGCACCGCTCAAAGTACTAGCATATGTTCATCCATGTACATAATATTAAACGTTCCTAAGCGTCTAGTTTTCGGTCCTCATTACGCTCAATAAATTATCCGTGACAAAGTCATTAACTTTACCTGCTTTCTGCTGTTACATGAGGGTTTCTTTGAAAATAATTACAAGTGCCCCCCTTTAAATCTAATGAGACAAACATCCGCGGAAGTTGCAGAATGTATCACTCCTATGAATAGTTTCAGATCACATGAACACATAAACTTCCATATACTGAGGCAAACCCTTGGTCTATCAATGTTAGTACTGTTTGCTTGTGCTTCCATGCGACAGCCCTTCAGGGTTCTTTCGGTGATACGCAGAGAGGATTCAGTAGCCTCTCGATGTTCTCCCGAGTAGATTATTGATTATTTAGGTGGGCCGAGAGGGGGTTATTAACTGGTGATTTTGCCTTTTGGTTAATGAAAGCCGATGCTTCTTCTTCAGTAGGTATACGCAGAGCTTGAAGTTGTCTAGCAGCAGGCGCACCGGTACGCGGCGCAGCCTGCGCCCCATGCATTCCGTTTCCTGCCCAAGGACTCCTCGAGCAAGAGTGGTGAATTCCTCGCCTTCAGACGTCGCCTAGTTGACGCTTCTTCATCGTGCCCCGTAAGCCCCATTTCAGTTCTACTGGGTGCCACAGTTATCCGAATCCCAAATTCACCATGGGAACCTGTTACTAAAATTTTTGGATCCCACCACCGAGCATACGTCTTTCACATCACCTACTATTTGATACTTCTGATTGGAGATACTTTGGTTTGAACCTGGAACCTTCCTCATGTCAAGGAAATGTCCTAACACTGAGCCATGACCCCTCCCTTCATTGTACAATAATGAAGCCGTTTATTGAAGCTATTATCAAAGACTGCCTCCACCGTCTGGAGAAAAAAAAAATTCTGTGCAGTGTTTCTGCTGCCGGTGCATACAAATGAGCAGATAAAGACATGGAGCTTTTATCTGTTAATCCTTTCCATACCCGCAACTAGGGCTGGCAGGTTTTCCCATCACAATGGGAGACCTCCCATCCTCAGCCCTCCGTTTATTTGTTTATTTTTTTTATTTATGTTGTTTCTAGTCTGCCTTTCTCCCTGTAACTCAAGGAGGATTACGCAGAGTGACTCAATACAATCAATAGGATGAGGCATTCAATAAACGATGAGATCGGATTTGGGTTGTAGAACCAACCAGAAGTCTAAAAAAACAGAGCCGAAGCAAAGCAGAAGTATTGACATGACATGTTAAGCGATGCAGAATTCCATGGTAGGATCCGAATTTATGCAGCAAGCCACACAGCAGTATAGACTACCAGTCCCTAACTTATTGTGGGGTCTTTTGAGTGTCTGTGAATCACTGGTGACAGTGCCACCCTCATGCCTACATAGAAAGTTTAGATTCTGTTTACATACATATAAGGCATTTCATTTCAGCCCATACTGGCAGGATAAATGGGAAAAGAATCCATGGTGCTTGAGTTTGAGGCCATGGTCGTTTTTCCTTATGTAATGAGCTAGAATTGTATTCGGCCAATCAAACTGTGCCTTAGAGTGATTAGAGGGAAGCCAAGAAGACTAATAAGTCAGAAAGTGTACATTCATCCCACAACACTTCCACCTCCCTCTGGGGACTGACCCTGCTATCAGCCAATGACTGGTTCCCTCATGAACTGTGCACACTCTACAGAATGACATGATGATCGCATCACAGAATAATATGATGATCTCATGATAGAGACTTGTTGTCTGTGCACTATTTAGGGATTTCACCTCCCAAGTAAGCCATGCCTCAGACCATCTGTTGTCCACAATTCCCATGTGGTGAAGTGCACAAGTTTAAGGGGATATATCGGTTGTGTAATCCTAAAAATTTTTAGTAAATAGGTTCCCATGGAAGTGGGACTAAATCTGTGGCACATAATGGGGGCTGGGTGGGGCACTGACAGGCGTGGCTGGGTATTCCATGGGCATTCCTGGGAGAGGCCACAGAGGATGCAACCGCTGCGCTGGTCCTTTGCTTTCAGGAAACAAATGCACTTATATTATAGCTGGCTGTTAGGCACACCAAAAACCTCCTGCTAGACTGCTTCAAGTTCTGCGCGCTACTGCTGAGAGGAGGGGCATAACGAAGGCAAAAATCACGTGGCAAAATCACCAAGTAGTAACCCCCACTCGGCACACACAAATAATTAGTAACCTACTCTCGGGAACCTGTGAGAACCTGCTGGATCCCACCTCTGGGATATATATGTTTTAAATATTTTCATTAAAATTGATTTTTTAATCTTGTATCAGAGCCAGACAGGGGTATTGTGTTTTTGCTGTTGATATTTATACTGTCTCAGGCTCTGCTTTGTATGTAATTGAGTCCTCCTGATTTCCCCAGACAAGCTATTTTTTAAGGTGGGGGCCACAATGCGTACAGGCAATTGTTGATTTTGCCCATTTGCAAGTTGGCACCTGCAGAAGACCCTGCGGGGATGAGTGAAACTATTGCTTGAAAAGCTGCCAAGGGAAAAACTGGACATTCTCCTCAGTGTTTCTTTATATAATCTGGTGTTTCTTTACATAATACACAGCACCACAGTGATTGGGCTGAATTTTTTTAAAAAATAAATATGTAAAGAATCGTTTCTCTTTTGTTCACCACCAGAGTCAATTTAGACTTTTTAAAAAATTTTGACGTGCCAGGCCCAAAGAATTGACCATATCTGATCTAGTCCAACTAGGACCTTTGAAAAATAAAAGATAATGAATTATATTAAGAAATAAGATAAAACAACCACAACACGGTTGTCACCAAAGGGGGGGAAATGTTCTCTGAAGCCTCAAAAACAAACATAATGTAATGCCATTATTATTAACTAATGAAAATGTCACAAAATGGAGCCCAAACTGTTCACGAGTGTCCATTGACCAGCCTAGGAGTCATGAGTAGGGGGAATGGCCCCTTCCTACATAAGCAGAATAATGTACTTGCTAACTAATTTCTCAATGCACTTTGTATCTCACAGAATAGCAAAATCCACTTGCAAACAATTGTGAAAGTGGATTGAAAGTGCATTAGTCTGCATGTGTAGAAGGGGCCTTTGATGGAAAAGTTAGATTCTATCCAAAACATCTCAAGTGTCGCCAAAAGTTGTGTTGCAGACTCTAATTATTGTGACCACTAGTGCAAAGGGCTTTCACAGATGCAGTAATTCAACAACTGCTTCTGGGGACCTCAATGTTCTTTTTAAGATGCATGTGTGACCGCGTGGCCACTATACTGGTCCTCACAGACAGCTCTCTCAGGTGGCTCAATTCCTCACAGCGTTTTCAGACTGCAGTGCAACACAAGTGAACACTTAGAAGGACCACTGACTGGGGCGAAGAAGCACAAACAGTGGTTTCACTCCCTTAGGGAATATAAAGGTTCACAGTTAATCAGTTGCTTCCCTGGGGTGAATTTTTTTTCCAGTTAGCCCCAGGGAGACATCTGGTTTACTGCTGGCATCCAAGAGATTGCAGCCATGTTATCTGCATTGTCTCAGTAGATTTAAGGCAGTGGTGGCGAACCTTTGGCACTCCAGATGTTATGGACTACAATTCCCATCAGCCCTCACCAGCATGGCCAATTGGCCATGCTGGAAGGGGCTGATGGGAATTGTAGTCCATAACATCTGGAGTGCCAAAGGTTCGCCACCACGGATTTAAGGCATCCTAAAACCAGTTTGTACTGAAAATCATGCAATCCGATTAACAAGGCAATACCTGTTACACTTAGCTCAGTCTAAGGCCAAAGCAATCAGCAGGCTTTGATTGGAAACACTGTGCATATATTAAGCCTTCAACGCATCCTGCGTTCCACTGGAAGGTTCCAGAGGATGCAGGCTGGAACTTTCCCATAATGCCTGGAAACTCTTCTCATCTCCCCACACAAGCATCTCAGTCTGATTAGAAGTTCTGGGAAGCACAAACAATGTTTTGTAATATTTGGGCTAATAAAAAAGCATTCACCCACAGTTTGTCCTTGGAAGTTCTTTCGTAGACTGGCATGGCAAAATACAAACTTTTCCTGAAAAGCCTGAAAGTCGTGTATTTTATTTCTTCGCCTATACAGCCTGCCTTTCCTCCAACCCCTAAGTGGGGCCCAAGGTGGATAACAAAATTCATTTAAAAACAATAATTTACAACACAAATCAGTAAAACTAAAACCAGTAAGGAAAAGCAAAAAAGCATCATAAACTGTACACATACCCTCACACAAACACTGTTCCTCTGCCCACAAGTTAGCCACATTATACAATAACTTCCACAGTAGAGTTGCCATTGGCAACCGGCAGGGAGAGTAGAAAGCGTGGGCATGTAAATTGTCGTCTTTCCAACAACACAACATCAGTTCTGGTGCAAAGTCAAGGACATCATCTCATCAGGGTGACACTCTAGAGTCCCACTGAAACTCTGTGGCTTTCAAAAGGATCCAAAAGTATTGCTCCAATGCAAAGATATCACTTCCTAGTATGCTCTGGAAGTGATGTTATGCTGTCAGAACTACATCAGTTCTTCCCCATTTTTCCCTTGCTGCCCTATCAAGGGATATCAGATGAACCAGGTTATTGGGACTGAGGTGTCCGGCTGAAGAAGGAGACCTAGCAGCCCTATACCAAAGGGCCTCCAGCATACCAACAAGTTAGGACCTTTTCTTACTTGTACCAGGAAAATGTCCCTTTTATGTTGGCCAACACTGTGAAAGCTCATGGACAAAATAGCCTCGGGGTCATAGTATTTTGCCTTCTGCGGCACTGTTTTTGAGATAGAAGCCACCGCTTCCTACATGTGCAGCAGAGCCTGGGCAATGGCTGCTCACATCCTGAAAGCTGCTCTCAGTGATTTCTGGAGAACCACTGAAATGACTGACAACTGCAGCAATTGACTCAGAGTATTGCGCTGCCATCAGCAACTGAGAGAGACTCCTTGGCAGGAAAGCCACTGCGGTTGCACTGCAGAAACTTAACAAGGGGCACTGAGAGGGTCATCTCAGAGTGCAAAGCTTCTGCAAGGTCCTTGGCATGGAAGGGTTTATTTTGCTTCCTTCTTCCTCATCCCAGCTATTCAAAATAGACATGTGCTTTGGACTTAACCTATTGTTTCACAAAACAATATGCACATAGTAATAATTCCAGGGAGGTTCCCCTCCTTGCAAAGAACATTTTCCTTAAACAAATTCCAGATTTAAATTCACTGCATGTGTGATTGCAGACAATGCCAAGACATCTCAGAGTCAGTCATGGGTACATTATAAAAACATGGGGATCCTGTTAATTTTATTAGGGCCCCCATTATCAGATGCAGATGGATTTACAAACACAAAGAAGGGAAGACATGGAAATCCTTACACCCAATTTTATTTTATGATTGAATAATTCATACGTAATACAAAAGTAGGCATGAACTTCCATATATTTGGTGTCCATCTAAACCAGCCCAGATGCTAGGATGTCTTGTGACATGAACACATAAAGCTGCCTTACTGTAGTTCTTTACACATGTCCCTCTATGCATTGACTGGATGTACAGAGAGGAAGAGCAGGCATAAGCATATAGGCCTTGCTCACCATCTCCACGTGATCACCCGACACCAACACAAAGAGGAAGTGTCCATGTGTACACTTAGGTTTACCATTTACCCACATAGGATAGAAGGTCTCTCACCCTCAGCTCCCATTACCCACCCCCATTCTGGTTGCTGGGGTCAGGAAAAAATCTCTGTCACTGCAGAAGAGTAATGTTACTTCTAGGGGAAACCCAGAAGTGTTGTCACACCGCTCTAGGAATCTGTGGAAACTCTATGATTTCCCCAGAAGTGACATAATGCCATCATTTGGTGGTACCCCACATGTTTCCACTCTCCCAGATTTCTGCTGGTTGTCACCTGCTGGCTGACAACCCTACCTATGCTTCCTCCCTATGATTGGAATTTTTAGAAAGCAATATCCCCAAACATGGTAAGGAAGCTCCATACATATGCACCTTGTAGAAAACCCAGCAGTCATGCAGAAGAAGGACCAGTACACTCATTAACACAAGGGATCCTAAGTAGGACTACTGGGTCAGACCTCTGGTATATCAAGAATAGTGTTGTCTACTCTGACTGGTAGCCGCCAGAGGCATTCCTCCCATTGGGCAAAGTGGGCAGTTGCCCAGGGCACCGCCTTGTGGGGGGCGCAAAAACTGCAGGTTCGTTTGTAGGGATTTTTGTTTTTTCAGTGTTTTTCTGTTTTTGGCCTGCAGGGGCCAGAGTTTTTAGGCTAACAGCACCAAAATTTCAGGGATTTTTCAGGAGACTATCCTGATGATATCACACAGGTTTGGTGAGATTTGGTTTAGGGAGTCCAAAGTTATGGACTCCCAAAGGGAGTGCCTCCATCCCCCATTGTTTCCAATGGGACCTAATAGGAGATGGGGGCTACACCTTTGAGGGTCCATAACTTTGGACCCCCTGAACCAAACTTCACCAAACCTGGGTGGTATCACCAGTAGCAGCTCACAAAGATACCCTGAAATTTTGGTGCTGCTATCTTAATAATTGCACCCCTGACACCAGGCACCCCCTAAATTTCCCCAGATTTTCCTTTTAAATCCACCCCCTTCCTGCCAATGCTTGTTTTCTTTCTTTCTTTTATTATCTCAATGCCTAATAAAGGTGGTTGTGGTTGTGGTTGTGGTTGTGGTTGTGGTTGTGGTTGTGGTTGTGGTTGTGGTTGTTGTTGTTGTTGTTGTTAAATCCACACCCTTCAGCATGGATTTAAAGGGAGAATCTGAGGTCCCCAGTTTAAACATTGAAAGTGTTGCTGTTTCAGGGTGGGGGATAATCCACCCCAAAACAGCATCACTTTCAATGTTGTTTAAACTGGGGACCCCAGATTCTCCCTTTAAGGTGAATTTAAAAGGAGAATCTGGGCTCCCTAGTTTAAACACCATGGAAAATAATGCTGTTTGGGTGGACTTTAGCATCATCTCAGAGCCAACTAGGGATTCTTGTGACTCTCCTTTAAATCCAATCTTGTAAAGGGAGAATCTGGGGTCCCCAGTTTAAACAACATTGAAAGTGATGCTGTTTCCCCCAATTTGGGGGGGGGGGGGCTGGATACAGCACCATAAAATGTTTTCATAGCAGTAATAAAACATTTTGAAAGCATTTTGAAAATGTTTTCAAAAAAATATTTCTGCTGTGTTCAGATTTGTGAGTTGGGGCATGTTCTATAATGGGATGGTGACTTTGAAACAACCTGGAGGAAAAAATAATTGTTTGGTCACAGTGGGGGAGGGTGGCTGCCCATGGGGGGGCATCAAACTCAGGTTTTGCCCATGGCTCCAGTTTGCCGAGGTACGCCACTGGTAGCCGCTTTACATCCAGGACCTCAGGTAGAGATGGTTCACATCACCAATCTGGTCTTTCTGGTTGGAGATGCCAGGGATTGAATCTGGGACCTTCTGTATGCAAAGCATTTTTTAAAGTTCTGGATTCCTCTTTACCACTGAAGAACAGCGGTAATGTACTCCTTCCTTTGTACATTAGTCTCAGAGACAGCATCCATCAGCCAAAACCCAACCAATACCACTTTGCTTAATGCAGCCTGGCTTTTACTTCTTTACACCAACCAACTGGTTGCCCCTCATTTCATAAATGGCCAATATTTATGTCAAATAATGTTAAAATGGGCACAATTTCTTTTTTAAAAATGCCCTGTTCTGTCAGAACACTCAGACCAAAGAGTTTCTACATTAAATAGAGACCTGTTGAAAACTTTGAAGCTTGAACAACTTGGTATTTAAGTAGCCATCTTAGTCTGAACTGGACATGACCCAGGTTAGCCTAATCTCGTCGGATCTCAGAAGCTAACAGGATCGGATCTGGCTAGTATTTGAATGGGAAACTTCCAAGAAATGTCGGGATCCTAATGAGGAGGCAGGCAATGGCAAACCACATCTGAACGTCTCTTGCGTTGAAAACCCCACAGGGTTGTCATATGTCAGCTGTGAATTGACAGCACTTGCTGCCACCAGACATTTCAATATATGTGAAGGTTTCACCGTTCTGTGTCCCTTTCCTTCCTCTTTCAGACAATGGCTGAGATCCTGTTGCTCTCTAAGCTTTATCTAAAACCTTCCTTTAGCTTAAGAAGTCTTCTCCACTAGAAGTGGTGTTAAACTTTGCTGGGTGGAGTTGTAGGATTAGAGCTAAGGAGGGAATATGACAGTACTGTGTTCTGCATTGCCTTCCCCAAGACTCCTCCAAGGAGGCAAGATGGGGCAATCGCCAGCCAATTATGTCACATCATTGAAGATGGAGAAAGACAAACAGCAAATTCAGGTGATTTTTTTTTAACCTGTATCAGTCTGATGACATCGGACATTCAGTCATGTTCACATGCTCTCTCCTTTGTGCACAGAGGGCAACTGAAAACATCCAATTTCAGTCAAACTTCACTAGTCTGATTCAGCAGGTTTCCCCTTGTATTCAGCAAGCTTCATGGGTAAACAGAGATCTGACCGCAGCATTCCTTGATGAAAAGCCTCGTATTCTTTAAATTGCTTCATGCACCATATAACCCTATGCAGAATTATGCCAATACATTAGAGTCTCTCAGCATCAGACTTAACTGACAGTCTCTGTCAATTCTGACTCAGTATTTGCTTGTTTGACTCACTGGAAAAGGAAAGGCACACAAGTATTGGTGGGATACGAATAATTTAACAACTGGTTGTTTACAAGCACCATTTTAACAACCGGTTCTGCTGAAGTGGTGCAAACCAGCTGAATCCCACCACCGCACACAGGCTTCCATGCCTCTCTTCTACCATCCAAGCAAGACCCCCACATCTGCTCTTTCACTGCATGCTGCTGATCATATGGCAACTAGTGTAAATAGTATATTTTAAAAGATAAAGGAGCAGTGGGTCATTACTAGTCCATGGGGTGACATCGCATCATTACATTTACTAGGCAGACTATACTTATGGAGTGGTTTGTGGTTGCCTTCCCCAGCCATCTACACTTTACTCCCAGGGCCCCTTCCACACATGCAGAATAATGCACTTTCAATCCACTTTCAATGCACTTTGCAGCTGTGCGAAATAGCAATATCCACTTGCAAACAATTGTGAAAGTGGGTTGAAAGTGCATTATTCTGCATGTGCGGAAGAAGCTCCAGCAATTTGGGTACCCATTTTACTGACCCTGGAACCGGCTACCTGAAACTGACTTCCATTTGGACAGAACTCAGGTCATCAGCTGAGCTTGGACGGCAGTACTGAAGCTTACCGCTCTGAGCCATGAGGCTTGCTTAGATGATTTCCTCACTGGCAATTAATCCTGGGATAGTCACGCGAAATATCCAGGTTTCCTCATAACCTCCCCACTGCCGAACAGTGGAACACAGATCGGTCCCATTTCTGCTGCTCCTCCCCCCCCCCCCCTTATCACAGGATTTTTCTGGACCTGCTTCTATATGCACCTTTTTGAAAAAAACACTCCAATGGGAGCTAATAGGAGATGGAGACTACACATTTGAGGGTCCATAACTTTGGCCCCCATGAACCAAACTTCACCAAACCTGGGTGGTATCATCAGAAGAGTTGCTTACTGATACCACCCAGGTTTTGTGAAGTTTGGTCCAGGGAGTCCAAAGCTATGGACTCCCAAAAGGGGTGCCCCATCCCCCATTGTTTCCAATGGGAGCTAATAGGAGATGGAGACTATACATTTGAGGGTCCATAACTTTGGCCCCCATGAACCAAACTTCACCAAACCTGGGTGGTATCATCAGGAGGGGCTCCTAAAGATACTCTGAAATTTTGGTGCTGCTAGCTTAACAATTGGACCCCTGACAGTGGGCACCACCACCCCCAAGGGGCAGGCCTAGATGTCTTCACTAGAAACATGCTGCTGTGAGGATGTTGGAACCTGGATGAAAAGGTGCCGATTCTTTTGAAACTTGGTTGTATCTAGATTAAATTGTCAGTGGGAATTCGACCTTAGACAGCATTATAAAGGTACCCACAGGGTTACAAGTGTCACTGGAAACCAATGAAAACACCAAACGTTGGAGAACATGCTGTTGTGGTGAGAAAATATAGTGACCCCCCTCCCCCCCAAAAAAATAGCAAGTTAGACTCACCCCACCAAGAAAGCCTAAATGGTTCTCTCATCCTCTATTTAATCATCGCAACAACCCTGTGAAATAGATTAGATTGGGAGAGGATCATTGGCCCAAGGCCATTCAGTGACTTTTAGGGCTGGAGATGAGGGTGGGGCTTGAATCTGGGTTTCTCTGGTCTCAGCCCAGCACTCTAAGTACTGGACCACTCTGCTTTTCTGGCCGGAGAACAAAAGTGTAGCTTTGTGGATCAGTAATGGGTCAGGGCTTCCATTCATGGGCAGTGCCCCATAATTTGTTTCTTTTGTGGTCCTGGTATCCCCAAAGAAAAGCTGGAATAAAATCAGAACTCCCCCTAGCTATCTGTAAGCTACAGCACCAGTGACTCTGTTCTGGATAGGTAAATGTTGTGTTAATACAGCGCCTGTTTCCGGCAGCCTTTATCACCAGGCATTAAATGACCTTTCACTTATAATTTTTCTTTAACCATCAGTTCGCAAGTTAATCTTTATCCAGACTATCATGAACTGCACCTTCTGCAGGCAAGTTGCATTGTTCCACTACCTTGCACAAAACCTGTGATAGAGCTGTTAAAAAAAGAAAAAGCTTAAGAATGCAAGAATAAGAATCCTAAGAATAAGACCATAATCTTTATATTACTGAAAGAATCTTCATTGCATCCAGTCTCTTATATGTTCTTTCAAGCCTTCCGTCTTTGTTGATCATGCAGATAGAATACGTGAAAGTCTTCAAAATATTGTCATTGCATGGCTAATCTAAAACAATGACATAAAAGGTAGCAACGAAATTTAAGGAGCTGTTAAAGTTTGGAGCCTGAGTTTGTTACCCTGCCATGGGTAACAGAGGGGCAATGACCCTGTTTCAAACTTGCAACTTAAGAACATAAGAAAGAGCCTGCTGGATCAGACCTGAGTCCATCTAGTCCAGCACTCTGCTACTCGCAGTGGCCCACCAGGTGCCTTTGGGAGCTCACATGCAGGATGCGAAAGCAATGGCCTTCTGCTGCTGCTGCTCCCGAGCACCTGGTCTGCTAAGGCATTTGCAATCTCAGATCAAGGAGGATCAAGATTGGTAGCCATAGATCGACTTCTCCTCCATAAATCAGTCCAAGCCCCTTTTAAAGCTATCCAGGTTAGTGGCCATCACCACCTCCTGTGGCAGCATATTCAAAACACCAATCCCCCGTTGTGTGAAGAAGTGTTTCCTTTTATTAGTCCTTATTTTCCCCCCAGCATTTTCAACGTATGCCCCCTGGTTCTAGTATTGTGAGAAAGAGAGAAAAATTTCTCTCTGTCAACATTTTCTACCCCATGCATAATTTTATAGACTTCAATCATATCATATCAACTTAAACACTGGGTTCCCACTGGATGAATGTGCATTTGGAGAACTGAATGTATGAACCAGATCTATTTAAAAGAACTGGGTCGAAGGAGATGCTCTTATCGCTGGAACTGGATCCTCAAGTCCCTCATGCAACTTTTCTCTGGCTGCTACAGAGGACAAATGCATGCCTCTGATCAACTAGATCCCGAATGGCAGGCGAAACACAGAACAGGTACATATACTTTAGTAAAACAACTTGAGGAGGTTATCCTCGAAAATAGTCATTCCCAGAGATTTTTTGTACAGATTCCTACAGGATGGCTTCCAATGTGCTTCTTAGTGATCACTTGCTTCTTCTGCAAAGATTCTCTTCCTCAAAGCAAAGAGCCAATTCTGGTCATTTTGGCACAGTCCAAATATCCCAGGTTGAGCAAGAGAAATATCCCCGTTTGGCCAAGAAGTTTGCACAATTCCTGGTCCTAAAGCGGGTTTGTCCTGCAATAATTCCCACATCCCGGGATTTTCAAAAATCACCAATTTGACGATTCTTTTCAAAAATCCCACAGTGAACCCGCTACTATGCAAACACCATGGGAGCAGAAATAGTTTATTTTTCCCGTCCAGCCTTCTGATCTCCCCGCTCTGCCACCTGCCCCCCTGATCTCCCCACCTGATGTCATGTCAGTTTTAAACTCTGCTGAGCCACCAACGGTTGCAGCCTGCCCTTCCCAAAACATTCCCCCAGCACGTTTTCTGCTCATGGTATCGACCAGGTGTCATTTCACCTGGGTTAATCAGGAGTGGAGTTCCAAAATGTTCTGGTTTTCTTTTCTGTACATGTACTGGTTGCTCGGAGCACATAGCTAGAGAGATGTGCACTTTGGGCCAAATGCTAGTGGGCATATCACTGGGGCAGGGGAGTCTTTTGTTTTCCACAAAAATATGAGAACATGAGTGGGAATATGATGTGATGCTGTGCCCCATTGTTTTTCGCTGCTGCTTGCCAGGTTGAGGCCTGCACTGGGCCCTATCCAGAACTGGAAAAAGGGGGGCTTTGTTTCCCCCCGCTGCTGCCCAAAAACAACAGCCAATCAGAACACGGGACATCAGGGATGTTTTCACCTGCACAAATATGCTTGCAGTGTAAATATAAAAGACCCGGGCTCATGCAAAACAAACTGGAGTATTTCCTCCCAGTCTTCACTTGATTCCTTCACAGAAATGGGCAGCCATGCGAAGAGAAAAACAGGGATAAAATAGACCCGGATTGTAAGATACTGTTCGTAACCCTGTATAATTGTGCCGTGCAGAAACGGCCTCTGACTTTCTTCCACTTTACTGAGACAAGAGGTCTTCAGAAGAGGCCAGGATGCATTCTCTTTGGCCCCTTCCGCACATGCAGAATAATGCACTTTCAATCCACTTTCACAATTCTTTGCAAATGGATTTTGCTATTCCGCACAGCAAAATCCAGCAGCAAAGTGCATTGGAAGTGGATTGAAAGTGTCTACAGGGAACACCCATATGGAACTAGCTGCCTCCACCACAGGAATACCCTTGGCTTGGAAGTATCTAATCTTCTATGATTGGACTCTGCCCCACAGCATCCGTTTTGCTGTGGTGTCCGTGTCTCTTCTCAAAGTTCCAAACGTGCCCCCAGGTTCAACAACACTGGGGCTTTCTGCTACCAATCCGGGAGTTCCCAAGAAGTGTTCTCCAGAGGCCCTTCCAAAAGTTCATCTCCTTCATGTGCATTATCCCTTCTGCTAAAAGGATGAAAGCCCACCACTACATTCAGGGCAACCAAAAACATTTGCAGAATCCTTAAGTTAAAATCAACTGATCCACCCAAGGATGCAACAGGGCCAAGGAGGGAATCTTTTGTTCCTTTAATGTTTTGTTGTTGTTGTTCTTTCCTTTCCTCTCTTCTTTTCCCAACCCTCAATATCAGCCTGGGAAACCCCGTTTTAAAAGAATCTGTGAACAACAACTGATATACTAGCACACAAATATATAGCCCGGTGTTCTCACAGAAATAATCTCTTTAACATTTTTCCCACCAAGTGCAAAACTACTTCTTCGGAAAGCATTCCTGTGATCAATAACACAGACAGAGGGATCAACTGAGAGTAATATTGTTGCCCCTCTTGCAAAGCTAAACTTGACAGCAGTTCTTGAATATTTAATAAATAACCTTTTCCAGGTTTTTTATTCCATGCATCCTCCAATAAGCTCCAAGCAGCATAAACAGATTCCCCCCACAACACACACACATACACACACGTTTTATCATAGCAATCACCCTGTTAGCGAGTCAGTCTGAGAGGCAAAGAGAGTGATTGGCTCAACATGATCCAGCATGCTCCATGCTCGAGTGGATATTTGAACGAGGTTCTGCCCAGTGTGACATATTACACCACACCGACTCTCCGTTTAAGTCTCAGATGCCAGAAGTAGCTACTTTGCTGCCCTGAACACAGGAAAGGCATGATTCCCATTTTCCCATTCAGCACCCCTTAGCCACATGCACACTGAGCGCACTGACGGTATTCTGGCATCCTAAGCGGCATGCCTGTAAAACATCCTGCCTTGCCGTTGATAGCCATATTCAGCACGGACAGCTGCTTTTCCCGGAAGACAGTGCAAAATACAGAGAAGAGGTACTCACATCCCTTTGAGCCGCTGCCACATTTTCTCGGCGTGTCCTCCTATGGGATACTTTACAGGAGCGCTCTCCAGTCCCTGGCCGGCTTCAGTACCTGTGGACCCCATGGTTAAAGTGTCCCACAGCAAAAGAGTTAAAAGTCGAGCTCAGCAGGAAACCCCTGTCGCCTCCAGTCCTCTGCAGATGCCAGAAGATGCGTGCATGTTAGTTAGCAGCTGCTGTGATATCTCTCCAGACCTATCAGGATTAAAGAGCAGAGGAAAGCTTCTGCCTCAAACGTTCATTCACTTGAGTAATCAAATCCACGCTCCGGCCAGTTCCCCCCACCCCACCCCCCAACTCAGCCCCTTAAGCATATGGCTCTTCTGACCTCAAAAAAGCAAAGTAATCCATATAAGTGAGCCAGCAAATGTCCCCGTTGGTACAGCTCTCTCTTTCTCTCTGCTCTACCCACTCTTAAACCTCCACTACTGCTCTCCGTTGCAATTCAATCGCTGGAGTTCGGTGCACTGTTATATGTGCTGCTGTGTTCTCAAAATGCCCAGGAATCCCTGGGCTCAGGAATCTGAGTTGGCTACAGCAGGTCCAGAAAAGCGAAGAGGTTTCTGTTTTCCGCAGAAAGTGAAATGCAAATCAGAAAAGCAGATGGCAGGAGCCTGTCTCGGCTGCACCCACCCTAGGAAGTGGGTGCATCTGTTCCACAGCGCTGCTTTGTGCCACTTTCAAGTGGATCCTGAATTGCTTCTCGGCGAACAAAACAGTCTTGCGGCACCAATAAAGGGAGCCGAGGCTCCCGGCGTGCGTGGACGCTCTGCGCAAAGGAAATTAGAGAGCTCTACAGGTTGCCATTGAAGGAGGCCTCGATAATTGCGACTATTCAGCTTCTCCTAGCAACTCTGCCCAGCAGATAACTGTCAAATTAACCAGTTGAAAATGCCGCAGCTGCAAGCCTGTTGAAGGATCCTTTTGGGATGGCAGCATATGTGGCTCTCCAAGGGCGGCGAAGGGGGGGGTGGAATAATGAACACTAAACACTCAAGCTTGCGGGGTGTGTAGGGGGAGAGGATATTAAGTGGGCAGATAACAAGCAAGCTGAATGAGAACTAATTGCTTGGCCAGTCCCATAGCTGAGTGCCAGCTCTCTTTCTTGGGCAGCCCAAGGCTGGTTAGCTCCCCAGCCATAGATGAAACTGAAGGAAAAGGATAGGACGCCTGTTTCATATATCTCTGGTTCTTTTTGCTGGGTTACCTTTGGGTACTGAGCCAGCGTGGTGTAGCGGTTAAGAGCAGGTGCACTCTAATCTGGAGAACCGGGTTTGATTCCCTGCTCTGCCACTTGAGCTGTGGAGGCTTATCTGATGAACTCATGCCAGCTGGATGACCTTAGGTTAGTCACAGTTCTTCGGAGCTCTCTCAGCCCCACCCACATCATACTGTGTTTGTTGTGGGGAGGGAGAAGGGAAAGGAGATTGTAAGCCCCTTTTTGTCTACTTACAGGAGAGAAAGAGGAGATATGAATCCAAATCCAAATCTTCTTCACTGGTGGATGCCCCGAATTCAGCCTGAATGTAACATTTTGCTCGGTTTTGGAACAGATGCACATTTTATCAGGACAGGGAGAAAGAGAAAAGCAAATACACAATATCTGAGTAACCTGAAGATATTGGTGGCACTAATGTTAATTAGGGCAACTTTCCTCTAAGGAGAGGAGTGATGTCAGGGAACCACTTCATGCATATAGCATATTTCAAGACTTCATATATTATATATAAGCTCAGCAGTCTCCACAACAGTCTTATAAGGTAGGTCCCTAATAATCTTTGCAGTTCCAGGATTTGTGAGGAAAGAGTAGGCAGGCCAACTAGTGCATTATACCAGAAGGGACACTGGACCAAATGCCTTCTTGATTGACAGCTGAGCCTCTAATGACACTGGTTATGTTTATAAACAGCTTCTGGGCAAATCAAAGAAAAACTTCGTCCCATCAATTTCAACAGGGACACACTGAAATGTGTTTAAGTCCCCCGCCGAAATCGATAGGCATAAAAGTGCTTCCTTCTGGTATGTGGAGTAGAGGTTAGCAGACTGTGCTAAGACTGGAGAGCTCAAGGTCCCAATTCTACACGGTCATCAAATTCATCAGATGACTTTAAGCCAGTCATTCTTTCTTTCTGCCCAGTCTACTTCTCAAAGATACTGTGCGGATAACACATAGGAGGGGAGATCTACATATGCCATCTGGAGCTGCCTGGGGAAAGTGTGAGATTAAAATGTTAAAGGTCAGGAAGTATCCCTAATGATTTTTCCCTCGATCTCAGCCTTATTTGCAGAATCGTCAAATCAGAGAGTTAAAAGGGGCCATACAGGCCACCTAATCCAACCCCCTGCTCAATGCAGGATCAGCCTAAAGCTTTCCCTGACAAATGTTTGTTCAGCAGCTGCTTGAAGACTGCCAGTGAGGGGGAGCTCACCACCTCTGTAGGCAGCCAATTCTACTACTGAACCGTTGGAATTTATAGCCTTGTTTGCAGGCAGCAGCAGGAAATTCTGGGAAATCTCTACGAACATTCTAAAGGTGACAGGTAGAAATGGTTGCTCCCTGACTCTTACTGAGGAAAGATGTTATGTGTTCTGCTAACCAAAAGCCTCTGACTTAAATGTATAATATTGCAGACTACTCCTACTGTAAAAAAAAAAGATTTTAATATTCAGTCAGTCCCTTTCCACCTGTAATTGGTACTCTATCCTCTGTTGCCAATGGGTACAGCTCCCTGCTTTTCAAACACTTAAAGAGAGCAATCATGTCCTCCTTCAAACTTCTCTTCTCCAGACTGAATATTCCCAAATCCCTCAGCCTTTCCTTATAAGGTTTGGACTTCTGATCCCTGACATCCTCGTCATGTTTATCACACTTTGGTCAAAATTTGAGAAGGTAAGAGTGACTGGAAAAGGCAACCATGCTAAGAAAAGTTAAAGGCAGCAAGCAAACAGGAAGACCCAACATGAGCTGGACTGGCTCAATAAAGGAAGTCACAGCCCTCAGTTAGAAAGACCTGAACAAGGCTGTTAACAATAGGACATTTGAGAAGTCATTAATTCATAGTGTCACTGTCCTAAGATGCCTACGTTTTGGAACATGTGGTGACAACGCATTCCTACACAATCGCTGCACAAGACTCACTTCCGACCCAACCATGTGACACTTGGCTGGAAGTGAGTCCTGCATGGCAATTAGTCACTGTCCTGCAATGGCCCCATTGTGGAACCCTTAGCCCCTCCTAACTCCGCCCCCCTGCCTACAGCCAGCCCACCTGGAGGATCTTGCTGTGGCAACAGGTGGAGTCAGCAGGAACTGGTGCGACAAGTGGAGGCGTCAGGCAGGAGTAGCAGGCCAATGGCAAGCAGGAAGAATGATGGCACAGAGGCAGCTTGCGGCAAGCCCACCATGCCAGCACAGGAGGCGAGGGCCTGCGAGGTATTGCAGCAGGGTAGGGTGTCTGCTGCAAAGCTCTTCACCTGAGCTTCTGTGAGAGGACAGGATAACAGAGCTGAAGACCCTTGAAAGAAAGAAAGAAAGAAAGAAAGAAAGAAAGAAAGAAAGAAAGAAAGAAAGAAAGAAAGAAAGAAAGAAAGGAGAAAGAAAGAAAGAAAGAAAGAAAGAAAGAAAGGAGAAAGAAAGAAAGAAAGAAAGAAAGAAAGAAAGAAAGAAAGAAAGAAAGAAAGAAAGAAAGAAAGAAAGAAAGAAAGAAAGAAAGAAAGAAAGAAAGAAAGAAAGAAAGAAAGAAAGAAAGAAAGAAAGAAAGGGAAGGCAACAGGGCACACAACAATGGTCCTCAGGCACTGGACCAGATGGAAAGTGGAGAGTAGCCCCAGAGGGGGGAGAGGCAGCTGGCATGGGGGGGAAGGGGGGAAGAAAGGCAGGAGGGGTTGCCCCCATAGTAGGTGCCCTTAGCCCACCAACTTTTCTAGCAGCCATTTTTTCATTTAGTGAGTGGGCTTTACTGCTAATAAGTCAGAAAATGCTTGATGGCACTTAACATACACACCATCAGGTTATGCCCCCAGGTTTTTAAAAAATGAGATTCCATGGATTTCATCCTGATACCTTCACTGGCCCATTTGATAGTGATGGGATTTGGCAAGTGCCAGTCACACAATCCAGTAAGGGAGATAATTGTTGCATGCTAATTAGTTAGTGAGGTCAGAAGTCAGTGACCAGGCAATTGATACCTATTGGTTAAGCAAACCTGGCATGGGCTACATACCAGTCTGCACTTAGGCCATATGTTTATATTCTTTGATACTCTCTGCACATGCTCTCTAGTAGCTTGCTAGCCATGTAATAGCCAAGCAACAGGCTAGTTGTAGCTAGCTACTTAGAAAGATATTTCTTGTTTTCTCCCAAGTTATCCTACCCTTCGTTTATAATACGTAAACTTTATTTCAGTAAGCAACTGACTCTGCCTCATTATTGCACTAACTCAGCTTTACAAATATTCCAACAGAATAGAATAGAATAGAATAGATGACAGACAGACAGACAGACAGACAGACAGACAGACAGACAGACAGACAGACAGACAGAAAATCCACACATGAAACTACCTTATGCTGAATCAAACCATGGGTTCTTCACAGTCTGTACAGTCTACTTAGACTGGCAATAGCTTTCTAGGATCTCAGGCAGGGTTTTTTCACATCAGTCACTATAAGATTTTTTAATTGGAGATGCCAAGAACTGAACCTGGGATTTTCTCCACGCCAAGCAGATGCTCTACCGCTGAGCGAAAGCAACTCACAAGCTGCGTCCAACTGGCAAGGTTTGTCCACTGGAGGAGGAAACCCTCTGCTTTTAGAATGGTGGGCTCTAAGGAGAATCACCTGAACATGTTGCAAAGAACACTACATACAACCTGCAGATCTCTTGCACTAGGCAATCTGAGTGGACAGCATCACCTTTAGAGTACGGTCTGAAGACACCCCATGCAGTCTAATTATTAATGTTAGAACACTCCAGGGCTCAAATCACAACTTCTGAGCAGCACATTCCAACACTCAAAAGAAAAAAGTTCGCCTGGTATCAAGGACTCCAAATCCTTCTAAACGGTACTGAACATGTTTTGAACATGAGTGTTCACCTTGCACAGTTTTCTTGCTGCCATTCCCAGCTTCATCCACCATCCTCTCAAGCCATTTGTCTTGAACAAATATATCATATCTGGAATTTGATCTAAGTAAGTTCTGAGCTCCTGCCAACTGCTCACACACTTGAAATGTAGCTGATTTTCTGTGATGCATTGCCTGCCTATCTTGGACATACCTAAGCTCTGAGTCCAACAATTGCTTCATACAGCAGCATGGAAGAGGACAGTGCTAGTTATTAAGGGAAGGGCCCTGTCTCTCACTTCCCATGAAATCCTGAGCACTTGGGCCTCCTTAGCGGGCTCCGCCCTGCACTAATTACAGAGGGATAGACTGGGGACCACAAGAAGCTTATGCCATAGATCCTAAGAGGTGGAGCCAGGGCCGGAGCGAGGGGAAACTGGGCTCGGGGCATGAGTGCACCCTTCGCCCCCACCACACCCCCACCTGCCCCCGACATGCCCCCTGACATGCTCCATCCCCAGAGCGGCCCGGTGCATCGCGCACGCCCCACCCCCTTGGCACTACTTTACTGGGTGGAGCCTAGGGAGGGCAGGGTTTTGGGAGAGGAGGACTTTTTAGGCAGGATATAATGTCATAGAGTCCACTCTTTCCAGGGATCTCTGTACTCTGGAAATCAGTTGTAATTCTAGGAGATCACCTAAGCCAAACTAGAGGCTGAAATCCTGCATACCTCCTTTGGTGCCTACTGTGGAAGTCAGATGGGGATGCCAACGGGGGGGGGGGGGGGGGAGCAACATTTTCATACATATTGGTCAACAGCTTTCAAATGGGATTAGAAATCCAATTTTGTCTCACAGCTCCAAGTCAACGTCATGCTTCTCCGTACACATCTAAATAAAAATAAACGTGTTCAAGGTATTGAATCCATTTGAACTTTTTGTTTAAATGTGAGAAACTGCTAGCTGTGCTCTTTGAAGGAAAACCAAAATTAATTCATTCCTGTTGGAAGTTACAAATTCTCCTTGCGGTTTTCTTTGCTCTTCCGTTCCCTTCTGGCAAATCCATATGTGTGAGGTATATATAGCTTACAAGGCATATCTTCCTTAACTGATTTTTTTTTTTTGTATGCTTAAGGTCAAAGTAGAGAACAGGAGGGAAAATTGCAATCAGGTCTCCATTTCGTTTTCTACTCAAAAGTAGCAACCTGGAAGGGCTCCAATTTGACTGGGACTTAGGCACCATGCCGTTTTTTGTTTTCAATCTCAGTCCAATCTGGAGGAGGAGGAGGAGGAGGAAGAGGAAGAAGAGGAGGAGGAGGAGTTTGGATTTATACCCCACCTTTCTCTCCTGCAGGAGACTCAAGGTGGCTTACAATCTCCTTTCCCTTCCTCTCTTCACAACAGACACCTTGTGAGGTAGGTGGGGCTGAGAGAATTCCAAAGTACTGTGACTAGCCCAAGGTCAACCAGCAGGAATGTAGGAGTACGGAAACACATCTGGTTTACCAGATGAGTTTCTGCCACCCAGGTAGAGGAATGGGGAATCAAACCCGGTTCTCCAGATTAGAATCCACCTGCTCTAAACTACTACACCACACTGGAAATGCCAGAGGAGGGACAAATTAAGTACCCATTTCCCATTCATTGTGACCCTAACCTAAACTGGGGACTTCCACAGCTATTAAAGGCTTTTCACCACCAACACCCCCAACAAGATTGGATGATAGAAGTATTAAATTTGAGGTTACTTCAAAAAGAGCGGGATTTTTAGCTATTCTGTCTTCCAAAAGATGAGTTTTTTACAAGAATAGTGAGTTGTCAATTAATTAATTAATTAATTCTATTATTATAAAATTATTTTATCCTTTTTTAATGCCAATAAAAGCTTTTTATTTGATTTGATTTTTGACTTTTCACCCAGATCTTCTTCTATGGCTTGAGTGCCTACCTGCAGCAGTTTTTCTTCTGAATTTCGTCACATCTTTTTTTTCTTTTTGTTACCCTTCCATGGTTTTTGTCATATCTCTGTTTTTTCAAATTGGATCGAAGTTGCTTCAAGGAAGCATGGAGAAATGATAAGGAGACCACAAAAAAGACAGCAAATGGGAAAAACAGAGACATGAGGAAGCTTGGACAAAAGGCCCTGCCACTCAGCACCCAAACCCAGGAAATCTTCCACGAGAAAAGTTATAAATGAAAACACACTGAAAACCGGATCATGGAATTTCCATCTCTCTTATTCTGCACATGAAACTTTTAATAAAGGATTAGACAATATATGCTTTTGTCTTCAATCTGATTACATCCCTGGAAAATTACTTAATCCATCCAAAGCTTCATAACTATTTAATCTGTCATTAACAGTCATTTAACAACACCAACATAGCTATTGTCCGCTATGTGACTACTGGGAGAAGATATGTATTTTTGGTTTCCCCTGTTTTCATTTTTGCATGGTAACATAAAATGACATGCGTCTCCATTATGCATGGAGCTAGTGGTGGGATTCAGGCTATTCGCACCTATTCGGTAGAATCGGTAGCTATTTTTTTTGTCTAGTTCAGCGAATGGTTGTAATCCCACTCCTGAGTCCTTTCGGAACCGGTTGTTAAATTATTTGAATCCTACCACTGCATGGAGCCCTTTCCTCGGGGCTCTTTGCTGCGCAGTGGAGCCATGGTGGAGTTTCCTCCAGGAGAGAAAGGGGGGATATAAATCCAAACTCCTCATCTTCTTTCTTCTTCTTTCTTCTTCTTCCTTGCATTTCTCTGTTTACATGCAAGAAGGAGTCTTACTGACTGCTGTGCGGCTTGCTTGCCCCCGCTTCCAGGTCACTCCCCGTAGTCGTAAGATTGCCAGCTTTGTTAAAGCCCTTTAAAGTGCTGTTATATCAACATTGCTATTGCTATTATATCGATATTGTTATATCGACATTACTGTGTTTTTGAAACAAAAGCAGCACATCAGCTGTTGCCTGAGGGAGGGAGCAGACTCGCCTTGGTGGATGACTAGCAGGCTGCTTGCATGCCCCTTGGGATCCTTCTCTCTGCTCTCTCCCTCGCTGCTGCTGATTGCTGCCTGCCACCACTTCCCCCTCCCGTTTCTCCCTCTGTCCTTCTGACCGTTCCCTCTCTGTCCCACTCTTGCAGAGCAGGAAGTAAAGATGGGGAGGAGGAGACCAACAGGAGCAAAAGCCCCAAAGTGAGGGGAAACATCGGGGTATCCCTGCTCTCACTAACAAGGGGCTTGTGAGATCTGCAGCACAGTAAGGGTAAGCACATCTGTACAGAAATCTCTGTTGCAAAGGAAATGTTCTCTTGCTGTGCAGGAGAGCAGCAGTGTATAATCGGCCCCAGACTCAAAATATCTCCTTGCTTGCAGTGTAAATGGAAATATGTTGCTTCCCCTATGCCTCTCTACATATTAGGAAGTAAAATAGGATGGATGGGATGCCAACTTACAGGTGAGGGTGGGGCTCTCCCAGGATTTCAAGTGATCCCCAGACCAAAATGATCAATTCCCCTGAAGGAAATGGCAGTTTTGGAGAGTGGATGCTACAGAATCACATCCTTCCCAAACTCCACCCTCCTCATGCTCCGTCCACCAAATACAGCAATTTCTTTGCTAGGAGTTGGCATGCCTACCCTGTTTTCCCGAAAATAAGACCTATCTCGAAAATAAGCCGTAGCATGATTTTTCAGTATTTTTTGAGGATGCTTAAAATATAAGCCCTACTCCAAAAATAAGACCTAGTTACAAAATCCCTGGCACAACTGATCTGGTCATATGGGGGGGGGGGTGCAAAATCATGGGGAAAAAAGACATCCCCTGAAAATAAGCCCTAATGCATCTTTTGGAGCAAAATTAATATCAGACCCTGTCTTATTTTCGGGAAAACATGGTATGTGACAAAACCCTAGGAACTGAGGCTAATGTCAATCATTTTGAGCATCTTCAACACATCTGATAAAGTTGTCCCCGACTCTCAAGTTAATGGTGGAATAAATTTTGCAGGTCTTTAAGGTGCCTCTGGATTCCTGTTTTATTTAAACTTGTGTGGCAGCAGAGTCTTGGTCTGGAGGGGGGAGTGTCCCATGTTCCCAGAAGAAATCTGTGATTAGTGTGACCAATTTGATCCAGTCTTTAAAAAACACTGTTGCTAGCGCCCCAAAACTCTTCGATACCAACATTTGCAATGTTCCATTGCAGTAAGGTTCATGTTTTGCTAAACAGACAAATTCCTGAGGGTAATCATATTAGCTTGATGCAGCAAAGGACAGAGAGAGAGGGAGAGCTGAATGGCACAATCAAGACTAACAAATGCATTGTGGATTAGGAGCTCATTTTGTCAGACGCATGAAGTGTCTATCATCCTAAGCAGGCAGAGAAAGAGGTGCATGGTGCATAGATAAGAGAACAGCATTACAAGTGAGGCCAGAAATCCACAAGAGACAGAGATGAACTACTGCCATGCAAAGCCTCTCTTTTGCGAGGGACAAAAAAAGGTTCTCTGTCTTCCCATTTTCTTACACCCCAGACTCCACCCTTCCCAACACTCTCCCTCCCTCATCTTTAATCTCTGCTTGAAATCATTCCTCCCTCCTTCTTGCTGCTTGTTTTAAAATACAGACCCACACTTTTATATTATGATAATTATACAGCCTTGTTCCTGATGGGCCTCGAGACAGATCCCGTGTTTCACTCAAACTGAGGCCCCTTCCGCACACGCAAAATAATGCATTTTCAAACCACTTTCACAACTGTTTGCAAGTGGATTTTGCTATTCCACACAGCTTCAAAGAGCACTGAAAGCAGTTTGAATGTGTATTATTCTGCATGTGCGGAAGGAGCCACGGTGTTTCACAAAAACACACTGGCAGGATTGGTCCATCAATTATGACTGACCAAAATAAATTCCTCAACTGGCTGTGGAGAATATGGACTCATTGGGTCTTTGGAATTTAAATCTGAGCTCACAGGAGAAACAATGACATCTCTCAAAGACTCTTACAGAGAACACCAAAGGGATACATAAAAGGGCTCTCGGGAGCTTTCAGTTAGGATAAGAATTATATTCCTATGTTGCCTGGTTGTATCACTGTGAGAGAATAGCAATCACTGAACACAAATGCTTTTCATTTATATTGTGCGTCTGTTATTCTGTCGGTGTGCTAGAGTGGCTAGAGTGTCACATTTGGGACAACCACATTCAAATCTCCACTCTGCCAGGAAAAGCCTGTAATTTATTTGTTTATTAGAAGATTTATAAGCCTGAATTTCTGCCATCAAAATTAGGATCTATAATGAGCAATAATTTAAAACACTGGAAGTAAAATCTGATTGCAAAATCACAGTTTGTGGCCACACTCAGTGTAAGTCAGTGGTTCTCTCAACCTTCCTAATGCACCGACCCTTTAATACAGTTCCTCATGCTGAGGTAACCCCCAACCCTAACATTTATCCATTTTACAGATAGAGAACACTGATGCAGAGCGTCTTAGGCGACCCCTGTGAAAGGGTCATTCGACCCCCAAAGGGGTCGCTACCTACAAGTTGAGAACCGCTGGTATAAGTGAAGATTCATGGAAATTCCTAAATGCAGATCAAATAGTGCAAGTCAGGTGGTGTTACTGTGGATTTTGCCAATTTCTCACAGAATTATATGATGCATGATGGTATTTCCTGGATGCAGATTTAGCAGTTTGTGTTTAGATACCAGAAATTGACAATTATTAGATTAACTAACAGTCAGAAATGATAGAAGATACCAGCTCAAATGATAATAATCTGCTGGATTAAAAAGAATAACAGGGCATAAATGACACCATATTTAACTGGGGACTGGGAAACACAAGAATTTTACTGTTTCTTTTGTAGATATACAGTGGGTAATTTTGACATGGGGGACAAAAATGGCATGAACAGGTTGTATGTGTGGAGGGGATTAAAAGGGATAGGAAGGTTTATGAAGAAATGACATACAAATTAGCAGAGATTTTCCTGAGCTCATCACAGCAAAAAAGCGAGCTCTTTGTAACAAGGGGGGAAAAAAGAAAGATTTTGAGAATTCTGAAGGCCAAAATATATGTTTCATGGGATATTTTGCCCTAACTTTTTTTCTGAATTGAAAAGTAGAGATGGGGCTGTTCGAAAGAAAGAAAAAAAGAAAGAGAGAGAGAGAGAGAGAGAGAGAGAGAGAAAGAGAGAGAGAGAAAGAAAGAAAGAAAGAAAGAAAGAAAGAAAGAAAGAAAGAAAGAAAGAAAGAAAGAAAGAAAGAAAGAAAGAAAGAAAGAAAGAAAGAAAGAAAGAACAGCATATATATGATGGTTCAGTGAGAAAGGCACACTGTAAATAAATAAACAAATAAAAAACAAACAAGAATAGCATATATATGATCATGCCAGCTTCTCTGCCAGCTTCCCTAGTCTGTGCAATGTAAGGTTACTTCCACTGTGACTGAGTCATAACTGCAAAGGCAGGATACCAAAGCGCTGCTATAACCCGTTGTCACCTCATGCAGCCAAGTCAAATCCACACTTTTCACTTCTCAACAAAGGAAACAAGGAAATATTCCCTCTGGCTACATTTCTTTTTTACAAGGACCATAGCAACAAGGAGAAGCTGCTTGGCATTTATGAAAGGCTTTGAACACAGCAGATGCCACAGAAGAAAGAAATGCTGTTCAGGATTGTGACAGAGAGGTTCAGATGAGAGAGTGTCTGTGTCCACCTACAAGAATGTTTGCGTTGGTGACCTGCTGGGTGACTGACCCATATGAGCAATCTTAGGTACCCTTCTAGAAAACTGGATTTGGACTTATAAACGGTTTCATAATCTGCACTGCAGGAGTATCCATATACCTAGTGAAGCACAACTTAATGATTTATTTCAAATTTTCCATATCTGATTGTCAGTTGCATCAACCTGTGATTTCCTTTCCTTGCCACAACTACACAAATCTTACCAGAGCACCACGGTGTATTTGGAAAATATATGCCAGCGGTGTCCGGGCGGGAGGGAATACTCTCACAATATTTGAATGCTAAAAGCTGAACTCAGGATGTTTCCCAAGTTAAACAGTTCACACTATGCGTTACAGGACAACAGGGGTTGAGAGCAGGCACTGAAAACGCCTGAGAATTCATCCTTATCTTAAGCGAGACTTTCTTTTTAACTGCTTGTCCCCCATCTAGGTTCCAATACCAGAAACAGGCTTAAATGAAAGTAAATGACCTGTGGTGATTTGTGGAAAGAATTGGCAGGCACCAGAAAAGTTCAGGGTTTCTCTCACACCTGCCAATTTCCCCTTTACAGTACCTCCCCCTGCAACTTCTGCATTTTCATTGCTTCAGGAAATCACCGCAGTTAGGTTTATACATATATTACAGTAACATGTATTTCCATTCTCAGATTTTCCTTCCAATAAATGCAGAGAAACGTGGCTGCATTGAAGGGTAAGGCTCCCCCGCCCACCCATTTGCGGTAGCTAGGAAGGACTTCCTTTTCCCCTTGCTGCTGTTTGTTATTCATAACTGCCCCTCCCCAACTGCTTTCTTCAGAGGGGGCAAAAGACAAGCAATAAATGCATTCTAGTAAGGCAAAGGAAAAAAAATACAAAGGATGCAGATCCAATTTTCAAGCCCAGATTTTAGTGAAAGGAGAGTGTAAATCCCCTAGCCTGGAATATGCCTGATAGCTCCCAGTGCTTTCCCCCCCCTCTGTAATAGGAACAGGTCAACAACCTTTTTGTCAAGATGCAGAAAGAATGGTTTTATTTTTTTTAATCCTGTAGATCAGTGAGAAGCAGAGTGCTCTTTGGCCTGGTTTGCCAAGTATAAAATGGCTTCTTTGTTGCCTGTGGAGTCACATGGATGGTGTGGAAAAAGTTAAACACCGAGACAATTTTTCAGCTAACTAAATAATTACCAGTTTCCTGAAGATTGAGGGGAAATTACCCCAACGGTCTCATCATGAGGATTTCACACATCCAAGTTAAGTTTCAAGGAAATCCACTGGAAATTGCTGAATTCCTCATACCCTGCTGATATGTCTATATCCCAACCGTCAGGTCCAAACAACTATGTGTGTTTCTGGATCTACAAATTGGTAGTGTAACCCCCATGCCCAGAATGGGTTGAACCAGTAAGGGGGTGGAGACTCAAAGCAGCAGAAAGGCTGCAGAGCTCTTTGGAGAAGACAAGGCTACCAGACTCGGACCTTGATTTCTATAAGTCCTTAACACCTTGTTAAGGGTTTCTTTTTGTTGTTGTAATGTCTGAGAGTTCTCCTGGAAACCTTCATCATGTTGCATCCTGTTCATCAAGCCCTTGGAGTCTTCAGGAGCCAACCCACTTGCAAAGAAGAATTGGACTTGGCAGTATCAGTAGACTGTAACTAGAAGGACTTGAAATGCAACCTGAACAGGACCTTGAATTGTAATGTTAAATGTTGATGTTTAATGTTATTTGTAAAGAGAAGTAAACTGTTTTGTTTAAATTTGGTTCTTTGCAACTCCTTCCAAGTACTGCCCCACAGAACCCACAAGCTGAGGTTACAGTAGCATCAACATTTTAAAGTTCAAAAGTTTTTACTTATTTGAACAATTAAATAAACAGAAAAAATCAACTGCTGTTATACTTGGGGTTGCCAGTTCTGGAGCAGGACATACCTGGAGGTTTGAAGGGGGGGGGGGAGTCTGAAGAGAGCTGGGTTTGGGGGGAGACTTCAATCGGGGGTAATGCCACCAAGTCCACCTTCCAGAGTGGCCATTTTTTCTGGGGGAACTGATTTCTGCCATGTAGAGATCAGCTGTAATAGCAGATCTTCAGCCACCTCCGGGAGCTTGGCAACCCTAGCTATACTGTAATCCAATAGGGGCAGAGCAGAGTTGATATTAGGGTGTGGAAAGGGTTGATGAGCAGTTGGTCAAACAGCTTGCTGACAACAACCACGCAGCAGAGGTGGGATCCAGCAGGTTCTCACCAGTTCCCGAGAGTGGGTTTCTAATTATTTGTATGTGCCGAGAGGGGGTTACTAATTGGGTCCGCTTTTCCATCTCCACGCCCTCGCCGCCCCGAGAGGCATACTGCCTTTGAACGTGAAGGTTCCATATAGCAATTGCGACTAATAATGTAACTCCCCGAACTGGGTTAATCCCTTTCAGGTACTGCAATTCATTGATTCTCAGCCTTTCATACCTTTTATCTCACCAGTCTCTATCAAAGAACCTGTGTGTTTCACCATTGCTGTGTTCAGATTTGTGAGTTGGGGCATTTTCTATAATGTGATGATGATTTAGAAATGATCTGGTGCAAAAAAAATGTGGGGGGTCATGGTGGGGTGGCCAAACTCAGGTTTTGCCCAGGGCTCAGGTTTGCCTAGGTGCGCCTCTGCCCCCTTTGCGGAGGGGGGGCTGGCGAGGGAACCTGTTACTAACATTTTTGGATCCCACCACTGCCACGCAGGTACCTTAAAAGGCAGAGAGCAACAACCAGTCCTCATATTAACAATAATGGAGGTTAATTTTAGTAGCTACACTAAGTAAAGGGTCAATATAAACCAAGCCAGGATAGTTATCTAATTGTGTCATCCCAGGTTCTGTTTCACCCAGCTACAAAAATCCCATTTTTGGTCAGCTGAAGTGCTGTTTCACAGGCAGACATGAGGGAGAATGATCTCATTCAAGCCCTAATGTGTGCCTGGACATAGCCATTTCCTAATTGTTAAAGCCCACTGAGGAGACATCTGCAACCATTATTTTAACAGACCATACACAAGCCTTTATTGGCATAAAATAAACATACAAAATCAGCATACAAAATTTGCCCATTATTGCTCACAATTATAGACACTGGTACTAAAATACTAAATACTAAAATATATACATGGTCCTTCTGTAACTATAGGACATTCCTTCAGCTAAGTTAACTCACTTAAACGTCATCGGATACTGACAGAAGCTAGCAAAATTACTGCTGGCTATATGTGGTCATAATACATAGACATTGGTTGGTATTCATCTAGACTTACGTCTATTATTGTTAGCAGAAATTTTGCTACATTCTCACACACTGTGGGATCCATGTTGTTCAAAAGCATAGGTATCTTAAGAGCATCAGTTAGATTGTTATACAGAAATGGGATAAGTGCAGATTGTGACATTCTGATTTTTGCAAACCTTACACAATGAAAGAGGGTATGATCGAGTGTCTCCACCTGACCCATATTGCATGGACATAGCCTCCTCTGTTTATCAATTTGTTGATATCTGCCATAGAGCAGCATAGAAGGCATTAAGAAACATTACCGGTACTGTTCTTTTTGTCATGGGCTCCAATCTATCCCAGGCATACCACTTTAGGGTCTAGAGTTTCTAGACTGATTCATATGGACCGAATTCTAAGCTTGTTAGCACTTGGAAAGAGCTACTTTTTAGCCACATACAAGCTCCATATACATTAATCCGTATACATTTTTTAAAAAATTCATATGTGGCCCAATAAGTATAGGGGAGGGGCAAGAGCATAGTGCTGGATCCATATGGCACCATGCTGTGCTTTTTCAGTTTTCAACATAGTGTCAACACTCATACATAAGGTAGCACCAATTGCCACCAGTTTCCCCCTCAGGATTTGGGAGACCCCCCCCCCTCCCAAAAAAGGTGCTGGTACTTATTACCAGTGAGCTCCACCCCCCAAAACTTGTATGTATGTATGTATGTATGTATGTATGTATGTATGTATGTATGTATGTATGTATGTATGTATGTATGTTGAAGTCATAGGCTGTAACTACTGTGACGGACGGTACTGTATAAGCGAGTTTAAAGGTGCAGGTCTGTCTATAGCCAGTGTTGTTTACATGTCAGAGTGGGAAATAAATGCCTTCGAAACAGGGAAGCCACCTGACTGGATGTGTTATCCTGCACTCTGATTGGTTTAACAATTTGATGACCCAGAGAGGGAGGAGAATATTTCTCTGACAGGGAAAATTTGAGGAGCTTTTGGATTGGGATTCTTATGTGTGCGCAGCTAACTGCCTTAACTGTGCTTAACATATCTTCACTGAGGAGTAGTTCAGTCAGTGTGTGTCTGAATCTGATTGGTTCTACCGGTGACAATCCCACAAACATACACCTGGTTAAAACAAAACAATACAGAAAAACATCATACGTTCACAGCAGCACTCACCAAAAAAGGAAATGCATGATATAAAACCTAAGATATCTTAATAGGGTCCAATACAAGGGTCAGATTTTTCTGTTCCTTCTGGGTTAGCAGAAATAAATTTCCTCAGCCTAACTGACAAGAGTATAAAAGTAGCAACCCTATGGGTAATAGTTGGATTAACATCGGCTATAAGAAGATCAAAACGATTGTCATCAGATCCAGAGATGCTTATCAAAGCCTGGTTCATCTTGGTCCGGATGGCTGCATATACTGATAAGATAGACAACCTGCTAAGAAAGCCTCTGTTTGCGGACAGACTTCGTCTTCCTGATTAAAAACATGGCTCTCCAAGTGTTCCTGAACACAGGATAGAGACTATGCATGTATCATTTAAAACTGCCTGCTACAGCTTGCAAAATTCAGACAGATTTGGGTGTAGAATCTTGGGAAGGGTGGGGTTAGGGCAGAGGTGTAGCACCAAGGGGATGAGGGATGCGATGCACTGGATGCATGCCAGTGCGGGGGTGTGGTGTGGCAGGGGCATGGCGGGGCATGGCAGGGGTGCAGGGTGCACGCGTGCCCCAGGTGCCTTTCCCCCTTGCTCCAGTCCAGGGTTAGGGGACGGGAGGAACCCCAGCAGGGTATAATTCCTTCCAAAAAAGCAATTTTCTCCAGGGAAACGAAGTCATCTGGAGATACATTGTAATTCCAGGGGATCTCTAGAGGTTGGTGATCACATTTTTCTTATAGATCAAAGTGCTGATTCATATACAGGCCTGCTGTTCATGTTGATCCTATATATAATTATGTCACCAGGTGTGGTCAAATTACACTGAATTTGGATAAGTTACTTAAACCCCTTGCCTATTCATAGCCAGAGTAGCTATACCTTGTCTCAGAAAAAGTTGTTAGTTCAGTCAGTTGAGCTACAGCAGTAAAAAAAAATTGTGTGCTTCCACATTAGAATATAGTTCTAAACGATGATGAGAATTATCATTCATTTTTATGCACTGCCTTTGTCAAAACCATTATTTTATTCATTACTGAACATGTTGCATAATGTTGTGTAATTAAATTGAATGCCAAAATGAAGGCACTAGGTAGGCACTTGAACTGCAGTGGAGAATTCTTTAACAAAGGTGGTCCATCTTGCTGAGTTCTGTCGTGTTGGAATATACAACCCTACTAACATCATTTTCTGAGACAGACTATGGCCCCTTCTGCACACGCAAAATAATGCATTTTCAAACCACTTTCACAACTGTTTGCAAGTGGATTTTGCCATTCCACACAGCTTCAAAGAGCACTGAAAGCAGTTTGAAAGTGCATTATTCTGCATGTGCGGAATGAGCCTATAACAGAAATGTTGGTGTCCCCTCCCCACTAAACAGAGTTCAGTTCAGCTGGAAAAACTGGCAATTTTGGAAGGTGGCCTCTATGACATTATACCTCATTGAAGTCCCTCCCCATCCCAAACTGTTCTTCAGAGAGTTGTGGAGAACATGGACAGGAAATTATTTTGCTACAGTGTTCTGGAAAGAGGCCCAGATGGAACTTGACACTTAAGAAAGAATATTCCAACCAAGTTCAGCATTAGCTATAGGTGCCAATAAAAGTGATCAAAACCTCACTCCTCTGCACTAGACGGGCAGAAATGTTAGGTTAATAGAAGTTGCTTTCGTTTTATAGGATGAAAAAGTAAACTGAGATTCGGTTCATTTGTGGTTAAAAGGCGTTTTAGTCAAGAACAGCACTGAACCTTGGAAGGCTGAAGGAAATCTATAAATCATGTATTGTTTTATTATTTTTTTAATCTCCTGAACTTTATCCAGTCCATTTTATAGGTTTTTCCACTCTATTCGGTTTACTTTCTATTAAACTGCTCACTCTTGCACTCTCGTATTGTTATAAGCTAATGCCAGGGTCACCCAAAACCATTAATGGGATGATCCGCCAATGGAAACTTCTCTTTGTTCTCAATTGACCTGCCAGCAGTCTGTCTCTGAATCTAGCATAAACAATTCAGCTCAGAAACAGAGTTCATTCGTGCTTAAAAGAGGCTTTTGGAGTTAACCCTTTGACTGCATGCACACATGGTTAGATATTGGGCTATTGTGGTACTGCCGCTATCACTAACAACTGGACTGTCTTATTCACAGAGGAAAATCCAGTTGCCCAACAATAGTGAACTTACTGTTTTCTGTGCAGCTGTTTGCTTTGTAGTGGGAGTCTCCCTTAGTTTTTTTGTTTAAACAGGATCTTCCTGCTGTGAAGTGTCCCCAGCTCAGCCATCTGTCTACCTGTCACTTCCTTGGTCCAGAAAGTTGCCTGCCATCTTTTGGTGGGGGAAGATCTGTAGGGGCTTGGGGGAGAGGTATGTAGCATTATATTGCTAGACTAGCAGGGCACCCGTGCTTCACTACGCATACTTCATCATAGGCTCTCTATGAATTTCAGGGTGACATTCAACATACTTCTTTACAGCCTGTTTGTGAACTTTGGGGTGACATGCAGCATATTTCCTCACAGCCTGTCTGTGGACTGATGGGTTTGTTTTTGCATATTTTGCAGCAGCGTCCTGTAGTTGTCTTTTTATAATGCATTGTGTAAAGTGCCTTCTGCATTTAATTCCTCTTCTCCCTGTAGCGGTTTCAGCAGAAGGGATAGGTTCGTTGTGGAGGACAGTGTTAGAGTGCATTTGGTGCACCTTGGTAAAGGACATGAAGTGTTTAACTGTCACCCTTAAAATGTTCGTGCAGATGGCCAGAGATGAGTAGTGAAAACAGTAAATGTGTAATAACTCGAGTAAAACTGAATATTTTGAAAAATCCTTTCTTAGTGAGCCCCTAAACCACATAATGAACCGGTGTGCCAAATTTCAACTTTTTAGGTTCAGTGGTTTTTGAGTTCTTTTGATGAGTCAGTTAGTGAGTCAGTCAGTGGTATTTCGTGTTTATAGATATAGATTATGAATTTCATGTTAATTACAAGGATCTATTGTTCAAGTGATAGACCCAAAGTATTTGGATAAATAAAAAAAAGCCCTTTGGATTTTCTTATAATACTGGCCCAGAGAGTGGGAGGAACTACTGTGTGTGGGGGGGGGGAGTGGGAAGGGGGGAGGAACAAGAAAGCCCAAAGAAAGCTTAATGCACAGTGATCTCCTTCACTTTCCCTGTGAAGCAGGGGGAGGGTAGTCACACTTTGCCAGGTTTTGGGAACTGTGGATATTCTCTAGTCTGAGATTGCACTGAGTTTTGAAGAGAGGAAAAGTGTGCATAACTAAGAATCCAATCCAAAGGGCCCACAAGTACTTAAATGGCCAATATGTGGATGCAGCCATATAGCAAGATCTATTTTGTCTGTTTATTATTCCAGTTTCTAAGCTGGATCATCTGCAGATTTTACCACACTGAGAATTAGCAATATTGATTATCTGGGCAGCCCAAACCAGAGCCCTGCGGAGGGGGGAGACAGCACTGCTATCATGCGAAGGACTTCATGCTGTCTCCTGCCTCGATGACAGAGGGGATCTGATCAGTGAGTTAGATAGCTAGAGGAGGTCAAGACACTGGGCACCTTTTCTCTCCTGCTCTGACACTATCCCTTTGATGTGTAGATTGCTACTTCAGGGAACTTCCTCCCTTCCTGTTTCTCCTCATCCCTCCACCACTCTTATACATACCCTCCATCTTGCACCATGCGTGCAGAGAGATGCAAACAGATAGATTAGGATAGATAGATAGATTAGAATAGAGAACCTGTCTCTCCACTTTTCTATCCAGAACGGAGCTCACTAATAAAGACTCCTGTTATTAGTTAGAAACTATGAATTGACTCCGAGATTCTTTTGTTGCCAGCACACGCGCATGCCTGGGTAAGCTGTGCTGTGTTTGCCTCCATGCACTCTGCTGTAATGCAAAGGTATCTCTTACCAGAGAGAATTACCAGCAATATTGACAGGGAATGGAGAGTCACAGGAACTTTGAACTCTTAGCTGAAGAACAGAAGTATTTAAATAATACCTGTCTTCAAATGAACATTGTTACTAAATTTAACTAGGAGAGAACAAAGCAGTGTGAATCACTCAGGAAAAAAATTGTAATGACGAGAAAGCTTTCCAATGGTTTAAAGAAAATCAAAATGTGTCAGAAGTCCACATTGATTTATATGTTCACTTCATTTATTGTCCACTTTTCTACCCAGCAGGATTCCAAAGTAGATATATCATCCTACCATTTTCCATTATATGAGCACAACAACCCTGTGGGGTAGGTTTGGCTGACTGTGTGTAATGGGTTTCTGGTTACCCAACAAGTTTCCATGGAAGACTGGGAATTACAACCCAGGTCCCGAACCCTAGCTTGGCACTCTGTTTACTATATCACATTAGCTATAATCCTCAACGTGGGACCTTTGGTACCATGATACCTGACAGTGTGCTTTCTGGTGCCCACTTCTCCAAAGCAATAAGCCAGACAACATACAAGATAATGGTGGTATCAAAAAGACCAACAATGGAGAAAGAGAAAGGACTTCAGGGAAAGTCCCAACCAACACCCTGTTTCAGACTTCCCAATTTGTGACCACTGCAGAACAACAACAAAAACTGTGGCAGCCTACAGGACTAGCTTTGGTTGTCAGAGCAGAGGGAAGCTGTGGCAAGGCATAGAAGCAGGAGACAGCTGTGACCACAAAGTGTGGTTTTGCATTAGGTCCTTTATTTCATAAAAGTATTGCCTTTCCCATGATGCTCAAGACTCCACTGACATTCACTAATAAAAATGACATTTTAAGAATTGAAATCAGTATAGCCAACCCGTTCAGTAAGAAACAGATTCCCATTGTGGCTGACAAAATCATTGGGAATAATTAAAGTTATCTTTATCCATCACACTTAAAAATCCACTCCCCATTTTTAAAATATAAAGAAATAAAATACATGGGGTTGATGCTGCATTCACCTCTGTCCTCAGAAGGCAGAGGTCAAACTCCAGGTATTACTATTGCAGTTTACTAAATCTCAACCAGGAGAGAGGATCGCTACACTTTCCTATCTACTTATAGAGGGACAGGTATACACATAGGTATAAAGTATAGGTATAAAGCAAACTACATGCACAGGAGATCTATTTCACTCACAGCTCCAGATAAGAGCAAATGAATAAATTATCTCTGCATTTTTTGACGATATAGGAAATTCAGATCCATATAAACAAAGATTTCAGACATTGTTACCTACCAAACAACAATTTATGCAAGTACAGTAGTGCATGAAATAATTTAATATCTTAAAGCCTTGGGAGAATTGTATCCGTTCAATTGTAAAAAACCTATTTGGCATCCTTAGCTGCTATTAACTGGCATCATTCCTGGGCGCTGACTCAGATCCCAAATTTAATTTGATTATAGCACTAGAGTTAAGTCTTCCTTTCCAGATCCAGGGACATCTGATGGACATTATCTGCTGCAGAATACAGGAAGACATTTAAGCAAACTAGAAACTGTTCCTAAACATTCACGATAATCTGCTTTTAACAGTCACTCTGTCATCTTCCCGGCAATTGCAAATAACAAAACATTACTGAAAGAACAAACAAAGAATGGTATTTTTGCTGTTTCTCAGTGAGAAATGGTGAGCGGCTGCCTGCCTTCACTCTTCCCAGCATTCCAACAGCTCTTCAAGGGACCTAATATTCCAAAAGCAGCATAGTTTACAGTATTAAACTTTCAGTCAGAGGCTTGTACAAAGATTTTAGTTAACAGAACACTGAACAACATCTTTCCTCAGGCCCCTTCCGCACACACAAATTAATGTGTTTTCAAACCACTTTCACAACTGTTTGCAAGTGGATTTTGCCATTCCGCACAACTTCAAAGAGCATTGAAAGCAGTTTGAAAGTGCATTATTCTGCATGTGCGGAATGAGCCTCAGAGTCAGAGAGCTACAGTACCAACTGTCACCTTTAGAATGTTCACTGAGCTCTCCCAGAATTCCGTGTCTGCTGCATGCAAGGCTGTCAAATCCAACAAATGAATTTGGCTTATTAGGATCCACTAAAATACCAGAAAATGGTGAGTGTTGTCTTTTGTACTCTGGGGAACTTAGAAGGTTGCTAAGTGATGCTTTAGTTGGCCATAACCATTCCAGTGTTGTTCTAGGAAGAATAAGAGCCTCAAGATACAAAGGAATTTGGCCTACAAGCAATGAATCCCCCCTTTCTGCACGAGGTCTCATTCGGTCTCCAAATACTAACATCCACCTACTGCTAAACATGTGAAGGATCTCTCAAAGTTTTATCTATTGCCAGCATCATAATGAGGAGGAGGGGAAGTGTGTGAGTATGCATTTAATTACACATTGGACAGTTCAGTCTATTTATCTGTTGCGGCTTCTTGTTCATCTTCTGAAGATTATGACAGCTCTTTGGGGAATAATTCATTTTCTGAAAGATCAGAAGTCAATATGATTTCTTTGGAGCCCAGCTCCAAAATTCAGAAACTCTGATGCATTTCTGATTATGGTGAGAAGGAACAGACTTCCAAGCCATTGCTGCTGTACCCTCTGGTGCCCTTTCTTGGCAGGCTGAGAACCAAGCCTCTGACTGCAAGACAGAAGTCTAGCCAGAGTTATATCAAAGGGGAAATGGTGCCCAGGAGCAACCATTTTATTTTATTAAATTCCTGACTAAGGCTGGGCACAGGGCAGCATAAATGCAAGTGAAACATAAGGAGCAAAACCTACCAGACCACAGCCACACAACCTGAAATACCCACAACAGCCAGTTGAGTCCAGCCATGAAAACCTTCAACAATACACAAATCACTTTTTGTTCTATCATGTCTGCTTTTTTATTCTCCTAGTCCTCAAATTCACAAATCATCAGTTTACTTTTTTCTGTTTTAAGCAAAAAGCCAGTTTAGGGTTTCCAACTATCCATAAGCTTAGACAGATTCTTTTAGTTTAGCTATCTCAAGCGAGTTCCAATATCTTCACAAACCATTCTTCTACTGCGGGTATAGATTAGGTTTTCCATATTTGTGCATGCAATAATCTCCCTGCTGATGTCTTTTATAAAAACACATTTCTGTATCTTTTTTCAAACTTTCTGTCCACAATACCCAAAAGGTAAGCCTCTGGTTTCATTTGTGTATTAGTCTTTGTTGCATGTAGTTGTGTCACCAAAAAATTTAGCTTTATTACAAGTCCATCATAAATAGTAAAAAGATCCTTCATGATGTTTACATTTCCAACACACATATGGAACATTTTTATACATTTCTACTAATTTCTTCAGTGAAAGATACCAATGATACATCATTTTATAGATATTCCCTTTAAGATGGAACATAATGGAAATTTAAGGTCCTTTAACCACATATTTTACCCCGATACATATGTACTTTGCACCCAAAGCTACTAGCCCACTTTATCATACACTCTTCTACACCATCTTCTGTTTCAAATTTCAACAGAAACATACATTTTGGTACTAATATGATCATCATTCTCACATAACTCTACTTCAGATTTGGAGTCTTCAAAACCATGTGTTCTCTTATCTAAATCTTTCTAATAATTGTGCTGAGACAGCTCAATGACAAGTACTTCTGCTACTAAATTATCTCAATTTCATTTTTCAGTCCCCTTGAGAGAAATCTAGTACATCATGGTATGCTAACTATCTATTTTCCACTATCATTTCTCGTCTATATAATGCTTCTTATGCTGAGAGCCATAACAGTGTTTTGTAACATATACTAAGCGTATATTTTTCCCATTCTCTCAGTTTAGTATAGCACATCTAATATAATGATTTTTAAAATCCTTCTTGATTTTATCAGACCATAAATAGTGCCATTCAAATCTCATATTACGTCCCTCTAATTTCAACAATATTCTATTTCTCAACAAAATCCATTCTTGCAACCAAACCAGGCAACAGGTGGTCAAATACAATTTCAAGTCAGATAATCCTAATTCTCCGCTTGCCCCACAGTGAGCTTTCTAGTCTCAACCAGCCTCTACTGCTTTTCCTGGTTCCTTTAACCCCGCCCATCAACTCCTCTTAAAGGCAAAGATCTCATCACACCCTAACAGGGCTTTGTTAAATTGCATTTATATTGCATTTATATTTTAAATTGCACTTATATTGATATACCTGTGATAGCGCAGGTATTTATTTATTTATTTTTATTTATTTTCAGACTTCTAGACCGCCCCATCCCCTAGGTGCTCTGGGCGGTGCACAACATAATGACCATCAGGTACAGTTAAAAACAACTAAAACTTTTAAAAGCAGCGGTAAAATAGAAACTGACTATAATAGATAAATTAATGTATAAGATGGCATCCGCAATCCCAATTTCAAACCCTCTAATGGGAGGGAAGAGCAGCAAATCCCAAGATGACAGGCGCAGATGTACGGCCATTGATATTGTAGCCCCTTTCCCAACATAACCCTCCAAAAAGAAAGAGGCAAACCAATTCCCTGGATCACATGTTGGTGAAGAAGGGGACCATGTGATAGATTCCCTTCCCCTCCACACACACTCTCTCTCTCCTCCTCTCTTCCTGTGGCTGCTGTAAAAAGTCCTCCCCTTAAAAGGGGGAAATAGGTCTGTAACTGAGAATTAAAACCAAAAGGAATGCACATTCAATGAAAAGGAGACCACAAGTGCATAAATGATCATGGTTCTCCTAGGGATGAACATACACTGGGATAACAGTATATCCCAGGGTCCTCAGAACTTAACGTTCCAGTCACTTTGGAGGAAGGCTCCCAGTTCTCCATCTCTTTTACAGACCTCAGTGTTATTGCTTAACAAGGACAGATTTAAATATGTTATTGGTAAGACAGATTCTTTTAGTTTAGCTATCTCAAGCTACCAGTTCTGGATTGGGAAATAACTAGAGATTTTGAGCATGAAACCTGTGCAGAGTGGGGTTTGAGGAGAGGAGGGACTTCAATGGGGTATAATACCTTCTAAAGCAGTCGTTTTCTCAAGTGAAATATGGGAGATCGTTAGGTTTCCCAATTACCAGGTATTTGCGGGCAATTCCTGTGGCTGCACACTGGGTGCTCTCAGATGGTCGGCAAGTGGAAGAAGGCTCACAGAAGGGGGGAGCAATCTGCACACACAGCACAATGATGTCACTTTCTCCACAGAAAAAACCTCCATAGAAACCATAGAATTGGGGGGGGGAGGTGCTAGAGCATCCCCCCAGTGTGATGCCAGAACCTGGAGGTGATCTCATCATGCTGAACTTGTGGATTGCCACCACAACTCCAACACTTGGAAGCTCCTGCCAATTGTCAGGAGGAACCTGCCAACACTACTGAGGGATAGTATTCAGATTCGAGAATAACTAAGCATCCAAAATGTGGGCAGTTTCATATTCTGAACTGCCCTACCCCAAATGGTTGAATCACACATATATATTCATCACTCAGTCAATCAAGAACCTCTGGCAGGGCTTTCAAGTCACTGTATATAAAGCCAAAGACAATGTTTTTCCAGTGAGGCAATGAACATTCTGCTCCAAGTGATCAAAAGTTCTGGGACAACATAATTAGATAAATGTACAGATGTTGTCCTGGTATTGCTCTTAAAATGTCAATTCTAGCTATTCTACACTGGAGTAGAATGGACCAAGCCTTTTGGCGCTACATAAAAATATTTTCACTGACAGGATTTCATAATATTTTCCCCTAAGTTGAATGCACTTCCATTTGCTTTTGCAGAATTCATATTTACAGTTGTTATTTCCTGGGGGTTATGAGGTTGCTTCGAAAAGATTAAAGCACTGGCCAGACCAATCCTTATTTCTCTCCTCTCCATTTCGATCCCTGCATTTGTGTTTTATTGGGTTTCCTGACTGTGGTTCCTGCACTTTGGTACAATATGCCAAAGAAAAAACGATTTCTTCAGTTCGTAACGAACAGCCTGACATACTAATGAGCTGCTCTATTAAAACACATGTTTTATGTTCCCCTATAAAGAACTTTTAGAAATGATTTTTTTAAAAAATACTGGTGTTAACTCCAGATGCAACATCTAACAGAAACCTGATCTTTCCGGATGATATTTTAATTGGGTCCAAAGGATAAAAGAAACACATTTCATCTTCTGCATTTTTCATTTAGCAGGCCATAATCAACAAAAAACACAGGAAGGGTTCGAACCACTTTTATCCATGGATTCTTAAGATGACAACATATCCCCCAAAGTCCCTTTAAAAGTCTGCCAATGTCTACTTTATTGGCACATCAGAGTTTTGTTATTCAACAACAAAATCTAGGGACAGAGCCAAAGGGACAGAGCAGTAATCCATAAATGGTCAAGTCAAGGAACCGATATGTCTCTCTCCTAACTTTAGATGGTAGACTACCATCAGAGTATGAGTTAGTAAATCTCAATTTGTTCAACCTTTTCGCAGTGTCAGAAGAGCCTACTCCGTCTCTTGCAGCGAAAACAGCAAAGAGTCTTGTGACCATATTAAAGACAAATATATTTTCCGGAACATTAGCATTGGGGACTAAACATTTGGCTTCATTTAGAACAAGGGTCTCATCTCCCATTACCAGGGTTAAATAGACTTACCTAACCCAGGGAAAACTATGTTATCACTCACTGTGAATGTTCACACCAGCAAGGATCAGGCACAGGACACATGACACTTTGTGGTTCCAGAGATAACTCCAGCTTCACTAATGCCTTTCTACCCCTTCCCCCTAACTTAATGCACTGCCCCATAATGAAAGATTTCCAAGTTCCCAGCCAAACAGTTTTCTCATCAGATCTGGACACCGACTTTGGTTTATTCCAGGGGTCAGCAACCTTTTAACAGTTAAAGAGCCGAATATCAAAATTTAGAGAATGAGGACCACAAAGAGTAAGGATAAGAAAGCCTATTTGCATGACTGAAAATATGCCACTCTGTTAGTGATATGACTGACATATTCCTTATTAATTCATGATGTTTCTGTAGCCCAGACATTGGTTGTTGCTAGTACTTTATCAGGAAGTGGCACATGCAAGGTGTCACAATCTATATATATAAACATGAAATACCACTCACTGACTGACTGACTCATCAACAGAACTCAAAAACCACCAAAGCCACATACATGAAATTTGACACACCTGTTCCTTGCGTACTCCAGGTGCTCACTAAGAAAGGATTTCCCAAAAAATTCACTTTCACTCGATTTATTACCTATTTACTGTTTTAACTGCTCATCTCTGGCCATCTGCATGAACATTCTAAGGGCATACCAAGGCCTCAGGCCACAGACAGACAGGCTGCACGAACATTCTAAGGGTGACAGTTAAACACAGCCAGCTTCATGTCCTTCACTAACTGCACTCTACCACCGCCCTCCACAATGCATGTGAACCTATTTGAAAACAAACCCATCAGTCCACAGACAGGCTGTGAGGAAATATGCTGCATGTCACCCCAAAGTTCACAAACAGGCTGCAAAAAATATGATGAATGTCACCCCGAAGTTAACAGACAGGATGTGAAAAAGTACTCCTCCACCCACCCTCATGTTAACAACACCGCTACAGCCAAATACTATCAAAATAGATTACAAACCACACTATCACTTTGGACTACTAAACATTTGTCGGTTTTTGCATATGGACATCAGATTGATTACAATGGAGACAAGTTTATTGCTCTCGGCCTCCGATTACCTTGTGCTTGGGTGTCGTGCTCTGAAGTGGTGGGATGAGTCCCCCAGGGAATGTGCTGCAGGCAGTACAGTCCAGCTCCCTGCCCTCTCAACCCTCCCCTGAATCTCTTCACAGCCTTCTCACTCATCAGCATCCAATGGCAGAACACTTCCTTTCTGCATCCTGAAAATACAATGGCTGCTTCCACATGACGTCTTTTGGAGCCCACCAGGTGAAAGAGAGCAATAACACATTGCATTAGAAAAAGACAACTACAGGAAGCTGCTGCAAAATATGCAAAAACAAACCCATCAGTCCACAGACAGGCTGTGAGGAAATATGCTGCATGTCACCCCAAAGTTCACAAACAGCCTGTAAAGAAGTATGCTGAATGTCACCCCGAAATTCATAGAGAGCCTGTGATGAAGTATGCATAGCAAAGCACGGGTGCCCTGCTAGTAACTAATAAATATACCGTACTACACAGGAGCAGCCTGTGAGCTCATTGTTCACACAAGGATTACTGGATTGCCTCTGTTATCTCTAAGGAGCCCTCTAGCCCAGCAGTATTCATTGGAGTGCCTGTGGAGTGCACTCTTTACCTGACCTGCTGTTCTACCTGCCAACACCTTTTCTGGTGCCCACAAAGAGTTTTCAGGAAGTGAGTAGGGCCAGATAAGGGTTTTACGCAACTAGGCTTCTGATTAACTATTGGAGATTGAATAGGCTGTGCCCATTTGTTGCATTTTTAGGTGGTAAGTTATAGAGTTAGTGTTAGGTGTAGTTGGTTTGTATTAGGCTTAATTAGTGGCTGATATTACTTTAAGTTAGTGCTAGGCTTGGTCATTACCCTATCATTGCTATGAACTGCTCAGACAATTAGTACTAGGTCATTACGTTTGGTAGTCTTCACTATAGAAGAGAAAATCGCCACCTGTGCTTATTTAGATTATTTATTAGGTTATGGTTATTTGGATTTTTTTTGTAAATGATGTTATGTGACATTTATGTGTTATGTGACATTTAGTAACATTATGCTGTTATGTGACATTTAGTGATATTCTGTGCCAGGTGCCAGGTGTACTGTTATGATTATTGTTATCTTGTTCATACTGTCACATTTCATGTTATTATGCTATGTTTATTGATGTTTTTTATTGATGATGTTTATGATATTTTTACAATGCGAAATGTTATGATTACTGTTATCTACTGCTTATATTGTTTATGTTTATTGATGTTCTTACTCTTTTGTAATGTTATGCCTATTGATGTTTTGTCGATTGACTATGACCCATGATGTTTGCTGTTTATATTATTGCTGTTCGTCACCCTGAGCCCTACGGGGGCGGGTGGGTTATAAATCGAATAATGAAATGAAATGAAAATGTTGCGTTGGCAGCAGCTGCCACCACAGAACAGGGATCTACTCTGTGTTGATGAAGTTAAACTGTGGCAATCATTTTGTGGCTGGCTCAGCCTCCCGCGGAAGCCATTTTGTTACTGAGCCTACTGTGCCATAACAGAATTGCAAATGTGCCTGCAAGCTCAAAATGGTTGGAGACCTCTGCAGCCCCATAAAAATCCCCACTGCTTTCACAGGCTGGTTATTCTAGCATCTCATTTATCCCTCCAATATCTATTAACATTTTCATTTTGTTAAGACAACCACGTTTGGTTCCATACTGAGCCACATTTGGTTTATTCTACTGTTTGCAAACCGGGATTCCAACCTCTTAATCATAATCTGGAGCTGAACTCATTAGGAAAGAGAACCAATCATATTTTGTGCCTCATGTGGAATACCCAATGAAGGTTTGTCACAAAAACTGGAATATTTTAATTATGAAAACATTTATGTGGAGAAGAGAGGGCTTCTTCAACCCCTCCCAGTTGAGAAGCTGCCAATCTACACCATGCTTTGCTTTTATTGGAATTTATTATCCAGTAGACAGAAAGTCTTCTCAGTTCCTTTCATTATTTAAACTCTTCTTTATTCTAATTGTTTTTCTTACTCTTGTAACATTTACTCATTCTTTACACATTTATTTCCACAACTTATTAAAAATACAACTTTGAGAGATCATACTGTTATCCTATTATCTGTTATTAATTATTACCCAATTTCACTAAAACTTCCATCTAAGGAATCATCACAAATAAGAAAAGGCGTGAAAAAAGCCATTCCTCAAATTATTTTGCACAACATGGTACATTTTCTGAATTGTACCAAGCAGGCAGGGGTGATTAGCATTGAGCAAACATCATGACATCATTTCTAGCAAAACTCAGACATGACATCATCATGTGGGTCAACACTCTAGCCTTTACTCTTTACTCTATGGTTACAATATGTTGCTATAAAGGTACTTTCCCCACAAGGTATAAGTCTCTTTCCAGCTGTCAGCCTAGAGATCAACGAGAAGTTTACATTAACCTTCCTCTCTGTGTAACTTTTATACATTCATGGATTTATTTTCATGAAGAGGGACCCACTGAAAAATACATTTTCTAGTACCATAGTCCTGCATTCTTCTATCTTATTCTACATGACTTGGCCTCTTTACCTGACCTGCTGGTCTACCAAACCACCTTCTTATGTATAACCTTGTGGCTTGGGAACTACTGCAGCATGGCTCTTTCCCAAGTTAAGAAGGGACCCAAGAATCTCCCAACTGTGAAGAAAGAGCTCATAGAACAGAAATATTCTGTACATTGACTTCCCCTCAAACTCAACTCGGAAACTCCAGCTGGTCCAGAATGCCACTGTGCCTCAATTATTTGTGGGAGCCAGGACTATCAAGGGGGGGGGACTGGGGGACAAAATTCAGGGACTCTAAGTCAGCTGCAAGACCCCCAGAAGTCAACTTCACACTACATCTGAACAAATGTCTTTCTATTTCCTTTTTAATGCAGTTCTGGCTGCAGCCACTAGAGATGCAGGGACATCTGAGCACAGTAAAAGACACTCTTACCATGTTTCCCCTAATATAAGACATCCCCGAAAAATAAGATATAGTAGAGGTTTTGCTGAAGTGCGAAATATAAGGCATCCCCCGAAAGTAAGACATAGCAAAGTTCTTGTTTGGAAGCATGCCCGATGAACAAAACACAGAAAAATAAGACATCCCCTAAAAATAAGACATAGCGCATCTTTGGGAGCAAAAATTAATATAAGACACTGTCTTATATTCAGGGAAACACGGTATCAGCTGGACTAGACTAAAGCGATATATCAGCAGTATAGAGCACAATATAGATTCAACTGTTTATTTCAACACTGAAGTGAATATTCTGAAAAGCTGCCATAGCAAGTAAATTCCTGAAGGTGCTAATAGAAAAATCAGATGGGTTTGGGATGTATTTGGGGCCTATGTTGTAACGTACAGTGCAGTTTGATTCCTGAATTCCAGCACATCGACATTTTTTCACGCTTCTCTGAAAATATTATTTTATATTTACACTTTAGAAATAATGTTATTTTCATGGAAATCGAATCCCCACACCACCTTTGCCTTTCCCCGCTCACTTTCTCTTTTATCAGCATTTGACTGACACTGAAGATATTGAAACCAACTGAGGTCAGGATGGCATTATATGAAAATGAAGAGAACAATAACGCCAGATCAGATCCTTTCAAGGGAATAAAGCTTAGGGTGCTGTGGGGTGGAGGACTGATTTGAAGCAGAAGTGGGAATAAAAACCAGCAACAATAACAAAGGTCAACAGTAAAGATTCAGGATTAGAACTATCATTTGGGGGGGGGGGTTGTTAGAATTGTCGAAGGCTTTCACGGCCGGATTCAACTGGTTCTGGTGGATTTTCCGGGCTGTGTGGCAGTGGTTTGGTGGATCTTGTTCCTAACATTTCACCTGCATCTGTGGCTGGCATCTTCAGAGGTGTATCACAGGGGGAAGTCTGTTACACACTGTGTCCAGAGAGAAGAAAATGTTTGGGGAATATATTGTCCATGTCCCAAGGTGGGGAACCAATCAGTAAGTGTTTAAGTGGAACTTGTTATGCAAAGATGTGGTTGATAGCATTGTATTGCGGGTGGGGCTTATCAGTCCAGGGAGTGATTCACATTTTCATGCCCTGCAGCAGCAGCAGTATTGGTGAAGGCAAATCCTGTGTTTGGGTGGAGTCCATTGTTCATGAACTTAGCATGCCCTTGGGGTTTGCTTTTGGTGTTTTTAAGTACTGGTAGCCAAGCTTTGCTAATTTTCAAAGTCTCTTCTTTCCCGTTGAAATTGTCTTGATGTTTGTGAATTTCAATGGCCTCTTTCTGCAGTCTGACAAAGTAACCTCTTCTTGAATTGTCCAGGAATTTCAGTGCGGTTTTCTAAATAAAAATGTTACCAATGTCCAGTTTTGTTTAAGACGTGTTCTCCAATCTCTGCAGATTTTTTTTCTAGGATGGTTAAGTTTTACAGTGTCTTTTCAGGTGGTCTCCTTTTGTAATAACGAAAGTTGTGAAGCTGAACTGCGGTTTTGTGGTTCCTATGTAGACCTTTCCATAGCTGCATAGCATCTGCTGTATTTTCCTGGTAAGTTTGAAGATGGTTTGTAGGTTATGTTTCTTCATCAGTTTCCCTATTTGATCAGTAATTCCCTTGATGTATGGTAGAACTATTTTTCCTGTGGTGGGCTGTTTCTCCTCAGTCCTCTGGGTTTCTCTTGTTCTTAAAGCTCTTCTGATTTCTGTTGTGGAGTAGCCATTACCCTGCAGAGCCCAGTCTAGATGATTGATTTCATCAGGGAGGAAGTGAGGTTCATAAATTAGTTCTGCCCGATCTGTCAGAGTTTTGATTATGCCCCTTTTCTGTTGTGGATGTTGACTGGAGTTTTATGTAGATACCAGTCTGTGTGTGTCGGTTTTCTGTATACCGTGTGGCCCAATTGGTGGTTGGGTCTGCGAAAGACCAATTTGTTAGAATTGTTTATAAATAAGTTCCCCATTCATTAATTAAATTCATGTTTGAATAGAAGGCAGCAATAAGATATGCCAAAAAAAGACAATAATGAACCGTTTGGAATCAGAATGAGTGGAATGACTGTACAGGAAGTAGGCAAATACTGTGATATTTTATGAAGTAGATCTAAATTGATGATTTTGGAAAGGTAGCTTTGTTCGCAATGCTCTGATTAATTCTGTTGGAAAAGATATATAGTTGTGACTAATAGGCAATGTAGCCAGGGCATCCAGATTTCTGAAGTAAAAATATTCTCAGATTTATGTCATGCTGCTGCTCGTGACGACAACCGTGCCACTTCCTCCCGAGCTTATTTTGGCATTTCCGCCTCTGAGAATATTGGGCATTTGGATAAATTCACAAGGGAAAGCCTAAATTTCACTCTCTCTCTCTCTCTCTCACACACACACACACACACACACGCGCGCGCTCATCCTGGAACCTAAACAGGTGAATACACTATATTTAAACTTATTAAAATATGTGTATAGTGCTTTTCCCCATACAGTGGGCCCAATATATATTTTTTAAAAAAATTCTATCCCCCTTTGTTCACTGACTGGGACTGAAAGAGGCTTTTCACATTGTTCTGAGTTCTCTTCTCCTCCACCTTCTCCTCACAGCAACGGGTATGTTAAAGATTGTGATAGGCCCGGGTTACTTGGCAAGCTTTTATGGAAGAGAGGGGATTTAAAACCAGTTGTCCCAGACCTAGTCTGTGAAGGAAAAAAATCATTTTAAGTAGGATCCACTAGTTTTTCTTGTTTTAAAAGATCCCAAACAGAGCAGGCAGGGAAGTTTTGAGACTGGGTTGCTGCATCCGGTACGATCAGCTGGTTATATTTCCGTGGTAAAATAAGTCACCTTTCCCTCGCAGAGAACTGTTGAATTACATTATAAACAACACAAGGTAACTTTTTGTACATATTTACAGTTTACAGGCATCAAGTTTCAAGCTTCAAGCAGAACAGTAAACATTATCTAAACTGACAGAAAGTACAAACACAGAGGTCCTTTCCACACAGGCCCTGAGCGGGGGTGCATTGGCATAAATGATGCTGATGCATGCACACACCCTGGACCGTTCGCATGGATGGTCCCGGTAGGGGCGCAGGCAACGGTGCAGCCTTCGCACAGGCTGCACCGTCCCCAAACGCCTTACCTTCGTCTCTTGGCTTCCTGTGTGTTGCAGAGGCCAGGGGACACACCGGCCTAAGCAACAGCTCTGGAGTTGCAGGCCGGGGGGGGGGGTGTCCCCTGGCTCTCCCAATGCGCTGAAAGCCAGGAGAAGAAGGTAAGGTGTTCAGGGAAAGCGGGGGGGGGATGTTTGCATGGCAGCGGGGGGGAGATGCCACTGTTGAAAAACCTCCTTCCTGGAGCGAGGTTCAACAGTGGCGTCTTCGTGCCATTTGGTGCCTGCTGTGCGAACACCATCCCAGGGACAGTGTTTTTAGCGTCCTTGGGGCACTGTTATCTGCCCATGTGGAAACAGCCAGAGAGAGAGAGAGAGCTTTTTGTGCACATGCAATGAGAGATTTTAGTTCAACTGACATAACTGCAGCAGAACGACTGTCCACCTTTTTAAAAACTCTGCCAGCATGCAGTGCAGTGCTTCTATGCTAGAATGAAAAACCCAATACCCCTTCTCAGGCTTGCATACAAGAACTCATAAGTCCAAGAGGCTTGTTCAGAATATCTGCGGTCATCTGATTGGTTGGAAAATACTTCAACTCTATGATACCCTGTTCTATTAAGTCACGCACTAAGCAGTATTGTACACCAATGTGTTTGGTACGTGCCTGTACTTTTTCTGTTTGTGAGAGTCTGATGCAAATTTAGTTATCCTCTATCACAATGATGGATCTCTGCTCACATATTCTAAAGTTCTTTAGTAGTTTCTTCAGCCATAGTAATTCTCTGCATGCTTCTGCTGCGGCGATGTATCGAGAGTCTGTTGATGATAGAGGTGTTGCTTCTTGTTTACGACTGGGCCATGAAATGGGATCACCCCCTACAAAAATACATTTCAATTTGTTGATTTATAGTCTTTGGTATCACCTGCCCTGTCTGCATCAGTCTAACAGGTCAATATAGGATTACTGCTAGCAGGTAACTTTAATTGTAAATCTATAGTTCCTTTCAGGTACCTTACTACTCTTTTCACTGGGCTGGTGTACTGAGTTTCCTGCTTAAGTTTCCAGCTGCAGTAGCTATATCTGCTCTTGTTGTTGTTAGATATAACAGTTTTCCTATTGCTCTCCTGTACTGATTTTTATTAGGTAGAGGTTCACCTTCATATTTGTTCTTGAAAAAAATCTGTTATCAACTGTATGTGCATCTTTTAAACCAAGTATTTCAATTAATTAAGCATAAGCATAGCATAAGCATTTTATTGTCATTGTGCACGCACAACGAAATTTACAGCAGCATTCCTCGATGCACACAATTTCAGACTCATACCCCATCCTCACTTTCCCCTTCCTCCACCCATGCCTACACAGGGATCTTTTGTTTTCTAGTATCTTTTGTTTTTGGTTGAGTAGATAAGTTCCATCTTGCTTTTCAATTGGAATTCCTAAGTAATAGGTTGGAATTTCAATTGGAATTCCTAAGTAATAGGTTGAATTTCCTATGTCTTTTATTTCCACCTCTTTATTTAGATATTGGACAATTTCGTTGTAATCTTTCTCATTTTCTGTAGCTACTATAAGGTCATCTACATGTCAATATGTAAGAAAAATGTCCATCTTTGTTTTCAGAATATAATCATTGGTCTGCCTCACCTTGTTTAAATCCTTGCTTGGGCAGCATTCCATTAAGTCTTTCGTTCTAGGCCAGCGGTTCTCAACCTGGGGGTCGGAACCCCTTTAGGGGTCGCCTAAGACTCTCTGCATCAGTGTTCTCCATCTGTAAAATGGATAAATGTTAGGGTTGGGGGTCACCACAACATGTGGAACTGTATTAAAGGGTCGCAGCATTAGGAAGGTTGAGAACCACTGTTCTAGGCTCTCACCACCTGTTTAAGTCTATAAAGTTTTTTTCTTAGTTTACATACAAGGTGTGCTTGCTTTGGTTAACAAAACCTAGTGGTTGCTCCATGTATAAGTCTTCTGTAATCTCTCCAGGAAGAAATGAAGTCTTGACATCAAGATGTTTGCATTTCCTTAGATGATAAAATACTTAACAGCATCCTCATCATACTATGCTTTAAAACTGGTGCAAAAGTCTCATCAAAATCCTCTTTGTATTTTTGGAATAATCCCTTAGCAACTAATCTTGCTTTATATCTTCCTACATTTCCTTCTGCATCGTTTTTTGCTTTAAATTCCCATTTACATCCAATTGTTTTCTTGTTAGATGGTGGTTTTACCAAGGTCCAAGTTTGGGGTTTGTGCAATGCCTCAATTTCTTCCTGTGCTGCCTCTTTCCATTTTGTGGCATTTGTGGTTGGCATTTGCTCGACTTCTTTCCAACTTGCTAGTTCTTTCAACAATGTCGACTTCATCATGTAGGACAATCGTGGAGCTGGTATTCCTTTACTGATGTGTGATGATGAGTGTCTGGGTTGTTCAGGAATTTGGTTTCTTCTCTGCACCTCCTCTACCGCATCACCTGTTACACCTGATCCAGCAGGCTAGTTCTTATGTTCTTACCTGTGTTCCATTTATACTTCTATCCATATTCTTAAATATTTTTTCTGAATGTGTACTATGACTTGTGTAACCATTGTCAATTATCCATCTTCCAGACCCTAAACTATTATTTTTAATTGTAAGCCCCTTCTCGTTTTGTGGAGCAAAAAATGTTTGCTCTTTAAATTTTTTTCTTTTGGTTTGTACTCTGGCTTCATTTTGAATAACTAGGAATCTTTGTCTTTCTACTTGCAAGCTTGGTATAGCAAAGATTAACTGTTTCTCTCTACTGGACAGTTTCTTGAAAAATGACTACACTTTCCACAGTTGAAGTAGTGCAGTGATTAGTTCTTAAGCTTGCCTCTCCCTGTGCTGTTCTGAGTTACAGCATAATTTGATCTTTTTGAATACAATCCCTTGCACAGATCTGATCTCTCAATTATTTCACATTCTTGTCTAAGTCTTGCAAGTGTTAAACTTTCTTTCCCTTCAAAAACTGAGACAAATGCATCAAATTTTTCAATAAGAGTCCCCACTAAAAAGCCAGTTTTCTGTTGTTCATTAAACTCTAATCCTGTTAAATTTGATTTATCAAATGCTGTTAGAAGATTATTGATATAACTTTCACAGCCTTACTTGTCTTCCAGCCTTATTCTTACTAGCTGCTTTATCCACCAGTTTTATAGCTCCTCTGGGCAAACGTGCATTCCAGTTTTTGTAACATTTCTTTCGCAGATTCACACTGATTTACATAAATTAGCTGAGTATAATTTAGACATACATGAATTATTTTGGTAGCAACTGCATCCTGCAATTCCCATTTTTAAATTTCTTCTTCACCTTGGTCAGTTTGGGGATTTTCAATACGTTCATAACTTTGTCCTGTCCTTATAGATATGATTACTCTTTTTCTCCACTGTTGATAATTATTCTCAGTCAGTTTGGGAATTTGTTTCATCGTTCCCTTTCCTTTGTCCTTTTTCGTTGTAGTAGCCAAAGGAAAATATGTGTGGAGCAATTTTAGTAAACCTGTCTTGATTCAACTTATCTCTGTGTTTCTGTCAAGGTAAAGGCTGTCTCTCTCTCAGTGCCTGGGAACCATAATCTGAAGGGGGGGGGGGATAGTTTTAAATAGGATCCACTAGTTTATCTTTCTTTTAAAGGATCCCAAACAGAGTAGGCAGGGAGGTTTTGAGACTTAAGTTGCTGCGTCAGTTAAGATCAGTTGGTTATACTTCAGTGGTAAAATAAGTCACCTTTACCTCAATGAGGCCCTTTCCACATCAAATGCATAGCAGGTTGCAGTCGGGATAAAGTAACCCGCTTTCCTACTTTCGTATTCGCATGCACCCGTGCGGGCAGCAATTGGAGCCCACAGAAACAATACGAGTTGGTATCACACCTTCACACAGAGGGGCATCTGTTTTTTTTAATTTACCTCCCACCAATGTGTAGCTACACAGGCATGCACAAATGAACCCACCCCCACCCCCCAGCCAAGCTGACGTCATGATACGACCATTTGCATCTACGTGGCTATGCAGATGTAAGGCGGAAAATTTTATAAAAGGAAAGTACATCCAAATAAAGTGCCCCCCAGCCCGGCTGTTTGCTCACAAATTGCTGCAACCCAGGGTTTTTCAAAAGACTCACAAATAGTGTGATTCTCGAAAAACCCAGTTTGGGGAAAATGACATGGGGCAGACTTACTTTAGGGGTGAGAACTGTGTGAAGTCCCCCCCCAAACCCCATGTTTGTTTACCTCCTTAACCCTTATTGGCCCATGCGGAACAAGCCAGACAACTGCTGAATCTTATTTTTACTTTGTTACATTACAAACAACACACAGTGACTCTTTTGCACCTATTTACAGTTACAGGTTCTAGGTTCAAGCTTTAAGCATAATAGTAAGCATTATCTAAACTGACAGAAATACACACACACACACCAGAGAGAGAGAGAGAGAGAGAGAGAGAGAGAGAGAGAGAGAGAGAGAGAGAGAGAGAGAGAGAGAGAGAGAGAGAGAGAGAGAGAGAGCATTTAGTCAACACACACAATGAGAAACCTTAGTTCAACTGACATAACTGCCACCGATAGAATGTTCACTCTTTTGAAAATTCTCCCAACATGCAGTGCAGTATGCCAGAATGAAAAGCCCAAGAGCCTGGTATTCTAACACAGGTGTCCCTAGTGAGGTGCCCATGGGCGCTATGGCAACAGCCAGCATCTTTCTGGTGCCCATCAAGACAGACAGATGGATTCTTTATTCAGTCATTTGACCAGCATAAACACATTTTAATAGGGTTAATGAATGACAAGCAATAATAATAGAATAGAATAGAATCTTTATTGGCCATGTGTGATTGGACACACAAGGAATTTGTCTCCGGTGCATATGCTCTCAGTGTACATAAAAGAAAAATACATTTGTCAAGAATCATAAGGTACAACACTTAATGATTGTCATATAGGTCTAGTAAGCAATCAGGAAACAATCAATAGTAACGAAACCATAAAATGTAAAATCATAAAATAAAATGAAATAAAATGAAATGTCAGCACAGGCTATAGTCATACAGTCATAAGTGGGGGGAGATGGGTAATAAGAATGATGAAAAAAGTAGTGCAGTAATTATATAATAAATATATAATAAATAGTTTAACATTATCGAGGAAATTATTTGTTTAACAGAGTGATGGCATTCGGGAAAAAACTGTTCTTATGTCTAGTTGTCTTGGTGTGCAGTGCTCTGTAGTGACGTTTAGAGGGTAAGAGTTGAAACAGTTTATGACCAGGATGCAAGGGGTCAGTAAATATTTTCACAGCCCTTTTTTTGACCCGTGCAGTATACAGGTCCTCAATGGAAGGCAGGTTAGCAGCAATTGTTTTTTCTGCAGTTCTGATTATTCTCTGAAGTCTGTGTCGATCTTGTTGGGTTGCAGAACCAAACCACACAGTTATAGAGGTGCAGATGACAGACTCAATAATTCCTCTGTAGAACTGTATCAGCAGCTCCTTGGGCAGTTTGAGCTTCCTGATTAACTAACAGTTCCATCAGAGACCCTAGAACATTGTATTCAGTTCACAATGTGAAAGAACTTTGCCCTAAGTGCAAAATATTAGGGACTTTATCCTCAAGCAGAAAATTAACTACTGAGTTATTAAGGCAACCAAAATAACAAAGATGACCAAAGCGCTGGAACAGCTGAGGCAATGTTAAGACTTTTCCTAACATCTCCATCAAATTGTCATTGCAGTAGGATGTGTGAAATCTCATTTGCATTACAGGGTGTCTGTTGTGGGGAGAGAAAGGGAAAGCATTTGTAAGCCACTTTGAGACTCCTTACGGTTGAGAAAAGCAGGTTCTATATCCAAATTCTTCTCTTCTTCAGCTATGTGAAGTAGGTTAAACTAAAAGGGAAAGATTGGCCGCGGGTCCCTGGTGAGTTTATTCAAATCTTGGTCTCCCAGATCCTACTACAACACCTAACCACTACACCTGCTAGTTTGCTACTATGCCTTATTAAAGATAAAGTGCTTTGAAGGATACAGTTGCCAATGCCTTCTGAAGAAACTAGTCTGTGATTAGAACAGTGGGGAACTGGACAAAATGAAGTGGATGATGGCTGTGTCGCAACGAACTGTCTTGTTGAAACTGTTCTTTGGACTCTTTGAAGTTTCATTGTTACAAAACAAAAATTAAAAAAATTAGTCACCAACAAAGTTTATGAAAAGCTTGTTCCATTCAGAATAGCTCACTATCCTTTCTGCACATCCCTAGCTTCTACCCAGAACCTCTCAATCACCCCAATTATATAGACATACATGCTGTCAATGGTTTGACTGTGCCTATTTAGCAAAAACAGATTTCTATACTCAAGCCATCTGCTTCACCACCTGTCAACCCCCATTACATAACATAATTGCCAATACAATGGTGTACTTAGTAGCTGCACTTTCACTGAATTGAAAGAGGTCAGACTGTGCTCTATCTACTCAGACTTGTCATAATTTAGCTAACCCACTGTTGGTCAAAATGCTCATCAGGTTACTGAGGAAACCAAATTTGTCCCAAATAGCTCCAACATGACCATCCAATCTAATTGCTTTGCATATTTTAATGTGTGGGATCAGGCAGTGAACAAGATCAGAGTATAATAAAATTATGTTGTGGTGACAATAAAGACAATTGACCAGATTCAGTCGACTGTGTGTTGTAGGCACTGTGGCAAAACTAGCCCCACAGCCACCTCATTCTGCTACGGGGGGACTGGGAATTTATCTCGTTGGCCTAGGAACCAATGGGCCAGACCCAAATGAGGAACTCTCTGCTCCAGTTTTTTTTCCCCACAACCTCCAACATAAATAGGATTTCTTTAACTGCTCTCAGAACAATATGAATTAAAGAAATGCAGTGGCAGGATTCAAATAATCTAACAACTGGTTCAGGTGGTGGGATCCACTCTGAGCCTTTCAGGGGTAGAGTGGTTTATCAAATCAAATAAACAAACAAACAAACAAACAATGTCAAGTGTGCTAAAGTTATGAAGCTGCAAGGAGGGAATGGGTGCAAGCCTCCCAAGCCAGCTGACGGTTTTTTGCGCCACCCTAGATAGCCTGGAGGAGGGGTTAGGCCCTCTTCCTGATATGGTCTTGAATGTCCTGTCTGTAAGATGTGCTTCATCTATAAAGAGAAAAGAAAATGGATGGATGGGACATTGAAGTGGTGAACCTTCAAAGGACCCTAAGCAACAATCAGCTGACAGATAAATACCAAGCCGCCTGACTCTCTTGCAGCTGGGAGGGCTCTCACCTTTGACCTCCACACTTCACACAACAGCAGATTTGGCTCATGTGGTTCACCCCCCATGATGTGGCAGGAGGGCCTGAGGCTGGAGCTCTTGCTGCTAATATCCATTTGAGGACTTTCCTACCTGCCATGATGAGCTCAAATGAACAGTAAGACCAGTCCTAACCAGACCAAATGGCCAGTGAGGATGACCCAACAGAAGTATTGTGATGCAAGATTGTTTACTGTCATCGCTATGGCAACACCTAGACTTGGATAGCCTCAGGCTAGCCTGATACCCCACCCCCCCTGCACCCAGCCATCTCTGAAGCCAAGCAGGGCCAGTCCTGGCTAGTACTTGGATGAAAGGCCTTCAATACCAGGGGAGCGCCAGAGAGGCAGGCGATGGCAAACCACCTCCGAATGTCTCTTTCGTTGAAAACTCAACCAGGGCTTGCCATAAGTCAAATGTAATTGACAGCAAAAGAAATTTTTTTAAAGCTGTGAAGAAAATATAACTATGCCCTATGCCACAAGCATGTGGAATTTTTTGCACTAAAATAGAAAAGTCAGGTAGATCTAATGCACATAGTGGTATGACAAATTTACAGAAGACCAGAAGCCACTGGGAGATACCAGCCCACAACAAGGTCCCACCTTAGAGCGGAGGAGGCATCTGAGATCGCACCAGCTTCCAAAAGGAGGCTCAGATTCCAAAGGGGCACCTTAAGAAAAACACAGCACTTAGGCCACTGGAATGAAGTGCATTTGCTCTGTCTCAGAAAGAAAGAAAAACAATCTGGACACCCCCAAAGGGTGACGTGGACATCTAAAATGAAATTCTCTTACAGTGTCACCTGTATGCATGTAAAAATACCTGAAATGGCAACCGTGGAAGCCAAAAAAGCTAACAGTTTTGAGAAATAAGGACTCACTCAAGAAGGCCAAGGAAAACTCCATCCAGTACAAAAAGGGTTGGCCTGGAAGCAGTGGAAAACAACAGAGCAGGCAAATATGGGCCTCTTTAATCGCTTTGCATTCTGGAAGAAAGCCAAGGCATGATCCCATACAAGGAGGAATACTGGATTTCTGTCTCTGGCTTCCACCCCCAGCGGCAGAGGGACTCTCTGCAGGAAGGGCAGAGAAGTGCATGAACCTTTCCTTGGAGGACTTTCCTACTTGCCATGATGAGCTCAAATGAACAGTATGGAATGTCCTAACCAGACCAAATGGCCAGTGAGGATGACCCAACAGAGGCATTGTGATGCAAGATTGTTTACTGCCATTGCTATGGAAACACCCAGACTTCAGTAGCCCCGGGCTAGCCTGATCTCCTCTGATGTCTGGAGCCAAGCAGGGCCAGTCCTGGCTAGTACTTGGATGGACAATGTCAAGTGTGCTAAAGTTGTGAAGTTGCGAGGGGGAATGGGTGCAAGCCTCCCAAGCCAGCTGACGGTATTTTGCGCCACCCTAGATAGCCTGGAGGAGGGGTTAGGCCCAAATGAACAGTAAGATGAGCTCAAATGAACAGTAAGACCAGTCCTAACCAGACCAAATGGCCAGTAAGGATGACCCAACAGAAGTATTGTGATGCAAGATTGTTTACTGTCATCGCTATGGCAACACCTAGACTTGGATAGCCTCAGGCTAGCCTGATACCCCACCCCCACCCCTGCACCCAGCCATCTCTGAAGCCAAGCAGGGCCAGTCCTGGCTAGTACTTGGATGAAAGGCCTTCAATACCAGGGGAGCGCCAGAGAGGCAGGCGATGGCAAACCTGCCTGATACTCCCCCCCCCTCCCCGCAGCCATCTCTGAAGCCAAGCAGGGCAATCCTGGCTAGTACTTGGATGAAAGGTTCAACTTTACTACTTGTTCTAAGTGCAGTTTCAATTATCTCATTATTCAGTAATTACATTTGATATCTGCATTTCAACTTTCAGTAAACTTTTCCTTTGTGTATTTGTAAAGTTCTTGGAAGGCCAATGAGGATTTAAGAAATGGAACTGCCAGATGTAATCTCTGACCTTTTCTTTAAAATTTCTGGAACATTGATTCGAAGCAACATACCTGCACATTATAAACTCAATACTAAGAATTCTAAACTGCTCAGTTAATGTCATATCTCCTCCATTTTTTCTATTATATATATAATATATAATATTATATGTATTAGCTATCATATAAATGGAAAGTTTTGTTCTGATGAAACACAGATGTGGAATATGCTTTATTCAGTATTAGAATTTTTTGCATAAACAGCAACGGAGAGATCTTAAATAAGTCTTCTCGTTAGCTAAAACTGACATTAAACTAAAAAAAATGCTAATCTTAGATCAACATTAAATCCCCTATTGAACATTGATAAAGTTTATGCCTTCAATAAAATCATATCTTTTCACATCTGACAGATGGGTCCAAAAAAAAACCACCAGAATTAAATGGTTTAATAAGATGTCTCATTCCCTTTCCACAGATATTTGTATATTCATTTTATTCCTTGTGGGAAAGAGAAAATCAAACAAATGTTCTAGTTCAACTGTGATTAAATCTGCAGGTTTAATTAAGTCTTTGGTGGAAAAGAGAAATCTCCTGAGATTGGTCCCTTGTCATATTGGATTTCAGATGTCAGACTTCACAGGTAGCATTTTCAAGGCTAAATCAGTTCTTCCGGCGGGGGGGGCGGGGTCTTAGCTTTTCTTGAGGGACACATTCTTTGTCACCAGCTCATGGTCAATATGACTCTTAGCTTTACTTGAGGGACACATTCTGTGTCACTAGCTCATGGTCAATATGACTCTTAGAAATTACAGAGAGCATGAAGCCACAAATATACTATGTTTGCTATTGAGCTAAAAATGTTGGTTAGAATAGGTTTTTTTAAAAAAAATGCAACTAAGAAGTGCACTATGAACTCAAAATGAAGAAGAGTTTGGATTTATAACCTTCTTTCTCTCCTGTAAGAAGACTCAGGGCAACTTACAAACTCCTTTCCCTTCCTCTCCCCACAACAGAGAATCTCAATGTGAGGTAGGTGGGGCTGAGAGAGCTCCAAGAAGCTGTGACTAGCCCAAGGTCACCCAGCTGGCGTGTGTGGGAGTGCACAGGCTAATTCCCCAGATAAGCCTCCACAGCTCAGGCGGCAGAGCAGGGAATCAAACAAGGCCAGGCATTGCTGCCAGGTGTTGCAGGGTACTGCAGTGGTTGGGTGCTGGCAGATTTGCCCTTCTGCCAGCATAACTGCCCCACACAAGGCATTTATGCTGGCAGAAGGATGTGCCACATCCAGAGGGCGATTCAGCCCTCACCCCTGGATTGTTTTGCCCTCCATTTGTATTGTGGGACTGATAAATGGTGCAACACAAGACATCCTGATTTGTAAAATGGGCCATCATGCTCAGTAGCAGCTGCTACCACAGTGTGTGTTTTAGCCTTTCTCGCTGCTCTTCTCCAGTGTATTTTTAACTATCTTTCTTCTCCCCTGCTCTGAGGTTTCCTCTGTGTGTGTGGCCTAGTCTCCTGCAGCAGTCATGTTGTGGTTGGTTCCACCCCTTGCAGCAGCCATTTTGTGGTTGCACTCACCACCAGGTCAAAATTCTAAAGGTGTCCAAATACTCAAAAAGACTGGGAATCCCTGATGTAGCATATTTAAGGCAACATGGTGGTCCAGAGTGGTGTAGTAGTTAAGAGCAGTGGACTCTAATCTGGAGAACCAGGTTGGATTCCCCACTCAAATGGCAGACTCTTATCTTGTGAACTGGATTTGTTTCCCCACTCCTACACATGAAGCCTTCTGGGTGACCTTGCACTAGTCACAGTTCTTGGGAACTCTATCAGCCCCACCTACCTCACAATGTATCTATTGTGGGGAAGGGAAGGAACTTGTAAGCTGCTTTGAGATTCTTTACAGAAGAGAAAGGCAGAGTATAAATCCAAACTCTTCTCTTTTTTTCCTTCTATTCAGCAAGGATGTTTGCCTCATGAGCTAGTACTCAGTTAGGATCCTAAGACCAGTGATTTGCTGAGGAAATTGATCATTTTTTACTAAAATTATCTACAAGCTTTTTTTTAAGTAAGAAAGTTTGTCAGCTTACACAGACTTAAAGGTGAGGGGTTTTTTTAAGAGAAGAGGAGCAAATATTAAACTTGGAAAATGTTGTGGGATCTTTTCTTTAATGAAACGTTGCTAGAGTTAAATTGTCCCCAAGATAACCATCTATCTCTACAATAGAAATGAGCTTGCTGTGGACCAGTTCATTGAAATCCAGGCCAGTAAATCGCTCTTCATAAACTGTCAAGGAGTCTGTTGCTGCCTCTCCACTCACGCAGAGTCTTGAAGAAGGCCATTGTGTGACATGTCACTCGCCTAGCAATAACAATGGTGACTGCTACATGCCCAGAACAAGCCCGACAGAAGGAGATGTCTTCTCTCACCAATACTTAGACATTACAACATCTCATAATATCAAGATATTAGTTACCGTGGCAATTAAAGCTGCTGTCTAATCTGGGCCACGTATATTAAATAGCTGCCAGAATCACATTGTATATTAATTTTCTTCCATCTGTCATCCCCCCCCTTGTCTAATAGAATGAGGCTATTTGTTATGACACCAGTACTGTGCATGTGTGTGTATATATATAATGTCATTTTCTTTCTTGCTCATTCCTGAGATGAAGCTCCCTCCCTTTCACCATTGGTTTCCATAGATACAGTTAAGTCTTTTTAAAATAATTTGAACTATACTTTGTTGTGTGAACACCTTTAGCACACGAGTTAGTATCTTCTCATACACCCTCTGCTTACACAGGGGTAGAAACCTTTCATTTCACTTGGGGGAGGAGAAGACAGGCTGAGGGTTGCTCAAGATATTGTTGGGAGTTGATTTGAATTAATGGTCAGAGCCTGATGAAGGAATGTGAATGCTCTTAATAACAGAAAATGGCTGATTCCTGGGAGGGGCAATTTACCTACAGAGGCAGGGTGTGGTCCAAGTGCTTGGGGTGGGAGAATAGGAACATGCCCCGGAATTTTATTCAGTTGGTTTTGTTTCTGTTCCTTATGAGATCCATCTCCTATATGAAGCTCCTGAGATATCCGGCTCTATCTCTTCCCATCTGTTGACTGTCCCAATAGGAGGGAGAGGAGATCTATGGCCCTCATTGCACCCCAAGCTCCTTGTTCCCCAGGGCCTTACCCTGCCCTCTATGTATAATATGTATGACCTATGTATAACCCCATGTATAACCCCATGTATATGTATAACCCCATTGGGCTTAATGGACTAATGTGATTTAAGTCCAAAGCCTTGACTGATAGCGTAAGAGGGGCAATAGCCAGGTGGAAGCCAACTAACATTGGCTCCTCCCCTGTCCACACTCCCAGACTGCCCTTACTACACCAGCAACAGGGACATAGGGACACTGGTGTTGCATTCAGCGTGGGGTTCCACAGCCACGGAGGGCCACAGTGGCTGCCCACCATCAGATCTGCCCCTCTACTAAGGAAAGTGCCCCAGGGACAGCAAATCCACCAGTGCAGCCACATACCACTCCCAGCTGCAGATTCAGGGGCTATTTGTATAAATGATAACTTCTTGAATGGGATGCCTCTCTTTGTCATAACCTGGGAACTGACCTCTGACCCCTGCTCTCACCCTCTGTGCTCTTGGTTCTATTCCACCCTCCACATGGCTCTTTATGGCATCAGATAGCTCTCCAAATATCTCCTGTAGACACAATACTCTCATATTCCATATACATAATCTTGGATTTAACTGGCCACTGAGAATCTTAGAAACATAGAGTTGGAAGAGACCCTAAGGGTCATCAAGTCCAACTGCCTGCAATGCAGGAACTCACAATCAAAGCACTCCTGACAGATGGCCATCCAGCCTCTCTTTAAAAACCTCCAAAGAAGGAGACTCCACCACATTACGAGATAATGCATTCCACTGTCAAACAGCCCCTACTGTCAGGAAGTTTTCCCCTGATGTTTAAGTGGAATCTCTTTTTCTTCAGCTTGAACCCATTACTCCTGGTCCTAGTCTCTGGAGCAGCAGAAAACAAGCTTGCTCCCTCACCAACATGACATCCCTTCTGTGGAGATGGATCAGAATGTGTATAAATTTATGTATTTAATCAAGGAGGATTAATTCAAATGAAACAAGGATTTAAGAATCAAAATGGAGTGTCTCTGTATAGTGACCAGCAAAAGCCTGCAGTTTGTAACAGGTCAAAGGAATGTAGGCTTGTCAGTGAATATGCAGGCCAGCAAGATAACATCTTTTGGTATCTTGGCATAGAGGGCCTACGTGACAGAAGACAAGATGCAATTTTATTACCTTGTTTTTGTGGGTAGGACCCGCAATATGGGAGAGCTAAATCAAGGTGATTAGTCAAATGATAAATAAGAGTTCTTCTATATAGTTAAATGAACATAGAAATGATAAGGAGTGATTCATATTTACATGTATTTGTATTTCACTATAATTCTATTGTTTTAGAATCATCGTATAATTGTTAGAATCATTTCAAACTGTTGGGAGACGTTTTATGACCCAAAGGAATCCTGCATTGCCTAAGGCATCTCTCTCTGAGAGTCAAACTCAGAGAACGGGTTTTTCTTGAAGACAGTGAGCTACCTTTTATTACTATTCTTTGTATATGCATAGAGGCCATAAAAGTGACAGCATGCAGCGTTTGGGCAGACAGAGAGGGCATGCGCTAGGCAGCATTGGAATGTAGAAATACGTAGAAATATAGGCTGTCTTTATTCGTGACCAAAGACAGATCTGACCAATGGAGTTTGAACACATATGGATGATAATACGTAGAGTAAAGGGATGGACTGTGTGACGTCTTTGAATCTACAAAAACTCAGGTTTTCCTCTGCTGGGCGTGCCTCTTCGAGAGCCACCCAGGAGAAGGCAATCTCCTGTAACATTCTAAACGTTGTATTGGGGCGTGCCTCTCCTTAGGGAGAAGGTCACCTTCTGTAACTTATCTGTATTCTGTAACGTTCTGAATTCTGGGTCTATCACTCGAGGGCACTGGGGAGTGTTCACATTCTGTAACTTGCTATATTCTGCTAAGTAAACTGTCTGTTTGTTTTTCTAAATGTCAGATGCCTTGTGCCTTTCATTTTAACTTTTAAGTTTTTCTTAAAAACTAACTCAGCTGTGTTGGACCAGAGACTCTCTTCTGGCCCCACACTTCAAATATCTAAACATGGCTATCATGTTACCTCTTAACCTTCTCTTCACCAAACATATCTAACTCTCTGAGTCTCTCCTCATAGGACATGGATTCCAGATCTTTGACCATTTTGGTTGCCCTTCTCTGGGCCCATTCCAGCTTGTCAATATCCTTCTTGGTGGTGCCCAGAACTGTACACAATATTCCAGGTGAGGTCTAACCAGTGCAGAATAAAGAGGTACAATTACATCCCTCGATCTAGACTTCTGATAGGGGAAGTAGTCTTTAAATTAGGCTTCTCTCTCTCCTTTCAACTGCAACCTGAAAGATTGTGAACCAGATCTACTTGAATAAATGTAAGCTTTACCTTTTCAATATACCTCTAGGGAGATTTATTTTACAGCACTCAGTATCACACTTCAATGGCTGGCAAACTCTGCTATATTAACCAGATATCCCCAAAATGGGCAGGTCTCAAGGGCTGCTAGGCCATCCCTCATAGTGGGTGTCAATAGACAATTCATCTGCCTCCTCAACCACTTTCCAAATTGTCTGATCCCTTCTGCGCATGCAGAATAATGCACATTCAATCCACTCTCACATTTGTTTGAAGTGGATTTTACTATTCTGCACAGTAAAATCCAGCTTCAATGTGCAGAAGGGGCCTCTACCTGTACAAGGTTTTCCCACCCTAGCCTCCCCCAGAGCTGCCATTCAGCACTGGGCCCCTGTCTGTCTATCAGTTCTGTTTATATGACTGAAAGTTGACCTAGTCCCACTTCTGGTTTCCGGGGTTGGGCACTGTACCAGGTTTGGATTGCCAGTAATCAGCTTTGTGGCTTCTGTGTGCCTGTCACCTCCTTCACACCCTCGTGCTTCTGTTCAGATCTTTAATAATTTTTCCTCATGTTAATTATTATAAAAATTATAGCTGTTCAGATTCCTCTCCCCCCCCCCCCATTCTTTATTAGTTTCCATTAGCTCTAAAAGGGGGAAAACACAGGTTCCTGTAGCTTCTTTGTTTTCAACTGAGGATAAAAATGTCAGGAATTGTCACCCTTACCCAAAGGAGCCTTCCTGGCCAAATTTCAGGCAAGTAGTGAAAAACACCCCCATTTTAGAAACAAATAAAATTCTCACTCACCCAGGGAGATGTGAATTAGCTTGAGAGTATTTTTTCCCTTTCTCTCCTGGCTTCTGGATGGAAAGAAAGTGGCATGTGAATGAGAAGCACTCCAGTGCCCACTCCAGTGCCTTACACCATAGCATGTGGTAGATTACAGCCATGTCCTCTAGCTTCTGCTCCACAGGGTGGGGTGGGGGAAGAAAAATGCTAAGGACTGAAAATAGTTTTGACAAAGTTCATGAATCGCCATGGGTTCTTTAAAAGAAAAACTGCAGGTTCATGCAATCCCAGCATATGCAGAGAAAAGAATAGAAGGTTAGCCCTTCAGGTTGGCCTTGCTTTCCAAAATGATACATTAAGCTCAGGGGAAATGACGGCTTTTAATCCCATTTACCATTTGCCCACCTGAGACAGGCAACCTCTCACTCCCACTTGCTCATGTTCAATCAAATGAACAGTGGGAGAAAAATTGGGTGAAATCGTGTCATAGCCCCCTGTGATGTTCTAAGAATTTCCCTAATCTCTATTCTAGTCACTGTTATCGTATAGCTAAACAATTTTGGAATGTGTTTTTGGCAAAATGCCCAACAGCATACTGTTAGCTTCCACAGTAAATTTAATTTTCAAGATTTTTCTGAATGTTGGCATGTACTTCTTTCCATGTTTTTTTCTTTTTGCTCATTCACTACATACAATAAAAGGAACTTGAAATTTCCAACATTTCCCTGTATAGTTATTCTCAGTATTTTTGATGTAATACACCACCCATAAAAGATCTTGTACCAATTTTCTCTTAATGTTTGATTGGCTGTGGATTTTAAATGCTTCATCCGTAAGGTTTCCTTAAAATTCAAAATATTTTCCAAAATTCAAACACGTCCCCAAAAGTTAAATTTTCAGAGTCTCTGAGAATTAAATCTTTCCCTCTTGCATGTCTTCCCCAGTCCAGAGGTGGAAATGGGGTCATCTCTTTCACTGTTCTTTCCCTTCTATATATCTCCAGGGATACAGTAGTAAATTCTTTATCTTGTCTCTCTGTTTTTATTTGTTTGACAAACTACCACGTTAGCAATAAATTGTAGTTATTGAGCACAGCAGTCAATTTCTAGGCAGGTTTTTTGTTATTCTTATCACTGACAGAGATTCCATCCCCCCCCCCCCCACCTTCCCCATATCAACACAACTCAACTCCCCAAAAGCAGGAAATAAGACCTAATTTTGTGTCAGCCAAGTTTTCAGTTATTGGAAAGAAGAGTCCATATTAAAAAGAAAAGAAGTAAAAGTAAATAAGGGTGGGGGGCAAGTTTTATACAGTCCAATCCTGAGGGTTTATAGGCAGTGCGGGGAGGTACCAAACTCTAGAAACTCCCTGGCCACCTGAAGTCCTCCATAGCCTAAAATGGACTTATACTACCCAAAAGGGTGGTGTATGTCCAAGGGCTATGCTGGGATCATTCCCAGCTCCAAAGCTTGGTAGAAACCAACTGAAGTCGGCTCCACCTCTACCCCACCCGCAGACATGCCAGCATCCAACTTCAGGCTGGTGTGGCTCTATAGGGCACAGGCTTTTCCAGATTGGGTGCCACCAAGCTCCACAGCGTCTATCTGCCTCCCAGTCTGAGGTCAAGTTACTGCAGTTCTTAACTGTCAGTAAAAAGCAGAGCAGATTTCCTGACTAGAAATACAAAACTTAGGACAAAGCTACTTTCCTTGTTCTACAGCAATGGCTTGCTTGTAGTGTGTACCTTTGCTTTAGTTTTCTGACTTATAGACCAAAACAGCTACCCTCAGGAACTATCTCCAGTGAACTATCTTCATCCTCAGAAGAAGGCCTGCAATGTCTTCCACTATAATATCAAGTTATTCCTCTGCTTCCCACTGGCACTGAAATGCCAGCAGATGAAAATGGCGGGAAATTGGGGTATGTGTGCCAGTATTGCGTCAACACACAATGCCACGTCCACAAAAAACTGACACTGTCCCCACACCCTAATGCTCCTAGGGTAGGACTGCAAGCCCAGGTTGTGAAATATCTGGAGATTTCACAACATGGGCTTGCAATCCTACCCTGGAAGCATTCTGAAGAGGGTGGGATTTGGGGAGGGGAGGGAATTCAATAAGGTCTAACGCCACAGAGTCCACCTTCCAAAGTGGTCTCCAGGGGAACTGATCTCTGGAAATCAGTTGTAAGAGTGGGAGATCTCCAGCCACCACCTGAAGATTTACGTTTCAACAGTCAATTATTATTTATCAAAACAGTGTTTATCCATATAGTAAAATTACCACAGTAAATAACACATTTTTACATCAGCGGGCCTTTCCCCACTTACCTTCTGCTGCGCGCTACTCTCCCCAAATAGCGTGGGGTCCCGCAGCACTCCCCACTACAGGGGTGGCGACAATGCAGCCGCCCCGAAGCTGCCGCTCTCGCTTCCCCTCCACGTGCGTCATTCCTGACGCTCTTCAAAAAGGCGCCTTTTGATGACCCCCGCAGAGCACGGGGTCGTGGGGAAGCCCAGGCACGCGCCAGAAATGACGTGCGCTGAAAGTAGCACGCAGCAAAGGGGAAACGACCAAAGTGGGGAAACGGCCCCTGTCAGAGTGAACAGAAGTTTGAACATAAATTATGTGTTGCCTTTTTGTTTCTGCTTATTTTCTGTTCCAGCAGGAGCCGGTTCCTCCTTGTTTTGCCTAATGACTTATTCGAGGGACTTGTAATCTCTGCTTATTTTTCTCTGACATATAATTTCATATGAAGATCACAATCAATCTTGTATTGTCGAAGGCTCTCATGGCCAGATTCAACTGGTTGTTGTGGGTTTTCCAGGCTGTTACACACTAGACACAGTGTTTAACAGACTTCTCTCTATGATACACCTCTGAAGATGCCAGCCACAGATGCAGGCGAAATGTTAGGCACAAGATCTACCACACCACAGCCACACAGCCCAGAAAACCCACAACAATCAGTCTTGTTTGTTCTCAATGCTTATAATCCTCTATCACATATTTCTATTGGAATTTCCATACATTGATAACATGGGTACCAGCTGTCTTTAGACACAATAATCATATCAATGCTATAGTTCCTCAGCTACCTGGAGGTTGGCAATTCTATCCTGTGGCTAGTAACCGTACCTTAAAATGTGGCCTTTGGGCAAGAAATAGATATCTATTCAGCAACTACAAATGTTGGTAACCTAAATTAAAGCAATTCTTTTAAAACACACTCAAGGAGCTTTGCATTTCATTTCAGCCAAACTGCTACACAAACAAGAAGGCTGAGCTAAAGAACTGCTTCTCGAGGGTGCTTTCATTCTGAACATCAGCCACACAGACCCAGCAACAGAGGAAGAATTCAATGATGCTTCTATCTCTGAAAATGAGGTCGAAAGAAAATATTCTTTGTCGATTATAATGAAAAACAAACCTCAAGGAACCAAGAGAAAGAAGTACATCTTTATGATTGTTGGTGGTCTGTGTCTGGGTGGTAAGAAACAACACCAGAGGTTCCCAATCATTTTGAGCTTGTGGGCACAGTTTGAATTTTGAGAAAGGGTGGTGAGTACACCCCCCCCCCCCCATAGTTTCTAGTTCTGCCCTGGCAACCTGAGGGGAAATTTATCAAAAACTAGGGAAGTCTACACCAGCGTTTCAGTACTGTCACCAGCAAAGTGCTGGAAGTGATGTCATTGTGTTGATGCTCAAGTATTTGGGCAAAAATTTCATGGTAGAAGCCATTTTTGTCCTAGAGTTTTTGCCCAGATACCAGAGTCGCCAGCAATGCAATAATGTCCCTTCTGGTGTGTACCAGAAGTGATGTAACCTTGTTGCCAGCAACAACACTGAGGTGCTGTTGCATGCTCTTGCACACTCCTGGTAAGTCCCCTCAATGGCCAGTTGATTGGCTGTGGTAGGGTTGTTGGCAACCTTAGTCAAGTCAGCCTGCAGGTAGGTAGGTAGAAACAAATGGGGCAAGTATTGAACCAGTTGACCAGGAGCAACTGGAAAATCCCACTGCATGATTTTGGAAGGCCTGCCTTCTCCTAAGAAGAATTATACCTTTCCATGTCAGCATATGTAAGCCACTTATGCATGAACTACCTATCCCGCATCTACTTGCTTTGCAGTGGGGCTTTCCCAAGGTTTTTGCTTTGCACAGGGATTCTCCTCCTGCAAAGTGTCCCTAGCCAATCTGGCATTTTGCCCCACCACCCTTTCCCTCATTGTTTCCATACAACCTCTATTTGAGGAGGTTGCCTGCCGCCTTTTTTTGTCAGCTACATTTAGTCTAATGTTAGTTTGCTAGACCATGTCCATTTCTTGAAAGTTTCACTGGGTCTATCATTCCATCCATAGACCTTCGGGGCGGCAGAGATAAATAATGTTTAAAGCTCTTCTGATTCTTCTGAAATGGTGGTCTGAAGAATGGGAGGAACTGCTGTCGTTTAATCAGGGAAAGGCAGAAAGGAATGAGGAAACTTGAAGAAAACTAAACACATGCTGATCTTCACTTTCTCTGAGAAGGGGGAGGAAAAGTCACACTTTCAGAGCATTCAGAAACCATGGCGATTCTCTGATCTGAAGGAAGTGTGACTGCTGAAGAGGAAACATTTGCATAACCAAGAATCAAACCCAAAGGGAATGCACGTTCAATGGGAAGAAGACCACAAGGGCCTTAGAATGCTCTAAAGATTGCAGTGGGTATTCCCTATTATTTCATATGCAGGTAAAGAATATGTTTGATGTATCAACCTGCCACAATAGGCAAAGTATTAGTGTTGCCTTGAAATGTCAATATTTCCCAGAACTTGTTTTTAACTTGAGAGGATATTTTAAATCTATGTTGCTATGTGGAATGTTGAGGATCTGGCTGGGTAAGGCAGCCTGCCAGGACATTCTGGCTACATTAGCTATAAAATCCTGGACCTGTAACATAGTCAAGAGAAGACCAAACTGCATAACCAGTCAGTCACATATATCAGTCAAGTTTTTTTATATCAACAGCCTTTCCCCTGCCTCTTAGGAGAAGGCTATTGTGTTCAAATCAGATTTAACCTGCTCCCAACATATACAATACCCATTTTTTGTTGAGCAGTTCATAGGCTCACTTTGATCTTTCATCCTCAGTTTAAAGTCAGAAGTATTTTAAATATAGTTCTGTATATTTCAAGTGGTTCAGGTCAAGGATGGGAATATTTCCCCAGCACTGTGCAGCACTCCATCTCCAAAATGGAAAAAAACAATTTAAGCTATCTGCCTTCTTAATCAGAAGACAGAAAAAAGGGCTTTTGGTGTGTGTTTTTTCCTGAACTCGATAATCTTCTTCAGCCTATGAATCTATTTATTTTAGAGTAAAATAAATTCTACAGAAATGCTTAGATACAGCAGTTTTTTCAACAGGGAAAGGATTTCCACCCATGGAGCATGACTTTCTCACTTCCTCCATCCTGTGGCAGCCCCATAAGGGTGGGGAGTTCTCCTTTGACCCAAAAGAGGATTTGGGGGGCATTTGGGGTTACTGCGAGAGGGGCAGGTGAAAAAGTTGCACCCCTTGAATGGAAGGATCTAAGCCAAAATGCCTAGTTTTTAAGGCTTGGTGTGTTTCATGTGCATTGATGGATGCTTACATACTACTGATAATCGGCCTCCAAGAGATAAAGCAAATGTATAGCTTTGGCAGCATTCACTTTCATTTTACAGAAGAGAGGGGATCAGAAAATGAATCACATCAAACTCAAGCAAACTGTGACCAGATGGAGGTATTGCATTCTGTTTAAAGTTCAAAAGGAGTTCAACAGGATCCGTTTGACAGCTGTTTTCTAGAAAATCAACCAAAGTGCATTTATTTTTGGCAACTGCAGCTTCTGGAGTCTGTGCAATGGATAAAATACAATGGATGGTGTACCTGTATCTGTAAGAAAGTTACCAGATTCTCTTACTGTTAGACCTGTCTTTGAAATAAGAGTTGATTGTCCAAGTAGACTGACAGTTCTCAACTGTTTTCATCCTGGTGGCTTACAGCTGATAATAACCTGTCTGACATCTTTATTAAGCCTATCAGACTCCTGCCCAGAAGTTGTGGTGATGGGAAATATTATTTGGAATTATCTCTGCGAATATTACATGGAACTGAAATCCTGGGACTTAATTACAAGTATATGATCTGGCACTACTACCTTCCAAATTAATTTCTGATTAGAAAGCAGAGGGGTAGCTAGGGAAATAGGATTTTGCTTTCTCTATGATTCCTTGTAGATACCCCTCTTGTAGACAGTAGCATAAATGGACATAATAAACAGAATCATTAACCATCCAGACATTTCCCACTAATATGTTAATTATGAACTTGCAGAGATATGATTGCTTGTCAGAACATTAAAATTTGGCACCATGAAATAGTAAGCTCTACTTTACCATCTAATCTACTTCGTTATTTTGTGGATGTGGCCTCAGGACCTTCTGAGGAACCAGAGTCCATGAAGCTAGACCTCAAATTATACAAATTCTTAATTTTATTGCTGAGTTACACAAATTTGAACACAGACTGCAGTGGCCAGTGAAGCAGCTGGCAAGTGTGAATCACTGCCTGAGTGGGACCATTAAGTGGGAGGGAAATTCTCACACCCAAAGGTAGCCATTAGTAAAGACGTAGAGGCCCCTCAAATAGCACTGTAGCCATCCATAACTGATTGGCTAGCTGAATGGACTGCTGATATCAGCAAAGGATGCTATGCTAGCCAATCAGCAACTGTACTGTTACACAGTTCTGACACAATGTAATTGCCTTACCAGTTCCTGAAGATTTGGGGGGGGGGGGTTCCTGAAGATTGGGGGAGGAGGGGTTTGGGGAGGGACTTCAGTGGGATATAATGCTATAGAGACCACCTTCCAAAGCAGCCATTCTCTAGGTCCGTGGTGGCGAACCTTTGGCACTCCAGATGTTATGGACTACAATTCCCATCAGCCCCCTGCCAGCATGGTAAATTGACCATGCTGGCAGGGGCTGATGGGAATTGTAGTCCATAACATCTGGAGTGCCAAAGGTTCGCCACCACTGCTCTAGGTGAATTGATCTCTGTCATCTGGAGATCAGTTGTAATTCCAGGAGTTCTCCAGCAACCACCTAGAGCATAGGTGTCGAACTCACGGGCCTCCAGAAGTTATGGACTACAGTTCCCATCAGCCCCTGCCAGCATGATGCTGGCATGGGATGATGGGAACTGTAGTCCATAACATCTGGAGGCCCGTGAGTTCGACACCTATGACCTAGAGGTTGGCAATCTTACTTTACCAATAAGGGTTGGAATTCCTCACCGCTCAATTGTTCTGCACTAGTAGCCAACAGTTTCCACCAACAGACTATTTTATCAGCTGCCTGTGATTGCAAAGCTATACTTCTAATTCCTGTTTTTTCACCAAGAACTGCCAAACTGGCAGAAAAATGTTATTTTCCAGGCCTTCTTTCTTTAGCGTACAGACAATTAATCAGAGGTGAGGAAAAAAAGACGGACAACTCTCACCCCCAGTCTTGAGCCTCATATATTTTGTCATTCCTCAATTTCTTGCGTGTTTTGGCAGCTTACAGGTGCCATTTTCCATGTACCTGAAGAGTTTGTGTTGGCCCAGATGAACTGACAGGAATAAACAGAAATTCCTTCTTTAAAAGAAGAACCCTTCACAGTTTGTTCACTTAATGAGCTCCTCAAACCATTCCCCACTTCTGACTCTAGACACACAACAGTTGTCATTTTTTTCCCTCCACTATATTGACTCCATGTTTGAGTCTCTGTGATCATTGATACATCTGCCTAATGAGGTACAGACACAAAGTCGGATACATTTTCCACATAAATCATTAAGTTGAAATTTTTCTGTTTATCAGCCTTGTGCCTTTTAAATGACAGATGCTGCCAGCTGATCCAGTGAGTGCAAGTTTGCTTCAGCAGACCTACTCAGTTATTAAGGGAATGGCAGGGCTGAATAAAAAGTGAGGTTAAAGGAAAAAAAGCTTAAATTATAAGACTGGAACCCAGGGAGCAACTTTGTGCATCCAAAATACTTTGGACTCATCTCCAGCACTATCCCAAGTGGCTTTTAAGAATTCTCAGCTTCAGAAGCATTTGTAAGGGGAATATATCAAAAGCTCCCCTGAGTATCTGCAACTATTATTTCATCTCCTTCTTTTCAAAAAGAAAAGTACATCTATTTATTTAATTCATTTATACCCTGCCTTTCTCCACAAAGGGGAAATAAAGGGACTTATATCATTCTCCTCTCCTCCATTTTATCCTCACAACAACCCTTTGAGGTAGGTTAGTCTGAGAGAATGTTTCCCAGATCATAGTCCAATACTTTTAACCACTATACTAGTGTCATTCTGGGTTTTGGCTGAACAGATATTCAAGGCTGATCACCATAATGATAAAACAGAATTATAAAAATACAATCTAAAACAGTAGATCAAAAACTTCCAGGGGGTGCTTTTATCTATTTATTCCCAGATTCAAAGCAAGTGGCATAGAAAACATACAGTGTGAGGGAGGAGAGAGACAAAAACAGCCACTAAAATAGGACAGACTTCATAGGTGACAGGGAACACATCTGATAAATAACTCTGAGCACAGATGTTCTCATATATAATGCACTGCAGTTATCCAGACTAGCTGTTACTATGATATGGGCCGCTATGAGGAGATCATTCTTTTCCAGGACTGTTGCAGCAAGCACAATAGTTCAGGTGGTGGTCCCAGGTCCCTAAACAATACAGGATCAAGCAGTACCCACACATGATGAACCAGATGCTTTAGGGATGAAATCCTCGGCGCAGAGCACATTCACACAGGGGCGTAACGAGGCAAACTGTAGCCCTGGGCAAAACCTGAGTTGGATGCCGCCCCCCCCCCCCCATGGGCAGCCACTCCACCACGACCAAAATCTTTTTTTGCACCAGAACATTGGTGCCTGCAGGGGGTGCATTTTTAGACATATCAGCACCAAAATCCACTTGCGAACAGTTGTGAAAGTGGTTTGAAAACGCATTATTTTGTGTGTGCAGAAGGGGCCTTTGACCCTAATAAAGATTGATTGATTGAGTCATTGTAGAACAGTGGTTCTCAACCTGGGGGTCGGGACCCCTTTGGGGGTCAAATGACCCTTTCACAGGGGTCGCCTAAGACTCTCTGCATCAGTGTTTTCCATCTGTAAAATTGATAAATGTTAGGGTTGGGGGTCACCCAGAGGTGGGATCCTGCAGGTTCTCACAGGTTCCCGAGAGTAGGTTACTAACTATTTGTTTGTGCCGAGAGGGGGTTACTAATTGGTGATTTTGCCACGTGATTTTTGCCTTAGTTACGCCCCTCCTCTCAGCAGTAGCGCGCAGAACTTGAAGCAGTCTAGCAGGAGGTGCACCGGTGTGCGTGGCAGCCTGCGCCTGCGTGCATTCGTTTCCCGCCCAAGGACCGGCGCAGCGGCTGCGTCCTTGCCACCGCCTCGCCCCAGAATGCCCGCCCTCGGAATGCCCAGCCACGCCCCCGTCGTGCCCCGCCTAGCCCCATTGGCGCTACGCCACTGTTTGAATTCCACCACCATGGGAACCTGTTACTAAAATTTTTGGATCCCACCACTGGGGTCACCACAACATGAGGAACTGTATTAAAGGGTCTCAGTGTTAGGAAGGTTGAGAACCACTGTTGTAGAATGTGCGTGTGTAAAGTACTGACAAATTGCAGCCAACTTATGGTGACTGCAGCAAGGGGCTTTCAAGGCAAGTGAGAAGCAGAGGTAGTTTGCCATGGTCTTATTCTGCAGAGCCTTCCTTGGTGGTCTCTCCTCCAGGTACTGACCCTGCTTAGCTTCCAAGATCTGACAAGATCAAGCTTTACCATGCCATTTTCTTTCCCCATTGTAGAATACACTATACAAATTTAAGGCAAGAATTGCTTTTTGTAGATATTGTCCTTAGATAACACTCGTTCAGAATTCATATGCACACATCCACCTCCATCTGCAGCAAGTCAAAGGCAGCATCAGACATGAACATGGTTTCCTGGTGAGGATCAACAATGAAGATGCACGGGTGCCAGGAATCATTGACAGACTGGGCCATGTGCCAGGTGGCGTAGGCTGTGCAAATTCTGCCGAGTTTACAGGAAAATGTGACATCTTGAAGATGAAGGAAAGCAGTAAACAATTATCTTTTCAAGCCTACGGTTTTAAGACCCAATGTGAAACTGGCTGCAAAATAAAATAAACTTATTGAAAAGTTTTAAAAGATTGTTTTTTAAAGAAAAAAAAACTCTTTGGTGCTTTACAAAAAGGTTGACAACATTTTTGTAGTCTGTAGCTGTGTAGCCGTTTTGAAGGATGCAAGCTCTTTTCATGCAAATGATTGACAGCCCTACAATTACAGTGACAAGAACAAAAAATACTAGAAAAACAAGTGAAAAGCTAACCATTTTTACAGTACATCCCTCGGTTGGCAAATGCAACATTTCTTTTTTTTCCCTCAAAAAGCAGTGACAGGATAAACATCCCTCTAAGTTGATATTCGTAATCCTTCTGCACTGACATTCAGTGTATATCAGTGCGACTAAGCATACTGCAGGGTAATCAAGTCAAGTGTCCTAGATTCTTATTTGTATTATAGGGTAAAACACCTTGAAACTGTATGTGGAAAAAAACTATGGTTTTATGCTGCAGAATTTTTATCTCTGAGCAATGATGCAGGTTAATCCATGGGTCTGAAAGGGAGAGGGCTGTTTGCTGAAAAGACTGAAGCGGGTATAGGGTGTCAGAAAAGCCAAAGCTCAGAATAAGCATTCGTCAAAGCTCAGAGTAAGCGTTGGCCAAAAGAGGGGTTAGAAACAGAGAACAATGGGTCTTGTTTCTACATCAATTACCAAACCAGTGGGTTGGTCTTGAGAAAGCGATCATTATTTTGACAGAGGTCCAATTAATTAAGCCAGCGCACTTAGCTGCACTGGTGTTACCCTCCAGGGAACTACTGCCAGTCAGACAAAGAACAGTTTTCAAAGAACGTTTTTATGGGAGATAAACTAGGATTTCCAGTAGCAATTTCTTCTCACTAGAGAAACACATTAGGTCCATCCACAAGAATGTTAGGGAGACTGCATTCCTAGTATTGGAATATGCATGCTTTTCGTTGCTCCCCCACACTAAAAACTCGAGATGCAGCTTACTGAAAGACTAGGTTGACCATGTTTCCCCACAGCCTCCTTTCCCCCAACTCTGTTTCTCACCTTCACTCAGGAGGAATAAATGGGAAAGGGAGAATGATACAAACATCATGAGATCATGTGAGCGTTTGCTGGGGATTGCAATCTTCAGATGAGACCTGGGGATCCCCCGGAATTACAGCTCATCCCCGGACTACAGAGATCAGTTACCCCGGAGAATATTGATGCTTTGTAGGGCAATGTACCCCATTGAGGTCCCTCCCCTCCCCAGACTCCAACCTCAAATCTTCAAGAGTTTTTCAATCTGGATCTGGCAACTCCACTCACCCACACTTCCATCCCCACCAGGAGCCATTGCAGTCAATTGGCTTCAGGAGATTCATATTGCACTTAAAGCACTAAATTTCATTATTTCCTCCAACTGGAAGAGAATCCTGCATATAAAATGACCCCATACACCCCGGCCATGTTATACACTAGAAGTTTATTATTATACAGTGGAACCTCAGTTTTCGTTGGTAATCCGTCCGAAAAGAATCGATGAAAACCGAAACCAATGAAAACCGAGGCAAACTTTTCCATTGGAATCAGTGCAAATCCAATTAATCCGTTCTCGGCACTCCAAAAACATACCAAAAACACATTTTGGGTGAATAAACATAGTGTTTAATGCTGAAAACAGTAATAAACAATAACACTAGGACCAGCTTCAGAGCCAGTGGACCAATGTCGCACCAGAAAGCTGTCCAAAGAGGTCTGTTTCTGACGCCTCTTTAAGATTTGTCTGAAATGGGGCAAGACATTGTCATGAAACAAGTTGCAAACATGGCTTGCAACAGCTTTGTCCGGGTGATTTTTCTCCACAAACCCCTGCTCCTTACTGCAAATCGATGAAACCCGAGGCAAATCGATGAAAACCGAGACAAAATTTTCACTGAAAAAAACCGATGAAAACCGAAACCGATGAAAACCGAAGGCAATGAAAACCGAGGTTCCACTGTATTTTTAATATCACAGCTGCCAGTTCTTAAGCTGGCTGGGTGCCTTTCATAACAATTTGAACCTCACCCAGTGACCTAGGAAGTTGTAATGACAGATGCTGATTTTGTCAATTTGAAAATGTTTCAAATGCTGCCCTGGTGTTTTCAGAATGGCGCCCAGGGATTTCCACTGGGATGACCTCAGCTGGTTTGTGCCATATTATTATTATGTTTATTATTAGCAGTAGCAGTAGAAGTAGCAGTGGTAGTAGTAGTAGTAGTATTTACTGTACTTACTTGTTTGTTACGTGCATGCAAATGCAAAATGACTGGGGGGGGGGTTTCTTGGCTGCATACCTGGTGGGAAAAAGTCATATGCAAAGTATGTAAAGTAATATTTTCCGGATCCTAAGCTAGACATTAAACTGCATATTGCTGCTTCAGCTAAGCACCACACTACAGGAAGCTGGTGGATTTTTTTCTGAATGGCAAGAGCCTTCAGCAACCTCAGCCCTGTCAGCTAGTACAATGAACATTATTAGCACGTAGAAGGAAAATGGTCTGTGTGGATTAACAATGTGAAATTATGCATCACCAGTCACAATCTTTTTTTCCTTCTTAGCAAAAAAACCCTTAGGAATGAAGATAAGCATTGCATTTAGAGTGCAAGTCTAGACTCCTGGTATATAAGAAGCACGTCATGATATTAATCAGAAGCCCAGCAGACCTTCCTGAACTTTTACTGATTTTCCAGGACAGAATTTTGCAGAGCTTTTTTCTTTTCCACATTTTGCAACAATCTGGATTTTACCGGTACAAAGTTCCGACTTCTTTTCCTGACTTTACCAGATTAGTGCAAAATGTTTGAAAAATACACAGGCGATTCTTTTAATTACCCTAATCTAAAAATGAAACTGAGTCACAAGTGAGTCGTTCATTTGTGCCGCTTCAGGTAGATGAAAAAAGGAAAGAACATTTACAAAACAGAATTCGCACTAAAATCTTTACTGGATTATTCCTTCTGGAATATTATATGAAGATTCTGGAACCACTGCAGAGGTGGGACCCAGCAGGTTCTCACAGGTTCCCGAGAGTAGGTTGCTAATTATTGGTGTGTGCCGAGAGGGGGCTACTAATTGGTGATTTTGCCACGTGATTTTTGCCTTAGGCCGTCTCTGCATGGAGCCGCCTCTTCCCCCTTCCCCGTCCCACTCACCTTGTCCCCGTCGTCGGCCTGCTGGCCGTCGAAGCCCCGCCCACGCTGCCGGAGGATTTTGCCACGTGATTTTTGCCTTAGTTACGCCCCTCCTCTCAGCAGTATCACACAGAACACCCACGCTCAAATATTGGCTGCGCATCTGTTTCAACCGCGATGCAGCCTCCTTGTCATATAAAGCCCTCAAGACTTCTTGTCACTCGGAATGGTGGGGCATTATAGAAACAAAAATCAACAAATTAGGCTACTCTTTGGATTATCTGGCCATGCTACCATCTAAAGAGACTTTCCAGCTTCTGAGGAGAAGGTTGTTTGACCAGGAACGTCAGACCCTATTCGAAAAGGCTTCCAGGACTTGCTCTCCTTTAGCTCTAGGCATCACCTACACTGGTAATAAGGGGGCTCAATACCTGCACCAGATAACCGTGCCCAGGCTCCGTAGAGCAATGATGCTGGCCCGTTGCAATGCCCTTCCATCAGCCGTATCGACAGGGAGATACATTAAAACCCCTTACCACCTAAGGCTATGCATATGCAATGGGAACTGTGTAGACTCTATAGATCATATTCTACTTTATTGTCCACTTTACACAGGACCTAGAGTCAAACACCTGTCACCTCTGCTACTCAAAAAAGAGTATGCATCTGACTTGCAAAAGATCACCTTTCTGTTGGACAGCCCCAGTAGTGATGTAAACGATGCAGTCACCAAATTTTTGGACCTGTATATAAAACAACGCTTTAGGAGCAGATCCTGAACATCAGCCTTCTCTACCTGTCCATTTATTTTAGCTTCCCTCTATTGGGTTAAGTGGATCTATGTATATAATGTTGTAATGCCATTAAAGGTTCTTTGTTTGTTTGTTGTTTGTTTGTTTGAACTTGAAGCAGTCTAGCAGGAGGTGCACCGGCGTGTGTGGCAGCCTGCGCCTGCGTGCATTTGTTTCCCACTCAAGGACTGGCGCAGCGGCTGTGTCCTTGCCACAGCCCCACTCAGCAATGCCCTACCCCTGGAATGCCCAGCCACGCCCCCATCGTGCCCCACCCAACCCCATTGGCGCTACGCCACTGTTTGAATCCCACCACCATGGGAACCTGTTACTAAAATTTTTGGATCCCACCACTGAACCACTGCCATTGATCGCAAGGTGAATGAGAATTAGCAGTATGATGCAGGTGCAAAAATTGCTAATGCAGACTTAAACTACATTAGAATCATAGAATCGTAGAGTTGGAAGAGACCACAAGGGCCATCAAGTGCAGCCCCCTGCCATGCAGGAACACACAATCAAAGCACTCCCAACCTAGGTTCATCCAGCCTCTGTTTAAAATGTGATTATTTAAGTCACAATAATAATAACATTATTATTTAAGTCACAAGAAGTAACTGTTCCTGGGGTATTCCCATCCACATCTGCCTCTGCTCACCACTACTCAACTGGGCAGCAGGGGGGAATACCAGTCAAAAGTGGGAGGGCTGGAATTTTCTGATATCATGATGTCTCTTCAGGCGTGACCAAGAGGTGATTATGGTCACACAGGGCAATACTCTAGCATTCACCCAGAACCATGGTTAAATCAGTGTTTTTACCCTCAAACGTTTTATTTGCAATCTCAAAACATTTCAAATGAATATCTTTTTTGACCCGCTCAACTTGTAGATGACATGGCTGGAAGTCCAGCCTTTTAGCCAGTCCTTATAGGCTTCCTTTTTAGCAATATTGTATGAGCTTTTTATACTTAAATTTTTATCTCTGCTCCAATCATTATATTTTTACTTACTGTATCGCAATTTAGGTGTAACGGGATTCCAAACATAAGTCACTGAAAATTTTTTTTATATAAATTATTTAATTCCCGCGAACATCCTCTCTGTCAGCAATACATAATATGTATTATCTCTGATCTGTGTTTTATTGTTGCCGAATTCTGTATTTTTATTTTGTTGTTCTGGTCATTGACCGTAAATAAATGATTTGGATTTAAATGTCTTTTTTAAATGATTGTTTGGTTGAAATGGGGGAAACATATTGAAAACATCTTTCAGTTGCCTTTGTGATCTCTTTAAGATTGTTTCCCATACCTATGTGCTGTCTCTGGGCTTCCTCCTCATCACTATTTTCTGAGCTCACTAAGTTCCACCTTGGCTGTTTATTTGTATCATCTCCTGTTTGTTTGTTTTTATGGGGACACGCGCAGAGGTGGGATCTAGCAGGTTCTCACAGGTTCCCGAGAGTAGGTTACTAATTATTTGTGTGTGTCGAGAGGGGGTTACTAATTGGTGATTTTGCCATGTGATTTTTGCCTTAAGCCGTCTCTGCATGGAGCCGCCTCTTCCCCCTTCCCCGTCCCACTCACCTTGTCCCCGTCGTCGGCCTGCTGGCCGTCGAAGCCCCGCCCACGCTGCCGGAGGACAGCGTGGGCGGGGCTTCAACGGCCAGGAGGCCGCCGACAGGGACAAGGCGAGTGGGACGGGGAAGGGAAACAGCGCGTTCCCGGCAGTGCTGTTCGCACCGCGCCGCCGGGAACACGCTGTCGGGGGAAAAACAACCCTTTAAAGGGTTGTTTTTCAGGGCGGCCTGACGCCGCCCTGGGGGAGGGGGAGCGACGCCAGGTCGGCGCTGCTGCTTAGCAGCAGTGCCGCCTGTGCAAATGGCTCCTTGGGGGCGGCGTTTATCCCGTCCCCAGGGCGCCATTAAAGGGCCGTGCGGAAACGGCCTTAGTTACGCCCCTCCTCCGCTCCTCAGCAGTAGCATGCAGAACTTGAAGCAGTCTAGCAGGAGGTGCGCCGGCGTGCGTGGCAGCCTGCGCCTACATGAATTCATTTCCCACCCAAGGACCGGCGCAGCGGCTGCGTCCTTGCCACAGCTCGCCCAGGAATTCCCCACCCCTGGAATGCCCGGCCACGCCCACGTTGTGCCCCGCCCAGTCCCATTGGTGCTACGCCACTGTTTGAATCCCACCACCATGGGAACCTGTTACTAAAATTTTTGGATCCCACCACTGGGCACGCGCTAACCTTTGAAGCATGATTCTACATCTAGCAAAAAGGAGGGAAAAGGAAAATCACATAAAGGTGGCCAGGAATCATTTCGAAGGGATGTGTATGGACATATATTGTGGCAAGGGGGGGGGGGGCTGAACATATTTTAGATGATGTCTGTCAAAAGGGTCTCTGTTATGTTTCCAATTGCACATCAATAGATCCAAGCCATTGTAAATAATTTTTAATCATTTGTAGAACTCTATTCTTTTGAATTTCAAGTTCTTTTTTTATTAAAAAAAACCCTAAAAGATTGTTCCTTTCTGTTCCTTGAACTCTAACAACATGATGCTAAGCCTATTGACTTGAAAGGATGCGCTACCAAGATCAGCGGGACTCACTGCCTCAAAACTGAATTTAGGATTAGCCTAACTGTAACATTTTCACAACAGATGCTGTCATCTTTTTCTCCCATCAAAAACAACCATCTCCAAAAATGGAAAAAGGAATAGGGACGGTTAAAAACAAGAACGACGTGAAGCCAAACTGATTTCAAAAGGCAGGGCTCAATCCATCATGGTTGCATAGTGGGGCATCTATTTCCCTGCATCAGTCATTCCCCGCACCCCACCTCATATGCCGTAGAAGATACGGTGAGCTAACAACACCTATGGCTTCCTGCTGTCGATAATGACTCACATCCTGTACTTTCTTGCACGAGATATTGAGTTCCAGCTATTTTTGGCAAAGACTATTAAAAATTCCTTTTCATGAAGAAAAATGCAGTTGATTGCCTTTCAGAAGCTGATGTGAGAAGCCAGCTAGTATGTGGTCGAAACTGTCAAGAGAAGAACACAATAATCACATTAAAAGCCTTCACAACTGGTGAGCAGCCATTTGTTTGGAGATTCCAACCAAGCAGGAACTTACTCTTCTTTAAGATTTCACCTCTAAAAATCTTGCTTGCACATGAAGAATGAAGGTAGAACATGAAGGTAGAACATGAAGGTAGAACATGGTCAATAGACTTCTTAGTGAGGTTAAGGACTTCACTACACGTTACAATGACCTTGTGTTTGTTGGTGGATGACACAAAGACTTTGTATAAGAACTGGAATGGGAATTTTGTGTCTCCTAGGTGTGTGCCAGCCATTTTCTGTTCACAACCACAGCACATAGGAAGAAACAAGCTCAGGCTCCCCCTCCCTCCTCCCTCCCTCCCTCTCTCTCTCTCTCACACACACACACAGACTGTTTTTGCATTAACAAACCACTTCATGAAGCTGTTTCTGGCACAACTGCAAAGATTATGGCCATTTGTGCATTTGTGTTCTCCATCACAACCCCTTTGGGTTCAATTCTCAGTTACACACATTTCCCCCTCTTAGGCAATCATCCTGCTCTCTGATCAGAGAAACCCAGTGGTTTCCGAAAGCTCTGTGTAACTTTTCCATTCTCTTTGCAGGGAAAGTGAATGAGATGAGCACGCGTATAGCATTTTCAGGTTTTCTCGTTCCTCCCGCCTTTGCCTGCCCAAACCACAGCAGTTCCGCCCACTCTTTGGGACACTGTTTCCCAAGACAATCAGAACGGCTTCATTTTTTAGAACTGAATGCTAAAGGTCTATTGCAGGAGCATTATACCCAGTGAAATTGATGTGAAATTGACCCAGATCTAGCAAAGTAACACCAGACCGAAGACAGCAAAGGAGAAAAAAGCCAGCAGGCAACCTCCCCTAATAAGGTTGCACAGAAACAACGAGGAATGGGGAGGAGTGGGCAAAATGGTGGCTAATGGTGGCTGAGCCCTTCGGGGGAGGGCGGTTTATAAATATAAATAATAATAATAATAATAATAACAACAACAACAACAACAACAACAACAACAACAACAACGACGACGATGATGATGATGATGATGATGATGATGATGACGATGATGATGATGATGACGATGATGACGATGATGACGATGATGATGACACTTTCCAGGAGAAGAATCCCAGTATAAACAAAAACAAAACTGCTAGGAAAACCCCCACTGCATGCAACAATGGCCTATGTGCAGCCACAAAGGTAACATGTTTTTGCAATGGAGGCAATAGCTACTCAATGGGGCAATTTTAGAGTGCGAAAATGGCATAAGGAACAAGGTCAAAGCCACTTCTCCATAGTGGCATGATGTTTGGGGTAGCTAGTTAGTTTGATCAAGCTCTGAACTGAGGGACTGCATTCACTCGTATGAATCTGTCAATAATTTTAAGGTTGACTTTTGCAACATTTATTCAACTGAATGAGGTGAAGCTGGTAAGAATACAGTAGAAGGCTTTTTCAGCATACCCTCAAGGTTAGCAAATTCTTTGCCTAAAGTAAGTCCAGTGAGCCTGTTGTTGGCCTTCTAGAAATATGTGAAGACTGATTCATGCCCAAGGGACCATTGTAGGGAATGGAATGCTACACTTGTTTTATAACTGGATTCAATTGGTTTTATGGGTGGTCTTTCCCTTTGCTGTTTTACCATGCCTAGTTTTACCAACACTGCTTGTATTGCAGTGTTGTGGGGTTTTCGGGCTGTATGGCCGTGCTCCAGTAGCATTTTCTCCTGACGTTTTGCCTGCATCCGTGGCTGGCATCTTCAGAGGATCCTGAAGCAGGATGTGAGTGCTTCCACTTCACAGTGGAAGTGACATCATGTCAGTGTGTACTTAATGTCTGGGGCCTCTTTGGGTTTCTGAGGCCGTTTCTGCACGGCCGTAAGGGCGCCTCCACGCCGGCAAGAATTCCACCGGCGTGGAGGCGGAGGCCGTTCGCATGCAAGCATGCGGACGGCCTCTGGAGAGGCCAGCAGACGGCCGGCGGCTCCACACGGAGCCGCCTCTTCCCCCTTCCCCGTCCCACTCACTGTGTCCTCGTCGTCGCCTGCTGGCTGTCGCAGCCCCACCCACGCTGCCCTCCGACCTCCAGGGGTCGGAGGACAGCGTGGGCGGAATTTCGACCGCCAGCAGGCTTCCATCGACGAGGACACGGTGAGTGGAACGGGGAATGGAAACGAAAGCGTGTTCTCTACCGGCGGTGCTGGTATCGCACCGCGCAGCATAGCGAAAACTACGCTTGTTGAAGGGAAAAACAACCCTTTAAAGGGTTGTTTTTCAGGGCGGCTTGACGCCGCCCTGGGGGAGAGGGAGCGGAGTCAGGTCGGCGCTGCTGCGTTGCAGCAGCGCCGCCTGTGCGAATGGCTCCCTGGGGACGGCGTTTATCCCGTCCCCAGGGCGCCATTAATGGGCCGTGCGGAAACGGCCTGAGTCTTCCGTCATTCCTTCTTACTCCCTTTGCTTGCAACAGTAGATAACAGAGGCATCTCTGGCCTTCTCCACGAAGCGAGGGGTAACCAGATGGCTCCATATCTTTCCCTAGCCCTTGGGAAAGGACTTTCGCTTTCCTCTCACTTTTCCCACTTTTACTTTATGCAGTTGGGGGCAGGGGAGGAAGTAGACAGCAGAGGTAATAATGCTATGGGCAATGGGGGGGGGGGGGTGCTTTAGAACTTGGTTTGCAAAAGCCAGCAGTTCAGTGTTCGTTTCAATAAAGGCTACTGCGTGGTAAATCCCAGAGTCTGTCATTAAACGAATCCTGGACCTGACACATTATTGCAGAGGGATGCAGATCGCTGACCTGCCTCCCAAAAGCTCCCAGCTTGCCAGGAGTGACCTGCTAACCATACTGGCAACCCAGGAGAAGGCCTTCTCAGTCATAACACAAAACTCTGGAACTCTCTCCCCAGGGAGACTCATTGTCCCATTTTCTGTCAGCAAGTGAAGATTTCTTGTTTGGGTGTGATTTTAACTGCTATTTTTAAGTGCCAGTGTTTTAACTGCTATTTTTGCTATAGTTTTAATGTTTCTGCTGTGTTTCTTGTTAGGTTGAATGGTGTTAAAATGTGGTTTTATTATATATGTTCTAAGTTGTTAGCTGGCTTGGTGGTCCTTATGATTTTGTAAAATATAACACAATAAAAATAAATAATAAATAACAAATAAATTGGTGCATTCAAATTTTGATGCTGGACCAAGAAATTGGATGCTGGAATCTCCGAAATTACATTTGTGGATGGAAAGTTTAAGTAAATCATGTTTGTGTGTATGCTTATTTTTATTTTCTTTGAAGGTTGACATTTTTGTGAATGTGCACATTGGTTACATATGCATAATGGAAGTACTTTTGGGCAATGCTTTTGAACAATTGGATCGTGCCTTGTTTAATCCAGCTATCTCCTTTAGCAAACAAAGAACTGGGATACAGTGAAAAGAACTGTAGGAATGCATGGAGGGACAGGTAGTTAATATCTTCGCTCCTTAGCAACAAAATGAATCTGTAACTAAGAGTGGAAGAACAGCAGTCACAGAATATTACAAAATCAGCTACTGTCATCTATAATGCTGCACTTTCTAGTACATTTAAGAGGCAAACTTTTCAACATTTCTCATATAATAAACTGATCATTTGGTTGTTTATTTAGGAAACAAGCCCGTTTTCTTCATGACAAACTTTGTTATATTTCACCTCTATCTGTCCACATTCTACTGAAAATCTGTTCATTGATGCTCAGTCAAACAAGAAGAGAAACTCTCTGGTGAAGAGAAATTTGACTGTTCCAAATGGTCCATAAATGGAAGATAGAAGATAGAATGGGAGAAGAAACTATTCTTGGGGTTTTTTTCTCCCTCCAGCAGCAAATCCCAGATACAAGGTTTTTCTGGATGTCCTTTAATTGTCATCATTTATGTGGCACCAATTTGCACAACCTACTGGAGAGTGACTACTGTTACGTCAGTGTGCAATTTCAATTCTAGCAAAAATTGGAAGCATTATTGTGATATCAGGGATGCTGCTCTAGGAAAAATTCTATGGTTAAACCATAGAGTTTAGGGTGAACCTAAGAGCATCAGTGGCACTATCATGATTCATGGTTTGTCATTGCCTGCCTCTATGTGGGCTGAGAGAGTTCTGAGAGAACTGTGACTGACCCAAGGTCACCCAGCAGACTTTCATGTGGAAGAGTGGAGAGTTGAACCTGGTTCTCCAAATTACAGTCCACCACTCTTAACCATACACCATGCTAGCTCTTATCACAGTAAGGAGGGAAGGTAAATCTAGAGTGAGGAAGAACAAAAAAAGAGAAAGTTGGAGATGGAACAGGGGAACAGAAAAAGGTAGTGAATGGGACGAAAGGAAATGGGAGATGCTATAGGTATTGCTGGGGAAGCAAAGAAGAAACATAAGAGCAAGAGGGGGAATTGAAAAATGAGTTTCCCCATTTCTGTGTGATCTCATGGACTGCCTATTTGTATGTTCTATTGGTTATTGTTATTCAAGCCATGGTGTTGTGGAATATGTGCATGAAGTATTCATATCGGACAGGCTGTCAACCCCTTAAAGATCCAGAGCATCTTGTGTACTCAAACTCTTTCTATTCGTGACAATCATCACCATTTGATTAGAATTACTGGCAAAACTGAATGTACTCAAGATTCAAGTATGATGTAATTATGCAGTCACCTAACTTGTATCTATATGAGCCGGAATTGCTATTACAGTCATAGCTCGCTTTATAATTTTAATGTTCCAAAGACAACAACACTCATGCCTGAAACATCCTCCAGCTTGAAGTTTACTGTGAAAATCAGATCTCATTTCAATTAAATTCAGGATGTCAGCAGACTCCGCATTCGGAACATGAGGAACAGAACACATCAATTTCCAGGACTAAATGCTGGCTTTTATTTATTTATTTTGCTGTGGAAGTGAGAGACTTTTTTGCTCAGTCAATTTCATTACATTTCCTGATTGATTTATTGCAGCCACATGCTGAGACTTGTTTATATTCTAAAGCACACCCTCAATTCATTTAAAGTTTTTTTTTCAAACTAGCAGACAGTTCAAAAGGCTTTCCAGAAAATCAGTAAGAATGCAAAGTCATGAGCTTATTCCTGTGAAAAATAAGGTGCTCTGGCACTCACACGAGACTATTATTTATTATATCTCTGTCTTTCTTTGAAGAATCCAGAAGCAACTTCTATATGGCTCCCTCTTGGCCTTCCTTTCTTCTGTTCCCCCCCCCCCCCCAAATACATTATTTCATTGCAGGCGGTGGCCCCAACAGCCACATTTGGAAAGAAAAAAGAAATCAACAAAAATATTCACAGAAGTAAACATAACACATAGTTTTGTCCTTATTAAATAGGTCATAGGACTATTTTAAAAAAGGAATGTTGATCTGACTGCTATTATTATAAAAAAGCTGTAAAGCAAACTTGAGCCTCTGGATTTCTCATCCCCATAAAATTCACGTTACACTTTCTGCTCGTGCGTTTAGACTCCAGGCAAAGACATTTTGTTTTGAGCCCATTTTTAAAAGCATTTTTGAGCTCGTGAAGGCCAAATCTGACATGATGTTGGGAAGTCAGTGAATCTTTCCTCCTGGGGAAGATGAAGCCTTTCCCTAGCACTGTTTTCCCAATGTGAAATGACCCTGCACCAAGGCGTAGCTCCAAGGGGAGGGGGACGCACAGGGCACGCGCCCCTGTGGGGGTGTGGCGAGGGCGTTCCAGGGGCATGGGGGCGTTCTGGGATGGGACAGAAGACGCACCAGTGCACTGGGCGCTTTCCCCCCTTGCTACGCCTCTGCTTTGCACAGCTCCTATTTACCACACTTGAAAAAATTCTTGAGGTATGTTTATCTCAAGTGGATTCTGCACAGCAAAAATACAATGGGCTGAGGGAGGAAAATGTCCCATTTTGGTGAAGAACTTTGCACAGGTCTCTTCCACAAAATGGGCTCGGCCTGTTATATTTATTTCAATCCAGGTTCTACAAAAATCACTAAACTAGCAATCTTTTTTTACAAAACCCCGAGTTTCAAATGCTTCCAGCTCGCCTGTGCGAACTACAGCAGCAGGAAGCATCTAATTTACCCCCTTCCATCCACCATTCTCTAGAGAGTCCACTCAAATAGCAAATGCTCATGTTCAGATGGGGGAGATGCTCAGTGGCAGTGGGGGAGGGGGTTTCACTGTTGTGGGGGAGGGAATCTCTTGCTTCCCACCATTCAAAGGTCCCAAGCACAGGGGAGGTGGGGGGGGGGGGATACTTTTATTTTCTTGCCTAAGGGCTGTGTGCCACAGAGCTCCCCTAGAGACCTCCATACCTACACACGCATACAGGAAGGAGGGGAAAGTGTCTGTGTGCAAAGGAAATGCTGCAGCTTTCTGAATAGCTATGCCTCTCATGTGCAAAGAGGGAGAGGGGGAAATGTTATGAATGAGCTGTGCAGAATGCACCAAAGTGAGACACATCACAAACAACTCCATGGGGTCATTTCAGGTAAGGAAAATGGCTGTCCTCAATTACAGCCAGGGCTTTTTCAGCCAGGTGGAGCACTCTGTCAAATGAGACCAGGGCCGTGGGATTTATCTGTTCCGCCAGACCAGTTGTTGAGATTGTGGTCACCTTGGTTGGTCTTTCTTTCCCTTGTTCCCCCTCCCTTGTTCCCCCTCCCCTTTGCCAGGTGTGATTGGGGTTGTTTATGTTTGTTGGTATGGGGTAGGGAGTAATTAGAATTGCTTCTCCCTAATTAAAGAAGAGTACAATGAAAGTTTAGATTTATACTCCATTTTTCTCTGCCTTTAAGGAGTCTCAAAGTGGCTTACCACTCCTTCCTCTTCCCACAACAGACACCTTGTGAGGTAGGTGGGGCTAAGAGAGTTCCAAAGAACTGTGACTAACCCAAGGTCACCCAGCAAGCCTCATGTTCAGGAGTGATAAAACAGATCCCGTTCACCTGATAAGAGTCTGTCACTTATGTGGAGGAGAGAGGAATCAAACCCAACTCTCCAGATTAGAATCTACTTGCTCTTGACCACTACACCAGGCTGGCTCCCTCACATTAATTATCTTAATGTGCTACCGATTGCATAGTTTTTACTGTATTAATGAAAGTTTTAAACTGTTTTGATTTCATTGTATTTTCTATGCTGCAAGCCACTCACAAGGCAGAGAAGGATAGAAATCAAATAAATAATATATGCATAAAACAGACTGTGAGGGAAACAGTAATGCTCTGGTGTGGCTGGAAGGACTTCAGGTTGGCTGGGCTGGTAGTAGTCTAGAGGAAGGAAAGGTGTCATTATCTGTGGATACTGTGATGGCCATGAACACAGATGGCTTTAAAGGGGCTCAGACAAGTTTTTGGAGGTGAGGTCCATAGGGACTAAAGCAAACCTCCACATTCGGAACCGTGGACCTCAGAATAGCAGTGCTAGGAGCAGGAGGCAACATCAGGGGAAGACCTTGGACTGCTTTTAACTTTTTAACCTCTACTTGTATGATTTTATTTATCCACTTGTTTGCTGTTATTGTTGTGAACCGCCCTGAACCCTCCGGGGGAGGGCGGTATATAAGTGGAATTATAAATAAATAAATAAATAAATAAATAAAATATCCTGTTTGAAGTAGTGCTGCCAACTCCATATTTGGGGGTAGATCCCAGAGGGGGATCTCAGTGGGGTACAATGCCACAGAGCCCATGTTCCAAAGCAGCCATTTTGTCCCTAGGAATGCGTTCTGCAATCAGAAAATCAGTTGGAACTCCAGAAAATCTCCAGACCGCACCTGTAGGTTGGCAACCTTAACACATGAAGCTGCCTTATTCTGAGTCAGCTTCATGGGCTAATCTAGATCTATATTGTCTACTTCAACCAGGTTCTTTCATATCACCTTTTAACTGGAAATGAACCTTAGACCTTCTACATCCAAAGCAGTTACTCTACCGCTGTGCCTCAGCCCCTCCCTTTGTTGGTCTTGCAGTGGACCTGGTTGGTTTAAACTTGGATCATATAATTTATAAAATCCAATATCAGTGATATTTCATAGAATCATAGAGTCGGAAGAGACCCCAAGGGCCATCAAGCCCAGCCCCCTCCAATGCAGGAACAGATATCCACACTATTTACACTGACACTGACAGATATCCACACTATTTACACTGACACTATTTACACTTTCCCCACTTACCTTAAGCCCCGCGCTACTCTCCTCAAGTAGCGCGGGGTCCCCCAGCACTCCCCACGACAGGGGCGGTGACAGCGCAGCTGCCCTGACGCTGACGCTGTCACGCCCCCTCAGCGCACGGCATCCCTGGCGCTCTTGTAAACGGCGCCTTTTGATGACCCCGCGCTCTGTGCGGGGTCGTGGGGATGCCCAGGCACGCGGCATAGGGGGGATTGTGGAGAGTGGGGAAACGCCCACTATCTGCATTAGGAGCTTTCTACAATCCAGTCTTAGGGCCTTTCCCCACTCCCTTCCACCCCCCCTATGCCGCGCGCTGCTCTCAGCGCGCGGCATCCCAGGCGCGCGCCCAGGCGTCCCCACGACCCCGCGCTCTGTGCGGGGTCGTCAACAGGCGCCGTTCAGAAGAGCGGCTGGGATGCCGCGCGCTAAGGGGGCGCGACAGCGGCAGCGTCGGGGCGGCTGCGCTGTGGCCGCCCCTGCCGTGGGGAGGGAGGAGGAACCCCGCGCTACTCTCCTCAAGTAGCGCGGGGCTTACGGTAAGTGGGGAAAGGCCCTTAGATATCTGCCAGAATTCCTGCCCCACATCTTTTGGTCATACCTTTTAAAAAAACAATTCTGGAAAGAAATTCTTGCTACAATATCAGGTACGATAGGGTTTGAGCTAAGGAATTTCTTCTGTTATGTCTTATACATAGAAGTGTGTACTGCATGGAATTAAAAGTTGTATGGGAATCTAATATTGCTATAATTGTCCTCCTCCCAGAAAATTTAAATTGAATTTTGCAATTGTTTGGGAAGCAGGAGCCAGAAGAACTTTCTTTATGGAAACAGATATGTTTACAATAGAGATGTTTTGATTTATTCTCCATGACTCTTTTCCTCTTCTTTTCCTTTTTTGAGGATTGTTTACTAAACTGCTGCTGATTCATATGTCAGATATTTGTTAGTATGAATAAAGTTATAGCTATGTGTTTGATGTTTTGATGCAGCAAAACGTTTTATACAACAAAATATTTTATACAAAACATTTTTACAAAAAACACCACACTGTTATGCTCTTCTTCTGTTTAATTTTTTAACAAAAGATAAATAGCATTGTTTTTAATGAAACCAGAGAGTTTTGGGGTTGATTTTATAAGTAGCACTATGTCTACTTATAATTGAGAGGGGGGGATGAATGGAAATCTATCCAGTCAGTGTTAGAGATGCCTCTTTCCTAAATCCGTTAGTGAGTGGTTATGGAATGAATTATGGCAAGCAGAGGAATCAATTAGTGGAGAAAAATCCTTTCCACAATACATGAAGCACAGGAATGAAAAGGTCTTCAGATCCTTATCATTTAATTACATTATGGCTTTGGCAGCATGTTGCCAAATCAAAGCTAGCCTGATTTTATTTCTGTTTGATGCATTCCAGTTGCTGAGACCATCTTATCTAATGCCTTTTAATTGCAACCTTGTGTGTCTATGGCTACTTTATCCCCATGGTATAAATACCTGGGATTTTTTTTTTACCATTGCATAGTTCACATGCCTGCAAGCATTTCGGATCTGTTGTATCTTTCAGAAACATTTGGAAAAGACTGTTATCTTTTTGTCACCATAAGCAAACATATCACAGCTCTGACTTTTCAGCAATAATTTTAGGTGCAAAATAATGTCTGCTGTCAAATGTACAATTTTAGGAGGTATGGGAATGGTTTCAACGACAGGACCATATAGAAGCCACTGTTAAGTTCCAAGAGGAAATCTGTGCTTCGTTTGTTAAATGTGCAGAATAACTTTAAATCTGCTTCCACATGGGGATGTGACAATACACTCTTCTGTTGCAGAAGGAGCAACACCTGATACGAAAACAGGCTGAAACAGTGTCTTCTCCAAGTGGCACCAGGGGAAAAACAGCTGGCATTTTTTGCATCATGACATCACTTCTGGAGAAATCCCAGAACTGATGTCCCCCTAACTGATATCATTCTGGGTGTTTTTCCAGAAGTGACATGGTGCTTACAACACCATGTGCCCCCCATGCCCCTCCCCCCACAAGTTGCCAGGCACAGTTGTTCAGTTATTCAGTAGGGGAGAAATGCTGGGGGCAATGGGGAGCAAGTGTTAGAGCTTCACCCCTATGCAATGACTTTACTTCTTCATCATGCCAGAAGTGATGTCACTCCATCACTTGTGACATCACGTTGTAAAAGATGATAATGAAGAAGCGTTTGGATTTATACCCCACCTTTCTCTCCTGTAAGGAAACCCAAGGTGGCTTACAAGCTCCTTTCCTTCTCTTCCTCTCCCCACAACAGACACCTTCTGAGGTAGGTGGGGCTGAGAGAGTTCCGAAGAACTGTGACTGGCCCAAAGTCACCCAGCAGGAATGTAGGAGTGCAGAAATACATCTGGTTCACCTGATAAGCCTCTGCCACTCAGGTGGAGGAGTTGGGAATCAAACTCGGTTCTCCAGATTAGAATCCACCTGCTCTTAACCACTACACCACCCTGGTTCTCAGTAAGCTCCTGCCCGTGGTAAGTCTAAGCCTTGGTCGAAGTGGAAAAGAGATTCTTGGAATGCCCTGATTCAAACTTCAGAAATGGAATCACATCACTGAGTGCTCCTCCATATTAAAAAGAATCTACGTACTTCTAAATGTCTACCTTTCTGTGCATATTGATCCCCCCCTTATGATGGGAAACTTTTGTAACATGCCACTTTCTACTTTTACCCCTGCCAGAAGTGGTACAGTCCAATAATATTTTTACCATATCATCTGTTTGTATAACCCAGGTCACTTTAATAGTAATATTTTCCTCCTGGGCAGAGAAGAGAGGACAGATTACTCTTTCCTAACCATGATTTATGATCAGAGCAAGCATTACTGGTTATCATCTAGGTCTTTGCACATGCAAGTTCATTTTTCATTTACTTGAGGCATTGAGAACAGAGTTGTGTGCATTAATATTCTGTCATAGAGTTAGACAGATATAAGGATTTTCCGTCCACAAAGCGTGATTTTCCTACCTCTCCTCAATCACAGCAGTCTAAAATGTGCCCAGAAATTGTATTCCTGGGAGGTCCCCTCTTCCCGAAGAACAGGATTTCAGGGGGTATTTCAAGCGAAAGGAGAAAGGCAAGAAAAATAATCTACAAGCAGATATCCGTGCACCCGCAGCAACTTTAATATGTATCTAACCCAGTGGTTTCATTTGGTGTGGGGAGATTGGTCTTTTTTCCAGTGGAGATAGTCCATTCAGCTAGGTGACATTACATATCAAGGGAACATATTTATTTTAAAGAAGAAAAGTTGGTTTTTATAACCTGCTTTTCTCTACCTTTAAAGAGTCTCAAAGTGGCCCACAACTGTATTCCCTTCCTCTCTCCACAACAGACACCTTGTGAGATACCTGGGGCTAAGAGAGTTCTGAAAGAACCATGACTGGCCCGAGGTCTCCCAGCAGGCTTCATGTGGAGGAGTGAAGAAACAAACCCAGGTTCACCAGATATGAAGAAGGGGAAAAAAGAAGAAAAGAGAAAAAAGAAAGAAAAGAGAAGGAAGAAAGAAAGAAAGAAGATGAAAGAAAATTTGGATTTTGTACCCCACTTTTCTCTACCTTAAGAGTCCCAAAGCAGCTTATGATCACATTCCCTTCCCCTACCCATGACAGACACCTTGTAATGTAGGTGGGATGAAGAGCAGTGGCGTAGCGCCCATAGGGGAGTGCAATGCCCCGGGCAGAGCCATGGCGGAGGCGTGGCCAGGCAGTGAAGGGGGCATGGTGGGGGCATTCCAGAGCGGGGAGGGGGGCAGGAGATGCCACAGTAGGGGCACAGGGCACGCACGTGACCTGGCCGCAGTTTTTTCTTCTTCCGCCTCTGATTGAGGCCCCTTCCGCACACGCAAAATACTGCGTTTTCAAACCACTTTCACAACTGTTTGCAAGTGTATTTTGCCATTCCGCACAGCTTCAAAGAGCACTGAAAGCAGTTTGAAAGTGCATTATTCTGCATGTGCAGAATGAGCCTGAGAGAGTTCAGAGGGAGCTTTGACTAGTTCAAGGTTACCCAGGAGGCTTCATGCAGAGAAGTAGGGAATCAAGAATGGTTCTCTAGATTACAGTCCACCAATCATGTGGAAGAGTGGAGAATCAAATGCAGAGCAGAAACATTTTTGATGCAGAGTTTTGATGCAGAGGTGAAACATTTAAGACTCTTTTCCCTCAGACATCTTTTTTAATGACCAGTTGGAACAATGTCAACAGATCATGCTCATTCATCGCTTATTCCATCTGCATAACCCTCTGTTTTCACCTGAACAGAAAACACTAGTATTACTGCCTTAATTTTGCTGAAAAGTGTCAGAGCTACAGCTATAATATGTAACCTTTGTAATGTCATGTGGAAATCAGCTGTTGAACTGAGGAGACTGTTAATAGCAAGCTTGTCAGTCATTAGCACTATCCAAAGAAATACACAGTGCACATTCAAAAGAAACAGAGCTGAATAAAAAAGGTAACCTATAAATACAGAACAAACAGTTCTCACAAATCAGACAAAGGAGGCTCTCAACTGGAAACAGTAGGAAAACTGAAAATTCTACTGATCTATAATAATATGTGTTAGTCTTCAGCATAATTTCAGTACAATGCAGCAAATGGTACATTAGTTAAGAAAATGAACATGGTATACCTTGTTGAAAAGTTTGTAGTTTTGGATATAAAAGACAGAGATGAGTTTCTTGCTTCTGTCTTCCCCACCAAGAACTCAGGCAGATTCCGCACGGGCCCAAAACAGCAGCGTGAAACTGGTGTGAAACCGGTATAAAATGGTTTTCACACCGTTTTCACACCACTGTTTTTGGCCCGTGCAGAATCCGCCTCACATTTCCGTGTTGACATCAGATCATTTCATAGAATCATAGAGCTGGAAGGGGCCACATAGGCAATCTACTCCAACTCCCTACTCAATTCAGAACCACCTTAAAGCATCCCTGACAAGTGTTTGTCTAGCCATCATTTGAAGTCTGCCAGTGTGGGGGTGCTCACCAGCTCCATAGACAGCCAATTCTGCTGCTGACCTACCCTTACTGTGAAAAAAAACCTAATATCCAGCCAGTATCTTTCCTTCTACGAGCAGCAGTGGCGTAGGAGGTTAAGAGCTTGTGTATCTAATCTGGAGGAACCGGGTTTGATTCCCCGCTCTGCCGCCTGAGCTGTGGAGGCTTATCTGGGGAATTCAGATTAGCCTGTATACTCCCAGCTGGGCGCCCTTGGGCTAGTCACAGCTTCTCAAAGCTCTCTCAGCCCCACCTACCTCACAGGGTGTTTGTTGTGAGGGGGGAAGGGCAAGGAGATTGTTAGCCCCTTTGAGTCTCCTGCAGGAGAGAAAGTGGGGATATATCCAAACTCTTCTTCTTCTTCTTCTTCTGTAATTTATACCCATTATTATGAACACTAATGTCTGGTGCCAATAGGAACAGCTCCCTGCCCTCCTTTAGGTGACAGCTTTTCAAATACTTAGAGAACAATCGTGCTCTCCCTGCCCCCAATAGTTTAATGCACTGACAGTTTAATGTTTTGGAAATTAGAATGTTGGTAGCAATTCCGTGACCTACAGTAGCTCATTCAGTAGCTCCTAGATTTATTTCTTTGACCCTCTGTGTTTTTGCAGCATCACAATAGCTCAGCCATTGATTAGAGGGGCTTCAGAGACAAAAACGTACATTTACCTCCAGTCTTGCCCCCTCCCTTTTTTTAAGTCCATGAAGCTTTATGGGACATGGCAATAAAGTAACTATATGCATATACAATAAAGAAGTATCAGGGGAGAAAAAGGTTGTTGCAAACGTTTTACCGAGAAGAACACTTTAAACATATGGGGGCAAGTGCAACCTCCCAATTACGAGATCCAGACAAAATCTATTACATTTTTATCCCACCCTTTCTCCAAGGAACTCAGAATTGCATGCATGAACTTCTACAATTGGACCAAGACCAAGCAGTATTGACTGTAGAGACATACGTTCGTCAGGCACCATTCTCTAGTCATCATCATTTAAAAGCTACAGCCTCTCCCTTTTCAAAGGTCTAGTGGAAATTACAACTTTTCAAAAAAGCCAGTCGGGACTAAGCTGACTCAAGATGTTTTCGATAATCTGAAAAAACAATTTATACACCCAGAGACTAAACACAGAAGACAGCTCAAAGATAAATTTCTTCTGCCATAAATTTCTCTTGAATGGAAACATGAGGGGAAACAAATTGCTTCACCCTGAATGAATAAACACTGCATTTGAAAGTGTGTCAAAACAATGGCCATTTCTACTGGTTTCCACTGAAACCAACTCTCCCTCCCCAATGCTGAGAGGCTACAAGACCTGGAGAAATCTCACAGAGAATTATGTGTGTTTTCCAGACACTTTTGCTATAGCACAGTGGTGGCGAACCTATGGCACGCGTGCCATAGATGGCACTCAGAGCCCTCTTTGTGGGCACGTGCACCATTGCCCCAGTTTGGGCACTCGGCAGTGGCATAGCGCCAAGGGGGAAAGGGGTGCGCAATGCACTGGGCACGTACCCCTGTGGGGGCATGGTGAGGGCGTTCCGGGGGTGTGGCGGGGTGTTCCAGGAGCATTCCAGGGCAGGGTGGGGGCGGATGGGGCATGGCAGGGGCACAGGGCGCATGCATGCCCTGAACACAGTTTCCCCTTGCTCCGCCCCTGGCACTCGGTCTCTAAAAGGTTCGCCATCACTGCTATAGCACATGCCTCTATAAGTGGGCCTACTCTGAATATTCTGCCATGTTACAATCTTTGGCGAGGGAGGTATTATGCCTCTAATGTCCTCTTTTTTCGATCATATGAATTGTCATTATTTCTTCTATCTATTACAGCTGGCTTAGATGCCTATTCTTCATTTCAACAATTTCCGCACACATTTCCTAAAACGTTTGTAAAATGTTTTCAGTTCCCACAATCACCACCACCTTTGATCACACTCATCCCCTGGAAACAATTCCTGGTTGCCATTTTGTGATCTCCCCCGCCCCCCCAGTTCTGTGCTTCAATGCACCACAGTCTCGTACTGCAGTCTCTAATCCTTGTATACTTGATGCTTCAAAGATTGGCTACAAAAACATTTTAAAAAACAGCTAAATGCTGCAAACAGGCCAGGGGGAACAGGGGGAGCTTAGAAAATGGCGCTGAGGAGGACATTCAGCGAAGCAGAGGAGTGTGGGAAACATTGTCAATAGAATGCTTCGCAACTGAAGACAATTTCAAAATGTTTCTGCTGGAGAATCACTTTAAAGGGGGAGTCATTTAAAATATTTTGAGGCTGGAAATAAAACGTTTGAGGCTAAAAACGACATAGAACTCCATGGAGGAAATGTTTTATTTCCTGCCTCAAAGGGCATTAAGTGAATTGTGTGGAAAAGCCCTATGTCTTCACCTATGCTTTTGTAGTTGCATCAACTAAGGATTGTGTAGCGAATGGAATGATTTTACAATGGTATGTAGTCAACAGGCTATAGCAGTGTGCCATTTTCATTTACTTCATTTATACCTCACCGTTCTCCCCAATGGGGACCCCAACTCCATTTCATTCTTACAACAACCCTGTGAGGTAAATTAGGCTGAACGTGACTAGCCAATGGTTATCCAGCAATTTTCCATGGCCAAGTGGGGACTCACTGAGATTCTAGTCTGACACTTTAACCACCACACCATATTGGCTCCATGTCACTGGGGAAAATGAAAGAAACTGAAGGGGAGTGCAATTGATCCAAAGGTTCCCTACAGTTAAAAGGTCCAACAGAAGGACTCTGCTTCTCCAATGGAAGATTGCTTAGATGGTGGAAGAAAACTAATCCCACACTTCCTGAATAGGCAGTCCAATTGGGTTTAAAGCAATTACCAAAATTTCCTTTAAAAAAAACATTTCAAGGCCACTAAAAATCTGCAAAAAGTATTCCCCATTTAGATTCAGCACTTTCTATAATGCTGAACTTGTCCAAGGAATGTTCACAGTTGACCCATCTGGTCTCTTGTTTGCAGCAAACCACTCCAATGTTGGTCAGAAAGGTGGTGTGCAAATCGCATGCTCTATTTCTAGCAACCCTTTATGTGTTTGTCACATTTGATTGCATCTTCATAGAGTTTATGGTTGCCCCCATATTGTGCCACATCCCTGTAAACTAGGTTAGACTAGTACTGGCCCAAAGGGACTTTCATTGCTGAGGGCCTAACTATGCATTATGTCAGGGACCCCCAACCTTTTTGAGCCTGTGGGCACGTTTGGAATTCTGACATGGCTTAGTGGTTGCACCAACAAAATGATTGCCTTAGCAGACGAAGTCAGTCACACAGCTTATCTTCAATAACACAGTGTAGCTCCTTGTGCTGTGGTGGCAACTGCTGGCAGGGTAACATTTTTTTAAAAATCTGCACAGCCAATCAAATTTTCAATACATAATCAGAATCCTTGCTGGGCAAAGGCCGTACCTGGCCCCACCTACTTCCTAAAAACATGTGACGGGTGCTAGACAAGGTGTCAGCAGGAGCCAATAGCATTATATTCTCTGTCCAGGTCAGCTTGAGGCCCTGACTAATATATATTGCAAGTTCCATGCTCAGAACTCAATTCCCAGATGTGTGAGAGATCTCACTTGGATCAGGACCATGACACACAAGGATAGGTAACTTAAGCCCTGGACTGTTTTTCCCAAGTAGAAATTTCCCTGTAGTGCTCATATTGCATAACTCATCATTAGAACCCATGAAGACATTGGGAGTCATCATTCCAATCTGAATTGGGCCCCACAAATCTGGAACCTGAATTACAAGCACTGAACCCACAGCACCAAAACTGCAGCTCTTAAATCTTGCTTCTTCAATGTTTATTGCATGACAGCAATTGAATTAAATCACAAACCTATAACTATTCAAGAGCAAGGCCTAGTAAACTCAATGGAATTTACTTCTAAGTACACTGCTTAGCCCCACTCCCTTACAGTACAACCCTAAGCAGAGTTACATTTTTCTAAGCCTATTGACACCAACACAACATTGGAATTCCATTCAGGACTGTACTATTAATCTCTTTTTAACATACACACATTAACTAGGCCTGTTAGTGTTACCATAATAATAGGGGAAATGAAAAATATCAGTAAATATCCAATTCTTTTGCCTCTCAGATGTTTCCAATGCTACTTCTTGGGTTTCATTATTTGTTGGAAAGGGCATGTGCAGAGCTCCCTCTTGTGTCTCGCCATAAATATCTTGTAACATAGAAATCAACGCTCCCTATTTTCTTAGGATGGTGTGTTAAGGCCGCTTTGCATGCTATTTTCATAGATATTGAGTGGCTTGGTGTGTTCTGTGAGGATGTATCATTTATGACAGCTGTTAACTACCTTAGCATAACATGGGGATCCTTGCTGTTTACAGCCATCAACCAGCTTAGCATAACTAGTGAATAGTGTCTGTATTTTTTTTCCTGGACTTTCCCTCCCTGAATTTTACATAATTACATTTTGCTTTGGATACCCTGCATTTAATTACTTTATTGTAGCTCTTCTTACCCCTATATTAAAGGATGCAGAGTGAAGAGCCATACATTGAATGTGAGGAGATCAACTCCAAAGCTTATGCTGGGGTAAATTTTGTTCATTTTTAAGGTGCCATTGGACAGTCCTCTTTCTTTCTGCACAAGAACAGTTCGCCTCTTTTCCTGTCCTTCTGCAGTACTATCAACATCAAGAGGTCCCTGACTTCCATGAAAGGTGAAAGAACCCACCTAGGATAAAATTCACATCTCTCAAGCAAGGGAGATGCAAATTATTTCAGCATGACAGTTGCAAAGACCAAGAAAATACACTTTCTGTTTTGACAGAGTAATAGGCTGTCCACAGAGATAAATAAATGCATGCTTAAATCTGAGAAAGGAAATGCACATTTATTCTTATTTATTAAGAGCGAGGATAAACAGAATGCTGAACGGTTTGCATGAACTATATAGGGGGGACCTTACAGAGACAAGCCGTGAGCAAACACGTACTACAACAGGATACAAACTATACATAGCATGAACGGCAAACGTCAATACATCTCTAGCAGAACTAAAGTAGAGGGGGGTGGGGGGAAGAAGAGGAGGAATCAGAAATCATTATTTTGCCATAGGTCAGTTCCATTTGATCCACAAGACCTTGAAACTGAGGCCCATTCATCTTATTACACTGAGCAGGGTAGAAATCCAAACAGCATTTTCCTCCAAGGTAACAAAAGACACACCAAAGGCCAAAAAATCACTCAAGATCAAACGGAACTGGAGGGCTAGATTTTTCAGAAAGATAATTGTCCAATATTGCTGCTACCTGGACTCAAGGAAGTAGGCAAGGGGGGGTTCTCGGGTTCAGCCCCACCCATTACATGTCCGAAGCGCCACCTCGTTTGTTTTTTTGGTAATGTTTTGTTTTTTGGCCTGCAGGGGGTGGTTTTTAGGCTAGCAGCACCAAAATTTCAGGGTATTTGTTGGGAGACTCTCCTGATGATACCACCCAGGTTTGGTTCAGAGGTCCAAAGTTATGGACTCCCAAAGGGGGTGCATCCATCCCCCATTGTTTCCAATGGGAGCTAATAGAAGATGAGGTCTCCAGTTTAAACATTGCAAGGGATGCTGTTTCAGGGTGGGGGATAATCCACCCCAAAACAGCATCACTTTCAATGTTGTTTTACCTGGGGACCCCAGATTCCCCCTTTAAGGTGGATTTAAAAGGAGAATCTGGGCTCCCTAGCTTAAACACCATTGAAAGTGATGCTGTTTGGGGGTGGATTCCAACATCACAGCAGTCGCCCATTGGCGGGTGTGCAAAACTCAGATTTTGCACCAGGCTCCATTTGGAGGGCAGAAGGGACTGCCAGCTGAAAGCCCAGCCAGTGGGGGGGGGGATGGGCGGGGAAGGGGAGTCTGCCATCCCTGGTCTTGGAGAGCTGCTTTTATAAGCACTGAGACTGGGGGTGAGGCTTGGGGAGGCATGGCCACACCCCAGGGGCTGGTGGGGGCCTGCCCCCCAACCCCCCCATAAAAAACTACACCTACGTTCCTACCTGGAGTGGATTTTGTTTTCTTCAGTAAACAATGTTTGACCTACAGCAGTGGTTCCCAACCTCAGGCATGCATACCTCCAGGGCTATGCACCAGAGTCTTTAGGGTACATTTAAAAGAAATAATGTAATAGGTTTGCAAATATGGAGGTACAATTTTAGGAAAATGGGTTGCCAAGGGGTATGCGAGTGAAAAACGGCTGGAAATGACTGTCCTACAGGAATTTCCAGAAATGACTGCTTTTCAGCATTTTTCCTTTTGTTCAGTATTGGTTGTTCATGTTAGGGAAATAACTATGATGGATGATGATTGTTTCAAGCTTATGGATAGGTAGAAATTGCTCAAAGTCCATGATGACATTCCTACTGTGCTATCAGCCTCTCAGAGCAAGGAAGAGCAGACTGGGACAACAGAGTTTCTCAAAGCCCTCATATCTCGACCTAGCCCATATACATCATTTCATCCTACACAATGAAGAAAACATTGTCTTGTATGCCTCTATCACTTTTGGAGCTAAACTGAAATTTGTGAGTCCATACTGGAGCAATACCTTTTGCTTCCAGGATAGGCTTGGAAAGAACACAATAGCCAGCTATATGAGAGACAGGGCAGTGTAGTGGTTAGAGCACATGACTAGAATCTGTAAAGCTTGCTATTTATTATGTAATTTTTATACCGCCCTTCCCTATAATACTGGGCTTATGGTGGTTTCCAACTTTCAATAAAACATATGTAAAAGAAGAAGAAGAGTTTGGATTTATACCCCACCTTTCTCTCCTGTAAGGAGACACAAGGTGGCTTACAATCTCCTTGCCCTTCCCCCCTCACAACAAACACCCTGTGAAGTAGGTGGGGCTGAGAGAGCTCTGAAAAGCTGTGACTATAGCCCAAGGTCACCCAGCTGGTGTGTATGGGAATGCATAGGCTAATCTGAATTCCCCAGATAAGCCTCCACTGCTCAGGCGGCAGAGCGGGGAATCAAACCTGTTTCCTCCAGATTAGAATGCACCTGCTCTTAACCACTACGCCACTGCTGCTCCAGATTAGAATAAACCACTTGAGGTCTCCATTGTGGAGAAAAGCAGGCTGCAAATAAACCCCAAAACTCTGCATGGCTTTATCTCCCTCATATATTCAATACATTGGAAAGAGTGGAAATGATGCATTATGACTTATGAGCTCATGCTGCTGTTATGGGTAAAAGAAAATTGCTCCAAGTGCAGACTGTATACCTGGAATGATATATCTGTTTCCAGAGAATTAAAAATGTTACGAGCAGGAAAAAAAATACACACCAGTATTATGGACAGCAGTAATGGCGAAATGTATAGAACTTGTACCTGGGAGAAAGTATAACTTTTCACTGCAGGCACAGCCAGATTTCAAAAATCCCAGCATCCCTCACCTGTATATTACCTTGGTAACCGTTTCAAGGATAGCAAAAATGGAATAGGGTTTGTGCCACTATTATGAGCAACCTGAAACTGCTACAAGACTGTGACTGGAGGAACAGAATGAAACTTCAGACTGCAGGCGCTTTATTTTGATGCTCCCACACATAAAAGTTCTGCATACATAGTCATTAACAAATTTGAAAAAAATATTTATCATGGTATCCTTTCTGGCCAACTACACAGGCAGCTTTATATACAGAAGGGGAGTTTTCATAGATACATCCCTCTCTCCCACACACAAAATCTGAAGTGCTGAAGTCCAGAATATGACCACCATATTCTGTATCACATATAGAACAGCTAGTGCAGGGCACACTTAAAGTATATTAACTCGAACAAGTCCCAGTGAGTGAACAGAAATACAAAACAGAAATACAGTGAGGAACTGTATTAAAGGGTTGCAGCATTAGGAAGGTTGAGAACCACTGCCCTAGGTGGAGAGTTGTAGGAATGCAATCCAAGGGTTCTAATGCTCAGTTTCAATCAGTCAAGCCTTTATTGGCATAATAAATAAAATAAATACAGCAAGAGAAAACTGGTAAAAACACGGATACACAGAGCAAAGAATAAAATGTTAAGTAGAAAATTGCTGCTGGCATTTAATAATTTCGAAGAGGAAGTCTGCCACTATCACACAGAAGGAAGGATCTGGATTATTCAGCAAGTAGTGTAATCTAAACAAATCAGGGAGATCAGTTGAGAATAAAGGATTAAGATTCACATACTTGGATCTGATTTCCTTGAATCTGGGACAGTATAATAATTAGTGGGCCAAAGATTTGACCAAGCCAGTGTTACACGGGCATAATGTTCAGTTTGCAGAATCAGTTCCTAATTCATATTTTTTCACTGCACAGAAATCGATCTGTATTCGTACAAAAACTTAGCTGCCAACATTTAGGGCAGAATCCAGAGCTGGTCTACTCAGAAGAAAGCGTCATGATACTCAACAGGGCATTCTCCCAGGACAATGCCCTTTAGACTGGAACCTTAATCTACTGTCCCAACAATCCATCTACCACAGGGGTGGCAAAACCATGGCTCTTGGACACATATTGTGCAGCTTGCAGCTGGGGAGGCTAGAGGTGAAGTGGACCTCCCTCCCTCCCACTGTGCAATGTGGCTGCACCGCTGTGTTTTGTAAAGGGTAGGGAGGCCAGAAGAGTGGCATCTGAGCGCGTAAGAGTCTGAGCACGGAAGTAGGAGGCAGAAGTGTCCAAGGCCCCTAGCAAAGTATGGCAGCATGGCCACAGGCAAGGAGGAGAAGTAGTAGTTTCGATTTATACCCCACCTTTTTCTCCTGTAAGGAGACTCAAGGTGGCTTACAAGCTCCTTTCCATTCCTCTCCCCACAACAGACACCTTGTGAGGTAAGTGGAGCTGAGAGAGTTCCGAAGAACTGTGACTGGCCCAAGGTCACCCAGCAGGAATGCAGGAGTGCAAAAACACATCTGGTTCAGCAGATACGCTTCAGCCACTCAGGTGGAGGAGTGGGGACTCAAACCCAGTTCTCCAGATTAGAATCCACCTGCTCTTAACCACTACACCTCGCTGGCTCTCAACATACACAGTGGGAGACATTTAGGTAGTATTTTTCTAGCCAGTTTTTGGAAGCAGCGGGAGAGAGCTGAATTCAAGTGTCAGCAGAGATGACATCTGAACTCAGTTCTGATGGCTGCCCCATCCCCTCCCGAGTCCGTATTTGGGTATGGGAGGTAGCAAGTGAGAGCTGAGTGCATGCTCCCCTATGCACCTCCTAAGTCCACTTGGGAGACAGTGGGCAAGAGCTAAATCCAGGCATCTGCTGAAATACTCTTATGTTTTCTGTTACTACAACAATTTCTACACCTTTCAACCTTATAAGCATATAAATCCAGCTTGCCCTTAATGCATACATTTCTGGCAGTTCTGACAGCTGCTTGGAGGCACATTTTTCTGTATATGGCTTAGAAAAGAGAAATAAAAATATATTGCTTTAATTTTGGTCCGTCAACAGAGTAATACAGAATGGTTGGTATATTTAACAGTCTATTTTAATAGTCCTGTATAGCTGAGTGCATAAAGCTCTGCGAGAATCCACTAAACACCTTATTAAAAATCTTTAATGTTTTCAGAGTTTCATGGTATTGTGCACATTATATTCTGCAACAAAATGTGCATGTAACCATAAAAATGTGTCTGTGTGCGATGCTTATGTCTTGTGGCTATTAAACATCTGAAGAAGAAGAAGAGTTTGGATTTATATCCCCCCTTTCTCTCCTGTAGGAGACTCAAAGGGGCTTACAATCTCCTTGCCCTTCCCCCCCTCACAACAAACACCCTGTGAGGTAGGTGGGGCTGAGAGAGCTCCGAGAAGCTGTGACTAGCCCAAGGTCACCCAGCTGGCGTGTGTGGGAGTGTACATAGAAGTTTCTTCTATGTGGGTCTTATGTTAAGAGTTTGGCCACCCCTGCTTTGGCATGATCAAAACTTGAGACTCAAATTCATCAACGCAGAACAAGGGAGGCTGGCTTTTTAAGAAAAAGAGTTGGTTTTTATACTTTGTTTTCTCAACCATAAGGAGTCTCAAAATGGCTTATAAACTCCTTCCCTTCCTCTCCCCACAACAGACACCTTGTGAGGTAGGTGGGGCTGAGAGAGTTCTGAGAGAACTGTGACTAGCTGAAGGCTTTACATGGAGCAGAAGGGAAAACAACCCGATTCTCCAGATTAGAGCCCACTGCTCTTCGCCATACAGGTTTAATAGCTAATCTTACCAGGAACTGGTTTAGACCAGCCTCCATTGGCATCCTAAGCAAAAGTCTGTCCTTTATCTTTCAGGGAAAAGCGCCACAGTATGTTTGGGGATGTTATAATGGCAGCCTCCTCTCCAAGAACTATCAGCTAGTGATAACCAGGGAAAGGGCAGAAGTGGAAGAAGATTTTGGATTTACATTCCCCCCCTTTTCTCTCCTGTAAGGAGACTCAAGGTGGCTTACAAGCTCCTTTCCCTTCCTCTCCCCACAACAGGCACCTTGTGAGGCAGGTGGGACTGAGAGAGTTCCGAAGAACTGTGACTAGCCCAAGGTCACCCAGCAGGAATGTAGGAGTGCGGAAACACATCTGGTTCACCAGATAAGCCTCTGCCACTCAGGTGGAGGAGCGGAGAATCAAACCTGGTTCTCCAGATTAGAATCCACCTGCTCTTAACTCCTACACCATGCCAGCTCTACTTTAGTACTTTCCCCAATCAGAATTTTTCTCTGTGAGGGGGAATTCTAGTCCTCCACCGCACCAAGTATCAGCAGAACTGGAGGTGGCAGGTGTGGTTTTTTTCCTTCTTAGTTTGTTTAGGTCAGGGCTGGAGTTCAAGGTAGACCTGGCCTAGCAAGTTTACTGTTAAGGGCAGACCCAGCCTATTTAGTTATTATTACCTTGGTGTCTCAAGTAAATTAATTTTCCAGCTGTGTTAAGCAAAAAGAAAATCATGGAAATGTTCAGAAAATTTTCTAATTTTCTGCTTGTTTTTAGTTTAATCAAAATTCCACTGCTAAATAAAACTATGAAGTAATTGCATGTATTTCAAGCTTTGTGCAAGTGAAAGGTTGTTCTGGCTGGTTTATGGTAGCTGGATGGAAATGATCTCATATCACCTGTGGAAGTTTACCTTCTTCTGAAGTAAAATGCCACCTGACTGCAGAGATGCCTCAGTTGCTTTAAAGTTGGTTAAGAACAACTTCTAACCAAAGCAAGATGGGAAACCACAGAAGATCCGGTGGCTCTTCCTAAGCATCTTCCTGGGGCAACGTAGCTTAAAGTTTATGAAAAAGCCCATGGAAGATTAACCCACTGTTGCCATCACATCAACCATCAAAAACAATAAGAGCCCTGCCAGATCTCACCAGTGGCCCACTTAGTCCAGTATCCTGATTCATGCAGCTTCTAAACAGTTGTCCTGGAGGGTCTACAAATAGGGCATAGGATTGCACCTAGTTGGTCGAGATGCATGCCTAGCTCAATGTAATGGTTACAAAATATATGCACAGTGATTGCATCTAGTTGATTGAGATGCATTCCTACTTCAATGTAATCACTACAAGATATATGTAACCAGCCTGCTATATGTTACCACTGCTGTAATGGGACATTCTTTCCTTGATCTTTATTTTATGGTTTCACATGCTGAGTAGATAACTAGGCTTATCCCTGACACTTTCTGGTCCCATGGGAAACAGGAGGCCAGGTGGTTTTAGTTCTATCTATCGTTGACCTTGGGGCATCTAAGCTCCAAAATAACACTTTCTCACATTCTTTGGGAATACGGGAGGGGGGATCAACTTTAGCATAAAGGGCATAGCAAAAACCAGATTCGGCAGAACTGGCTTTAACAAGCTGGGTGCTTCGATGCCTTCCAATAAACGCTGATGATCAACAATACAGAGTTTGTTTATTGATTCAAGGTTTGAGACCTAACATACAGACTGAGGCCTTCCTGATGTGGCCACTCAACACTGGTATTCAGATTGACTGCATATGGAGGTTCTGTATAGTCACCATGGCTAAGCCATTGAGGAACCTCTCCCACAGGTATCTAGCTAATCTTTTTTGAAACCACATTCCTAAAGTTCTTGGGACAAACCCTGAGCAATTTCTCTCACCTCAGACAGAAGCTGTTCTTCATATCAAATTCCCTCTGCAAAGCCTAATTCTGAAGTTCTGGGATGAGGACTTCAAATTGAAAATCCAGCAACCCCATCAGCTGCACTTCAGGGGGAAGAACGTGATGAGGAGGAAACTGGGATGAACAAGAGCAAAGCTGACAAATAAACCCCCCAGCATCCTCCATCTGTCTTATACCCCTCAAACTTGACAGATTTTATCTAGTACAGGGGTCTGCAACCTGCAGCTCGTCAGATGTTCATGGACTACAATTCCCATCAGCCCCTGCCAGCATGTAATAATTACGCTGGTGAGGGGCATGGGATGGGATTTGGTAGTCCATGAACATCTGGAGAGCGGCAGGCTGTGACCCCGATCTAGTAAATCATGGCTAATCCATGTGCATGCCAGAGAGAGAGAGACATAAACTCCCATCTCTCCCATGGCCTATAAACATATACAGACTATTGAGAGGAAGATGGAAAGGACAGCCCAGGACCAGTGGGATGCCCCTCCGAAGAATACCTCAATTTTTCCAAACTGAACTCACTGAAACCAAAGTGGATTTCCCAAGTGATGTTTACAGGCAGGCTGAAGCCTCTAGCAGGGAAAACAATGAATCCACCGTCTACAACAACCCCTTTCAGCATTATCCCTTGGCCACATTCACCACCACCACAGCAATGCGCATCAATAGACATTCCTCCCCGTCTCCAAAGCTGCCCCTCTCGGCGCGTCTCCTTCCCCCCTGCAAAACCCACGGGGACCGTCTGGCGCGGTGCGCCTTGGAGTCTGCCAAGGGACGCCCCTGCGCTGATGAATCGACAGTGGCAAGCAGGAGGCTCCCACCCAGCCGGCTGGCCTGTCGGAGAGTTCCCTCATGGCGACTGGGCGGCGGGAGTGGCGGCCACGCTGTCTTGGCTGTTTCCCGCAGCCCCTGCCTGCCGCCTCCTGTTCCCACTCCGGGATCCTGCGCCTTCCCCTCAAGCTGCCACTCCCAGTTGGCTCCAGGCAGCGCTGCCCTCCCTCCTCCTCCTCCTCCTCCTCCTCCTGCAGCCGAGCCGGCTCTGGGGCCGCCGGCGGGAGGGAGCCCCGCACGCCGCCACCGGGTAAGAGGCCGCCGGTTGCTCCCTCGTGGCTTCAGCCGGAACGGCCTGGGGAGGAAACGGAGAGCTTGGCGGGCGCGCTTTGCTGGTTGCGTCTTTGCGCCGCCTGCGCCTTGCACCTCTCTGCACCCGCAATGGATACAGGCTGCTCCGTTCTCCTTCTCTGTTCCAGCCCAGCCTCCTCGTTCCCATCTATAAGGCTTCTCAGTCCGCCTTGTTCCGTTGTGAGCTCAGCAGTTTCCTTCCTTTATGCCTCCCTTCTTGTTAAAAGGAAGGGAATCTGTTCTGGGCTCCACTCTCTGCGCCCCTCTGAAAGTCTCAGATCTCACACTGGAGTGATTCTGGTTGAATTTCGGAGGTTTGTTTGTTTTTAATAGAAAGGTTGCTTAAATGGCACCTTAGGTTCGACATCTGAAACGCTGTATAGTTATGTCACTTTTTTTGGCACCTCTAGCAAACATGATTCTGTAACCAAACCATCTCTGCATCCCCTCCCTAATCCTCCTGCTCTGTGCTACATGCAGTTTTAAAATACTGCTCTGCTCCTCCAGCTCTTGTTATTTCTTCTCACTTCAGTGTTTGTGGCACTTGCCTGGTCCCCTATTCTGCATCTTTCCCCCCAGTTGCTTTATTTTCCCTTCCCCTCCCACCCTAAACAGCGCCTTCCTGCAGTCCCATTTCACCCAGGTCTCTTGTCTGTGCTCCTTTGTCACGGAGATGTGCTGTTCTATAGCTTTGGAAAATGTAAAACTAGTTAGTGGTTGTTTTTATATCCCTGGTGTATTGCTGTGTACATAAAGGATATTGCTAAGTGTTAAGTGGGTGTACTTTGGGGCCTCCTTTTAGTAATGTGTAGGAGATTCTTTACTAAAAGGATAAGGTTCTAGAATGCCCATCTGTGGATCAAAGGAACAAAGTACTGTTTTTGTCAGCTGCATTGTTGCAGGTAGTTTTCCTCCAGGCATAGGCCCCTTCCGCACACGCAAAATAATGCCTTTTCAAACCACTTTCACAACTGTTTGAAAGTGGATTTTGCCATTCCGCACAGCTTCAAAGAGCACTGAAAGCAATTTGAAAGTGCATTATTCTGCATGTGTGGAATGAGCCTTAGGCACAAATAGTTTTGCAGAGTTGCCAGCCTCCCAATGGGGCCTGGAAATATCCTGAAAGTTACAGAGATCAGAGTCCACTCTATGGTATTGTACCCCCGCTGACTCTGGCATCACCGCCAAAACTCAGGGCCCTTTCCCCACTTACCCTTGTCGGAGGGTTGCTGCGCCGCACCCCAGCGCCACAAGAATTCCCATGCCACCGGATTCCCACTCGCTTCCGTGCGCGGGTCATCAAAAGACGCCACTTGAAAAAAGGTTTAAGGAATTACGCTGCCGAGGGGAAGCGAGAGGCAGCCGCCAGGGTGGTTGCATTCTCACGCCCCTGAAGTGGGAGTGTGCTGGACCCCGACTACTTTAGAGAGTAGTGCGAAGCCATGCGCGTGAAAGTACCATTTCCCAGCTCAGGGTTGGCAGCCCTATATGCAACTAATACATATAGTTAGAAAGTCGTTCTATGCATGTTATGATTAACTATCTTATTCACGTGCTGTTACTTCCTAACCCAGTTATTGACTACTTCCCTTGCCTCCTGCCCCAGTCTGCGTTGTTCCACATCTTTCCCCATTTTCTAAGGTTCTCATCACTGCATCCGTATACCTCTTCTAAAGCAAGGTGTCTTGGAAGATGCAGATATGCACAAACTGTGTTAATGTTTAACTCCTCTGCCAGTACTTACCATCTTACCATTCTTTTCCTTGACAATGGTGGGCAGGGTGTGCCAAGACAAACCATGCATATATTACTGTTGTTTGTGTACAAGTAAATGTATGAAAGTATCTGACTGAAGTCAACGTTTGAAAGGAGGGTTTTTTTAAAGGGCAGACCTACTTAAGGTAAACTAGTATGCTGCAAGTTTATTGGGAAATAAGTCTCAGTGACTTAGGTCGTTTCCCCACTTACCTCGACCACCCTTTGTTATGTTGCTATTGCTAGCTGGCCATTCTGGAAGGCCCCGAGCCCCACGCACTCTCACAAGACTCTGCGGGGGGTCATCAAAAGGCGCCGCTTTGAGGGAGCACCAGGAATGACGCTGGGCTGAGGGGGGGGGCTGGAGAGCAGCAGCTGCCAGGGCGGCTGTGTTGTCGCCTCTGTAGTGGGGAGTGCCGCGGGACCCTGTGCTACTTGGGGAGAGTAGCGCGCAGCAGACGGTAAGTGGGGAAACAACCCTTGATGGGATTTTTCCCCCTGCAGAATACATGTCTGAATACATGCACACATTCTTTTCCTGTAGATGGCAAGGCCTTGATTCAATTCCTGGGCTTGTATATCTACTTGCAGTGTCATAGATGTACCATGTCAACTGATGGGGTGTTTGAATAGCTGGTAACCACATCCCAAACGTACTTGCTGGCACAGCAAATTTAATCGACACTTTACACCAATGTTATTTTTTTACCGAAAGCATTTGGCACAAAAAGGGGCACTGTTCACAGCTGAAATGCAGGACAAAATTCTTCATCTGATAGCTACATCCAAGAATTGACAGACCGCTTCTTTGCTAGCCAGTGAAATGTCACTGGAGGAATCCTATATTCATTCATTGAGTCTTTCAGAAAAAGGCGGGGTAAAAATGTAATAAATTACTGTGTGAAGGCAGGCATGATACAAGACTCCGTTCTCCTGGGTAGAAAAGAAAAGCCCATTTGCAGCGGGAAGGGATAATTATTTACACTAAACTGATGACGGGAAATTAAAGCTTAGTGAATTCTGATTTTTGTTGCTTTCAGTGTAACAGCTAATATTTATCTCTGAGAACACATTTATCGTGTTACATATAAATAATCTGAAGTCTTCTTTTTTTCCTTTACAGGTGGTGTTTCTTTGAGAAATAGCTGAACATCAGTAGATTATGACTGTGAAAAATCCTGCAAAGAGGCTCTTCAGATACATATTTGCTTTACTGAAACACTCATAATGGAGCATTTCATAACCAAAGAAAAGCGTATCAAAGATGCTAAAAGAATCTTCTTCTTTTTTATTTTACTGTGTCTAATTACCTCTGTTTGCTCCGATCAAGACTACTACAGTTTACTTGGAATATCTAGAGCAGCAACGAGCAGAGAAATAAGGCAGGCTTTCAAGAAGTTGGCATTGAAGTTGCATCCTGATAAGAATCAGGTGGGCTCCCTTGCTGAGAAAATAGTTTCCTGTATTGTCAAAGGCTTTCACGGCCAGAATCACTAGGGTGTTGTGGGTTTTCTGGGTTGTATGGTTAGGGTTAGATGCCAGCCACAGATGTAGGCGAAACGTCAGGAGAAAATGCTACTGGAACACGGCCATAAAACCCAGAAAACCCTAAAATAGTTTCTGCAAAGATGGAAGTGTTGCAGATAAAGCAGACTGTGGGGTATCAACATATAGGGATAATGTAAGGTTGGATCCAACCAGCTTTTCCAGTGGTGAAAAAAGGAGGTTCTCTGCCTTCCCAAAAAAATATGTTTGGGAACATGGTAGTTGCAGGGCAAAAGACGGTCACTGTTGTCTCCCATATATTTTTTTAAACAAGGAGGAGAAGGAATAGGGTTAGCTGGAAGAGGTATCTCAGTGACAAATCTGGTTTTGTCTCTGTATAATATGTGAAATGGCCATAAAATATAGTCCTTGACTCAGAAATGTTCTATAGTGGTATAAATTTGTTCGGTGTTTGACTGATATGGATTCCGGCATTTTTACACTGGTGAAGGCAAAAATACTATGGAGTAACTTAGCAAGCAAGTCCCCCAGACTAGCAGCAAGTTTAGAACAGGGCTCAACAAATCTCAGGCCAGGGTGCAATGGCACCTAAAAATTCCAGTGTGGTACCTAGTATTTTCTGCAGTCATTTACTGTAAGTGCCTGTTGGTGATTCTCAGTAGGACAAAGAAATGCAAATTTGTACAAATATAAAAGTATGAAGATAAGTATTTTATTATGATGACAACCAGGGTTATCCTGTCCTTATTTATATGATACAACACTTTTGTTATAGCTTAAACATAAGAAACTTAAGAGTTTAGGATTATATTTTGTGGTAGGAATAATTTAACAGTATGGCCATTAAACTGTAAAAACCTGAAGGCTAAAAAGTAAGGCTAGTAAATATTCAGGGTGGCTCGTAAAACAACAAAAATGGTCAAGGCCTAGTTTAGAAGTGGTTCTTCAAAAGGATTTGAGATCCACTGGGTCACGTACTTGCTACATTTCATATGCATCGTTTCCATCACTTCTGCCCCCTTTTGCAAACATTCCTTTTCTTAAGCGTACAGAAAAACACAGATAAGGGCGAAGTAAAACTGGGTTGATATAGCAACCAACATCTCTGAACGGGGCAAGATGACATAAAGAATACACGCCCAATTGTGGAAAGCAAGGTGGGCTTTGGAGAGGAGTGGAGATTCAAATGGCAATGTGTACGTATTCCAAATCTAGCCAATGGTCAGAAGACAAGGAGGGATGTTTGTAAGAGGGTATAAATTATGTTACGCAAGCAACAGCCCCTTGAACCTCCTCCCTGTTGCAAACAGAGGAGAGTTCCCTCTTCTGCGCAGAATTGAATGAAAACAATAAATCTCTGAACACCATCTTTTGGATGGTTATTTTTGTAACCGGTCAGAACTTTTGCTCTGTGGACAGGGCCTTGCCCTGTCCATATCAGAAGCTCTGTAGTAATCAATATCTTCAGAGCATATAATTTTGGATGCACAATGTGGAATGCAGCTGCCAGTTTTCTGTTGCTGCCCGACTGGTGTTTGAGACACCCAGACAGGCAAAAGAAACTAGTGCTTTACTGGCAGCATGATGGAACATTCAAAATGGCAGATGGCTTGCATTCAGTTGATATATCACAATTTGTCCAGGCTTGCTGTGTTCTACAAAACTTGTAACTTTATCCTGTGTTTCAATACCAGCATCTGACTCTGAGCCACATGTATGATGCTAAATGATACATAATCAAACACATCCTTCATCATAATGAAGTCACCGAGATAATATGGGTTAAGTTTGAGGGCTTCTTTTTAGAATGGATCCAGTGATGAAGAGCTAAATTATGTAAACCAAGGGAACTTAATAGGAGGGTGGCCTCTTAAAATGGTAGGGTACATTATTTTCACATATTGATGAAGACTTACTCTTTTATAGAATGACCCAGTGGCCCACGAAAACTTCTTAAAAATAAACCGAGCGTATGAAGTGTTAAAAGATGAAGATCTGCGAAAGAAGTATGATAAATATGGTGAGAAAGGTCTAGAAGATCACCAACAAGGAGGCGGATATGAAAGCTGGCACTATTATCGCTATGATTTCGGTAAGAGGAGCATTTGTACCTTGTAAGGGGAACATACTTATTACATCCTGCTTTTCTTGTACAGGATTAATGCGACCTTCAAGGAAACACAGCGAAGGTTTAACATGGCTTGAGATGGCTGGTTTCAGCACGCTTTAGTTCTCTTAATGGTGTGCTGGATTGTGACCAGTGAACAGCACAGTACTCAATGTGTACTTGGCTTTCTTAATTACTTTAGTTTTTAAGAACAGAATGTTCTTTGTTTCCAGTATGCTTAAATGACTTGCTGTTTGCTTTCAGCATTGCTTCTCTGGGACTTGGTTCTGGTATCTTTTTAATATTCATTTCTTTTTTCACCTTGGGAAACCATTTTCTAAATTAGTCTTTACTTCTTCATATTTTGGTGCACAGATGGCCAGTTGGTAAGCACCTGACTGCAAGATTATTTTGTCTGGCCAATGAGAACACTTCTACTTCCTGACTTTGCTTATCTGTTTGAACCTCTGACCTCTCATCCATTATGTGTAACTGCTAATGTATGATGGGATTCACATGTAACTTTTGTAGCTTTACTATTATTCTTACATTTACACTCGAAAGATTCATAGCAAAATTCACACCTGACTTCTCTGCCTCTGTTCCTCAGCACATACACCCCCTGCCTCCCCAGTATGAAGAATTCCCAGTATGATTTTTCCATTGCATATCTGTCTGAAGAAGTGAGCTGTAAAGTACAAAAGCTCGTGGTTAGTTTGTAAGGTGCCGCTGGGTTTTTGTTCAGTGAGAATAGAGCAGAATTCACCTTTTCTGGGGAACTAAGCTCTAGAAGTTCTAGTACTCGAACACCTGGATAAACAAAGTGTGAGATAAATTTTCCACCGTCTAACTTCCTCTGGGGTGGTTTAGTACAGAAGAAACTGAATCAAATGTTTAGCAGTTGAAACCTGAAACGGAAGTGAGAATGTTGTTCTCTGATACTCAGTGCAACAGCCAAGCTGATACTTTACTTCGCACTAAAAATAATTAATGATTTAAAAGGGGGGGGGGGCTGCTATGAAATATTGCAGATCTGATCTCAGAAGCTTAACTTAAATCTAAGTTTACTTTTCACACACTATAAACTGCTCCCAACTCCAAAAAATTCCTATTTAAAGACAGAACGAATTGCTGACAATTTATTTTTCAACTGCGACGTTTTAAAATCCCAAATGTACTGCTTTTTTCTGCTATGATTGTAACCACTGGATATAATTTGAAACTACCAATCTATACATATCTATGTGGACAAATACTCATAAGCCCTGTTCCTTCAGGGTCCTGGGAGGTCAGAAAAGTCCCACAGTTGTCTCAAGTCTGCATTCAGTGACACCATCCGTTCACTTACTGGGGGGGGGGGGGGTACCAAAACCAAACAGCATAGTAACCACTTCAACCAGCAACTCCTGACTGTATCTCCTGTTAGACGGAGTTTCACATCTAGCACCTTACTAAATGTGTCTAACCATTTGGAGACTCCATCTATTTGCCACACCTCCCGCTTCACTCTTGCACACTGGTATGGAGACAATCTAGTGAAACTTCACAATTTCAAATTCTTTGTCTCACTCAAGGGATGGTGACTGTATCTACTGCACCCCCCAGTTACTACACTTTAGAAAGCTCGACCAAATAGGCATGATGTTGTAACAAGATCAAGCTTTGAGCATTCAAAATACAAGAAGGTTTAAGAAATAAAAATAAATGAGTATACATGCTCTGTCCAAGCTTCAAGCTGATCAAGGATACAAAGAAAACACAGAATCCTGTCATCCTAATCTTGGTACTTATTGAAAACGATGGTAAAGGTTCATGGTTTGTGCCTCTCTGACCCCAAGCCACAAGAGAGAGAGTTTATTTTATGTGTCCTGGGAATTTATAATATCCCCTTGGGAGTCCATCTTCCTGTTGTTATTCTGATCTTCCTGCTCCAAAAGGAAGAGAATACTATCTAGCCAATTGGCTATCTATGGCTCTGACATTCTAACCATTACACAATGCTGTTTCTGAATAATAATGCTATGTTTCATCTTAAACTTATGCCATGAAGTAGCAATTAATTATTTGACTCAAATGTTACTTATGGAGTCGATTTGTTTGAATGCTGATTTGAGCTGTTTTGTTTTGCTAGGGATTTATGATGACGATCCTGAAATTGTAACACTGGATAGAGGAGAATTTGGTAAGTGATGACACTTTTGTGTCTTAAACTTTATTTGAAGGTTTTCCAAAGTAGAGTCTTGTGCTTTCCAAGCTAGGTAGACACTGCACAATGTCAGCCAGAGCTGAGTATACCTTTGGTATTTAGAGATAATATCAGGCTGCCTTTAAGTCAATTTAACCATAAAAATGTGTACAGCAAAGCAACTCTTTCAACCTGAACCAAAAACTACTAGCCAAAGCTCCATGAAACAAAGGCCTCTTCCACACATGCAAAATAATGTGTTTTCAAACCACTTTCACAACTGTTTGCAAGTGGATTTTGCCATTCTGCACAGCTTCAAAGAGCACTGAAAGCAGTTTGAAAGTGCATTATTCTGCATGTGCGGAATGAGCCAAAGCGTTATCTGTTTACTAGTTCTCCAGTCAAAGAACTGTTATTATAGTTCAGTCAGAGAGTTTTCTCCTGGTTGGAGAAAATGCTGGTGGTTCTAGACTGAAACTGTGATCTTGCACTGGTCTTTTGATTCTTTCTAAAAGTCCGATTTCTGACAGTGCAATCTTAAGAACTTTTTCCTGGGAGTAGGTCCCATTGAATACACTTGAGTAAGATTCTGAGTAGAGCTGATTAGGAGTGTTATGTTAATTTTGCTCCCAGGGAAGTAACTTAAAGATACTAAGTTCTAGTATCGTGTTTGCACATTCCTTTTCATACTTGACCAGAGTATTTGCTTGATAAGATAACAGTATACACACATGTATAGCAAAGGTCCTCCCATTGCTGGTACTTGGCCCGTGGAAAGCTGTATTGTTACTACTTTGGCATTTTATGTCCACGCTGTCACATCCGACCTTGCATAAATAATAATGTTCAAACAATAGCAAAGACAAATAGTCCAGTTGGCAACCCTACTAACAAATACTGCCCAGAGCCCCTCGGGGATAGGGCGGTATAAAAATCGGAATAATTAATTAATTAATTAATAAATAAATAAATAAATAAATAAATAAATAAATGGAACAGCTGCTGTAACGTTTCACTGTTGAAGTATTAGAGGGTGATTATTCATTTTAATTTGCTATCCCTTTATTTTCTTTTACCCATCAACACGGACTTAAACCCAGTCTTGCCACTCCACCAAACCACAAAATGCATGTGTCAAAAACAGCATGTGTCATAATGGTGTGGCTCTCTCCTCTCCTTTTCTCCACTTATTTTCAAATACGATATAAAATTGCTTTAAGATATGCACACATACGCATTCCAACGATTTGAGCAAATCGGTATGAAAATATGTGGGCGTTTGGATGCAGAACTGGTCTCTGTTGCTGGGCAACAAGAAACTAAGAAGGCAGTTGCATTCCCTTTACACTCCTTAGGATAGTTTCTGGATCTGTGAAATTATAGCTTTAAGGACCAGGGTATCTTCATGCTTCCAAATTTCCTTAATTTCACTGCAAACCCAGCCCCGTTAGCCTGTTTATCGATGGAACTGGGAATCTCTTTTATTATGGCTTTTTAATTGAAATAGTGGATGTTGTTGCCATGTTTGAGGTGCTGACTTCACTAACAGTACTTAGCCAGCATTGTTAGTAGGGTTGCCAACTCCGGGTCAGGATATTCCTGGAAGTTTGCTGGTGGTGCCCAGGAGGGTTGATGTTTCAAGAGGAGAGGGACCTTTGCAGTGTACATTTTTGTACAATCTGCCCTCCAAAGCAGCCATTTTCTCCAGAGGACTTTTTCTCTGCAGTTTGGAGACCAGCTGTAGTTTGAGGAGATCTCCAAGCACCACCTGGAGATTGGTAGCTCTAATTATTTGTATGGTAAAGTACAATGTTTCTTTTAACATACAGGAAACTCAGTAAACCAGTGTCTGGTCTACTAGGTTGGCTTGCGGGATTGGTGGATGGGAAGAAGAGTAATGAGCTACTGAGACTGGATGAGTAAAGCCACAGAATCACAGAGTTGGAAGAGAGTGCAAGGGCCATCAAGTCCAACCCCCTGCCATGCAGTAATACACAATCAAAGCACTCCTGACATATATTCATCCATCCGCTGTTTAAAAGCCTCCAAAGAAGGAGACTCCACCACTCTCCGAGGCAGTGAATTCCACTGTCGAATAGCCCTGACAGTCAGGAAGTTCTTCCTAATGTTTAGGTGGAATCTCTTTTCCTGCACCTTGAATCCATTACTACATGCCTAGTCTCTGAGGCAGCAGAAAACAAGCTTGCTCCCTCTTCAGCATGGCATCCCTTCAAATATTTAAAAAGAGCTATCATGTCCCTCCTTAGCCTTCTCTTCTCCAGACAAAACAGCCTCTGCTCTCTCAGTCTGCCTTCATAGGGCATGAATTCCAGACCTTTTACCATTTTTGTTGCCCTCCTCTGGACACATCCCAGCTTATCAATATCAACTAACTTAGCTGGCTTTTTTAAAAAATTGGACAAAATTATTTTATCTTATTCTACATTCATAACATAACTTTGTTCCTTCCTTTTCAATAGATGCTGCTGTTAATTCTGGAGAACTGTGGTTTATTAATTTCTATTCCCCTCGATGTTCTCATTGCCATGACTTAGCACCAACGGTAGGTATAGATCAGATGCCACTGAAACATGTGATAGTTTCTTTTGGCATGGTAGAGTGGGAATGACTTTATCATAGGATGTTCGTCTTAAGGAGCTTCCGGGAATGAAAGAGTCCCCATTCCCCATACCTGGGGAAATCTGCCACCTTGCTGTCTCCTGTGAAATCTGCAAGAAGCTGAATCAGAGATCCACTCTGCATCCTCATGAGAATGCATGAGGACTTATTTAGGACTAATAAAAGGAAACACTTCTTCACGCAACGTGTGATTGGTGTTTGGAATATGCTGCCACAGGAGGTGGTGATGGCCACTAACCTGGATAGCTTTAAAAGGGGCTTGGACAAATTTATGGAGGAGAAGTTGATCTATGGCTACCAATCTTGATCCTCCTTGATTTGAGATTGCAAATGCCTTAGCAGACCAGGTGCTCGGGAGCAGCAGCAGCAGAAGGCCATTGCTTTCACATCCTGCATGTGAGCTCCCAAAAGCACCTGGTGGGCCACTGCGAGTAGCAGAGAGCTGGACTAGATGGACTCTGGTCTGATCCAGCTGGCTTGTTCTTATGTTCTAATGGGCCTTTCCTCAGGGCAGTGACAAATTTATCATTTCATAAATGATAAAAATCATGGGATTTTTATCAGCTGATTTATTCTTCTTCAGCCCACTGAAGAATAAGCATGTTAACGCCACCACCCTTTCTTTTTGTGTAAGAAACTTTGATTTGGATCCTCCAAAAGCAGCATTTTGAGGAAGCCACTTTGGGTTGCAGTGGGAGAGGGAAGTGCAAAAGTCCCACCCTGTTTATAATAATAATAATAATTACTAAACCTTTAATGGCGTAATTAAAAGCAATAGCAAATACAATTACCGATACGGTTAAGAAAGTTTACTAATAACACAACACAAAAATTAGCCAATGCTTCCAGTACTTCTGCAGGTTCATTGCCTAACAGAGTTACCCTTTTTATAGAAATCCATTCGATCAGTGGAGATTTCGTATAGGATCCAACTTTCTGAGAGATCTTTTTTTAAAATTTGTAAACCAGCTGATAGACACTAAAACTGTACCAAATTCGCATGCTGGAGAGAAACAGAATGGTATAATTTCATACAATGTTCTAAAAAAAAACCCCAAAACCTTCCAATTCTCGATCTTTTTTCCTTCTTTTTTCAAGTGGAGAGAATTTGCTAAAGAAATGGATGGATTAATACGCATCGGAGCTGTAAATTGTGGCGATAACAGAATGCTTTGCCGACAAAAAGGGATCAATAGCTATCCAAGCCTGTATGTTTTTAAAACTGGAATGGTAAGTAAATCTTGGTGAGTTCCACAGGGCCTGCAAAACTATATTGTTCCACCGGGCCTTTGGTGAGGCCGGCCACGGATTCACCCTCCTGGATGCCCCTGTGCTGCGTGCTATTCCGTCCTTGGCATGTTCGACATAACATCTAATTAGCACTGCCTCTCCCCCCCCCCCCCCTGGCCTTAGGATTGGGTGTCACCATGTTTGTAATGCTGCTATGTTTTTATAGAGTTTGTAATATGATTTTAAATTGAATATAACTTATTGATTATGTGTATTATTGATTCTGATCTGATGTACACCGCCCAGAGCCCTCCGGGGATGGCGTTCTAAAATCCAATATATAAATAAAAAAAAATAAAATAAATAATGGTAGTCCTAATTTAGCATCCCTTTGTAAGGAAATCCAGTCTGATTAGCCTTTTTATTATTATTCATTTGAGGGACTGCTCTCCTCTTCCAGGTATGCATAGGTATACAAAAAGCTGACCTAGGCAAACTTGCGTAATTAGCAGCTACTGTTTTGTATACAACATTAGTAATACATTTCTTATGCAGAAACTGCTTTATAAATACTATGGTTTCTGAATATTTTACATTCCTAATTTTCCTGTTGGAGAACAATGCCACATGGTTAAGCTTTTAGCTGCTTAGGGACAGATTGCAGGATTCCTTTAAGTTTATTATGAAAGCTGTTTGTACTTACAACTAACACTTCAGATCATCTGAACAAATAGATCTGTACATAGAATATATAGATGAGTTTCCTGAGAATTGGCTAACACATTGTTCTATAATTGATGTTTTTTCTCCCTTGTAGAATCCAGCAAAATACTTTGGGGACAGGTCAAAGGAGAGTTTAATGAGCTTTGCCATGCAGTTTGTTACCAGCACAGTGACGGAGTTATGGGCAGGTAAACTTCATCGGTTAAAGTCAAGTTATCATTCATCAACAGTGTGCAATAAAGTTCTGAGAGGGGTATAAACAACTCTATCTGTTCTTCTGTGTCTTCATCAAAATTAAGATAAAATTGTGATTCTGTCATGTCAAAGCACTGTAACAAACAGTTTATTCAAAGTTGAGTTTCTAAATGAAGGAGGATTGAAAATGTAGGCTGAACATATGTTTATTTTTTCCCTAGGAAATTTTGTTAATGTTGTAGAAACTGCATTTGCTTCTGGTGTTGGCTGGCTAATCTCCTTTTGCAGTGATCGTGGAGGTAAATATATGTTTTTGTAATCCTGGTCAGTTAATGTTGCAGACAGAATTTAGTGACTCCCGCAACTTAGTGTTGGACCTGAGGCACTCTCAGTGGAAGATAAGATGGGAAGGATATTCAAATCAAAGACCTTTAATGGCATTTTACAAATAATATAAGGAGAATATAAAAATCCATGTATAGATTAAAAGATTGTTTACAACAAGGGAGCAGCTTATGTCTTTGGCTTGATGGTGGAATCAGTCTGGGATCTATCAGCCATTACGCTAGATAGAAAATAAGCCACCGTAGAGGTTATTGTTTCCTTCCTGTCCATCAACAGAAGCTTCACCCAATCCTTGTTCGAGAGACCATTCTGATTTTCAAGCAGTTGTCCGAGGATAGATGTTCGGACTTCTTTATGTAAGGGGTAGTGAAGAATAATATGGATGAGTGTATCAGGTTCATTAGCATCACAAGAACACAATCGTGCAGAATAGGGAGTTTGTAAAAATCTATGGGAAGGATATTAATACATCGTTGTTAGGAGCAACATAAAGATAAGAGCAGTTGAGATTTTCCCCACTTAATACATTAAAAGCTAAAACATGAACTTATGGGACAAGATCAGCTTGCCATTATGCATATACATATCTTCTCATAGGATGCTTTATTGTTTTCTGATATGATTTTTTTTCAGATATCTCAAATGTAGGACTAATCTCCAACATGCTGAACAGATATAATGGCCCAGGGGAAAAATTAAGACAGGAAAATCCCTTGCTGACCTTTTCAGTCATATCTGACAGAAAATGCTTTTTCACACAAACTTTACTTCCACAGAAGGTGTCATAGGAAGATTTTTATATAAAAGAATCTATAGAATTAGAGAGTAATTCCTACATATATTACAGATATACATGGTATATTTTCAGGGGGTGGTTTATTATTTAATGTTACTGATTTTGTTCATAATTGATAAACTATGTATGATGATAATACTGTATGGAACAGTCCAGTATTGTCAGTGTTATAGAACTTTAATGTGGTATCCAAATGAGATGCTAGTCCTGTTGTGATTTATGAACGTGTTTCTGACCAAATAGTATGTTTCCTTTTGTTTGCTATAAAATTCACTTTTTAACTTTTATTTTTCCTATGTCACATAGGAAATGTCACATAGAATAAGAGCAGTTTAGAATAAGATGTCACATAGAATAAGAGCAGTTTGCAGCTTGCTGCTAATTATTGGGACTATGCAAACTTTGCTTGTAGAATTCTATAAATATAGATGTTAGTACAGTGTTATATGCTACTTTTTAAATGCCTAATTTTATGGTGTTAAAGCAGTAAAAAATTAAGTTTGATAAGAAAATAATTTTCATATATATTTGACTTTTCCCTACCATTTTCCCCTGGGCTTCAAAATTTTGACATTTTACATCTCTAGATTGCTTCTTATTGAGATAGAATTAACATACACTGTTCAGTATGTTAATTAATACTTTTTTTATTATAGTCTTTCTCAGAAAAAGATGTTAGTAGGGTTGTATATTCCTCTGCCACAGAACTCAAACAAGCTGGAACTTCTTTGTTGTAGAATCCTCTACCTGGGTCCTAGTGCCTACCTAGCACTGCTCCCCCCCATATCCATTTGAAAGTTTGGTTCAGTGATGTCCATGTCCAGTAATGCAAAAAACAATGGTTTTAAGAACATAAGAACAAGCCAGCTGGATCAGACCAGAGTCCATCTAGTCCAGCTCTCTGCTACTCGCAGTGGCTCACCAGGTGCCATTGGGAGCTCACATGCAGGATGTGAAAGCAATGGCCTTCTGCGGCTGTTGCTCCCGAGCACCTGGACTGTTAAGAGGCATTTGCAATCTCAGATCAAAGAGGATCAAGATTGGTAGCCATAAATCGACTTCTCCATAGAAATCTGTCCAGAAAAGCCCCTTTTAAAGCTATCCAGGTTAGTGGCCATCACCACCTCCTGTGGCAGCATATTCCAAACACCAATCACACGTTGTTTGAAGATGTGTTTCCTTTTATTAGTCCTAATTCTTCCCCCCCCCCAGCATTTTCACTGGATGCCCCCTGGTTCTAGTATTGTGAGAAAGAGAGAAACATTTCTCTGTCAACATTTTCTACCCCATGCATAATTTTATAGACTTCAATCATATCCCCCCTCAGACATCTCCTCTCCAAACTAAAGAGTCCCAAACGCTGCAGCCTCTCCTCATAAGGAAGGTGCTCCAGTCCTTCAATCATCCTGGTTGCCCTTCTCTGCACTTTTTCTATCTCTTCGATATCCTTTTTGAGATGTGGCGACCAGAACTGAACACAATACTCCAAGTGCGGTCGCACCACTGCTTTATATAAGGGCATGACAATCTTTGCAGTTTTATTATCAATTCCTTTCCTAATTATCCCCAGCATAGAGTTTTGACCAAGGCAGCACATAAAAATGAATGATAGTTCTCATATTCATTTGGGACTATATCCTAATGCAAAAGCATACCATTTTCTCGACCTCTGCACCTCAACTGACCATACTAACATGTTTTTTCTGAGACAGAGTATAGGCAAGCTTTCCTGGCTGCCGCTGGAAATTCCATTGCTTACTGTAGAAGCAGTGAATGAAGAAATCCCCACAGTGGTGCCATTTTCACATATAATATCTTGGCTACCACCAATGTGGTGCAATCCTAGGACTTTTTTTCAACTCTTCCAGTGGAAAAAAAGTAAGACGTTTTGGAGCACTGAAAACAACTCGTGTTAAATATTTTATTCTTTTGAAATGAATGTCTTTTGGAAGTCTGGGTTGTTTGTTTTTTTCAGCTGTTCCAAAAATTCTTATGGGATTTATTAGTTTTCTTTTGGAATAAGTGAAATAGGATAGCACAGGGATCTCCCTTGGCTATAAAAGTGAGTGTAACTGCAATTTTGCTGCTGAAACGAAGGAATTTATACTTTTAAATTTTGTAAGTATGCCAGTCAATACAACTTTGTATGCTAAGTCATAAACGATAGGAAAGAAAGTGCTACCTATATTTGAATTCCTCCCTCCACACAAAAGTTTATCTTTTTAAAACCCAATTGCCTTCAGTTACATTTGTACCAAACTGAATCTATTTGTAATAGGCCTTGAGGCCTAGTGAGAAAAGTAGATTATAAACGAAGCTAATCATCATCTCTTATATTGAAGAAATATCCCCAAAATTAGTCATGTTGCATTGTTCACACACACACAGCAGTATTAATATAACTTTATAAAGGGACTCTTTCTCAGTTATTTATTATTCTCTTTCTCTAGATTGTTTAACCTCTCGAACACGCCTTAAATTGGCTGGCATGTTGGTAAGCAGGATTTTATTTAATCAATTCCTCAAATTGTGGGCCCAATTCAGTCAAAGCAAAGGGCATCTGAGTCCCATTTACAACACTCAATAGAGATTTTAAGTGTGAAAATGAGCTGGTGAAATCTGTAATGGCATGGAGGTAAATAATGTCTCCTTTAACATAACATCCTATAACGCCTCTATTCGAGGGAAAGGGTACATTTTCTCCAGACATTTAGCAATCCTAGTAGAGAAAGAGCTTAACTGATTTTTCTTTTAGTCTTCAATAGAATTTGAAAGGGTTGTTATCTTTGGTTAGAGGAGGCCTGTCTCTCTTAAATGTTTTTTTGGGGAAAATATTTTTATATGTAAAGTGCTGCAAGTCATAGCCGACTGATGGCAACCCCATAGGGTTTTCAAAGCAAGAGACCATACAGAGGTGGTTTGCCATTGCCTGCCTCTGCATAACTACCCTGATGTCCTTCATGGTCTCCCATCCAAATACTAATCATGGCCAACCCTGCTTAGCTTGTGAGATCTGGTTAGCCTGACCAATCCATGTCAGTGGAGAAAAAGATTACCCCACGGAAAATGTAAAGCATAAATGGTAGAACTGTGTTGTGATTTCTTGATGTTTTCAGGCCACCCAGATGGGTCTGAGATGTAAAAATAGGTCTGCCAACTTTGGGTTTGGAAAGTTCCAGAAATTTAGGGGGTAGAACTTAGGGAGAGCAGGGTTTGGGGAGGGAAGAGACTTCAGCAGGGTATTATGTTGTAGAGCACACCTTCTAAAACTGCCATTATCTCATGGGGAACTGATCTGTCTATTCTGAAGATGAGTTGTATTTCCGGGTGATCTCCAACCTCTACTTGGAGGTTGGCCACACTAGTAAAAATCGTCCTGTCTCCACGTGGCTTATATGTTTTCACTTCTTTTGTTACTGTCTCGATACAGGAAGGCCTTGTTAATGTAGGCTGGATGGACTGTGCCACCCAGGGTGAGCTTTGTGATAATTTGGATATCTCATCTAGCACTACAGCATACTTTCCACCTGGAGCCACCTTAACTAATAAAGAGAGAGGAGGTGTTTTGGTATGAGTTGTTTTACAATTAGTTTGCATATATTCACAATGATGTGATGGTGGTGGTGAAGGAAGATGTGGAACATAAAAAGTTATTCTTTCCTAAAAGATTTTGTTTTTTTTCCAGTTAATTTTCACTTTTTATAAATTGAATGTACCAGGTGTTTCTCTGTATTATCAACTAAAATGCTGGTGATTAGCGTCCCTTGAGGATACTGCTAATCGCATACTTTTACTGTGGATCAGGAAAAAGCAGATTTTATGCTTCTAGGAGCTACTTAGCTTTATATCAAGAGCCCTGGCAGCTACCAGGCATAAAATGGCTGCTTGTTGGGGGAGCAAGCCACAAAATGGCACCTTGTACAAAAATTACACTGCTTCAGACTAAGGCTGCAGTGCTTGGGTGGGGAAAACCTTTCCTCGGCTGTCTTTAAGAGCAAACTACCACCACCACCCAAAATGTAAACTGCCTTGTAGAGAAAAAATATACAGTTCATCATTTCATGCAGGGGGAATCAGTCAGTAGCAGTCAGTCAAGAGCAGCAGTGGCATAGTGGTTGAGAGCAGGTGTACTCTAATCTGGAGGAACCGGGTCTGATTCCCCGCTCTGCCCCTTGAACTGTGGAGAATTATCTGGGTAATTCAGATTAGCCTGTTCATTCCAACACACGCCAGCTGGCTTACCTTGGGCTAGTCACAGTTCTTCGGTGCTCTCTCAGCCCGACACACCTCACAAGGTGTTTGTTGTGAGGGGGGAAGGGCAAGGAGATTGTAAGCCCCTTTGAGTCTCCTTACAGGAGAGAAAGGGGGGATATAAATCCAACTCTTCTTCTTTCCTGTTCTCAGCAAGGGTGTGCATGGGGAGCAAGAGATGGGGAAAGGCACTGGTGTTTTTTCATCCGGAGCAAAGGTCCATGTGTGAGAGAAGCATTGTTCCTTGCTTTAAAGAAAAAAGGAGAAAAATTGCTGTGGTAGCACCAAAGGGAAGGATAGGGAAGTTATCACAGCTACACAGGAGGAAGGACAGACAGCTACTTCGAATTGCTTGAGAGTGACTGGTCACTCTCGAGTGACCTTATCTCAGAACTCTCTCAGCCCCACCTACCTCACAAGGGCCAATTACGGACGGGGGAGCATACCTCCTCTCTGCTGTGCCTCAGCATCAGGCATGCACCCAAAGTTCTCTTGCTTTCTGCAGAGAAAGCTGAGAGCAAGAGCAGAGGCGCGGCAACTTCCTTGTACATCAGTACTAGGAAGTTTGGCACACACCACTTCCATTGCCTGCAACTTCCTTGTACGTTGTTGGTGCAAGGAAGTTTGCTGTGCCAAGGTTCAGTTGCCATCGTGCCATAATCGGCCAAGGTTTTTGTTGCAAGGAGGGGCAGGGAAGGTGATTGTAAGCTGCTTTGAGACGCCTTAAAGTTAGAGAAAAGCATAGCTTGCAGAGCATGATTTTCCTGTCTCCCCCCATCCACCCACTGCAGCCCACTAAGCCCCTGAAAGGTTGTTCTTGGGAATCCGCAAACTCTCATGAACAGCCCAGAGGAAAAGCATCACATCTGGACTGGGAGGAGAGAATTGGTAGATCACACACACACACCCCGGTGACATCTGTTGTAAGAAGCAGAGCTTGGATATGCTCCAATCTCTCTTAAGAATGAGTGTTCAGCTGTCATAAATAGAACTAAAAGAAATTTGCTTTAGACTTCTCTCTTTTTTTGTAAGGCCTTTAGTAAGTCATGATCTAGCCACAGTTAAGCACTTCTTATTTATGTAGGCATAGGTGAAAAGGTGTAAGCATGCATTAAAATTTGTCCCATCAGAGCTTAAGAGAATCAACCGCCTTAACTGGCCTAGCCACAGTTTTTAATAGCTTCTCCTTTTCCCTTGTTTCAGATTCAATATTATGCAATATTCTTATTAAATTGCTTTGATCAGATGTTCCAACTATTATGAACATTATGAAGAATTGAATTCTGAATGCTGTCTTTTCCTTGTTATTAGATAACAAGGGATGTCTTTCACTTAAGGACTGGAGGCCAAACAAACTTGAATTACCTTGGGCAAGCAACTATCTAACCCTGCTTAAAGGATTTATTTGTGACAAATTCTGAATACATCCTCCTGTGGATTTTCATGACAGTTTTGTGGATAGTGTATTCAAGCCCATTGCACTAGAAACAGCTATGGGCCTTATTTGGCTGAAAGATCACAATTCTCTTGTAGAATGCCAGGCCAAATCTGCAAAGAGGCTCTGAGGCCCTTTCCACGTGGCCAAAAAGCAGCAACCTCCTAGGGACGCCAAAAGGAACATGTCATCCACTAGGGAGCTGTTACGCAGATGATGCGAGCAGCCTCCGCCCCCCCCCCCAGCGGCGCGAAACCGCTGTTTCCCAACCTCGCTCCTTGAGCGAGGTTTTCCGGAAACAGTGGCTTCCAATCACTGCCGTGCAAACGGCAGCAGCTGGAAGGCGCCATGTTCCCTGCACCATCCCTGCAAGCTTCCCTCGTCTCCTGGCTTCCGGTTCATCGCAGAGGCCAGGGAACACGCCCCCCTGGCCTGCGACTCCAGAGTCATCGCTCCAGCCTGTGGGGGTGTGTCCCCTGGCCTCTGCGACGAGCTGGAAGCCAGGAGACGAGGGAAGCTTGCAGGGACAAAGCAGCCTGTGCGAAGGTTGCGCCACCACCTGCCGCCCTCCCAGGACCGTCCATGCGAACGGTCCCAGGGGTGTGCGTCGGTGTAAATGAGGCCGATGCACTCCCGCACCGTTGCGGTGCAGAAAGGGCCTGAATGATATATGTAAACTCCCAATATAAATAGGAAAAAGCTTCACTGGTTCTCTGAGTCATTGTAGCCCAGGGGTCTCCAATCTCTTTTTGTGCCTGCAGGTACATTTGGAATTCTGACATGGTAAATGCAGCAACAAAACAGTTGCCACAAAATGGTTGCCATAGGAGGTGGAGCCTGCCACAAAACGGGTGCTGCAGCTTACCTTCAGTCATAAAGTGCAGATCCTTGTGCTGTGGTGGCAGCTGCTGCCAAATCAATGTTTTTGATAATAAGCACAACCCATCAAATTCCCAATAGCCAATCATAAGCTATGCTGCACAGAAGCCTCACCTGGCTTTAGAAACATGGTGGGTGCCAGGAAAGGTGTCAGCTGGCACCCACAGATGTTGCCTCCTCCAGGTGGTGGTGGCTTTTTAAAATATAAATAAATGTACTTTATAATGAGTATAAATAAATGTACTCTATAAAACTCAACATGGCATATTTCTTCCCCTTCCCCCAAGTTCCTGAATTCGTTGGACGCGCGAGAGATATATCAGGAAGTCATGCAGCACCTTCCAGACTTTGAAATGATCCCTGCAGCTACACTAAAGGTAAAGGTGGCAAGTGCGCAAATGAGAATTCTGGTCTTGATTCTGAAGGTGGGGCACTTTCAATTGGAATACTTCCAAGTCACTAAATTGCCTTCTGCCCACAAACGTGAGGTACATTATAGTTGTAGATTTGGTTGAAATTTTGCAGTCATTATTATGGATAGGAATCTCGGGTCCTGAACCAAGATCTCCCTAGTTCTGGTCCATACTTTAATCATTCCATCCTGTTGGTTCTCAATGCATACAGTGTTCTTTGAACTCTTCTCCATATGAGGCTCTCCGGCCTTGTCTAGTCTCTTGGAACCTTCCAGAAAATGGCAATTTTATTATCCCACAATGCTGATGGAGAAGTGCAGTCTGTCATGTACCTATTTTATGCTGCTTTGTGAACTGCTAAATGAGGGTTTTCTTTTCTTTTGTTCTGTTTTGAGGTACATTTTTTAATCCACCTTCAGTCTAATATTAAATATGCATACAGGAGTACTACATGATTAAGAATTGTTGTCACAGGATCTTTACATAGTCAGGGAGTTTCGTGCCTCGGGGGTGGGTGGGTGTGTGTGGGTGGGTGGGTGGGTGTGGGTGTGGGTGTGAGGGTATGTGTGTGTGTGAGGGTGTGTGAGGGTGTGTGTGAGGTATCATCACCACACAAAGCTTCCGAAGGCTTTTTGATTCAAAAGATGGGTATATGGATTCTTTGGTGAATTATACACCACCTTTCTTTAGTGGGCCAGTTAAGATGAATTGGGATTTATACAAGAAAAGGCTTTTGGCTATTCCACCCAAAGAAAGGGGGAAAGTTACTCTTGTTTCCCCAGAATGAGAAGTCATACACAACCACAAATTCACAGTCCTGAAGGTTTTTGAAATGCCTTGAGAATTTTACATTGAGTTTCCTACTGGCTTTGCATTCTGTTTCTCCTTAAATTTATCCAACTTCTTGTCTGATTTCTGGGTAGAAAACAGTTGTAGTACAAACCTGATCAGTGAGATTTTTTTTTTTTTTACCTCATAGATGTGAATACATTTCTGGATTTGTCACATCTTTCCTTTTGGCAGGACCGCGTTGCCCATCACCGATGGCTGATATTTTTTCTGTTCGGCGAGAGTGGCAAGTCTAATGACCATGACTTTAAAAAGCTAGGTTTTCTACTTAAAGCAGAAAACATTCAGGTAAGAATGGGGGAATGGACATGGTTGAGCTTTCACGAGTATTATTTGGGTTTTTAAATCTACCTTGTAAATACTTTATTCAGCACAGTGATGGTTTGTAGGGAGAACAACATCAACAGAGCTCACCTGACGTTGCTTTTTTTTCTAACGTGATTTATTCAAAGCCTTGTTATTTTCAAACTTTCCTCCTACTTGTTTATGCTCTTGCTTCTACCTGCAGCCATGACTCTCTGGAACGTGCTTTGAAAGGGTATGGAGGAACTTAGCTGTGTTGCTCCCCACAATTATTTAACCTTCCAATTTGGAGAGGTGGGTCGCCTGATATGTAGGTGTATGCACAAAGCCATCATCAACAACAGCAGGAGGGTAGCTACTTTCCCTTTTCCACCTGGGGATATATCCTGAGGAGTTTACTAATTGCTTCTCCTGGATTTCCTCTTGAAATGTCAGAGCTATATCAGGAGCTATGCAGTGAGCTCTGACTTCTTCCCCCTAACATTTTGCAGATACTATGATTTTTCTTCCTGCAAAGTGCGTTGTACTTGAGCCTCTGTTTCCATGCTAAGGACATGTTCTACTTGTTTCCTGAAGTAAAATCACACAAAACTGAGTATGATTATCTGCCCGAATAGCCCAATCTTATTGAAATACTTATATTGAGAGTAACTTTAATAATTTTTTAAGTGAAGAGAATGGGATTGTTTTAACCTTTAAAAATAAACTTTTGCCAGCGCTAATGTCCTGACCTGAATAGCCCAGGCAGGCCTGATCTTGTCAAATCTAGGAGGCTAAGCAGCATCAGTCGTGGTTAGTTTTTGGATTGGAGACCACCAAGGAAGACCAGGGTTGCTTTGCAGAGGAAAGCAAAAGCAAACAACCACCCCTACTCATTTCCCTTGAAAACCCCAGAATCCTGGGATTGCCTTGAGCTCATTGAGATTTGACAGCATAAATGATTATTATTTAGATAGTATGGTTATGATTTCTGTAAATATGTTTGAATGGTGTAGTGAATGCTTTGAATGATGTAGAGCCAGGTTAAGAGCAGGTGGATTCTAAACTGGAGAACTGGGTTTGATTCCCCACTCCTCCACCTGAGTGGCTGAGGTTTATCTGGTGAACCAGAAGTGTTTCCGCACTCCTACATTCCTGCTGGGTGACCTGGGGCTAGTCACCATTCTTCGGAACTCTCAGCCCCACCTATGTCACAAGGTGTCTGTTGTGGGGAGAGGAAGGGAAAGGAGTTTGTAAGCCACCTTGAGTCTCCTTACAGGAGAGAAAGGTGGGGTATAAATCCAGATTTCTTCTTCTTCCTCCAACGAGCCTCCCCCCAGTTTAATGACTTCTGAGGTTGGAGGAAAGGCTCAGATTTTGCTCAATGGAACAAGGAAGGGATTGTACCACCAGCACTGGCACCACCTCCTAAACAGAGGTCAAGCTTCGGATTGGACTGTAGCTTGCATATATTCGTGGCCATTTGATGGACAGCTGTGCTAGGATCGTATGCCATTGATAGATGCTTCTTTTGTAGGTGGGCAGATTCGACTGCCTGACGGCACCCAACATGTGCAACGATCTGTACATTTATCAGCCGTGCGCAGCTGTTTTTAAAGGAAGGGGAATAAATGACTATGAAATTCATCATGGTAAGATGAACTTCTGCCTATTTTCAAATCTTTGTGATGTATCGTACTAAGATCTGGGAAATCCAGGTTTGAATTCCTCTTTTGCCATGGAAGTTTGCTGGTTGATTTTGGGCCTGCCGTCCTCTCTCAGCCTAATGCACAGGTGTCAAACTTGCGGCCCTCCAGATGTTATGGACTGCAGTTTCCATCATCCCCTGCCAGCATGATGCTGGCAGGGGATGATCGGAACTGTAGTCCATAACATCTGGAGGGCCGCAAGTTTAACACCTAGGGCCTAATGTGTATCACTGGGTAGTCATACAGAAGAAATGGAAGAACACTTTGAGGAGGAAATTAATAATAAAAATAAAAATAAAATGTTGATGGGAAAATAAACGGTAGCTCTGTCATATCAAAACCTCAGTGAGGTTATTTTTTGTTTCCTTTGAAGGGAAGAAGATTCTGTACGATATTTTGGCCTTCGCCAAGGAGAGCGTAAACTCTCACATCATCACTCTCGGGCCTCAGAATTTCCCTGGCAAACCGGAGGAGCCGTGGCTTGTTGACTTCTTCGCACCAGTAACTACTACATCACGATTTCCAATTGTATTAAAACACTAAAATGTATGGTTGCGTGTGTGATCGAAGCATTCTCAAAGCAATTGTAGTAGGGCATGTAGTAATGTACTGGACCACAGTTGTGCTGTATTGTACACTGTACAGTGTGACCCATTTTAGGTGAGTTATCTGTGAAGCAGGTTGTGCTTCGAATTGGAAGATGGTGGTGAACAGTAAAATGCCCCAAGGCTGGCTTTTGCATCATTCTTGATAGACATCTGTTCCTCCAAGGAAGACTCCTTGAGGCATTGCTGAATTGCTCAAGAGTTAGGAAACTCATCCTGACCTTTACCTCCCTGCAGTCTTATAGTGCCTTCTTGGGCTGTCCTCAACAGAACGAGCGAAACCATTGTCAATCATTACCTCTTGCCAACCAGAAAATGATTTATCTCCATTTCAGGCAGAAAATGACTTGTAATTCTCTGAATAGTTTGGTTCACATGTCGTTTAATTTTAAATCATACTTTTGCACTAGTTATGGTTAGTGTGGAGAGCTAGCATGGTAGTAGCCAGAGTGGTGTAGAGGTTAAGAGCAGGTGGATTCTAATCTGGAGAACCGGGTTTGATTTCCCACTCCTCCACCTGAGTGGCAGAGGCTCGTCTGGTGAACCAGATGGGTTTCTGCACTCCTTGCATTCCTGCTGGGTAACCTTGGGCTAGTCACAGTTCTCTCAGATCTCTTTTAGCCCCACCTGCCTCACAAGGTGTCTGTTGTGGGGAAGGGAAGGGAAAGGAGCTTGTAAGCCACCTTGAGTCTTCTTACAGGAGAGAGGTGGAATATACATACGCTCTTCTTCTTGTTCCAGAGGTTAAAAGTGGCAGACTCTAATCTAGAGAACCGGGTTTGATTTCCTGTCCCTCCACATGAAGCCTGCAGGGTGACCTTGAGCCAGTCACAGTTCCCTCAGAGCTGTCTTGTCCCAAGCAGAGGCAGGCAATGGCAAACCTCAGAACATGTCTTGTCTTGAAAACCCTACAGGGATGCCGTAAGTCAGCTGTGACTTGACGGCATGCACATGCACACAAACATGGCCCATGTGACTGTCTGAATGCAGGGCGGTCTAAAAATGTAATTAATTAATTAATACATTCATACATACATACATATATACTTACATATATACATTCATTCATTCATTAAGCCAGGATCTGAAGTTGGTTTCCTATGGTCTTTGTGTGATGAACGTGCACAGACACTATAGCTTAATCCTGGTTTAATATTAGTTCATTCCCCAGCAACATTCTCCCAAACAGAAGACAACGAAGTTAGTTAGCATTTGTCAAGGTAAACCAGCATTTGAATGACTATCTTTAAGAAGAGTGAATTATAGTCTGCCTTTCTCTCCTATAAGGAGACTCAAAGGGGCCTATAAACTCATTTCCCTTCCTCTCCCCACAACAGACACCTTGTGAGGTAGGTGGGGCTGAGAGAGTTCTGAAAGAACTGTGACTAGCCCAAGGTCACCCAGCAGGCTTCATGTGTAGGAGTGGGGAAACAAACTTGGTTCACCAGATTAGAGTCAGCCACTCATGTGGAAGAGTGGGACATCAAACTTGGTTCTCCAGGTTGGAGGCCTTTGCTCTTAACCACGACACCACGCTGGTTTCTCTGAAGGACTCAAATCTGTGAACTTAATTTAATTTCACTAAAGAAACTGTGGTCTTATGTGATGCTGGGTTCCCCAGACTTTTTGAGCTTGCAAGCATGTATGGAATTTGACACACCATGGTGAGCACAGCCACAAAATGGCTGCCACATCTTACCTTCAGTTATACCATGAAGATTCTTCTGTGTGGTGGCAGCTGCTGCCAAAGCAACAGTTATAAAAGTGTGCACAGCCAAACATTTTTCCAGTGGCCAATGAGAAGCATTGCTGAGCAAAAGCCCAACCTAGCCCTGCCTGCTTTTTAAAAACATGAAGCAAGCAACATGAAAGGTTTTGGGCACCGTGGCATTGATGGACCCCACACTGGGAATCCCTGGTGTAATGGCTGTTGTTTTAAAATGGTGTATGGGTTGTTGTAATTAGCCAGCTACTTTATCATTTGTTTTTAGTGGTGTCCTCCTTGTCGAGCTTTGCTCCCTGAATTGAGGAAAGCATCAAAGCAACTGTATGGTCAGCTGAAATTTGGGACGTTAGACTGTACAGTTCATGAAGGGATTTGCAACATGGTAATTGCAAGTATAATTTGGGGTCTTTCTTTTTTCTACTTTAATTCCTCTGAAATATGGTCTTTTCCAATGGCGGTGCAGTCAACATGATGATTTTAAGCCTGTACAGATCTCTGCTTGTAAAAGCCAAATTATTGCACACACTACGTTAGCTTATATTTAAGCAATTCTCTCCCACCTCTTATATACTGAATGTACAAATGTAAATCCCTGTGGGCTTGGAGAGTCTGTGAATTACAAAATACCTTGACAGTGGGGACAGAATTAAAAGGGTTGAAGGAGGCCTATAGGAGGCATATGTAAAATAATATATGGTGTTTTTAAAAAGCTGTGTTTTCAGATCCTGAATTGGCTGAAACCAGCTTCTCTATAGGCAAAAGGAACAGCCTCCCTCTATAGGCAAAAAGAAGAAGAGGGAGGCTGTTCCTTTTGACCTCCAAAAAGGGTATGCTGGAGATTGTAAGACCTGTATGGCCAAAAGCCATGTGGGACAGAAGCTGTAATAAGAACGGGGATTTAACAGAGTGAAAAAGCTGGCTGGATCCAGCCTTCTGTTGACAATACCGAAAGTTTCTCTGGGTTTTTGATAAGAACCCCAAAAACAAAACATTGGCAGGATATGAAACCTAGTAAACTGTAAGTAGTTTAACCATCTATTTTGCCCTGCATATCTAAAAAGTTTTAAGAATTAAGGCAATAGCAGGAATCAGTTTCTGCCATCACAAGCAAAATAGCTTCTTTAGCTCTTCAAAACTACCCAGCACCCTTCTAAGTATTGCATTGAAACATTTGCCAGCATTTTTCCCCATTAGTGAGAATAAAATGGACTTTATTTAACTTGTGGCACACACGTTTTCAAGCAGAAAGCTGTAATTTCGAAGTACTCAAAAGGCAGAAAATGATTGAAACTTGACAGAAGTCTTCATTAGGTATTCTTTTTTTTGTGATTTCAAAGCACAACGTTAGAGCTTATCCTACAACTGTGGTATTCAACCAGACTGACACCCATGAATACGAAGGACATCACTCCGCTGAGCAGATTTTGGAGTTTGTTGAGGTAACTGTACCAGATAAACGGCGCAACATTGGTTTTATTTATCTATTTACCAGAATATTTATGTCCCTCTTTTCTTCGTGGCTCTACAAGGGCTATGGTTCCAGTTTTTAAAACATACAAAGTACCATGAAACCCTAAATATCTTCCCTTCCCTTCCCAACATTCCTGCAGTCCACACACCATTGAAAGCCCTGGCAAATAGAATAGCCTTATCTTACCTCCTAGACACTAGTACGGTCCCCACCCCCTACATCTCAGAGACCCCCTTCTACAGAGTAGAAGCTTTGATTTAAAAAAGAAATGGCTTTGATTGATACCAAGCCGGCCGCCTTAAGTGGGAAACAGCTAGCAGGTTGCAACCTGGGATGACAGCAGACACAGGAAAGCATTAAGAGAAGAGATGGTCCTTCAGATATGTGGGCCCCAAGTTTGAAGGGCGTTCAAAGTCATAACCAGCTCATTGAATTGAATTGAACTCTGAAACCAGCTGTCCACACAGCAGTTTTTAAATAGGCATGATGTCTTCCCATTAGGGATGAGCACCAATAATTTTTATCAGTACATTTTGGGTTCGGATTTTTAAAACCTGAAACTTTTCAGTAAAACTGATAACTAATTTTTTTCAGGCTTTTAAATCTTTGTTGGATAGCTTGGTTATTTTGGGGGGTAATTTTTTTAGGGTATTTAAAAAAAAATAAAACCAGTAAGTGTTTTTGGTGATTCAAGTTTACCGAATCACCAGCCCTGACAATAATTTGACTCTTCCTTTTAGCAGTGGGTAAGTTTACAAACCTGAAAGGATATTTCACTTAACTTTCTCCATTCTCAGGATCTCATGAATCCATCAGTAGTTTCTCTAACACCGGAGACCTTCAGTGAGCTAGTGAAGAAAAGGAAAAGTAGCAACATCTGGATGGTTGATTTCTACGCTCCGTGGTGCGGTCCTTGCCAAGCTTTAATGCCAGAATGGAAAAGAATGGCCAGGGTAAATGTCAGTCATAATCAACTTCTCTTCAGTCCTCAGTGTCGATAATACAATATAGAACTTAGGGATAAGCGGAACTTTATTTCTTTGGAAACATTTCTACTCTTCCATCTCATAGTGTTGGATGTTCTCAAAACACCCTACAGCAGTGATGGCAAACCTATGGCATGTGTGCCAGAGGTGGCACTCAGAGCCCTCTTTGTGGGCACGTGCGCCTTCATCCCAGTTTGGGCACTTGGCAGTGGCATAGCACCAAGGGGGCGAGGGGTGTGCAACGCACTGGGCACGCACCCCTGCAGGGGTGTGGTGAGAGCGTTCTGGGGGCATGGCAGGGGTGTATCAGGGCATTCTGGGGGCGTTCCAGGTCAGGGCGAGGGCAGACAGGGGCATGGCAGGGGCACAGGATGCATACGTGCCCCAGACACAGTTTCCCATTGCTCCGCCCCTGGCACTCGGGCTCTAAAAGGTTCGCCATCACTGCCCTACAGAGTGTGCATGGAATTTACAAAAATATTTTTTTGTTCTCTCCCACACACAATAGCCTTGGATGTGTACACGCTTTTCATTCTACTTTGTGGAGAGATTTAGAACTCTAGTTGTAGGAAGTTCAGTACAAATTGTGTATTGTCTGCTTGCAAGAACTCCAAAAGATCCAGAAAACTGTGGGTTGGACCCAGCAATCTCTCAACAGAAGCAGAGATGAGACATCTTTCCTATAACTCTCTCCCTACGGGAGTTGTTGTTGTTGTTGTTAATATTATTATTATTATTATTATTATTATTATTATTATTATGCTATTATTATTACGGCTGGCTATTATTACATACATGCCATATGCTATTATTATTATTATTATTATTATTGAGGATTATTTAGGTCAGCCTTGCACAGGTCCCCTCTACGCCCCCATGAATCAACTTTCCTGGGGTCGGAAAGGACTTCTGGGGGCCTTTCCCCACTTTTCCCTTGGCCGCCGTTGCTGCGCGATCAATTTAGCCTTGCCGCATCCCTGGCAAGTACTGCGCATCCCCTACATCCCCTAAAGAGCTGCCAGGGATGCCTTCGCAGCCTTCGAGGGGGCGCGGCAGTGTTGGGGCAGCTGCGTTGTCGCCGCCCCTCTCGTGGGGAGTGCCGGGGGACCCCGCACTACTCTCCTCAAGTAGCGCAGGGCTTAAGGTAAGTGGGGAAAGGCCCTGGGATATCTGGAAAGATCTGTGGTTCTCGCACTCATCGCTTGTTGGATCCATCCAACTGATATTTGCGTTCATTTTACAACTCAAGCTGCATTGTTCCTCCTCTGTTTCAGCTGCTGAATGGAATGATCTCCGTTGGCAGCGTGGACTGTCAAAAATACTTCTCTCTCTGCCATCAAGAAAACATTCAAGGCTATCCTGAAATAAGGCTCTTCCCACAAACATCAGTTTCATCTCATCAGTACTAGTGAGTAAATGTGTTCTTGGAGTTGTTTTCTTGACTTGTAAATATATTTGGTTAAAACTGTCAGAGGTCTGGTAAGCCAGCTGAAATTGTCCAGTGGGAGAAGGCAATAATGGTTTGGTAGTGGTGGAAAGTGCCATCAAGTCAAAGCTGATTTATGGCTACCCAGTAGGGCACAGGTGTCAAACTTGTGGCCCTCCAGATGTTATGGACTACAGTTCCCATCATCCCCTGCCAGCATCATGCTGGCAGGGGATGATGGGAACTGTAGTCCATAACATCTGGAGGGCCACAAGTTTGACACCTATGCAGTAGGGTATTCAAGGCAAGAGTCATTCGGAGGTGGTTTGCCATTGCCTACCATGTAGCAACCTTGGACTTCCTTGGTGGTTTTCCATCCATTTTAACCAGCGCTGACCAGGACTTAGCTTCCTAGATCTGACAAGATCAGGCCAGACTGGGCTACTTAGGTCAAGACATTAGTTCAGGCAAAAGCATTCTTTAAAGTTTAAAAAAATCCCATTCTCTGCACTTAAAAAGCTCCTAAAGTTACACTCAACATAATTATTACCATAGGATTACCATAATTGATCCCATAGGATTTTCAAAACAAAAGACATTCAGAGGTGGTTTGCAATTGCCTGCCTCCATGTAGCAGCCCTGGACCTCCTTGGTAGTCTCCCAATCAAATACTAACCAGAGTCACCCATGCTTAACTTCCAAGATTTGTCAAGATCAGACTAGCCCAGGCTATCCAGATCAGGGTAAAAATAGTTTGCACGTGGTCATTTATAGTGCAGTCCTAAACAGAGTTGCATCCTTTTAAGCCCCTTGACTACAGTGAATTTGGAAGAGTATAACTCTGTTTAGGATTGCACTCAGGTGCAGGGCTATTTATAGTGATGGAAAGTGGCATCAAGTCTCAGCTGACATACGGTGGCCCCCTAGGGTTTTCAAGGCAGTGTAGAACACCTGTCTCTTCATAGGGATCCTGGACTTTCTTGGTTTTGCATTCAAGTCCTAACAAGGGCTGTGTCAGGATGCCTATGGGGTGCTGGGGCCGCTTGCAGCTTGGGGGGAAGGGATTTTAGTAGAATATTATGTAGTGTGTTTCTGCTCATTTTTACCAGCAGGTGTTGGCCAAGGCCGACTCTTAACGAACTTTTGTCTTTATCTCACTGTCTGCATATTTCTGCTTTGGTTCACGGGGCGGGGATGGGGGACATCCTCACTGATATTACTGATGGTTTGTGTGGGGAAAGGTCAGTTCTGGCTTTTTCACACTGTTCTCAAGATGCTGAATAAACTACTGTTCTTTACAAAGTGTTGTTTCCATCATTGAGGATCTGACAGACTGCCCCTGCTTAGCTTCTGAGTTCAGGATAGCCTGGGCAAAATCCAGAGCAATTGTTAATCCAGTGTTTTGTACATTTAGCTAAACTTACATTTGACTCAGCTGTTTGTTAAACTTTGCTTGTTTGCTTTTCTTATAGCAGCTACAATGGCTGGCACAGAGATGCCCATTCTCTGAAAAGATGGGGACTCGGGTGAGTTGACTGTTTCAAGGACTTCTTTTCCTCTTAAAACAAATTAGTAGGTTGAATCCAGTAACTCCTCTGAAGAGCTGGACATTGGATCTAACCCATTTCTTGTATTTTTGCACCAGTGAATTGCTTAGAATGAGTTATTCTAAACAAGCTTATTTGATTTTTTTTAAAAATCTCCATGAAGCAGAAATTCTGGACAATCATAGTTTCCTTTGGTGGCATGCATATCTTTCACATTGTCGTATGTAGGTTAAATATTTTTTGTCTGTATATCATGTCATGTTCAGATGTACTGAAGAGAGGTTTCCATTTATTTAAATGGGCTAAATTGTATTTTTAACTTTTTGTTTGTTTGTGTGGAGGTTTAGAAAAATTGCTTTCAGCTCCTGATTAATTTTGGTAGAAGGTTTTGAAATGTATAAACGTGACAGTGTTGAAATTTCCACATAATAACCCTTAATCCTTGATATTGGGGGTGGGGGGACAAAGTTCAAAATTAACATTCTAAATTATAACCTTGAAACACATATTATTTTAGAAATATTTGCAGTTGCTTCAAGAGAATGAGAAGTTTGTATTTAGTTGTTACTGAGGGACCACTTGAAAGGGGGGGGGGTCAACTGAATTCTTACTGTCTTTGTTTTTCCTTTAGATATTTGCCTCGAGTGTCTCTGGATCTGACTCCTCAGAGTTTCACTGACAAAGTCCTGAATGGAAAAGATCACTGGGTTGTTGATTTTTACGCTCCTTGGTGTGGCCCTTGCCAGAATTTTGCTCCGGAATTTGAGATTTTAGCTAGGGTAAGTGTATAATCTTCCAGCAATAGCAAATTGTTTATTTAACATTATATATCACCTCACACGCAAATCCAAAACCTAATCCCATAATTTAAAAAGTTGTTGCCTTGCTTGTCCATGCTCTGTCAAGTTCACACTTCCAAAGGCCAGCCAGTTACCAAGTTCAGGGGCATCAAAAACTGTGTGAGTCTTCAAAATCTGTAACCTTTCCAGATTCGGGACATCACTGTCTTTCAGCTTTTGTCCATATGTGTGTGCAGAAAGGCAGAAGGCATAATACCCTCGCTGTCTTCACGTGAGGCCCCTCCAAAAGGCAGCAGAAAATGGGAACTCCATAGGGACTTGTGACTAGCAGTTTGGGTATTGTGACCTGTGAGTTGAAGGGTACTGCTTTAAAGGAACTCAGCTATCATGTGGTAGTCTGAGATTTATTCCCTGGTTTTTCCTTGTTGGACTGAAGGAGGAACACAGCTTCCTACGGGAAGACAGTTTTCCATCAGCACCTGTGAGAAGATGTTATGGCCCTGCTGATTAGCTCATAAAGAGTGCATGAATACAGGGAAGGAAACTGAATTCTGAAAGAGAAGAAGAGTTTGGATTTATACTCTGCTTTTCTCAACTGCAAGGAGTCTCAAGGCTTACAGACTCCTTCCCTTTCTTTCCGCACAACAGACACTTTGTGAGGTAGGTGGAGCTGAGAAAGTTTGGAGAGAACTGTGACTGGCCCAAGGTCACCAAGCAGGGGAATCACATCCAAGATTAGAGTTCTCCAAATTAGAGTCCACCTGCTCTTAATCACTAGACCATGCTGGAATACCTCAGAAAGGGCAGATTACAGGCATGTAAATCAGTAAGTTTGCACAGGAAGTAATGGTCCCCAGCAGAAGCTGAGCATGGTGTAGTGGTTAAGAGCAGATAAACTTTAATCTGGAGAACTGGGTTTGATTCCCCACTCCTCCACATGAAGCGTGCTGCGTGACTTTGGGCCAATCACAGTTCTCTCATAAGTCTCTCAGCCCCACCTAGCTCACAACGTGTCTGTTGTGAGGAGGAGAAGGGGAGACACTTTGAGTCTCCTCACAGGAGAGATAGGTGGAGTATAAATCACAACTCTTATTCTGCAAAAGCAAAGATCCCTTGTAGGGTCTGGAGTGTGGATTTTGAAGGTTACACACAGAAAATCCTTGGCTAGAGGAACCATGTTCTGTTGAGCCTGTGCCTCATGCCCAAACTGCTTTTGTTTGTTGTGGAGTGGAGAAGATTTCTTCTCTGTTTTGAATCAGCTTGGAAAGTTAAAGGGACTGAGACGCGAGATGGTTTTCCTTGCGTACCTGGCTTTCTGCTCCGTTCCAAGTAGAAGTAGTTCGCTGGCAAGCTGTAGCTGACCCTTTTTTGAATGACGAATTTTAATGTCTCTAACCTGCCTCTCTTTCTTAAAGACGGTCAAAGGAAAAGTGAAAGCCGGGAAAGTTGACTGCCAAGCCTATGGTCAGACTTGTCAATCTGCTGGCATCCAAGCATATCCAACGGTTAAGTTTTATCCCTATCAAGGAACAAAGGTGAGGGCGTGGGGGAATTGTCAACGAATAGGCAGAGTTTTTTGTTTACTGACTACTTCAATTGCCTTCCATAAATATTGTTATGCAAGCTAGTGCTTATGCACCCATTTCCAAGAGGGAGTACTTTTCTAAAATGTGAAAGAGCTGCCCTGCAAACCTCTCCTAGGAGCTACAGCAGGGTCACTATGGTGCCCGCTGACACCTTTCCCAATATCTGCCAAGTGCTTTTAGAAAGTGGGTGGGGCTTTTTCCCAGCAGGGCTTCTGATTGGCAGTACAGACTAGAAGGCCAGGAATCTCCAGGAGGTTGTTATTTCCTGAGTGTAGTGCTCCAAAGGGCTGTAACCTACATCGGCTTCATTCATCTTAGCATGGGAACACCTTCTCTTTTATACATGAAAAGACTCTTAAGCATCTGGGGTGTGGCTCAGTGGTAGCTTTGCATGCAGAAAATCTTAAGTTCAATCCCCGACATCTCTACTTGTTGAAAAGATGAAATAGCAGGTGATGTAGAAGACCTGTGACTGAGGCCTCTTCCGCACATGCAGAATAATGCACTTTCAATCCACTTCCTATGCACTTTGCAGCTGGATTTTACTGCGCTGAATAGCAAAATCCACTTGCAAACAATTGTGAAAGTGGATTGAAAGTGCATTATTCTGCTTGTGCGGAAGGGGCCTGAGAGTTGCTTGGTTGGTTAAAGTCGAGACAACCTTTTGGAGGCTTATTATCAAATACTGGCTTAAAGTCCTTTCCCACCCCATGGGCTTATTGCCTTTGCTACTGGCAGCAACACCATATCCAAGCTGGCTAGAAAAAATAACACTTAAACTTACACAGTGTGGCTTGGAACCTGTACAACTATTGGAACTGGATCATTGCAGAGCAACAGCCTTGGTCTATCAACAGCTCAATGACATTGAAATGCAAACAGATTTCCCCTTGTTACCGGTGTTATATAAACCATTAAAATCTTGGACAGGTATCTCGGCTGCCCCTTACCTGTCCAATATAACATCTACGAAATGCCGCTGGGCCTTTTCCAGGGCCAGTTTTGATGCTTTTCCATCAGCCAATCTAATGGGCAGATTTCAAAAAATCCCACGACTTAGGAGACTATGTGTTTGCAACTCAGGGGAAGTGGACTCTGTATTACATATTTTATTACATTGTGAACTCCATAAAGGGGAAAGGGAGGCTTTAATTCATCCATTGTTTGTCCAGTACAGAAATTTAACTAGAGTTAATTCCGATTCAGTTCTTGTGAGAATTTTGCTGGAAGACTGAGTTTCTCTTATATCTCAGCAGGTAGCTAAATTTTGTATGGTGGCATATAGTAAGAGAAGAATCATGTTGGGACCAAGAGCCAGACCACATGAGGGTGACCGTAATAATGCTACAAGTTGATGATACTCTTTGTGTGGATTTCTGTATCGTGGATTTCTGTACAAATTCGATTTTTCTTTTGTTTATTGTTCTTCCTTTTTCTTGTTCTTCTCTATTCTTTTTTGCTGGCCTAATGGCCGTAATAAAACTGAAACTCTACCTCAGCTACTTGTCCTAGTGGACAATACTGACTTTGATAAACCCAAGGATCTGATCAGTACAAGACAGTTTCATTTGTCAGCATGGGCTGCTGTTCTTCTGTACTTTGTAGTTCTATACGTCTGCATATCATTTTAACAAAAGCACACAGAGCTAACTTGTTTTTCCTATATTACTGTGTATGATATTCTATAAGAACCCATCTTATAGGCAATATTTTCCCCTTTCTCTGCCACTTAAATATATCTTTATGCCAGAAATGAATAAACTTCCCCTCTTCTGCTTATTTTTAAGAAAAAGAAAGATGCTTTTGGAGAACACATAGATAGCCAAGATGTGAAGGTCATAGCTGATCTACTGCTCAACAAAGTTGAAGATATTAAAAATAAGAGAAAAGCCTCCAGAAACAAGGTAGGCAATTTATCGTGGGAGATATTAACTTGAATGTTCTTAACATTTTTATCCTCTGATACACATAAGTATAGAATTATCCCAAAGAACAAATTTGCTTACTCTGATATCCTTCCTTTTATGTTTGAATCCACTGAAAAGTTTGATTATTTGAGATACCTTAAAAATCCTGTGTAGCAATGAGGCAGGTTTTTAATTGAACCACTGAACTATAGCAGTTAAGCAAAATTTTCAGATTTTGTAAAGTGGTCACCAAGGTCATTAGGTGACAATCCATACCTTCATATTATGATGGATAGAATGATATTGTAGCAGTCCCAGCATCTTTGAGGAAAGAGATGTAATCCTTGTGACAGGGGGTGGGGGGTGTATAGTACTTTCTCCAAGAATATAAAGAAACCTTGAGACAATACAAATTCCTCTATTAGGTGTAACATGCCAATGTCTTTAGCAGAAAATGCATTTAATGTTCTCCCTCTCCTACAGTTAGAACATGCAAAGAATGTCATTCAGTATTTTTCCTACATCAAATGCTGTTTCCTACATCGATCAATAATTATTTTCTGTAAACTCCACCCCTCACCCCCCCATCCCCAATGATCTCTCTAACCACCAGGATGAACTCTGAGTGATGGAGCAGATTCGAAGCCTACCAACATTGCGGCAACAAGCATACACTAGATCATGTTCGTAGCAGAAAAAGAAGAAGAGCGGGCACCCTGGAGGGATTCATTCTTGGATGCTCAGTTTGCCTCTACAAATGCTACCAAATGTGTTCTCAAACATCCAAAGCGTCTATGCCTAATGAAGGGATAGGTTGGCTCCATACAACCATTTCATCTGGATTGATGACGGTGACTGCTTCGTTCTATTCATACGGAGGATCTAGACAAAGATGTTATCCGTTCCTTTACACTCCACCATTTATCACATTTTTTAATCCGTCATCTTTTTTTCCCAATCTGATTTGTGACTTTTGTATGTCATTTCATACAAACTTGCTGCAATCGTCAAAGAGCTGTTGAAGCATCCTGGGGCTACTGTCCGTTTACATTCTTTTCATGAAAAAAAAAACCAGCATCTTGTTCTCCTTCTGGTGCCCTCAAGTTCCTAGAATGGAACATTAAAATTTGCCCAGGCAGAAGAGAGAAGGATTTAAAAATAAATAGGATTTAAAATACATCAAATAGGATTTAAAAATAAATGATGCTCATGATTGCATCAGTATGATGTTGCGGTCATGAAAAATAAGACTTTTATTCTGTTGGCCAATGAGTGTGCGTAACTTTTTTTTCATGGCAGTTATCATAATTTTTCGTTATTATCATTTAAAAAAATTACAAACTATTGCAGTTTCAGCAAGGGGCAAAAGGAGTCATAAAAGAAATGCTGCCCTGCCTAGATCTATTGTCTGTTGCAGTGCTTGAGCATCTGACTCTGAGCAGTGGGAGCAACTGAGGAGAGTTCTGGGAGAAATCAAGTATTTGCTGCATGGAGCTGACTTTCATGCCAGTGTAAAGATTATGATCTTGCCCTTGAGTTGGGCATTGCCTGATTTTTAAGAGTGAATATAGCACTATTTTAAGCTCACTGCAGAAAACGAATCCTTCCGTACCAGATGTGGACCTACCCATAGACTCTGGCAGACATTGTGATGATACACTACTTGCATTACCACTAAGGCTTTTTTGTTTGATGACTTGGGCTGCCATAAGGATACTGTAGGATGTCAGCCTTCTCAATCTATTTTTCTGCAAAACAGTCTTTTCTGTGCTACAAAAAGCCCGGTGGATGGACTTATGTGGGAATTGGGAAAAACTAAACTGCATATTTTTTAACAAGGGGAACAGTCTGATCAGCATTTTTTACCTCAATACTATTTTTTACTGTGTGTTGTTTTCTTAGTGTGGGATTCACTGGGTAGAGCGTTAGTTTGAGGGAGCCCAGGTGCCTTAACCATTTGATCACCTGTCCTCTAGAAAGCTGCTTCTGCCAACCTGAAGACTCTTTTAAGGGCCCACCTGCCCAAGCTGTTCAGTGCATGGCAGCCAAGGAGAAAGCCTTGCCCACGTTGACTCTCAGCTTGCAATTTTGGTACACGACTGCAAACCTTTAAAAAAAGCCCCAAATTTACAATGATAAGCAAAAGGCCAAAACCAGCAGGGGGCAGCACATGTTTACTACAGATTGAGCAAGAAGCGACATGCTTGAAACTACTGTTCTGACGGCCTGTAACTATGCTGTGTTGTATTTGTATTTTTGAAACTTGCAGGTGGGGGTGGATGATAACATTCTTTATAATTATTTTTAATGGGCAAGGCTTTTCAATGGGCTCGAAAACTGCGATGAAAACAGGCCAATCACTCCTATCCTGATGCATTCTAGTTGAAGCAAGCCACCTGTGTTTTCCCTCAAAACAGAAATATACAAGAAACCGACCGGTATCTCTCACACACAAACCAACTCTGAGTTGCATCTTCATGCTTTTCTGTCAGCTTAAAAGTACAGTCATGGCCAGTTCTTTTCAGTAAATCTGTCTTCTTTTAGTGATAGTGCCCCAAGTTGTTTGTTTGAGGCATTTGTTCAATCTGTATGTCACTTAAAAAAAATAGCACTGTAATGTGTAAATCTGGCTTATTGCAGAATTTCAAGTGCCTTTGGAATTTCTAAACATTCATATCAATCACTTTTGCAAGGGTTGGTAATTACTGCGGATTACTTGAGAAATTCTCATTGTAAATCTCAGTTTGTTCAAACCAAGCTTTTTTTGCTCAACACTTGCCCAAAGTTTAACACGTTCTTGCAGGTTAGTAGCTGTACTGGTCTGTTCAAGATCAGATTCTTCAAAGGACTGAGAATTTTTTTCATACCCTGGGTGGGATCCAGCACAACATTTCTGTTTGTGCTACATAAGTGGAAATCAAACAAAAATACCATGGTAGCAGCTCTTGCTAAGTCAAACTTAGTGCAAAATATTGTTCAACTAATTTCTGGGAGGAAAGTACCATGCATTGCACATAGACTTGTACAAATGGAACTAAACTAAGTCAGTTTATGTTGCCCGTAGCAAATCGCAGGATCCAAGCTTCTGTTAATACGGGACACGGATTATTTTGACAAGCATGGGCACAGAGTTTGGCTGGAGTCATCACTAGCCATTTTCTCTCTAAAGGGGAAACCATCTGTTCTTTTGCTTATGTCACGTTTTCAGCTATCCCACTGGAAATCTAGGAGTTGCTCTCTAGTGTGTTCCTTCACTACCAGATACAAAACCACTTAACAAATATGATTAGGCTGTTGTACTCTTTTTGAGGGGGCATTTTGTGAGAGTAATTGCTGTATATGTTGCATCTTCTGGAGGCCTGTTTCATATTTTCAAAATATGGTAATAAATGGTCCTGTCCTTTTAACTCCTATGCTTCTGTTTCTGGTTTTCAAAATCTTCAAATTTTAGTTTTGTTTTTTCTGGAAAAGGGTCAACATGCATCAAATGAAAATGTCGGGTGGTGTCTAAATTCATCTTTGGTGTTTTGGTTACATTGATGAGGAACATAGCTAAGCTTGAAAGCACTGGCTGTGTATGTTATCCTTCAGGGGGCAAGAAGGAAAATAGTGTTTTGTCTTTAAAATAAGCCATTGCACAAGCTCTAGCAGAAAGGAGCAACAGACAGACATTTGGTATTTGATGGAATAAATTTATTCCTCCTCAGGAAACTGACTCATCTGGTTCCTGTAAAATGGTGGTTAGTCAAGAGTGGCTGGTTTGCCAAACATGAAATGCCATGGATTGCATCATGGTGCAGAATCAAATAAATTTAGTTACTCCTGAAGGCTATTTCATTTATTAGGCTTTAGAATACCTCATGGTGAATTGTAGCAGCCTCAATAGCGTAGACTAGTCTGATCTCATTGCAGCTCAGAATATAAGGAGTTCAGGTTCTTGAGATGGGAGACCACCAAGGAACTCACTGGCTGCTAAGCAGAGGAAGGTAACGCTAAACCAGCTCTACTCATCTCTTTCCTTGAAAACCCCATAAGATGGAACTTCATGGGGTTGCACAAGTTGGTTATATCTTGATGGCACCCTTTGCCTTAATGGTGGATTGTGACCCCTGTGGAATCTGGACTGGTGCTGTTGTCCTTACTTAAAACTATTATTAAACCAGCACTTTAGTAGTAGTAGAAGACGACGAGTTTGGATTTATATCCCACATTTCTCTCCTGTAAGGAGACTCAAGGTGGCTTACAAGCTCCTTTCTCTTCCTCTCCCCACAACAGACACCTTGTGAGGTAGGTGGGGCTGAGAGAGACTGTGACTGGCCCAAGGTCACCCAGCAGGAATGTAAGAGTGCAGAAACACATCTGGTTCACCAGATAAACCTGCGCCACTCAGGTGGAGGAGTGGGGAATCAAACCCTGTTATCCAGATTAGAATCCACCTGCTCTTAACCACCACACCATGCTGGCCAGCTGTTTTGTTTTGCCATCAAGCCACATCTGACTTATGGTGACTCCTGATGGGGTTTTCAAGGCAAGAGACATTCCAAGGTGAATTACTATCCCCTGCCTCCATGTCAGGACCCTCGTATTCCTTGGAGGTCTCCCATCCAATACTTACAAGGGTCAACCCTGCTTAGCTTCTGAGATCTGATTAAATCAGGCTAACCTGGTGTATCCAGGTCAGGGCAACAACAGGTGTTAGCTGACCTTATGTACTGTATCGAAGAATAACCTATGTATCGCATCCAAGAACAACCACAATTCCTTGTGCACCAAACTACAGACTATATTGTCAACCATACACAACTTGCCAGCCATGTTCATTTTGCTGTAACCTGCAGGCTTTAAATACAGCAGTTTTGGTATACAGCATGAAACCACTTAAAACCTCTGCTCATGATGCAATGCAACAGACTAAAGGCAAAATTACAATCATTTCCCCTTCCTTTTGCCTTTGAGCTGGAAAGCTGAAAGCCAGGTCAAATGTAAGGTATAAACTGATGTGCATAGGTTATAAATATACATATATATTCTCCCTCTCTCCCATACAATCATACACACATCATGAACTTCACTAAGGGATGGGTAAAGTTCTTTTGAGGACTGGCTGGACTTCAAAAAATAGAATGTATTGTCAAACACCTGGTCACTGACAATACATTACTAAAGGATTGCATCCAGTTTTGTGAACCGCAAAGTATGCACATCAGGAACAGATTCCATCCACCACCACCCCCTCAAAGGAACTAGAAGAGAAATCCAGAAATCACATGTCACATATTTTAACTATACACTTTGAATCAGACAAGGCAACTTTGACCCTTTTGCTCAGTAATAAGTCTGCCCTCACCATAGAAGTATTTTTCAAGGCAAAGCTCAAAGGCGGGAACGAATACAATCCTCTTCGAAAGTTGTTCCAGCCAGAAGAACACAAGACTTGCCTTCTGTGCAAGAACAAAAAAAAATCCTCTCAAAAGCCAAACTCCTGAGGCAGATGCATAGCTGAAGTCCACCATCCAATAACAATCCAGTGGAAACGAACAGAGCAAAATGCATTTATTGTATTTACTTGACATGTTTTGCCTCAAAAATACTGATCTTGACAGTCACACTTTCAGACTAATTTTCCTTACAGGGTTGTTGAGAGGATACAGCAGAGGAGAAGAGAATGGCGTAAGCCGTTTTGAGTCCCCGCTGGCGGGACATAAATACAGGAAATTAATACGGTAAATAAATGAATATTTTGTCTCACTAATTCCAAATATAGTGTTCACAGACCACCCATAGATTTCCTTCTACTCATTTTCTTCCCTCATAAAACATCTCTTCCACAATGCAATACAGCCCCATCTTTTCTCCACCTCACTGGAGTAGCATGAGCTTCAGAAAAACCAGGATGCATCACCTTTATGCCTGCAGGGAGTTCCCACTTAGGCTCCTTCCGCACATGCAGAATAATGCACTTTCAAACTGCTTTCAGTGCTCTTTAAAGCTGTGCGGAATAGCAAAATCCACTTGCAAACAGTTGTGAAAGTGGTTTGAAAATGCATTATTTTGCATGTGCGGAAAGGGCCTTATTCGTTTTACTTCATTAAAGCTCATCCAAAGACAGGTTCACGGTGCATAGCTGCATAAAATATAGTAAAGGCAGTCTCCATTGTAGAAAGATGCTTGGTCTAGATTGAACCTCCCAACATTTTGTGATTGGTACCAGTACTCCTTGGTACCCATTTCGTAGTGTTACCCACTCAGTGTTCTCAAAAGTGCCTATAGGCCCAACTAGATTAGGGCCCTCTATCACAGAGAACTGCCAATGAGAGGCTTGGTTGTCTCTGTATCTGGTCTCCGCAACAGCAGTCAGTGGTCCCCCAAGGTGAAACAGATGCTCTATTTGGCACTCAGAGCACAAGCATAGGGAGGGAATGGGCACACTGTACCAGAGCCCAGTTGTCTGGGGAAGGCGGGTTGAAAGCCCAACACCATCAGATGACTTAATGATGTCATTTCAGAGATACAAGGAGCATTTTTCCTTCATGTCTTATGAGACTGCATTATTGAACAGGATCATGGGGTGGAAGGAGTTTATTGCAAGTTGGTAGAGGGTCCAGAGAAATGTCTGGGGTCCTTCCAGAGGTGGGATCCAGCAGGTTCTCACAGGTTCCCGAGAGTAGGTTACTAATTATTTGTGTGTGCCGAGAGGGGGTTACTAATTGGTGATTTTGCCACGTGATTTTTGCCTTAGTTATGCCCCTCCTCTCAGCAGTAGCGTGCAGAACTTGAAGCAGTCTAGCAGGAGGTGCACCGGCGTGCGAGGCAGTCTGTGCCTGCGTGCATTCGTTTCCCGCCCAAGGACCGGCGCAGCGGCTGCGTCCTTGCCACAGCCCCGCCCAGGAATGCCCCGACCCCGGAATGCCTGACCATGCCCCTGCCGTGCCCCGCCCAGCTCCATTGGCACTACGCCACAGTTTGAATCCCACCACCATGGGAACCTGTTACTAAAATGTTTGGATCCCACCACTGGGTCCTTCTGCCCAAGCAAAGACCTCATTTACCAATGTGGATTAAAGAACTGCTCCAGAGACCCTGTACACAATGCTGTCAACAGCCAGGGCTCTGAACTGACAACTGCTATAATCACTGCCAAACAATCACTCCAGACTGCAAAATTATTTCAGCAGTCACTCCAGACAGCAAAATTATTTCCACATCTGTTGTTTTGATCAGATGTGGAATGTCTGTTTTGTTGGGTTTTTTAAAAAGAAAATATATACACAGCTGAGAAAAAAACCAACTTGATGTTATCCCAATAATTTGTAAAACAGCAGTATGTTTGTAGTCTCATTCCAGCAAAAGAAATTACAAGTTCCTTGTGACATATGCTTTGGCATGTATTGAAAGCACAGGGAAAAATAAAGATCAGAAACAGGGCTTCAAATTTTACTCCTGAACTTAACTCGCTCTGCCTTCTGATATTCCCTGTTCATTCTAAGAGTGGGGAAAAGATTCCAAATCTGACCAGATGTATAAAGGACATCTTGAAACAGTACCATTAAACTCATACCTCTTTAAATCCAACTTACAAAGGGAATGAATTTCTTCATTAAATTTCTAGGATTCCAATTATGCGAAGCTTCCTAATCCATTGTCAATGATAGATACTTTGCAATTAACTGTCTGTTAGAACTTCCACTTTACAATCCCCCTTTAAACTGAACTTGTAACATGGTACAACCAAAAAAAGTTTGAGTCCGTGGCATCTTCAAGACCAAAAAAAGTTTTATTCTCAGTATAAGCTTTCGTGTGCATGCACAAATCTTCAGATACTGAAAAATCTTCTTCCGATACTGAAGAATCTGAAGAAATGAGCATGCACACAGAAGCTTATACTGAGAATAAAACTCCTACAGGTGCCATGGAACTCTTAATGTTTTTCTGCTGCTTCAGACCAACATGGCTGCCCACCTGAACTTATGTTACAATCAAGTTAAAAATTACATTAGAAAAGAGGAGCATCAAAGCTTCTAGGTGGGGCCTCACCTGGCTGGTACTTCCAATGTATTAACTGAACATGGTGCATGCTGTAGAACTGGAGTCCCCAACATGGTGCCTGTAAGGGCTATGGCATCTGCCCAGCGATGAAGAGAGGGGGAACTGCGCCCGGGGCATAAGCTGCCCACGTGCCCCCTCCTGCCCATGCCCCACCCCTAAAACACCCTGCCCCCAACATGCCCAGCCCCGCCTCCGACACCCCCACACCCCCGACACGTGACGGCAATGGCGACACCCGGGACAAACCGTCCCATTAGTCCCCACTGCTGCTATGCATCTGCCAACACCTTTCCTGGTGCCCATCAAGTATTTTTAGAAAGTAGGCAAGACCAAGTGGTGCTTTTACCCAGCAAGGCTTCTGACTGGCTATGCAGGCTCTTTTAAATGTTGCTTTGGCAGGAGTTGCCACCACAGCACAAGGATCTTCACTATGTGACTAGAGGTAAGCTGTGGCAGCCATTTTTGCAGCCGTACCTGCCATGCTGTGTCAGAATTCCAGAGGTGCCCACAGGCTTTAAAAGGTTGGGCTCTCCTGCAGTAAAAGGACAAAGGCAAAGTGTTGTACGATAAAATAATTTAAAAAATGTTAACAGCAGGCTCAAATATCTCATGTCTGCAAGGAAACAGAAGCCATTACCAGTGCTGTGAGCAGATTCTGTCAACCCAATCCTGAATCAAATGGGTCACATGCGGGAACCAGGAAGTAAAATTGTATGCAAGATCCAGAAATTCAAAGCAAGGAAGTAATCAACTAAAAATGTGCTATATTGTACTTGCATAGTCTTGGCAATATTGAACTTTACAGCTCAGAAACACTGAGGCATAATACAATTCTGTGTTCAAAGCAGTGCCAAATTTATAGGTCTGGCAGGCTGAAGCCTGGGGACTCCAACAAAGATGTATAATATTTTGACACTGTCATAGGCCTTTCTTACACATGCAGTCATAACACACTGTAGTCCCTAAACTAAACTTCAGTAATTTTCCTTGCACTCATTTTCAGAATAATACTGTTGATAACTCAACACTACAAGTGTTACACTAGCATTGATGTTTGCATTGATTTTGGCCTTCCAGGACTTCACTGAAGTGAACCCCATTTTGTGAGAACACGCCTTCATGTTTTTCTTTCTAAGAACTGTTGTTAATTTTATTTTTAATTTTCAGATTCTAATCAGGTAGTCTAATCACGATCATCTTATTGACACTTCCCAGGCAATACAATTTCAAAGCCCAAGGTTTTGTTCTGTTTTTAAAAATCACAGTAAACTTACAATTTCATTTTCCTAAACAATCCTGCTTATTCCACAAAATGTTTCCAAAATTAAATTATGGGAAAAGCTTTTCACAGTGTTAACTTTAACATCTATGCAGTTTTTCCAATCACGATGCTGTTTAACAATAATATCTTGTGTCCTTTAGAGGAGGAATTGTGAATTGCAAGATTTACTCAATATGGTCGCTAAACAAATATTTATTTTTATCTTTTAATTCCAGCACAGCAAAACAGGCCACTATTGTTTTTCTGTAAAGAAGAAACTGCTTATCAATACCTTGAAGTCACTGTGAACACTGAAGAAAGTCGGTTCTGACCCAATTCCCGCCATTTTCTGCCTCTGGAAACCTCATTTGCCGTTCTGGCTGGTTTCACCCAAAATGAGCAGACTGGGGGGAAAGCAGCCAATAGCAAAGACAACCAATCTGTCTTTAATGATCAAGCTTTATGGGGAAAAGCTGAGGGGAAATCAGCCATTTTTTAAAAAGAAACATTGTATTCCTAGTAGAAGAGATGTTTGGTGTTCCTCAGAACTTTAGTAGTTATTTGGCTGACAGTTATATGTTTTTGTATCATCTTAACCAAATTAACATCCAACTACAGATGCATAGCTAAGGTTGCTAGCAAATAGAAGAAGAAAAATGCCCTGTAGCTTGGAGATAACAACAGTCAATAGCATCCCATTATTTCTGTGTGGTCAAATTGTTAAGGGCCAAATTGCTTCTGACTTACAGTGACCCTATTAAGCCTCTTTTGAAATGACTGTGGTTTTTAACCCCCAAACTGTTTGCAACCCTAGACCTGTCACAGGTATTTTTGTAGTGTAAACACACACACACATACACACACACACCACTGAGCTGCTTTTTTAGAATTGATATTTGGAGAGGAACTTATCCCATCCCTTGTAGATGTTAATTTGTTTCACTATCTAATTTCATCCTGTACTAGGTATTTACTCAGTTTTGATGTCCTTGGCACCAAATGTCTCACACCCACTCTGAGTGAACTGACTTCTCTTTTCTTTGGATTTTGTTTGACACCAGCCTCTCTTTGTAGCTTATACACATACATGCACACTTTTCTTTTGGGTATTTAACCAGGCCAAACAGAGGTTTAGTTCTGTGTAAAAACACAGAAACAAATAAAACTGTATTTGTTTTATAAAACTGACCGAACAAATAAACTGTATTACTTCTGAATCCACGGCATCTAATGGATTTGGAACTTTTATAAGTAGTCAATAATTAGTTTTATGCAGAGGTGGGATGCAGCCTAGTCGCACCTATTCGGTCGAACCGGTTACTAAAATTTTCTCAGTTATTTTACTGGTTTTTGTCTTCTGTACACCGCCCAGAGCCCTTCGGGGGTGGGCAGTATAACAAGTTTAATTAATAAATAAATTAAATAACTATTCCTTGGAGGTCACCCATCCAAGGACTAACCAGAGCTGACCCTGTTTAGTAGCCAAGATCTAGCGGTGAGCACGATCTTTTTTATTTGGTAAATTTCGGGTTCGAGTTTTAAAAACACAGACATTTCTGGTAAAGCCGAATAGAGCCAATAACTAGAGTGTAGAATTCAGCTGACGCTCTGCTTTCCCTGTCACTGTTTCCCAGGTCCACATAGACTTGGGAAACTGAGGCAGGGAGAACTTCAACTGAATGCTAGACCAAATTGCCACCCATAGATCTGATGAGACTGGGCTAGGCTGGGCTATCCAGGTTAGGGCTGTGTCATATAGCGTCTGCACAAAAGCCCAGATGTAACGCCAATTTCACTGGGAAGGTCCACAAGTTGGGACCCCTCCATTCCCCTTGCTCAGTGGTGGGATCCAAAAATTTTAGTAACAGGTTCCCATGGTGGTGGGATTCAAACTGTGGTGTAGCGCCAATGGGGCTGGGCGGGGCACGACAGGGGTGTGGCCGGGCATTCCGGGGGTGGGGCTGTGGCAAGGACGCAGCCGCTGCGCCGGTCCTTGGGCGGGAAACGAATGCATGCAGGTGCAGGCTGCCACGCACGTCGGTGCACCTCCTGCTAGACTGCTTCAAGTTCTGCGCGCTACTGCTGAGAGGAGGGGCGTAACTTAGGCAAAAATCACGTGGCAAAATCACCCATTAGTAACCCCCTCTCGGCACACACAAACAATTAGTAACCTACTCTCGGGAACCTGTGAGAACCTGCTGGATCCCACCTCTGCCCTTGCTACTCTTTTCCTTATCGAGCCACACAGATATGCCATAGTGAATCATTGTTGGTCCTCTGCTTGTAATCCGCACTTCAGGGCAGTGGTGGAGGAAAAAGTTGTGGACTCCAGAGATTACATCAGCGTTCTTATTAAAATAAAAGTGTGACACGACACTGGGGAAATAGCACCAACTATGAAAATGTGCTCCAAACATAACAACAAATACCAAATATGCTGAACCTAATCAGGTATAACCTAAACCTTAAATGCTGTCGCAGTCAATAAATCCCAGTCACGCTCATGTTAGATAAATTTCACCCAAATTAACATGATACCTAAGTTACCGCTGGGAGGCCTTCTAATTGGTCTCAGCTGGTACCATTTACCATTTCCCTGAGATCAACAGCTGTTTTGCTGGCTCAGCTAGACCGCAATTAGCAGCAAGGCTAAATTGATCTAGAGCATTTGAGGGACAATTCCAAGCCGAAAATGTCATTTCTGCTTATGAACAATTCTCCTCTCTTTTGCCGGCATTTCTGCTTGAACGGTTTTGGAATTGGAGACCACAATTACAATCACGACCTACAGGAAAAGGAAGGAACTTGGACACCAGGGGAAACCTATTTTCACAGTCTCCCCAAGGCCAAACAGATCCTGCATTTCCAAGATGGCTTGAGTTACCATTTGGAGAGACAGGACTTAGAGAGAATAAGGTAGCGGCTGTTTTAGCATCGATGTAGTGTTTTTCTGAATGTCCAAATTACTTCTCACATGCTGACCCAATTCCCCCCTACTCTTATCAATACGGTTGCCAACCTCCTACTTCCAAGGTCAGTTCCCCTGAAGATGATGGCGGCTTTGGAGGGGAGATTCTATGGCATTACAACCATTGGATTGCTTCCAGGATGAGATTTGTCTACTGTGATGCAGAGAAGCCCTGACTTTTTATTTATGATATGTTTTTCTTTTTCATTCTAGCGTTGATGGATTCTGCACAGGCCAACTATAACGGGTGTAGGATGTTATATTAAACTATTGGGGGGGGGGGACTTCACACATGTCCCATTCTCAAAACAAGTTTAGTTCGTTTCATTCCCCTCAACCTGGGATTTTTGAAAATTGCTAAACCAGCAATCCTTTTGCAGAATCCCGGGTTGGAGGCATTCCTGTGTGAACACAGCAAGCAGGGGGTACTTTATTTCCCTCCCATCCACCTGTTCACTTTCCATACAGTGTGATCTACCGTGTTTCCCCGAAAATAAGACAATGTCTTATATTAATTTTTTTCTCCCAAAGATGCGCTATGTCTTATTTTCAGGGGATGTCTTATTTTTCAGTGTTCTGTTCGTCGGGCATGCTTCCAAACAAAAACTTTGCTTAGTCTTACTTATATTTCGCACTTCAGCAAAACCTCTACTACATCTTATTTTCAGGGGAAGTCTTATATTCGGGGAAACAGGGTACCATCAGTGAGAATCTGCCCGTTATTCTGTGCAGGTCACCCAGCACATCATGGGCAGACTCTCTGAGCACCCAACAGGGTACAAAGTCCCCCAAACACATTTTCTCATCTGGCAGTGAGTATGACTGATCCACAGCGATATGTTCGTTATTACCCCGCCATTGCAGGGAGGTCCCTTTTTATTTTCTTTGTGTATGTTGCACATTCACAGGTACGGAGGTGCAGCTGATCGGATCGTAGAACGATCGGCGTGGCTTCCAGGGTTCATTTCTGTATGCTTGTGTAGCCACACAAGTGTTTCAGGAAATTAAAAAAAAGATAAGGGTCCCCATGCAAAGGCACAAAAGTGACTCAAATTGTTTCTGTGGGCTCCAGTCACTGCCTGAACGGGTGAAGGTCACACATGTAAATGAGAAAAAGGAAAACAGGTTCCTTTATCATGACTGCAATCCAGTGGTGGGATCCAAAAATTTTAGTAACATGTTCCCATGGTGGTGGGATTCAAACAGTGGCGTAGCGCCAATGGGGCTGGGCGGGGCACGATGTGGCCGTGGCCGGGCATTCTGGGGCGGGGCATTCCTGGGTGGGGCTGTGGCAAGGACGCAGCCGCTGCGCCGGTCCTTGGGCAGGAAACGATTGCACGCAGGCTGCTACGCACACTGGTGCACCTCCTGCTAGACTGCTTCAAGTTCTGCACGCTACTGCTGAGAGGAGGGGCATAACTAAGGCCAAAATCACGTGGCAAAATCACCAGTTAGTAACCCCCTCTCGTCACACACAAATAATTAGTAACCTACTCTCGGGAACCTGTGAGAACCTGCTGGATCCCACCTCTGCTGCAATCCATTATACTCATGCTGTGGAATCCACCATTGTTTTAATGGAGTTAATGACGATTGAAGAAGACTTGGTCAAAACGCTTTTGGTCATGTATTTCTGATTTGTTTTATATGGTGATAACTTGTATCTATTATATTGAGACCTGTTGAAGTTCTTTCCCTTCTCTTCCTTATCTGACAGAGTCGAAATAGCCCATGTGCCACTCCTGCCAGTCCAATGTTCCTTACCTACATTTCAAGAACTAACTCTCACTAGGCTTGCCAACTGCTAACTCCCACTAGGCTTGCTTGCCAACTGCACACCCATGGTGAATAAAACCTAGCCTTTTCCCCAATCCTCTACCTTAAAATAAATTGAGCAGGAAAAAATGCCAGAAAATGGCTTTTGTAATTATACTGTGTAACTTCCCCTATGTCTCTAGATTCTTTATCATAACAATTGGGGACATTCCTAGAACATCATCAGGAAGTGATGTCAGAACCTACCTAGGCCCAGGCACTACCTTTAAAATTTCCTGGCATTTAAAATTTCCTGGGGCCCCCACAGGCAAAAGATCAATTTTTTAAGGGAGAAAAAGTTCTGAGTTCTAAGGATGTGTGAGAAGTATTGGCTGCCTGACAGATTGCGCACCTAGGGAACAGACTGCTTAGATTTTAAAATTTTACAACTTATGGCACAGGTGTCAGACTTGCGGCCCTCCAGATGTTATGGACTACCATTCCCATCATCCCCTGCCAGCATCTGATGGTGGGAACTGTAGTCCATAACATCTGGAGGGCTGCGAGTTTGACACCTATGACTTACGGCAACCCAGTTTAAAGGCAAAAGATTTGCCATTGCTGTCTCCATAGTGACTCTGCAGGTTTCCAATCCAAATATTAGCCAGGAATATTAGCTTAATTTATGAGATCTGATATCAGGCTTGCCTGGGCCGTCCAGCTCAGGGCTCTGTGTAGAATATCAGGTTCTATAATGACAGAGCACAGTTTAACTGAGTGGTTTACAATGCAGTCCTTTGTACCGTGACTCTCATCTATGCCTACTGAAATCATTGGCCTTAAAACTGAAGTTACTCTGAGGAGGAGAGCACCATCACTTCTTCAGCTGTAGTACATGCAAGTCCACCAGATGCAAATGCTGTTCTCACTGTCTGAAAGCGTGCTCTGCTCTCTCCTGACTTGGATCTGGCAGCCTTTAATAACAATGGCATTCTTTTGAATGAAAACTCTTTGCCATTTTACCCGCAGGGACACACCATTGTGGAAAATTCTCCTTTACGCTAAAGGAGCATTCTGCTAATTATTCAAGACCATAGATGTGTTTTTGCTTCCTGATACAATAATACACAGGTGTGGTATGGTTTCAATCAGTCATTCTAAACATCCCATTTCCCCCAACTGTGCACATATCTTCATGTTTGCTGCATTACAAAATATCACCATTTCCACCGTTAATGTTCTGCTCCAAGTTGGCCGTCGCATGCATTTTTGTCAGCTTATTCAGGCCATCTGTATTTGTTTGTGATTGAGTAACATGATCTAATGCTTTTCTTGTTGTTGAAATAGTTTTTAAAATGTTATTAGTGGGGGGTGAGGGGCGTCCTTATGAGGAATATACTATTTATATATGTATTACGCAGAAGAGAAAAAGATCCATGTCTCAAAGAAACCTACCAACAGAAAAAGAGCACACAGTTCACGAAAATTCAGTGTTATAAAAATCAAGAACTGCATTACGTATGGACCCAGAGGAGGAGGAGGATGCATCCCAAGGCAGACTATGACCTTTGTCCAGTCATACATGCTCAGTTTATCCTACTTCAGTGTTGCAATGAGTACAGAATGAGTGTACTGTTGTAAGCCCCTTTGCATACCCATTAGAGAGGAAAGCGGAGTATAAAGTGAAGTAAGTAGATTGTCACGAGCCAGTCTCTGGACACGGAGGACTCTGATGTACAGACTAAAGACATTGTGGAACCAAAGTTGGTTCCTCATGAGATGCAAGCAGCAGAGCGAGTTCCAAGTCTTTCCTTGCAAGCCAAGGTAGAGTCAGACACTGTGCAGCTGGGAGAGCCAGCAGGAATCTCAGAAGAGCCATGTAATGAGCCGGCTGTTCAAAGGAGGCAAAGATAGAGGCTATAGCAGAGTCAAAGAAGTGCTTGCATTGTTGCCAGGTTATGACAGAAGGCTCTTCAAGATGGAGACATCTGCATCTGAGGATTGAGCTCTTGCAGGATCCCACTCTCATTTGCCAGGACTTCCTATATAAACCCTTCCTTGTGCTTGGTTCTGCCTAAATGCAACAGGTCAACTTCCTGATAAGCTTCACATGCCTGGTCTTCCTCTGCCCTCCACCTGCCTGCACCTTGACATTGGTTTGCTTTGATCATACCTTTGCTTGTCACTTGCCCTGGCTCCGGATTCACTAGGCCTCACTTGTTGCCTGCCTTGACTCTAGTCTGCTTGGCTAGCACCTGCCGACAGCACATAAATAAAAAAAACTTCCACCCCAGGCAAGGCAGGGAAAGGACAACATGGAAGGATTAAGCACCTTTTGCACCAGATGCCTAATATCAACCCAGTTCTCATCCTAAAGTGTGCTATTTCAATTAGGGTTGCCACCTTCGAGTCCAGGGACTTAAATTTCCCTCTACATTTCATGCACCTTTCTACTTCTATAGTGTTTTTGTCTCTCCCTCACTCCAAGGACAGAGTGGCTCACATTGCTCGGCCTTCAGTTTTATCCTCATGGCAAGCTGGTGAGGTAGGTTAGGCTGAGAGGAAATCACTGGTTTCAAGTCACTGGGCAGACTTCATGGAAACGTGAGGGTTTAAACCACGGTCCTGTATTCTCTACTCCGGGGGTCCCCAGTGCGGGCAGGGAGGTCTCCTGCCCAGCAGGGCTTCTGATTAGATTTGGTTGTGAAGGATAAAACAATGTTGTTTCAGCAGCAGTTGTCATCACAATGTTGATTTTGTTTCTATTTCCCAATGCATTTTTAAAAATTGCTCTTGTCCCCTGCATTTGCACTTCCTCAGTGTGCACGTGTGTGCCTCCTGCAGTAGCCATTTTGAGGTTGTGTCTACCACGTGCATCAGAACTCCAAAGACGTCCACAGAGTCAAAAAGATTTGGGTCCCCTGCTCTAGTCCTGCATTCTGACCAATACACCCCACTGGTCCTTAAGTAAGGTGTGTAGAAGGCAAAGGAGAGAGCCATACAACCTCTATTGAAGGAACAGATTGGAGCAGCCCAGTTCACTTTTTATCTGCTTGAACTGGAAACTTAAAGGGAAATGTCTACGGGTTCGGAACAAGATGGCATCCCCAGAGATTCTTGATCTTCTCCGGATGAACTCTAACCGAACCTACATTGTGGTTCAAATGTAACACAATAGGCTTTCCCCCCAATTCATTTGCAATGGGCATTCTATTTGAAAATTGTAACACATTATTACTTGCATCTATAGCCCATATTTCTCACTGAGACTCAAGACAGCTTACAAAACATTAAGCAACGCAATCAGAGAGCAAAGACCTTCAGGAGACACAGTGGTCGCACTAGAACTGGGAAACCATGCAAATCAACAGTCTCAGCTATCAAAACCCATCTGCCTGCCCTGTTATGAGGCAGAGCGCACGTGGAAGGAAAGCATACTGAAGTGATGTGCAGTCACATGGTTGCTTCCTGCAGTATCCCTGTCAGTGAAGAATGGGCCACCACTGGGAACAGTTGCCCCCAGCATTTTATTTCCCTATAAGTACAGCAAACTATTATCCACTTACACTCTTAGGATTACCATTTGCGGGAAGCTAAACCCCTTCTTAGGGACTGCAACCATGGCCACTTACCTATTGCATCTTGCCGATCCTAGGCAACGTTGACCCAGATGCAACATTTTCTCTCCAGCCTTGCTACAGGGTCGGTTTGGGAATTCCTCTTTCAGACAGGGTATGTCCACATTGCCCAACTTGCATTGAAACGCTCGAACACATCTTGTTCCACTGCCCAAATTATAAGCCTCTCAGGGAAGCCTTATTGTTCCAGTTTATACGCAACTGCTCACCTAAAGCTAGCACCTTAAAACTACTCAACAGCAACGATTCCTTGATGCTACAGAACACAGCCCAGTATTGGTGCAGGTTGTGCTGGTAAGAGAAACCTAATCTGTCTTGTTATATTTGCTTCTCTTGTGATTTTATCCTGGACATGTATGCCTAATAAAGGTCTTTTTAAGGATGACTGCAGCCATTGAGAATAAAGTCTGCTCTTAACTGCATTTGAATTGTCAATTGATTATGCTGCAGAATGACAGAACTAAAGAATGCCTAGAACTGGTTTTCAAAAGTATACTGTGAATGTTTGGAAACGTTTTCATGTTCATTTATTGCTTGAACAGTATCAGAAGGGGACACCCCATAACCACTAGTGAAAATGCTTATGCCGTAACATAAATGTTTTATTTTCTGCTAAAATATTTTTCTTTATTTTAGTTCAGTATTCTACTGATATCTGTACTCAAAACAAGAGAGGCAGAATTGCAATTTCAAACTATTGGCAGTGGCTTGGAAGGCGTAAATGAAGAGATCAGCAAGGTAACCTGCAGGCCTACGTTCAACAGAAATATATCACAGCCTATTAAAATGATACCTTTTTGGGCAAAAATACGAAGGCAGGATAAAGTCTCTTGTCAATTGCTGCAGTATTCTTTTTAATCAGCCATACTAGCTGGAGTACAGCTGCAACTGTCCCAGTAGCTGCAATTCCTTTGTTATATATTTCCAGAATGGACCAGAGGACATTGCTGTTTAACGTAGGCACCAAAACACAGTCAATGTGACAAAGCTGAAATGATAAAGCACAGACGTCTGCCAAGTAGCAGCCAGTCTGTTAGACAGTCTACTCCCATGACTTTAAGCTCAAGAAAAAGAAAGGGGGAAGGAGGGAAAATGTTATCAGTGGGTGAGTATAACATAACTTCTGGCAAGACTTAAAACAACTTTGTACAACTTGTTTCCTGCAAGGATTAAGACATTCAAAAACAAGTCCTCCATATGGTATCTGTCAGGGTTAACGTTTTAAAGCTAGTCTTAATACAAGTGGTTTATTGAAGAGGAATGAACATTTTATAGACCCCTGCACTGACAGGAGCTGAGCTCTTGGCATACTCTTTTTGTATAGTCCCTTTTCCATTTTGATAACAAGAATTTTCATTGGGAGCAGGGAGAACTCTTAAGGGCAACAAAACCTCCTTCCTGCGTAGAATTTCAACATTCTAAATGCCACAATTTTATTTTATTTTGCCAATCTGAAAAACTCTTGTTTGTAGTGCCCCGTCCCAGCTTCTGCAAAACCCCATTTCTTCATCTGTTCATACATTAGGCCTTTGTTTTTCACAAATAGAAAAATGCAGATTCGGAATTTATACCTGATTCCATTTTTATATTCAACTACAATAGTTCAGCTGGTTTTGCCCAAGAGGAAGGGATGCAGAGTGAGGGAGACAAATCATCCATTCCCACCTTTCATTCTTGTTGACTACGAGCCCAAACCATACAGTTAATTCCTGGGTTGTGTACTGGCTAGCAACGGTGAAGTTCTGGCCCACACATGCTAGATATTAATGTCTGTTCCTAGCTGGATGTGAATGTCAGTTTCCAATATAGCTATACAGTGGTCTGAGCAAAACATACTCGAACGATCTCCCATGCTCACCGCACACAGTCTATAGTTGAAGATGATAATCTAAACTGACCTATGACTTGTTTAAGAAATCATTATAATCTTCAGAGATCTGTGTCCTAAATCCAGTGATTACTTAGGCACAGAAATCCATACGTGCCCCATAACATGCCCAGATCTCTGGAGAAAATGAATTGCATATAAACAATAACCATGGTATCTGCTAACTTCATCAAATTTGCCAATCAAAAAAAAAACTTTAGCAAGTGGGTTCCATAGATATTTGTGAGTAAAATATACAATTTTTTTCTGGGTGTATATACACCTATGGATGCCAGAAAAAACAAGAGGGAAGGTAAAAACTAATATTGGCTACAACATAATTTCATAGTAAACGAAAGAATATAACGTGCAATAGTGCAATATCTCCTTCATGGCTCCAACAAGACAAGTCTTTAATTTATGCAAGTCCGGGGAATTTTTTTTTCTTTTCAAAATTGACATTTCATTTCTAGTTGCGCCTTTGCCGTGGATTGCTGGTCCGGCCAGATTTCTGAACAGAATCACTTTGCCCAGGTTCATTTCTTCCCTTCCCAGGATGACGGAGTTTCTGATCCCAGCGCTGCAGGATTTCAAAAGAAAAGAGTAATTTAGTGTGACTGCAAATGCCACATTCTTTCAAAAACCACCCTGCTTCTCATCTCTTTGTAAAAATAACAGTAGTCAAAAGGATGTGCTGAATGCTTTAAAAAACATTTGTAAATAGAGCTGTTCCACTTATGGGTGAGGCTTAAATAGTAACAAGTGAGGACATCTACTGAATAACGGGCTTCCCTCTCTTTTGTCCCCCTCACTATCACCTTGGGTTTGTAAGTCACCAGCACGAAACCAGCAGAACGCCTGCGCGCTGAGAGTGTGTTTTCGAGCCACGAATCTTCTTCAGTGCGTGTATAAATTCATAGTAATCATTGTTGTACAAATGCTTGCTTCCAATAAATCTCTTTCAATTATTTTTACACTGCCACGCACTGAAGAAGATTCGCGGCTCGAAAACGCACTCTCGGCGCGCAGGCGTTCTGCTGGTTTCGTGCTGCCGTAGCGGTTATGGTGAGCGGATTGTGTCTCCACAAATATCTCATCCGCTTTCATCTTGCTTTCCATCTGACTTACCTGTATGACAACGAAAGGATAGTAGATCCATGACGTCTTGTATGAAACTGTTACCACTGGATAACTCTATGGACTTATGAATGGACTCTATCCATGAATGAATATGTGACACTCTGCTTATTTTGTATATATGTAATACTATAGGTATTCTTAGAAATAATATCTATCATAGTAGTACACAATTTCCTTGTCGTGTGGCGAGTTTTTGGGTTTGGCCAATCCTGTCGTTTTGTCCTGTTAACCAAGACAGCCAGCTTTGTGTTGGGCTAGGCAGAGGCGTGGGGGGGGGGGGGGGGGGAGAATGGCACCCGGGGAAAAACCTGCTCCAGCCACTCCCCCCTCCCGTGCTCCACTTACCTGGCTGTCCTGCTGTCGGGCACCCCTTAGCCCCACCCCGCTGTTCCTTCGGCCGGCGGAGGGTCCGCTAGATGAAGAAGCAGCCAGGCAGGGCTGAAGTAAGGGGTATTGGAGGGGTGATTCTCCACCCCCCATGTGACCAGCTGGTGTGTGCCTTGGGACATGTGACCCCACATGTCCCCGTGAGTCCTCCACCTCTGGGACTAGGACCTGGGAAACCCAGGTTTGAATCTCCACTTGCACCATGGAAACTTGCCTGGTGCCTGTCACACCTACTCAGCCCTGATCCTGACCAGCATCTGGATGGGAGAGCTCCAGGACACACCAGGGTCATAATGCAGAGGCAGATAATGGCAACCCACCTCTGAACATCTCTTGCCTTAAATACCCTAAGGGGTCACCATAAAAAAAATAGGCAGGAATGTGCCATTTTTAAAAGACAAGTTTTAAATACTAGGTTAAAGTTCAAATACTCCAGGATTTTAGATGGGGGGGGGGATGTAACTCAATTTTACTTATACGCAGAATCTTATTAAAACATTGTTAGTAGATGTTCCGGCTAAAGCTGGCGAATGATTTGAGAAAGTAAAATCTATACAAATATGGATGTTTTGCAAGATTAGTCCCGAAGGTATTATTAGAACACCAGTAATGGCTTTTTTTTTGTACTTGGTTTCTAAACATTGCCTTTTCTCCTTCCAGAGTGCCTTTAATCAAGCAGTAACCAGCCACCCTAGAGATCGTATTAACAGTGTGAATGAGCTGGCCAACACCGACACATGATGACTCTAGCAGAAAAGTGCCTGGCGTTTAAGCTTTATTTGTTTTTAAAATAAAGTCTAAGTGAAGCCACCTGTGGGCCCAATTGAGAAAACAGAATGGAGGGAGAAAAAAAGCAGCCAACTGATTTGAATGTAACATCTGGGCAGGAGGAGAATCGTATGTCAACCAAAGTTGGATGGACAAACCATACACTTTAGATTCCTGTGGCTCTGGCCAAACCACACACTTAATCCCCTCCCCCACCCCCCCATTCATTATCCAGTGTACCATTACCTAGACCTGCTGTGTTTCTGAACACAATCACTGTGTTGAGGTTCTTTTCTCCTTTGTGCCTCCCTGGATGTGCTGGTTTTTCTCCCTTGGAAAGGCAGGCTTCCAACTTTAAACCCCCCCCCCCCCCCCCAATGATAGTGAATGTGCACAGCTGCACCCAGGAATGCACATTTTCCTCGAAGCGAATCTCTTGGCACAGGTTTAGTGAATGGAACTGACCTCTAGGTAAACTGCATCCGATTATATGGTTGTACATTAGCACCTCTTCCTAATCTCCTTGGAGATGGGACAGGATTTTTAAAAATCAAATAAATATAGAGTATCCTATGCCTATTAAAGGTTAATAAAGATAAAGATAAAAAAATATAGAGTAGCATAAAATTGGAATTAATTTTGGAATTATTTGGTCTCAGTGAATCCTGAAATCACCACTGCAGAAAGTAATTGCTCTTCTTTGGGCATTTGTTTATACAGTATTTTTTTTTGGTATTCATTATCAGTGGGTGCTAACCAGAAGCAATTCACATGTGGATTGGGTCTTTTTTCGTTTGATTGGATTGTTTCTTCCTGTGAAGAGATTATTTTCTAACAAAGTTAGGTAAAAAGATCAGCTGCCACAACTGATAGTCTTTTTCTGTTGTGGCAGCTGATCTTTTTACCTAACTTTGTTAGAAAATAATTCTTCTTTTCTCTTTGCCCACTGAAGTGATGATCATGCATAACTTTATACTATAGGAGGGAAGGAGACAGGAACATTAGAACAAGGCAGGAACTTCTACCATGTTTTCTAGGACAAAATACAACAACACAATCACGCGTTGAAGGCTTTACGAGACATGGTAAATTTGAGAGCAATAAACAGGCAGGTGCTGCCCATTTATTATAGAGAATCCAGATGTCTCCCCTCTAGGGTGCATTTATTATTATAAAGAGGTCATGTTTTTCCAACTATGAAATATGGAATGTGACTGACCCCCTATGGCAACCATTTTGCCCATTCCCCAGCCTCAGTATTCCCAAATGTCCACTGGCTCAACCCGATTGGTAACCCCCACAGTACTATATGCTATGTCAACAGTGATGCTGTCATAAGTTTCCTCCTTCTATGCCTAAGCCCCATTGACAAGCTTCTTAAAAAATTAACTCTTGTTACTGGAAATGGGCAGCTTCTGGATGCTCCCCCTTCTCAACCCCCGTCCCCCAAGCCTTACTCACCTAGCGAAAAGTAGCAAGGTTGTCCTCCAACCAATCCCTCCCCATCCTGCCTTCATTTGAATTTTTACTTCTACATTATTTATGTGCCTCACATATCTGGTCCTGGGTTGGGATTTGCACGACTGTACAAACAAAATATCTCCCCAAACCTCTGGAAAGTGTCAGAGCTTGGTAATCTAGACAACACTGACGTAGCTATGGATAAAAGGATGACTATCTGCCTATCTTTAAAAATAATAACAAATAAGAATCAATCACTGATTCTCTGTATTTGCTGATTCATAACATATCTACTCGGCCTTTCTTTTAACTAAGGCAGTTTACAATTACACCCTTCTAAGTCTACTTTTTAGGATTGCTTTATTAGTCTAGTGTATTGCATCAAAATAGAATATTTATCAAGTTTCTGCTACGCTACTGTACCTAGTTGTCAAGCTGAGACCAGCTAAGTGGTTCTGGTCTAGATTAGTGTCTTCAAGGAGAAGTTGATAGCAATGCTGTGATTTCTTTTCCCCCCCCAGCAACGAAAGCAAGAAACACTATATTTCTAAATTAAAACGGAGTTATTAAGGCTCAGCTCTGCTAAGTGAACCGTGGGCCTTCCTGTTTTAACAGATAAAGCCCGTAACTAAAGAGTTCACTTCATAATTCTATCCACATTGCCAAGTAATTCAAAAGGATTTCTTTTGATTCAAAGTGACCCTTCCATGAATACAGAAATAACAGAAAGACCTTCAAAGCCCAGCATTTCCCCCTCTGAAATCCCAAAAGACAGGTATTTAAAGTTCCTGACTTAATGCTCTCCAAACCCCTGTAGGGATGAACTAAAGGAACTATTGTTTCATGCTCTGGCAGCAGTAAAAGAAACAGAAGAACAAATGCAATTGAGGCAAATCAGCAGGGTGCTCGAAGGGAAAGGACAGCTCAAACAGCAGCAGCGAACAGATCTCAAAGGCCTGATGTACGTGATCAAATATACCCAGCGGCACCAGAACAGCATGGGTGGCTACTTTATTTCTTCATGAATTGAGTATATTGTTTTCAACAGAGTTAATTGGGGTGATGGTGGTGATTATAACACTATCTGATAAATCTAGCAATAAGATTAGCATCAGTGGTAATCAAACAGATTGGTTGTGGGCATTTTTCTGAGGAGATATAGTAGATTTTCCTAAAGAAACAAACGGGTTATTAATAGAGGAAACAATCTATCCTGGCATACAGTGAATAAGAGCAGAGGTCTCTATGCTGGTAAAGAAACACCAAAAGCCAACCTGGGGGATCTACAAATACCCAATTGGGTCGTCTGTAATAACTGGCAACTTTGGAGAATCCCACTGGCTTGTGCAGTGAGATCAACCATCCCAGGTATTGTGATGGCAGGATCCAGGGTGGCTAATGATTATCAGTCCAGCAATTGCTCCTCTACCCCAAGATACTGACCCAGCTGTAGAAAATCAGGCAAGGTGCATACAGGGGATTAAATTATAAGGGGCCGTCTTTTTCTAAGAAGAGAATGTGGCATAGAGGTATTCACTTGTGTTGCAGAGGCTCTGCGTACAACAGATCACACTTCTGGTTGCATATATAGGCACTAGTCAGTGGGACAGCAAATTTTTGCATTTTAGTGCCACACCCTTCTGAACAATCATTATGCCCACAGTTGTCTGCTGGTTTTGTTAAGCATTCAGCAGCTGCTAGTTTATTAATGGGAATGTTCCTGAATTATAAAAAGTTGTAGTTTCAGATCCAAAAAAATTTGTTTAACAAATTGCTAATTATGAATAATTATGTTACACATTTTTTGTTTATTTGAATTGTTTTTGGTCAAGCTCTTCCCAGCTAGATGAGTATGACAGCAATCAGTGGTGGGACCCAAAAATTTTAATAACAGGTTCCGATGGTGGTGGGATTCAAACAGTGGCGGCGCAGCACACACGCACCTCCAGTCCCCATTGGGCAGGGAGGTTGCTTTAGTAACCCCTTCTCGGCACTCAGAAAAAATTAGTAACCACTTCTAGAGAAGTGGTGAGAACTGGTTGGATCCCACCTCTGACAGCAATCCTAAACAGGACTATTTAGAATCTTATTCTAGTTTATTCACTGGGCTTACTCTCAGGAAAGTCTCCTCAAGACTGCACTATGAGATGGCTGCTCTTGATTTTTTGCTGATTTGTTCAGACCACTATTAGGTTGACATTCTTTGCTTTCTACTGTCTTTGTGTACTGTCCACTGTTCGTTAATGGCTCTACTATCTGTTTCAATTTGTTGGGAGCTGCTGTGAACAGCATTGGAAAAGTGGGATATTAATTTTTCATTAATATTTGTATTAAGATCACATGACAAGAAAAATACAGGTCAGCTTCCCCTTGCACTACCTTAATTAAGAATACTGGTATAGCGCTATTGGTCTGAAACGAGCAATTTCAAGATGAATGGCTGTTATGGGTTTTCTGGGCTAGGTGGTCACGGTCTGGTAGTTTTTGCTCTTAATGTTTCACCTGCATCTATGGCTGGATTCTTCAGAGACATGTCATAGTGAGAAACACATCTTGCCATGACACACCTCTGAAGATACCAGTCATAGATACAGATGAAACGTTAAAAGTAAAAACTACCAGACTGTGGCCAGACAGCCCGCAATCACCCACAGTTGATTCTGGCCGTGAAAGCCTTCGACAACACAACAAGGTGAATTATTTGTGAATTAAAAACATGACGTTTGTTCTCAATAATAATTTAAGTTTTAAAGGAGCAGCAGTGGCGTAGGAGGTTAAGAGCTCATGTATCTAATCTGGAGGAACCGGGTTTGATTCCCAACTCTGCTGCCTGAGCTGTGGAGGCTTCTCTGGGGAATTCAGATTAGCCTGTACACTCCCACACACACCAGCTGGGTGACCTTGGGCTAGTCACAGCTTCTCGGAGCTCTCTCAGCCCCACCTACCTCACAGGGTGTTTGTTGTGAGGGGAGAAGGGCAAGGAGATTGTAAGCCACCTTGTGTCTCCTTACAGGAGAGAAAGGGGGGATATAAATCCAAACTCTTCTTCTTCTAAAGTATTTGTTTACACTTCTGCAGACGAAGGCTTCTTTTGGTACGAGATATATTGGGCACAATGAAAAAGAGAACTGCATTTTCTCAAGAAATCATCCCTGTCATGTTAACAGATGGCATTTAAGTTCAGTGGCTGCTTGTGGGATAGAAAAATAAATTATAAACTAAGTAAAAAATGCTTAAGCAGACTTACCTTTACTTTTTTGCCAAGACGGTCCTTCCATTTCTCAGCTATGGAGCCTTCTACTAAGAGTAACCTACATATCACAGAAAGAAAAAATGGTTCCTGTAAGTGATGAATTCAAAACAGATTCAATGAGGAACAGAACAGTTTACACCAGGGGTAGGGAACCTGCGGCTCTCCAGATGTTCAGGAACTACAATTCCCATCAGCCTCTGTCAGCATGGCCAATTGGCCATGCTGGTAGGGGCTGATGGGAATTGTAGTTCCTGAACATCTGGAGAGCCGCAGGTTCCCTACCCCTGGTTTACACTCAAGGTGAAAAAAAACAACCTGGTAAGAAATAGGAATTGCATTCAAATATCAACCATTCTATTAATATATTTTAATTTGTTTTAATTTGAGGTTTGCTGCTTTTGCAAAACTGGTTGTACAGTCAATGGCTGCAATAAACATCTGGATCTGTTACACTCTTTACAAAAGTGTAATGCTTACACGGGATTACTGTGAGGATAAAATGGAGAAGGGGAGAATGTTGTAAGCTACTTTTGTGTCCCTCGTGGGGATGGTGTGAAGTAAATAAATAAATCTTTCAAAAAAATCACCTTCTGAAAAAGTGGAGAAAGTAGTAAATCTTGAAGACATTTTTTTCACACTCAGACAAGGGCAGAGGGGATGGGAGGAAGCAGCAGAGAATTTCAGTGGCAGATAAGTTGACCAGGCAGCAGAATATATTGATCTTGCCACTGACAAGGATTGAACTGCCCAGCTTCTGAGAACAGTGTTTCTGCCAAACACTGAGCTATCTCAGTGGCCTGGGAGAAAGAAAGGAAATTTAGTTACCTGGAGCGTTCTTCATCCTCGTAACCCATGATGATGTATTCTTCATTAGCGTTGAGAGGCGGGCACAGGCAACCAGAGTTTGTGTACAGGTTCACAGTGTCTCTAGGAATGTTCACCAAGGAAGATTTCAGAATCTCCTTTACCTCAACTATTGCAGTGATGTCATGACATTTGGCCTTCACCTCCTTTACTTTAGCCCGAATAACTAAAGGGGAAAAGACAGTTTGTTTAACATTATGCAACCCAGACATGCATGTCATTCTGAATGTTTAGATTCCCCCACACCCCACCTTTCCTTTTCTGGACTAAGAAGAACTTTAAGAAAATTAATGGCCCCATCCAAAGTGGGGGGATGAATCTGCTCGTTGGAGCAGTGAGTGGCGGATTTGCCCTCCTTGGGACACATGCCCCAGAAGAGGGGCAATTCTGCCAGTGTGCGGCTGTTGCAGCCCTCACCCGCGCTCCCTCCCAGCCTTAGCTCCGTCCCAGCCTTAGCTGATGTTACACCAGTGGCCTGGGCCTCAGAATTATACCACCAAGAAGGTGGCACAAGACCATTTAGCCCAATGGGAGCTCCTTGGCAGTGGGAAGTCTTTTTCACTTTGCGAGCCTTCCCATGCTCTGTGGCACAGCTACATTGGCACTGAAGCCCACGGCCTCCAAGTGTAGATGGAGCTTTTTTGTAACATTATGATGGTTGTTAAAATTAAGAAGTTCTTAAAGAAACATATTTCGGGCAGCCAAATCCACAGGGCTAAGGCAGCTGGGATGGCAGCCAGGCAGAGTTTTCAAGCAGCAAGGGGGAACAGAAGCAAAAGGAAATCCCGCAACTGCCTGAAAAGCCCCCCATATCCTGAAATGGAATTACACCACCCTTAACTGTGAGCCCTGGGCCATAGCGTACCTGGAGCCAAAGCCTAGATGGAAGCTGACTAACGTTGGCTCCACCCCAGAAACACCCTGGCCTGGCCTCCCCCGGGTAGCATCTGCTTGGACACCTGCATAGCTCTGCAGATGCATCCACTTCCACGTTTCACCACCACAGACCTGTGGAGTGCCCAGATGGCTGTGGTCTCTCCTTTGGCACGGTTGCCCCTTACACCGGCAGTGGGGACAAAGATGTCAATGCAACCCTATGCTGCTCCTAGAAGCTGTTCCACATACACCCTCCCTGGACTGGGCTATAAGCATTGTATTTGTAGAAACAGTTATATTTATATCTATCTCCTTTTGTATTTCTGGAAATTCCCACAACAAGGTTGGTCTTGGCACTGCTGTTTCATGTGCCCCCCCCCCCCCCCCCCCCCAATATAGGACTAGTGATTTGGGTAAAAATTTCAGAATGATGCCCACACTGGAATCATTTAACTGTATTGCAACAAGCCTTCCATTGCACCTAACAGTATGTGAATGGTAGGCTTGGTTTCAGCTGTCTTGCTTGTTCTGCTGAACATTTGTCAGATATACTGTTATAAAGTATGTTTGTTAATAGCAGCCATCTGGTTTGGTACCTAAGCATTATTTATATTTTTTAAAAGAAACTTCTTAGAATTGATTTTTTGCATTTATTTCTATAATGGCTTAGTAGCACACAATAGTCGATTCCCCACTAGGAAAATAAACCATGTTTCCTCTGGTTCCATTAGAAAAGGCACCTTTTCAACCTGGGCTCTGCCTCCCCACCGCAGCGTGCATCCGTTCAGTGGGTCAGTTAATCCTGGGATCAAACAAATCAACTCTTCCCACTGGCCCACGATCTGCTATGTGGCTCTTTCGTTCAGTGTTTTGATTGGCTGTTGTATTGGGACGGGAACGCGACCCCTCGGACCCTCTGCCTCAGGAAGTCTTTTCTATTTTTTTAAACTTTCTGCCTGCACAGCTTTGTAGAAAGATAGGAAAGCTATTTTTAAACTTTTAAACTGCTCAGCTTCATTGGTGCACACACGCAGCACCAGCTGTTCTTCTCTTTGTAGGGTCATACCTATGAAGCCACGACCAGCACAAAAAAAAAAAAACCCCAACCTCGAGCGCTCTTGAGTCCAGCCCACTGCACTTTGATTGGTGCATTCCTCCTAGGGCAGGAAAAATGACGCTATTCATTTCCTGCAGTCTCCCCACCAATGCGATTTCATCCCAAGATTTTCAAAAAGCTGCACTTCCCTGCTGATTTTTGAAAAATCTGGGTTAAGCAGGGGAATGTGTGCCAGAGCGGAGTTAGGCACTGAAGCTGTGGGGAGTCCTTGACGAAACCAGGGTTTTTTGGGTGAGTATCCCAGGTTATTTTGACCGTGGGGATTCGCCCAATATTATCCACATGTCGCTTACAGCTATTTCCTTTTTGATAACAAGCTTCAGTCTTATAACGAAGTTCTTATATAAAATGGACGGATGGATAGACTGGCTCTCTGATGTCCCTAAGGAAATGGAATGGCCCATGACCAACTGTGGGATTAATTTTCATACTGAGTATTATCTCTTTTTGGTAGTGGAAAGTATGTCAAGTTGCAAATGACTTATGGAGACCCTGTAGGATTTTCAAGGCAAGAGACAAACAGAGTAGGCTTGCCACTGCCTGCCTCTGCGTAGTGACCCTGATCTTCCTTTGGGGGTCTCCCATCGAAGTACTAACCAGGGCCAACCATGCTTAGCTTCCAAGATTTGATGAGATCAGGCTAGCCTGATTCATCTAGCTATTTCTGTTAAGGGACCTACATTTGTTCCTCTCACTATTAAAAACTTGTACGATTTGTCCACATTTACAATTACACAGATTGTTAGAGACTAACTATACAATTTGTTTTCAACAAATCTCTTTGCTATTCAGTGCATGTACAGCCTACAACAAGGTGGTTCCCTGAACCATTTCAGCTCAGGAAAATGTTGCAGGGGAAAACGTTGCACTATTAAAAACTTGTACGATTTGTACACATTTACAACTACACAGATTGTTAGAGACTAACTATACAATTTGTTTTCAAACAAATCTCTTCGCTATTCAGTGCACGTACAGCCTACCAACAAGATGGTTCCCTGGGACCATTTCAGCTCAGGAAAATGTTACAGGGGGAAGAAAAGACTCTTCCACCCCTGGGACCACAGTCTTGATCTGAACGGGGCCCTGACGAAGTTAAGTTCCAACAGCTGTTATTACAGAAAGGAACAGCTGCTTTCTCAAAAAAGTAGAGGTGCTACCAATCCCAATCCATGCTGCCAATCTGGTCATCACACCTGTCCTTTCCTTGACAGACCCAAGTCTTCTCTTGCCAGCTCCACCTCAGCTTCTATAAACTAGGATAGATAAATGGGGTTAGCAGGCAGAGAATATCTAAGGTTTTCCATAAGTATTTAGTAAACCAGGCTTTTTTGGGGGTGGGGGAAATGCTAGACGAGCTGAGTGTATGTAATTGACACAAGACAGAGTATATGACAAAGGTGGGAGTTCAACCCTAAACAGCAAAATCGCCACATACAACTTATTTTCACCCGTACAATAATTTTTTACTTAGATCCTGCCAAATCTGATGTGCTCTTCAAAATAATGGCTGTTCAGTTCCCATTCCTAATGTTCCACAGGCTGATGAATACTATCTTCTTAACAGATTTTTGATATCTGTTTTAAGATACAGTTACATTATGGAATTAATGACCTGATGGTTTCTTACTATCTCTTCATCGATGCTGACTGTTGTAGTTTTTCTTCAATATATGAGAAAACTGACTGCTCTTCTCTGGCTCATTGCAATTTTTTAATATTATCACTATATTGAATTAAATGGAGTAGAACCCATTCTAGGAACAGATTATATATTATCTTAGTTTAATCAGTTAACACCTCAGCACTAAGGCTATTTTCCTGGGAGTAAGCCCTATAGAACAGAGTTGAGTTGGAGTCTAAGGAGACCTGTTTAGGACTGTTCCATAAATTAATTCATTTTGGATTAATTTATCCCCATTTGTTTTCTGCCTCTCCATTCTTCTGATGTCTCACTCACATCTACCCAGAACTTCTCTCCAATGTAGCTCAACCCTGCAAAACTGCAGCTTGTTCCTCTGTTCTGTTGCTTCCAACATATAAGGAAAGGATTTGGAAAGTAAAGAAGGCGCAGGATTTAATAAAGGCAATTGCTTTCGCCCGATATGTCAGCTTGACCAGCTTCTCTCCTGTATTTTTCAATTTATTTTTCAATTTTTAATCCACTGAGCTCCCCCTCCATTTCACTAGGGTCACTGACCACTCTAATCCTCATTGTAGGGGACCCCTTTTTCAGAGGTGGGATTCAGGGGGTTCCGAAGGTTCTGTAGAACCTGTTGTTAAAATTTTAAAAATAACTTTTTAAATACTTAAAATATTTTTTACTAAGTATTAATATTTTTAATACTTAAAATAAAAAAGTGACATTAAAATATTTTTAAAAGTCATTATTTGAATCCTGCCACCATCGGAACCTGTTGTTAAAATGTTTGAATCCCACCATTGCCCTTTTTCAGTGATGGCGAACCTATGGAACAGGTGCCAGAGGTGGCACTCAGAGCCCTCTCTATGGGCACGCGCACACAGAGTTTGTCGTGGTGTGTGTGTGGAAAATCCCCCCCCCCCCCACACATCTAGGCTGTCCTGGGCCGCTGGGCACGACATATAGGTAACCCTGTTAGACCCCACTGAATTTCATGGGAAGAACTAAAGCGCAATCCTTTACCTGGGAGTAAGCTCGGTTGCTGGCAATGGGGCTTGCTTCTAAACCCTCCTAGGGTCGTGATTCAACCATTCGAAACATTGCATGGTTGCTTCAAAGCAAAGCCACCGACTACCACCAAGCTTACTCCCAAGTAATGTGTGCCTTGGAGTCAACCGTTTTTTTTTTTAAAAAAACCCTCAGTATTCAAATTAAATTGCCGTGTTGGCACTTTGCGATAAATAAGTGGGTTTTGGGTTGCAATTTGGGCACTCGGCCTCGAAAAGGTTCGCCACCACTGCCCTTTTTGTTATTCTGCCCTTGTGAACTAGCGCTGCAGCCTCAGGGCACCCTAAACTGCCGTCTTTAAGCGGGTGGGGTGGGGGAGATGGTGCTTGGCTAAATCTGTGACCCCCTCCAAGATGGCAAATAAGCACACTCTCGAGTTCTGCATATTGAATGTGAGTCTGCAAGTAAGACGAAGTCCTTTCAAAATGATCTGCGCGTAAATTCCACTGTCCCCTACACAGACCACTCTCAGTCCCTTTCTTGCTTAGAAGAATGACTGGAAGGCCAGATTCATCACTCCAAGGCTCAGATTTGTAACAGACGTGGTCAGGTGTTGACTAACTCTGTGGACATTTGTGTTTCCACGCTCCCACAAACACATGAACACACAGTCAGATTCACATGGGGAATTAGTTTGTGTGTCTGCAGGGATGTGGTAACACATCTTGGAGGAGAATGCGGGCGCTTTCCTAGTCATGTTCAGGAGTCTGCACATTTGTTCTATTCTACTTCCTTTCCAAAGGGGAACATTAATACAATTCCAATGCCAAGGAACCTGCCAGAGGGGTGACTTTTAAAACAGAGGATATGACTCCACAAGGGCATGTCCTTCTTAATTTTAGTTTTCCAGTCTTCCTCCAGAGATCATTTCAGAGGGTAGCCATGTTAGTCTGCAATAAAACAGTTAGCTGTAACTCTCAAAAGGTTATATCCTGACATTCTTGTTGGTCTCTAAGGTGCTACTGGACTTAAATCTAATAGTCTTCCTTTGCAATCCTCTTCCTTACAGGTTAGATGAGAATTGTAGTATTTGTAGCATCCCAAAAGAACATAAGAACAAGCCAGCTGGATCAGACCAGAGTCCATCTAGTCCAGCTCTCTGCTACTCGCAGTGGCCCACCAGGTGCCCTTGGGAGCTCACCTGCAGGAGGTGAAAGCAATGGCCTTCTGCAGCTGTTGCTCCCGATCACCTGGTCTGTTAAGGCATTTGCAATCTCAGATCAAAGAGGATCAAGATTGGTAGCCAAAAATCGACTTCTCCTCCATTCCTCCATAAAAGGAATCAGAAGGCCAAAAATTCCCACCAAAAATTCCACCATCCAATCCAATAAATCCAGGACATAAACAGCTTCAACTAGCTACTGGAGAGTGGAGGGTGCGAACTGCACATGAACAAACATACTTGAAATACTTCTTGTTCAAACTGCAAACCAGTCAGCAGTATGAACCTGTGGGGTCCTTGACTCGGGGGAAAATGGACTCTGCTATTTTCAAGCACATTTACAAGGGCTGTGTTATCACTATATAATATGACAGCCCGATCCTATCTACACATGGAAAGAAAACATAAAAAATTCCGACTGACAGAGATCTGCGTTTATTTTCACAACAATTGCTCAAGAGTCAGTCTATAAAACTTCTCAGATATGTTGGAGAGAAAAAAATCTAAAACCTTTTCTATCCTCTTCATCACTCATCACAAGTCTGTACTATCATTTTTCCATGAAGTCATGCTTACCGTAATTGTAATTGTTCCGAAGATAAGTTTTCTGAGTAGCTTTTATAGGTCTGCATTTGCAGCGCTCTGGAAAACAAAAACTCTTAATGTTAGAGTAAAGACACAAATGAGAATAAGGGTCAGATACATGCTATAATCTGTTCACATTTCTTATTTAAAACTCAGAATTCGCACTAGAAGCCTAGAGCTCCACTGTCAATCCTGGGTTTCAGTTTACCTGCACAACTAAAATGGCACACTGCAAAGCAAAGTAAAAGTGTTCCTGTACCTTTAATAGACAAATAAATAAAGACAGTTCTATCTGTATGTCCCTCTTCTATCTAACCATTAAAGGTTTAGGGGGTCTGCCCTACCACTCTGATCTCTTGACCCATCCCATTTTCTTCAGTGTCAAATAACTGCTTCCTCCATCCTCACAATCCTGTCATGGGCTGAAGATTTCACTTTAGGCCTGATGGGTTCATAAAAGGCTTAATTGAGGATGATGCTAATTTTAAAATCTGAACCAAACATTAAGAAATCTCTTCAGGAACATGGATGCAGTTTCTTAAATCTTTAAAGACAAAACTCACAAGTTTATCCTCAAAATAAGATTTATTTCAAAAGCGAGAAGCAAAATATAAGCATGCAAAATCAGCCTTTTTAGAACAGTTATCCCAAACATAGCTGTAAAGTCTTATTGTTAGCAACGCCATATCTAGTGGTAAACAGGCTACCTCCTGTTTGGCTTGCTAGTTGCCAGCTTATAGTAGGCAGCCTTCCAGCCTGATTCTCTAAACTTCACCCACAAGCAACAAAGAGGGAGGAAAATTAGGGGTGGAGACATCAAATGATGCACACCATCACTTCCCAGTCAAAAACTGGAAGTGGCATTACCATATCTCACAACACTCTAGGAATCGCACCAATCTTTATGTTTTTCACCTGGAAATGACATCACACGTTACACAATGTCTCTGTTGCCATGGCCCACCCCCAAAAGTTTCCTGGGGATTCCAGGTATATGCTTGGCAACCCTGTCCCCTATGCAGGTAATAAAAGCAGCACAACCAGGCCATCCACAGACCCTTTCCGGAAGGGCCAATAAAAACACCCCAGCCCGTTCAACTATTGGTTGTCCCGTGGACAGCTAATGAGTTGGCTGAGGTATGCGCCTTTGCACGAAGGCGCTTTTTAAAAAAACTTCCCCGCCTGCCTTTTTCCCCCCTGCCAGCTGTGCTTCACAGGAAGCCAGGACCGGCCCCTCGGGTCATGATACGGCCCGTTTTCCCTGCTGGGGAAGGAGTTTCCGAGAATTGTGTTAAATGCAATTCTCTTGTTTTAACACTGAGCCATGTTAAAGCAAAAGAATTCCACATAACACTATTCTCTAAAAACCCTGGGGCGGGGGGGCGGGACGGGCGGGCGGGGAGGAACACAGAACAGATACACATTAGGATCGGGATCTATGTGAAGTTCTCCCCCAACCCGGGTTTTTTACCAGGTTTATCCCGGTTTAATTGGCCCATGCAGAAAGGGCTACAGACAAAATCAGAGTCTACCCCAACTCAAATTACCGTATATACTCGTGTATAAGTCGACCCGCATATAAGTCGAGGCACCTAATTTTACCACAAAAAACTGGGAAAACTTATTGACTCGCGTATAAGTCGAGGGTGGGAAATGCAGCAGCTGCTGGTAACTTTCAAAAATAAAAACAGATGCCAATAAAATTACATCAATTGAGGCATCAGTAGGTTAAATGTTTTTGAATATTTATTTCAAAGAAAAACAGTGAACTGGCTCTGTAAGTGGAAAAGAGGGTCAACAAGAACAATATGGTCTCAACAATAACTTTAAAAGTACAAAAACCTTAGCTCAACCAGCAACCAAGCTAAAACACAAGAGTTAAAATCCTTCAAAGCTGGATTCCTCATCATCATCTGTATGTCCAAATGTAACCCAACTTAGATTTTAAGAGGGATATTATCAGAAATGAAAAATCTACTATTAGCTTCCATTGTAAACAATGGGGGATGGGGCATCCCCTTTGGAGGTCAATAACTTTGGATCCCCTAACCCAAACTTCACCAAACCTGGCTGGTATCATAAAGAGACTCTCCTGATGAGACCAGCCAGGTTTGGTGAAGTTTGGTTCAGAGGGTCCAAAGTTATGGACCCTCAAAAGGGTAGCCCCATCTACTAATAGCTCCCATTGAAAACAATGGGGAATGGGGGCACCTCCTTTGGGGGGTCCATAACTTTGGACCCCCTGAACCAAACTTTACCAAACTTGGCTGGTACCATCAGGAGAGTCTTCTGAGTGTACCCTGAAATTTTGGTGCCACTAGCACAAAAACTGCGCCCCCTGCTGGCCAGCAAAGTAAAAGAAAATTTTTTAAATGACCCGCATATAAGTCAAGGGGAGCTTTTTCAGCATTAAAAATGTGCTGAAAAATTCGACTTATACACGAGTATATACGGTATGCAAAAAATGTGACACGATATATTAACCAAAAGAGGGACAATTGGCATAATTAATTCTCTGAATGTGCTCTTGTGTAGTCGCAACTCAATAAAAAGTAGGAAGGGAATATTAACCTATTCAAGCCCTTGATAGTTCACAGAATTATGGAGACAGAATTTTAAGGGATGGGACCTTCCAAACTGCCCCCCCCCCCCAACACACAATTCCTTATTAGCTCCAGAAGCCTGCCAGGTACACAGAAAAAATGACTTTGTTAAAAAAAATAAAGAAGAAAAAAGTTCAAAACTTTTGACAGTGGTAAAAAGAATGGGGACGGAAATAGCAATTGGGAGACAGATGGTTCAAAAACTAGGAGCTCAAAGAAGTGCTTGGCTCTGAGAGAGAAATCACAGGCTAATTTCTGATACTAAAAAAGTCCAAAGTGATATAAAACAGACCATAGTAATCTACAACAGCAAGGTTTAAAATAATTAATAATAATTAATTTTATTGAGCGTAGCCATAGGCCTTTTCAATCGACATCAAAAAACAAATAAGAATCTAAAACATGTATACTACATAAAAAATTTAAATCTGCTAAAATCCAAATGATACTTAAATTCTCCAGTTGCAATGCTCTTGAAGGTTCTCTATGTTACCAAATATATACACCAGAGAAATAAGCGATTGTTTTAAGTGTCAATTCATTTAGTGGTCATCTTTGCCCCGATTTTTCTAGCAGCTACAGCAAAGAGTGCCATTCTTTGGGTAATAATATGTACCCAAATACATTCTTTGCGTAAGAATTACCCATTCTTTGGGTAATATTACCATTCTTTGCATAATAATTATCAGATATTATTTATCTGATAATAAATAAGCTGGTTTGTCCATCTCAGAGCAAGAGTCCAGAGCAGTCAATATTATTAGCTAGGATTTTTATTATTAGCTAGGATTTTTTTCCTAGTTCAATATATAAAGCCAAAATTAGGAAGATCTTCTACTGAACTACCACATATAGAAATACGTTGTGCCAGTGGGATTTTTCTGTGTATCAGCCTGCAAACAATTCTGTGAACAGTTAGGAATCACAGTGAGGTGTATGCTATTCTGAGATTGTACACTGATATGTCAGTCAACCAAGAAGCTCTGAGATGGTCTTTTTAAAAATTATTTTGAATGAGCAACTATACAACTATTGATTAGAGCATATCCTTTATAGACACACTCTTGCAGATCAGCAAATCATCTGGGATGGTATACTGGAATAGCAGCAACAGCAAGCCTTTATTGGCATAGACAACAGTACAACAATAGTAAAAAAAACTGATTTAAAAACATATACAGTACAGGAAATAAATGTTAAGTGGAAGGAAATCTACTGGCATTTAGTAATTTCCAGAAGAAAGCCTGCCACTATTATACAGAGAGAAGGATCAGGATTGTCCAGCAAGTAGTGTAATCTAAATAAATTGGGGAGATCGGGTAAATGTAAAGGAGTAAGATTCACATACTTGGATCTGATTTCCTTGAATCTGAAACAGTGTAGTAATTGGTGGGCCAGAGATTCAACTGAGCCATCATTACACGGGCACAATCTTTTAGCCTTTTCTTGCTTGTTAAATCTGCCATGTAACAAGGCTGAAGGCATAACATTAAACCTGGCTCTCCTTTGAGCAGGGTTTATTAAGCAATACAGGTAGTGTGCCAAGTGGCCCTGTTCAAATGGGAGAGAAAAATACAGGGGGGAGCACATTTTCTTGGCTGCGGCGATTACGGTAGAGAACTCTCTATCCAATAGTTGACCTTTTAATTTTCTATAAGCTTCTGAGTAGGACAAAGCGCAAAGTGAATCCACTGACAGTCCAATAGAAGCCATTTTTTCTTCAATTATGGAAAACCAGGGATTGGAATGGGTGTCAGAGAGCAGACGGTGAACCAGGGAATTACAGTCCAAGAGAAAATGAATTTGCAGCCAGAATCTAAAAGCCCTCAGCCAAGCGGCTGATTCCAAGGAGTTTTGACCTAACTCCAGACAAAGGGCTGCACAGGGCACGCAATTTGGGAGTCCAGTTATCTTATGAAAAAAATTTGGATTGAAGGGAATTCAAGGAGTGGTAAATAGCTTGAATCCAAATTGGGACTCCGTAAAGCAATCTCGAGGCGACTTTGGCATTGAAAAACTTGAGGGCAGGAGGAATAAAGGGATGGCCACAGCTGTAAAAGAAACGTAGCAATGCTGACATACTGTTAGATGTATCTAGGAGAGCGGCCTTCCTATGGGTTGCCCATGAAAGGTTATAGGAAGATGAAAGGCCAAGGTACTTATAGCCCTTAACCTGTTCAATTTGGGTGCTATTCATTGCCCATGTGAGCTTCTTAAAGCGCTTAGAGAAGCCCAATACCTTGGTTTTTTCATAATTAATTGTCAGTCTGTTGGATTCACAGTAATCCACACAGCGCTTCATTAAGCATCTGAGGCCAACTCTGGATCGAGAGAGAAGGACGGCGTCATCTGCATAGAGAAGAATTGATACATGGGATGTACCCAGTTTTGGGGCATGGCTGTTCACTGCTGAGAGAGCAGAGGGGAGGTCACTTAAGAAAAGATTGAAAAGAGTGGGGGCCAGGACGCAGCCCTGTTTGACCCCTTTGGAAATTGAAATACTGTCTGTCAAAAGGCCTTCGTGGGAACACTTGATCCAGCAGCTGGTATTTGTGTGCAGTTGCCTAATTAAGAACAGGAGTCTGGCATCAATGTTGAGGGCAGCCAGTTTTGCCCAGAGAAGTACTCTCGGCACAGAGTCAAAGGCAGCCTTTAAATCAATAAAGGCAGCATAGAGTTTGTTATCTGCATTGATTGAGTATTTACTGGCTAGGTGTAATAGCACCAAGGCGTGGTCCAGAGGAGATTTCCCCTTATGAAAGCCTGGAATAGGATGTTCTCAAGAAGCTTAGAATGGGACTTATTATTTAACAGTTACTGAAAGCTATGCTTAGTGAGTGCCAAAGGTTCGCCACCACGGAGCTAGGAACTCATTTAGCAACCAAGAAATGGATGGATGGCTGAGTTGACCATGAGCCAGCTGCCAGGATATCGGACCCACAGAGGGCTCGAACTCCTGACCATGTGAATGGCAGTGCAAGCACTTAACCACTATGCCATGCAGCTCCTCAAAAGACCCTACTGATCTCCAAAAGTTGATCCCTGGAGAAGAGAAAGCAAGGAAGTTTTGTAATCTTTGGGCAAGTGGATCACTGGATCTAACCCAGTGGTGGCGAACCTATGGCACTCCAGATGTTCATGGACTACAATTCCCATCAGCCTCTGCCAGCATGGTCAATTGGCCATGCTGGCAAGGGCTGATGGGAATTGTAGTCCATGAACATCTGGAGTGCCATAGGTTCGCCACCATAGATCTAACCCAACAGCAGCTGGAAATTTGGGAGAAAGGCAACTGTTTTAGAAAATAAATTGTAGGGACTTAGGGAAATAATGTGTTACATACATTGGAAAATTTCCAGTACTCCATTAGGGTATACCAGTTTTGTAATGCATTGATGCTTTTTGCAATTAGAAGGTGTGGGGGTTTTTTTTGAAGAATTTTGAAGGAACAAAATAAGCTTGAAACAAGACACGGGTGGCAAGCCTAGGTTGTTAATGAAAATAAAACAGAGGGCAGAAGACTCGTGTATGTCAATTCTATGAGGGAAATAAATGTTGACAGCCATGCCTGAATTGAATTAAGTGTACAATCAGCCACTTAGAAAATGTAGAGGAAAAATTAAGTGAAAGGGATGCAGCTTTGTAATTGAAAAAAAGATATTCACATACTTTTTTCAAAAAATAGCATCATATAGTGAAAACCCACATAAATGGGGAAAGGGCAGAGTTCCACATGAGGGGAGCCTCATGAATGTTTACAAAATAGTTTGGAGAAATATTTAAGTGAAACAGGCAGTTTGAGAACAGAACCAGTCATGGGGGGAGTCAAGTTCACTTCAGGTTAAGAGAGGTGTGTGCGTCAGTGTGTGCGTGTAAAATGCCATTGAATCAAAGCTAATGTATGATGACCCCATGGAGTTTTCAAGGCAAGAGACCCTACGAGGTAGTTCACCACTGCCTGGCTCTGCATAGCAGGTGCGGTATTCCTTGGTGGTCTCTCTGGATGATCCTGCTTAGCTTCCAAGATCTTATGAGAGAGGGCTTTTTTTTAAAAAAAAAGACTGAAGGAAAAAATGTGCTACCCTGTTATAGAAAACACCTAAATGCTTGAGGGTATCTGAGATGTGAAACATTTATACTTAGAAAGCACGACTACAAAATAAATGCAGGGGCATGTCCCAAGGCTCAAGCTGAGCAGACATTCCAGATGTTTACATGTAACACACTTACTTTCATAAGGAAAATAAACATTGGGTATAACGGGAGACTGTAAAGTATGGTTAAGCATTTGGATAACTGTATCCAGCTAGAATCAGATTTTTACACTTTTAAAATGTATATATTCGGCATATAGACCGAGTTGTTCCACCGGGCCTTTGGTGAGACCAGCCGCTGAGGGTGCCCCTGCCCCTGCTCTCTGCTCCATATGGGTCCCTCATACCATCAGGACCCACTATATATATTTTTCCTTGGGAGGGTTTAAGCAAGGGTTTCGTGGGACGCTGTGTTAGGAAACAATTGTTGTTTTTAACTGTATTTATGATAATGCTACTGTGATATTTATGTATGATGTTT